>NC_092712.1:145545848-146170848 GCF_047496885.1 Scyliorhinus torazame | reverse complement strand
ATTGCAGAGATTCTTGCTGAGACCCCTAACTGTTCACATTGTATGTTAATGATTTGACGGGGTAACTAAATGTGTTATCTCCAATTTGCAGACGATACAAAGTTGGGTAGGAGGGTGAGCTTTGAGGAGGATGCAGAGATGCTTCAGGGGGATTTGGACAGACTGAATGAATGGGCATATGCATGGCAGATGCAGTATAATGTGGGTAAATGTGAGGTGAGAGGGTGAGCTGTGAGGAGGATGCAGAGATGCTTCAGCAGTATTTGGCCAGCTACATGAGTGGACAGATGCATGGCAGATGCAGTATAATGTGGATGCATGTGAGCTTATCTGCTTCAGTAGCAAAAATATGAAGGCAGATTATTATTTGAATGGGTGTAAATTGAGAGATTGTTCTTGCTATGGAGGGAGCACAGCAAAGGTTTACCAGGCTGATTCCTGGGATTGCGAGACTGTTATATGATGAGAGACTAAATTGGTTAGGATTATATTCAATAGAATGAGAGGGGTCTCACAAAAACTTATAAAATTCTAACAGGATTAGACAGGGTAGATTCAGAAAGAACGATTCTGATGTTGGGGGAGTCAGAACTAGGAGTCATAGTTTGGGGATAAGGAGTAAACCTTTTAGGACTGAGGTGAGGAGAAATTTCTTCACCCAGAGAGTGGTGAATCTGTGGAATTCACTACCTCAGAAAGTAGTTGAGGCCAAAACGTTGTGTAATTTCAAGAAGGAGTTAGATGTAGCTCTTGCGGCCAAAAGGATCTAGGAATAGGTAGGGAAGGAAGGTTTAAGATGTTGAACTTAATGATCAGTCAAGGTCAGAAGAATGGAGGAGCAGGCAGATTAACTGAAACTCAGTGAAGAACAATGGGAAGAATTTAATCCAGCCCATCATAGCAGGAAACATGACAGCCAGGTGCACTCAATTGTGGCAGAGACCATGGGCAGGATTCTCCGTTGCCCGACGCCGATATCGTAATCGGTGATTGGGCAGAGAATCCCTTCCGACACCCAAATCGGGGGTGGTGGTTGTTTTCTATTCTCCGCCCCCTCCGAAATCATGGCGCACGCCGTTGGCGCGTCATCAGAAGGCCCTCCCCGATGCTCCACAGCGATGGGCCGAGTTCCCGGCAACACGGTTGACGTGTGGTCTCAGTGGTCGGGAACCTGGCCTGGCATCCGCAGATTGTGTCCAGCGCCGCCACAGTCGGCCGGGAGCCATGCAGCTGGCCGGGGAAGGGGGCTCCCGCGAGGGCTGGGGGGACTGGTGGGGGTGTGGTCAGGGGGTGGCCAGGGGGCCAGTATTTGGCAGGTCAGGTGCGCGCACTGCCCGTGCCATGTTGTACGGTGCGACTGCTGCAAGTCATCACCGTGCACATGCGTGGCCATGGACCCGGTCATTCTCTGCCCGTTTTTGCCGCGGGAGCCGGGAGTTTTACCTGACGCCGCTGCTGGCCCCTCACCGGTCCCAGGATCGGTACGGTTCGTAAATACCACAGTTCCCACGCTAGCGGCGGCACGTAGCCGCAAAGTCGGAGAATCCAGCCTCATGTGTCAGTCTCCCGGCAGCAGGGAAATCTCCAATGATTTAAATAGGAGGCGGAACAGAGTCCATGAAAGAAACTCTCACGGTGTGTTGTCAATTAGGCTCATTAATGTTTTAATTTCTGCCAATTCTCTCTGAGTCCCATGGGAGCAACACAGATTTCCCACCGATTCTCCAAAGAGTGGGTGGGTGGGTGGGACCCAAGTCAGGAACATTAAATTCACCCAATGTGTGAGACATCTGCATTGCAGTAAGAATGGTCTCACTGAAATTGGCCTTGCTGAAATGTGCCATTTTAACCAGCTACAATGTCAATTTTAGAGCAGGGCAGGGATTGAACAAAGAACAACAAAGAACAAAGAAAAGTACAGCACAGGAACAGGCCCTTCGGCCCTCCAAGCCCGTGCCGACCATGCTGCCCGACTAAACTACAATCTTCTTCACTTCCTGGGTCCGTTTCCCTCTATTCCCATCCTATTCATGTATTTGTCAAGATGCCCCTTAAATGTCACTATCGTCCCTGCTTCCACCACCTCCTCCGGCAGCGAGTTCCTGGCACCCACTACCCTCTGTGTAAAAAACTTGCCTCGTACATCTACTCTAAACCTTGCCCCTCGCACCTTAAACCTATGTACCCTAGTAATTGACCCCATACCCTGGGGAAAAGCCTCTGACTATCCACTCTGTCTCTGCACCTCATAATTTTGGAGACCTCTATCAGGTCGCCCCTCAACCTCCGTCTTTCCAGTGAGAACAAACCGAGTTTATTCAACCGCTCCTCATAGCTAATGCCCTCCATACCAGGCAACATTCTGGTAAATCTCTTCTGCACCCTCTCTAAAGCCTCCACATCCTTCTGGTAGTGTGGCGACCAGAATTGAACACTATACTCCAAGTGTGGCCTAACTAAGGTTCTATACAGCTGCAACATGACTTGCCAATTCTTATACACAATGCACCGGCCAATGAAGGCAAGCATGCCGTATGCCTTCTTGACTACTTTCTCCACCTGTGTTGCCCCTTTCAGTGACCTGCGGACCTGTACACCTAGATTTCTCTGACTTTCAATACTCTTGAGGGTTCTACCATACACTGTATATTCCCTACCTGCATTAGACCTTACAAAATGCATTACCTCACATTTGTCCGGATTAAACTCCATCTGCCATCTCTCCGCCCAAGTCTCCAAACAATGTAAATCCTGCTGTATCCTCTGACAGTCCTCATCGCTATCCGCAATTCCACCAACCTTTGTGTCGTCTGCAAACTTACTAATCAGACCAGTTACATTTTCCTCCAAATCATTTATATATACCACAAACAGCAAAGGTCCCAGCACTGATCCCTGCGGAACACCACTAGTCACAGCCCTCCAATTAGAAAAGCATCCTTCCATTGCTACTCTCGGCCTTCTATGACCTAGCCAGTTGTGTATCCACCTTGCCAGCTCACCCCTGATCCCGTGTGACTTCACCTTTTGTACGAGTCTACCTTGAGGGACCTTGTCAAAGGCCTTACTTGTCATGATATTCAAACATACATCGTAACACATACATAATGATAGACAGACTAACGGACCAATTAGCACACATAACACGACAGCCAATCACAGACAAGAGCAGACACAGTATAAGACAAGAAACACAACACTTCCTGGCCAGTCCATCTGGAGACAGCACAGGGCCAGGACCTCATAGCAAGACACTCACACCGTCACAACGTGCTGAGTACCAAGTCTGATGTATAAATAGATGGAATAAAACTGCGTTGTACCAATCACAACCGCGTTGGTTCGTCTGTACCTCAGAGCACCCAACACCTCATGATACCAGGAGTGAATCTACACCTACCGGCAAATCTGCCACCCTGAGCCATGGACACCTGCAACAAACCGCAGCCGTTGCAAGTCGCTGGGAACCTGGGCACAAATTGGAAGCTTTTCAAGCAGCGCTTCGAACTCTGCATGCAAGCCAATGAAAAACAGGGCGCCTCGGACGAAACAAAGATTGCCATGCTCCTCACTGACGCAGGTCAGCACGCCATCGATGTATACAACTCCTTGGTGTTCGCGGAAGGCGAGAACAAAGCTAAGTATGACACGGTCCTCCTCAAGCTCGACAAGCACTTCAACGTTGAGGTCAACGAAAGCTTTGAGAGGTATGTCTTTCAGCAGCGCCTGCAAGGTAAGGATGAGCTCTTTCAGTCCTTCCTGACGCACCTCTGCATACTCGCGCAGTCCTGCGGTTACGACACCACCTCAGAGTCCATGATCCGGGAGGCCACTGGAGGCAACGCCAAAAACGTACCTTCAACACCCCTTTCGGCAGGTTCTGCTACAACCGGATGCCATTTGGCATTATCTCGGCATCCGAGGTCTTCCATAGAATCATGGAGCAGATGATGTAAGGCATCGAAGGGGTGCGCGTATATGTGGACGATGTCATCATCTGGTCCACCACACCGCAGGAGCACATATATCGTCTCCAACGCGTTTTTGCCCACATACGGGAAAACGGCCTGCGCCTCAACCGAGCCAAGTACTCCTTTGGCCAGACCGAGTTGAAGTTCCTGGGGGACCATATCTCCCGGTCAGGGGTCCGTCCGGATGCAGACAAGGTGAGCGCCATCACAGCCATGCCGCAGCCGGCCGACAAGAAGGCTGTCCTACGCTTCCTTGGCATGGTCAACTTCCTGGGGAAGTTCATTCCCAACCTTGCCTCCCACACGACGACTCTGCGCCACCTCGTCAGAAAATCCACAGAGTTCCAGTGGCAACACACGCACCAGCTGGAATGGGAGGAGCTCAAACGCAAACTCACTACGGCACCAGTGTTGCCGTTTTTTGACACGTCTCGTGCCACCAAAATCTCAACTGATGCCAGCCAATCTGGCATTGGAGCAGTGCTCCTGCAGAGGGATGACACGACATCAGGGGCCCCAGTGGCCTATCCATCGCGGGCCATGACCCCCACAGAGCAGCGCTACGCGCAAATCAAAAAAGAATGCCTGGGCTTGCTAACCGGTTTAGACAAGTTCCACGATTACGTCTATGGTCTTCCACGGTTCACGGTCGAAACTGACCACCGCCCCCTGGTCAGCATAATAAACAAGGACCTGAATGAGATGACCCCTCGCCTCCAGCGCATCCTACTTAAACTCAGGAGGTATGACTTCCAACTGGTCTACACTCCAGGGAAGGACCTCATCGTGGCGGATGCCCTATCCAGAGCAGTGAGCACGCCGCCAGATGCGGAGGGGTTCGTATGTCAGGTCGAGGCACAGGTGGCTTTCACATCGGCCAATCTGCCAGCTACTGATGCACGTCTGGCCCACATTCGCCATGAGACTGCGGCTGACCCCCTTCTACAACGTGTGATGCGCCACATGACGGAAGGGTGGCTCAAGGGGCAGTGCCCACAATTCTACAATGTATGAGACGACCTAGCCATCATTGGTGTCCTTCTGAAGCTGGACCGGATTGTGATTCCGCACAGCATGCGCCAGCTGGTTCTCGACCAACTACACGAAGGCCACTTGGGGGTCGAGAAGTGCAGACGGAGGGCCCGAGAGGCTGTATACTGGCCGGGCATCAGTGACGATATTGCCAACATGGTGCTCAACTGTACAACCTGCCAAAGGTTTCAGCCGGCGCAACCTCCTGAGACGCTTCTGCCCCATGAGCTGGTGACGTCCCCCTGGGCGAAGGTGGGTGTCGACCTATTGCACGCGCTCGGCATGCACTATGTCATCATTGTTGACTACTTCTCAAACTACCCAGAAGTCATACGCCTGCACGATTTGACGTTGTCTGCTGTCATCAGGGCCTGCAAAGACACCTTTGCTCGCCACGGCATTCCGATGACTGTCATGTCGGACAATGGGCCCTGTTTTGACAGCCATGAATGGTCGTCCTTTGCTGCTTCGTATGGCTTCACACACGTGACGTCCAGCCCTCTACATCCCCAGTCCAATGGAAAGGCGGAGAAGGGCATTCACATTGCCAAGCGGCTCCTCTGCAAGGCTGCTGCTGCCGGGTCGGACTTCTACCTCGCCCTGCTGGCCTATCACTCGGCCCCACTAGCCACTGGTCTCTCACCAGCACAGCTGCTGATGGGCTGCGCCCTCAGAACCACTGTGCCATCCATCCTGGCACCAACAATAGACCATGCTCCGGTACTGCATAGGATGCAACTGCAGCGCGATCACCAGAAGAGATCGTACGACATACGGGCAACTGATCTTCCCTCCCTGGCTCCTGGAGACAACGTCCGCATCCACCTACCAGACGGTGGCTGGTCAGCACCTGCCGAAGTTCCCCGACGTGTGGCTCCCCGCTCGTTCCTGGTACGCATGCCGGATGGATCCGTGCGTAGGCGCAATTGCCGAGGCCTTCGCTTACTTCCACGCTCGCAACGGGACCCTACACAGACGCCGTGTCCTCCACTCGTTTCTGATAGCGACTTCGTGGAGCTGCCATATACCATGCCCCTTCTGTCGCCGCCCGTGGCCAGACTCACACCTCAGCCGGTGGTTCTCGACCCACCCTTGAGGCGGTCAACCCAAATTCGTCGCCCACCTACTAGACTGGACTTATGAGACTGTTCACACGTCAAACTTTTGCAACCACTGTTTTATAACATGTCACTGTTTTATCGTTACCGGCCTTGTTTGATCGTTCCAAAGTTCCACGTTGTTCTTCTTTTGTTATGGCACAACCTCGTTAGCATGTCACACCTGACATCGCCCCTTGTATATAGTTAAGCCCCATGTAAATATCACACACACACACACACCTTTAGCTGCACTCAGGACACATTTATATTTATAACCACGTAGGCACATAATCTTGTAAAAAAAGGGGGGATGTCATGATATTCAAACATACATCATAACACATACATAATGATAGACAGACCAACAGACCAATTAGCACACATAACACGACAGCCAATCACAGACAAGAGCAGACACAGTATAAGACAAGAAACACAACACTTCCTGGGCAGTCCATCTGGAGACAGCACAGGGCCAGGACCTCATAGCAAGACACTCACACAGTCAATACGTGCTGAGTACCAAGTCTGATGTATAAATAGTTAGATGGAATAAAACTGCGTTGTACCAATCGCAACCGTGTTGGTTCGTCTGTACCTCAGAGCACCCAACACCTCATTACTGAAGTCTATATAGACAATATCCACTGCCCTACCTGCATCAATCATCTTTGTGACCTCTTCGAAAAACTCTATCAAGTTCGTGAGACACGACCTCCCCTTCACAAAACCATGCTGCCTCTCACTAATACGTCCATTTGCTTCCAAATGGGAGTAGATCCTGTCTCGAAGAATTCTCTCCAGTAATTTCCCTACCACTGACGTAAGGCTCACCAGCCTGTAGTTCCCTGGATTATCCTTGCTACCCTTCTTAAACAGAGGAACAACATTGGCTATTCTCCAGTCTTCCGGGACATCACCTGAAGACAGTGAGGATCCAAAGATTTCTGTCAGGGCCTCAGCAATTTCCTCTCTAGCCTCCTTCAGTATTCTGGGGTAAATCCCATCAGGCCCTGGGGACTTATCTGCCTTAATATTTTTCAAGACGCCCAAACACCTCGTCTTTTTGGATCTCAATGTGACCCAGGCTATCTACACTCCCTTCTCCAGACTCAACATCCACCAATTCCTTCTCTTTTGTGAATACTGATGCAAAGTATTCATTTAGTACCTTGCCCATTTCCTCTGGCTCCACACATAGATTCCCTTGCCTATCCTTCAGTGGGCCAACCCTTTCCCTGGCTACCCTCTTGCTTTTTATGTACGTGTAAAAAGCCTTGGGATTTTCCTTAACCCGATTTGCCAATGACTTTTCGTGACCCCTTCTAACCCTCCTGACTCCTTGCTTAAGTTCCTTCCTACTTTCCTTATATTCCACACAGGCTTCGTCTGTTCCCAGCCTTTTAGCCCTGACAAATGCCTCCTTTTTCTTTTTGACGAGGCCTACAATATCTCCTTAGATAGTGACTGTGAACATGAACAATATGTGTACATATTGCTTATTCCAGGCTAGAACTGAAGATATTTGCACCATCTTTCCTTTTACTTCCCATTGTTGGGTGAGACTTTCTACTCATTGAGAGCTAGCAGCTTTTCTTTCTCACATATCAGAGACCAGCAGGCAGATTGAGCATGTGGAATCCTTAGAGTTGGAAGCTGCCCTATGGCGCAGAGTGCAAATATATTTCTCTGCAGGTGCTGCATGTCAACTATGCCATACATCAACCAAAAGGAATTCCACTTCCTCAATATCCAGCTGATCTTAGGCCCACCATTCTTTCAACAGCCATGACGTCCTCGTTTTGCAGCAATCCACTGAGCCTTCTGCATTTGAGCCATCACACCAAAATAATGGTGTTATTGGGTGAGATGGGCAATCTGTAAATGACATGTCCGATGGCTCTGTGCAAAATTCATGCACAAGTGCTCAGCATGCAAACAGTGCAAGTCATGCTGCCACGTAAAATTGGCATGATGAAGCACTACGTTTGGACTACCATGCAAAAGCCCTGCAATACTCGAGAGCATATGTCATGAATCATGGTGGTCAGCTACATGCTTCACAACCTCACGATCATGAAGGGAAAGCCCTGTACAGTGACCAAGTAAAATATGAGGGAGCGGAAGGATGAGGCAGCCTAGACAACCCCTTACCAGCTAGGCTGTCTATGAAGAACTCATCCCAATGCAAAACCAGTCAACGCAGCCCAAATTTTCCATTCACCAACCTTAATTTCTCTCGGTCACTGATCTACAGTTCATTCACATGGCCACAATACAGAAATACAAGTCATCACAGAATAAACATCCCAAACCAAATTTTAGAATTAAATCATGACATATTGCATATAGAATTCATCTAATCACTGTTGTATAGTTGCTTCCTGCCTATCTCCGTGTGGCTTTGCCTGACCTAGTGTTTCAACACAGTGCTACCTTATTGGATGAAGCATGACTGGCGCAAAGCTGCTGACTTTCATCAGGGCACAGCAGATAGCCTTTGAGGATTCCCCCAACAATACTGTGCCCAGAATATCTGTTTGCAGGCATTATGATCTAGGCCTGGGTAGCAGCAGTGAGGGCACAGATGGAGAGGCAGTGTGGGTGTATGAAAGATGCCATCCTGTGAAGACTCCAGTCAACCACTACCATTTCCCTGAGAAAAGTACCTCAATAATCTGTTGGAGGACAGGCACCCAGCAAGCTCATTTGGACTCAATTCCATGGCCATAATGGCAGCAGTCTGATCTTTCATGGCTGCAAGTTCTTCTTCAATGATAGCAATCTAAATGTTCACTGCAAAACTTAGGTGTTGTGTGGATGCACCCTTTGTTGCAGTGGGAAGTGTGAGATTGACCATCATAATCAATTAAGTATGCAAATCGAACTGGTCTCTGTCTCCATGCTGGAACGGATGGTCTTCAAGCCATATTAAAAGACCTCTGCGAAGTTGGAGCCAGATTCCTCCATGCTCCTCGATATTGACTGCAAGCTTTCTCGCAAGCTCACCAATGTACAAAGCATTTGCTGTGCATGCCTAACAGCATTCTTCTATATTTACCCCATTGAACTGCTCATCTGAGTCCTCTGCAGCAGAATTCAAGTGTAATCTCACCATCCAGTGAGTTGGCATCTTGGCCCTGCCCTACCTGTTGTCAACTCATACCCCATGTCCCACCATGTGCGGATCCCACTTCTATGCTGTCCTCAAACCTATTTGCAGTGTCTGGTGGGTGCGATTTTGCTGTTGTGCACTGATGTGGCTCATCATCGTTGTTTTCTTGCTATTTAAGGACTTAGATATCCGAAAGGACATGGGCACAAGGATAATGTTGCGGCAAGGCAAGAGAGGAGAGGTAAAGTAAGAGGTGCATGTTTACACCATCTGCATTGTGTCAGAAGAGAGTGTACAATGACAAGGAAATAATTTTGTGAGAAGGAGGATTAGATATGGGGATAGAGCCATCTTTGATAGTTTCAGTCCTGCCAGTGGCCATGGTCTCTGCAATAGCCATCCTGATAATACCCAGCAATGTCTTCTTAATTTGGGTTAGGACATGTGTGTGCACCTATCCTCTACTGGTTAGTTTCTGTCTCCCGTTATGCACCGCCTTGTCCTGTGAGAGAGGGAAGTGTGTGGTGTGAGTGAATGTGGTGGAAATCCATTTGGGTGTTTGTGATGGTTGGCAGTGTATACAAGCTGTGTGATGTATGTGTGGGATTGGCAGCAGTACTAACTGTTTGAGTGTGTGGTGGAACATTGAACGGCAGGTATATCCTTATTAACAAAGGGTGGAACTTTCCACTCTCAGTGCTGGGAATTGAGGTGGGCGGAGACACAAAATGTGGCATGAAGGAAAATGTCAGTTTCCTGCAAATGGGAAATTAATTTGGAATTTTGTTCTCCTGACATTGATGGTGGGATAAAGGCAGGTTGGGTTTCCCACTGTCTATGTTGGGACCACACTTGCACCTTTACGAATGCTCATTAACAGACCAACTCACCAGAATTGCCTTCCCCACCAAATTAATTGCACCAGCAATCTGTTTTTCAACTGTGTTGGAGAGCCCTGCCTGAATCGGTCAAACACTTGAAGGAAATCTTTAACAAGCGAATAGGCGTCCCTATTAAGAGCTTTGTAGTTGAATGTGCAGCATCTTATCTCTCCTCCGATGAACTCTGTGGATGACAAATAAGCTTCATTTGCCATGTATGCAACGAGGAGCCAAAGCTCTCAGCGCTGAACTCTCTCAAATATCTCTGGCACCTGGGAATGACTGAAAATGTATGAGCCATGTGAGCTCTCTGGGTACTTGGCACAAACATATACAACCAGGGGGCATAGATTTAAGGTAAGGGGCAGGAGGCTTAGAGGGGATGTGAGGAAAAACTTGCATGAGACTGTTCAATACCCACCCATAACATATCAGCCACTTACAGGATACGGATACCTCCACTGACCACAACTGTGTCATCTGCCTCACAGTATCATGACCTGAATCTCCAGGACCAAATGTCTTAGGTGGATAACCACACCCGGCGCACCATGCTGTGCAAGGCCATCACTGCCCAGGATGGCTTACCGTACCAAAACTAGGACCAAGACATGTGTGCCATGTAGAGCCCTCTAACATGGTCAGCACAGCCCCAAGATAATATCTTCAGTATCCACCCAACATCATGGCCTTAGCCCAAGGGTAGTTAGTTTCTTCAATATACTGCAACAGCATGACCTCAGCCACAGGACAGTCTTTCATTAACCCACCCTCTTTCTTGACCAATTCCTATTCATGCCTCTGTCTTCCCCCACAGCTCCCATTTTCCACAGCTGCCCATCCCTGTCTCACCCAGGGTATCCATCTGTCCCTCTTCACTGGTATTATATTCTATAATCAGCCTTGGTGAAGTTTGTGATACAGGTACCCATACTTTCACAGCAGACTCTTAAAGGTAGGTGAAAGCAGCGTCTGCTGTCCTCAAAGTTCTTAATAAACTGAAGCTTGCCAGGTGCATTCCACACCATGGAATGTGTCCCGCAACTCTGTTGTTTGTCACACCCTGCAGAACCGAGCATTGTAAAAGGGGGATGTGTTCCCATAGGGGCTGTCATGATATTCAAACATACATCATAACACATACATAGTGATAGACAGACCAACAGACCAACTAGCACACATAACACAACAGCCAATCACAGACAAGAGCAGACACAGTATAAGACAAGCAACACGACACTTCCTGGCCAGTCCATCTGGAGCCAGCACAGGGCCAGGACCTCATTAGCAAGACACTCACACAGTCACAAACGTGCTGAGTACCAAGTCTGATGTGTAAATAGTTAGTTGGAATAAAACTGCGTTGTACCAATCGCAACCGTGTTGGTTCATCTGTACCTCAGAGCACCCAACACCTCATGGTACCAGTGAGTGAATCGATACCTACCAGCAAATCTGCCATCCTGAGCAATGGACACCCACAACAAACCGCAGCCGTTGCAAGTCGCTGGGAACCTGGACACTGGCACCTCCGCCAACCTCATAGCATGGTCAGCCTTCTATGCCATGAAGGTCAGACCACCAATCCAGCCATCCCGGTGCAAGATGGTCAACTACAACGGGAACGTTATCCCGGCCATGGGATCCTGCCAGCTCCAGGTGACACACAAAACACACACGGCCACACTCTCGTTCGAGATAGTTGGCTCATCGAAGGACTCCCTGCTGGGCGCACAGGCATGTAAGGCTCTCCACCTTGTGCAACAAATTCTCTCTCTCCAGACGGCACGTCTGACTTCCCGGATGCAGAGTTCTACGCACAGCTCCAATCGCTCCTCGCCCACAACCAGGAGGCATTCGAAGGCATGGGAACACTCAAATTCGCCTCAAACCGGATGCCATCCCGGTCGTTCACGTACCTCGCAGGGTTCCTGCGCCACTTAAAGACCGCCTCAAGCAGCAGCTGCAGGATCTCCAGGACCAAGTGGTCCTATTCAGGGTCACGGAGCCCACGCCATGGGTCAGCTCCATGGTGTGTGTCAAGAAGCCCTCTGGCGAGCTCCGCATCTGTATAGACACCAAAGACCTCAATAATAATATTATGAGGGAACATTATCCCATACCCAAACGGGAGGAGATCACCAGTGAAATGGCCCAGGCGAAGATATTCACGAAACTGGATGCTTCTAAAGGATTTTGGCAGATCCAACTGGACCCATCCAGCCGAAAGCTATGTACCTTCAACACCCCTTTCGGCAGATTCTGCTACAATCGGATGCCATTTGGCATCATTTCGGCATCGAGGTCTTCCATAGAATCATGGAGCAGATGATGGAAGGCATCGAAAGGGTGCGCGTATATGTGGACGATGTCATCATCTGGTCCACCACACCGCAGGAGCACATACATCGTCTCCAACGCGTTTTTGCCCGCATACGGGAAAACGGCCTGCGCCTCAACCGAGCCAAGTCCTCCTTTTGCCAGACCGAGTTGAAGTTCCTGGGGGACCATATCTCCCGGTCAGGGGTCCGTCCGGATGCAGACAAGGGGAGCGCCATCACAGCCATGCCGCAGCCGGCCGACAAGAAGGCTGTCCTACGCTTCCTTGGCATGGTCAACTTCCTGGGGAAGTTCATTCCCAATCTTGCCTCCCACACGATGACTCTGCGCCACCTCGTCAGACAATACACAGAGTTGCAGTGGCAACACACACACCAGCTGGAATGGGAGGAGCTCAAACGCAAACTCACCACGGCACCAGTGTTGGCGTTTTTCGACACGTCTCGTGCCACCAAAATCTCAACTGATGCCAGCCAATCCGGCATTGGAGCAGTGCTCCTGCAGAGGGATGACACGGCATCATGGGCCCCAGTGGCCTATGCATCGCAGGCCATGACCCCCACAGAGCAGCGCTACGCGCAAATCGAAAAAGAATGCCTGGGCTTGCTAACCGGTTTAGACAAGTTCCACGATTACGTCTATGGTCTTCCACAGTTCACGGTCGAAACTGACCACCGCCCCCTGGTCAGCATAATAAACAAGGACCTGAACGAGATGACCCCTCGCCTCCAGCGCATCCTACTTAAACTCAGGAGGTACGACTTCCAACTGGTCTGCACTCCAGGGAAGGACCTCATCGTGGCGGATGCCCTATCCAGAGCAGTGAGCACGCTGCCAGATGCGGAGGGGTTCGTATGTCAGGTCGAGGCACAGGTGGCTTTGACAGTGGCAAATCTGACGGCTGACGACTCCAGTCTGGCCCGTATCCGCCGAGAGACTGCGGCCGACCCCCTTCTGCAGCGAGTGATGCGCCACATGACGGTAGGATGGCTCAAAGGGCAGTGCCCGCAGTTCTACAATGTACGAGACGACCTAGCCATCATTGATGGTGTCCTTCTGAAGCTGGACCGGATTGTGATTCCGCACAGCATGCGCCAGCTGGTTCTCGATCAACTACACAAAGGCGACTTGGGGGTCGAGAAGTGCAGATGGAGGGCCCGAGAGGTGGTATACTGGCCGGGCATCAGTGACGATATTGCCAACATGGTGCTCAACTGTACAACCTGCCAAAGGTTTCAGCCGGTGCAACCTCCTGAGACGCTTCTGCCCCATGACCTGGTGACGTCCCCCTGGGCGAAGGTGGGTGTCGACCTATTTCACGCGCTCGGCATGGACTATGTCATCATAGTTGACTACTTCTCAAACTACCCAGACGTCATACGCCTGCACGATTTGACGTCGTCTGCTGTCATCAGGGCCTGCAAAGACACCTTTGCTCGCCACGCATTCCGATGACTGTCATGTCGGACAATGGGCCCTGTTTTGCCAGCCACGAATGGTCGTCCTTTGCTGCTCGTATGGCTTCATACACGTGACGTCCAGCCCTCTGCATCCCTAGTCCAATGGAAAGGCGGAGAAGGGCGTTCACATTGCCAAGCGGCTCCTCTGCAAGGCTGCTGCTGCCGGGTCGGACTTCTACCTCGCCCTGCTGGCCTATCGCTCGGCCCCACTAGCCACTGGTCTCTCACCAGCACAGCTGCTGATGGGTCGCGCCCTCAGAACCACTGTGCCTTCCATCCTGGCACCAACAATAGACCATGCTCCGGTACTGCATAGGATGCAACTGCAGCGCGATCGCCAGAAGAGATCGTACGACATACGGGCAACTGATCTTCCCTCCCTGGCCCCTGGAGATAACGTCCGCATCCACCTACCAGACGGTGGCTGGTCAGCACCTGCCGAAGTTCTCCAACGCGTGGCTCCCTGCTCGTTCCTGGTACGCATGCCGGATGGATCCGTGCGTAGGCGCAATCGTCGAGCCCTTCGCCTACTTCCACGCTCGCAACGGGACCCTACACGGACGCCGTATCCTCCACTGGTTCCTGATAGCGACTTCGTGGAGCTGCCATATACCATGCCCCTTCTGTCGCCGCCCGTGGCCAGGCTCGCACCTCAGCCGGTGGTTCTCGACCCATCCTTGAGGCGGTCAACCCGAATTCATCGCCCACCTACTAGACTGGACTTATGAGACTGTTCACACGTCAAACTTTAGCAACTACTGTTTTGTAACATGTCACTGTTTTATCATTCCAGGCCTCGTTTGATCGTTCCAAATTTCAACGTCGTTCTTCTTTTGTTATGGTACAACCTCGTTAGCATGTCACACCTGACATCGCCCCTTGTATATAGTTAAGCCCCATGTACATGATGTAAATATTACGCACACACACCTTTAGCTGCACTCAGGACACATTTATATTTACAACCACGTAGGCACATAATCTTGTAAAAAAAGGGAGATGTCATGATATTCAAACATACATCATAACACATACATAATGAGAGACAGACCAACAGACAAATTAGCACACATAACACGACAGCCAATCACAGACAAGAGCAGACACAGTATAAGACAAGAAACACGACACCTCCTGGCCAGTCCATCTGGAGACAGCACAGGGCCAGGACCTCATTAGCAAGACACTCACACAGTCACAACGTGCTGAGTACCAAGTCAGATGTGTAAATAGTTAGTTGGAATAAAACTGCGTTGTACCAATCGCAACCGTGTTGGTTCGTCTGTACCTCAGAGCACCCAACACCTCAGGGGCATCTCCTTCAATGAGAATGTCATTGAAGAGGATTAATCTGAAGTGGGTAGGGATTCAGATGAACCACATTTGGATTCCATTGCACTGGCATGACACAACAGATGTGCCCATGACAACCTCATAGCTTAAAGATTCCAGGAGGAATAAAGTGAAGACAATTTGTTACAGGCACCGTTATCATCATGCTTCGATGCAAGGGGCATAACATCCTCCATTGTCATCTTCAACATGTCAGGAAATGTCAACAAACTCACAATGATTACTGAGGAAGCATATGTCATCTTCAACCCTAACAATCCTTGAAAAGCACAGTCGCCAAGGGACCATGTGGTTACCGTAGAATGTGCTTAGTGTTCCACAAGTGCACATAGTTAAGCAATTACATAGTGCAGTCCTTTCAATCATGGAACCAACAAGACAGTAGCAACGGCATTCCTCAAAAGGTTGAAACACAATTACACACATGGATGCGCTCATGCCACTGAGACAGCAACTTAGGACGTTGGCTGTAAGTAAGTTTAAAACAATTCTCAGTGGTTAGCACGTGATCAACCCAAGAGGGAGCTACATCCAAACAGCATCAGCTCTCCAAATACGAGCTCTCAAGTATGATTAATGAAGAGACCCCATCTTGAAATGGAAACTCAAGATGTCATTGGGCATCAGGACACAGTGATTTGTTACTTGATAGAGTGCACTGCACCCAAAGCTGCAAGTTAGATTGGCATTGACCTCACAGAGAGTGGTTCATTATTGAGAAACACTCAAAATCCTGCAGCCACCCAAAGCCTGACAAACTTTCATCCTGCGTTGCCTTGACGTCTGGGTAACCCAGTCAGTTTTGACACAGCTGTCAATGATAACTTATCGTCTTCATCGATAATGGTGAGCACATAGCTGTGCCAGAGCATCGTTTCCATGCCATTACAGTTCTTGAAATTGTCCATCTCACAAAGCCAAACATTTCTCAGAATCCTAGGTCAATGAGTACACAGTTATGCCATGAATTACACATCGACTTGCGTTCTGTAACTTCACAGAGGATTCCGCTAGGCAGCTGTTCAGGAGCAAAACATGATCCTTACAGGTGAGTGGATGGGTTCATTAGGATGAGCAGACAGCACACACTCATTCCGTTCTAGTAGACACTTCAAAGGTCACCAAGTTGGACTAACTTTCATTGCTCAGTGTCATGCATCGGGAGAGTGGTAACTAATAAAGGAATGAAGAATAATGGAAACATTAACTCTGTTTCTCTCTTCACAGATGCTGACAGACCTGCTGAGTTTTTCCAGCATTTTCTGGTGTTATTTCAGATTTCCAGCATTCGCAGCATTTGCTTTTATTATTAATGTAGGTATAATTCAGCCTTAAACATAGATACGTGATTACACTATAGGGAGATTTGAAAGGCTATGGTGCTAGTTGATGGATACTATTTTAACCAAAACCTCACGCTCATGAAATAAACACCATTGCAAAGTCCATTTCAATGAGAAGACTCCAATGTCGGTTGTGAAAATTACTTATGACATCCACAAACTGCAGACTTCAGTACAGGAGCATCAGGATAATCACTAAGCTTGATGGATAATTCTGATGAGGCCACGTAATGCCTGCCTAAGGTGCAAGGGTCGCATGTGTCTTGTCCAGAGATCATTTTTATATAGGAGGTACATTATTCTATATCACCAATGTGGAGCTAAAGGCAATTCACTGTGATGAGATTGAGTGAGAAAAGATAGGAGATAATTGTTGAGTGGGCGGGGTGGGACCTTGCATCATATCAATTAGCCATTCAACACCTGAGACTACTAGAGGGATAAATGCAAAATATATTTACAATAGTGCAGAATGTAGAGTGACCCAATACCTGTGCTTTCATTGTGCATGAAAATATTAATTTTCCTAACTCGACCACTACGTCTAGGTGCAGCACAGACATCCGCAGCAGAGATGGAGACAGCCTGTGACTACTATGCCCTGTTTGAGATGACCTTGGTGGGCATCCTCTGGTGTCTGAGGTCTGGATGCTCTGGCCTACTAAGGGCTTCCTGCTCTGGAATAGGTGCACACTTCTCGGTCTGTTGTACTGGAGTTGAGGATGTCACAGGCAGAGCCGATTTGGAGTTGCAGGGCGCTGTAAAAGTGTCCTGGGTGGATGTCCCCGGGGCTCTGGCTGGCACTACTCCTCCCTTTGAGTGCCCAAGGGCCCTAGCCTGGCTCCTTGAGGAGAAGGGGCACTCTAATGGAGATTCAGGTGCCCCGTGCTCCTCTCACCTAGCCATTGCTCTGGTGAGCGATGGTGTGTAGGTCTGACTGCAAATCAGACAGAAACTGGATCCCCTAGGTGGCTACTGCCCTTTCCATAGAGACTTTGTTGCCAGAACCACAACAACTGACAAAATGTGGATGGACTCTTCCATCCTTTGTCCCAGTCTGGTGATAGCCTCTTGACAACTATTCCCCTGCCTGTCTTTGCAGCTCTGACATTTCTCTCTGGGCCAATTGCAGTGGCTTGTCATTGGACTCGAATGCAGCAGGGGCATGGTTTCCAGCAGTTCTCTGACTGTCTGACACCTCGGCTGTCACTGCCTTTGCCTGCTGTGGACAGACATCTTTGAGGTAATTACTAGATTATGACCCCCAAACCTACTCTGGAGCTTGGATCCAGTGATGTGCATGTATCTGCATTTGAGGAGGGTGTGGATGAATGCAGTGACAGTTTTCATCCAATGCTTTATCTATCTCCTCATCTGAGGTGCTCTGGAGGTTGGGGCTGAGGAACTTGCTTGGCATCTTCGTCCACTTTGTCTTGCTGGTGGCTGAGCTAGAGAGAAGATATAATTTGTGATTGACTGGGCAGGCTCCGACACAGTAAGCTTTGCACACTCCCTGTGAGTCAGAGAGGACACATCCAGAGCGAGGCACATAGAATAGTGAGTTTGGCAGCTGGGAATTTGAAACTAGGTGGGAATTCGAGGCTGGGTGAGAGGAGGTGCTTTTTATCCCTTGATTTGTTACTCACAAATTTCCAGTGAGTGTCCTAGCCCTGCTGCAGATGACGACAAGGGAGAGAGCTGATTGGTGAGTGGCAGGTAAATCCTTAACTTCTATCGCTTATAATACTTTTTTGGTTTCTAATCTGTAAGCGTAGTACAAGGACCAGGAAAGAAAGGCCATAGAGAACAGGAGTTAATCTAATATAAAGTACTCTCCAAGGTTTAATTTAATTTAAAGAGGTAAACTATGGCAGGAGAGCTCAAAGTCTTGGTTTGCTCCTCATGTTCCATATGGCAGGCCAGGAACAGTTCCAGTACCCCGGGTCAGCATGTATGTGGCAGTTGGGGACACTATGGAGCATCCACGAGGCAGAGAGTATCGTGGCTAGCACATATAGAGAGATGGTCACACCACAGGCTCATATTTCGCAGGCAGGAAGGGAATCGGTGACCGCCAGACAGCAAGCGAGGTAGGCAGGTAGTGCAGGAATCTCCTGTGGCCATTCCCCTGCAAAACAGATATGCTGTTTTAAATACTGTTGAGGGGAATGGCCTCTCAGGGGAAAGCAACAACAGCCATATTTGTTGCACCACAGTTGATTCTGCTACAGAGGGGAGGGGTAAAAAGTGTGCCAGTGCAATAGTTATAAGGACTTGATTGTAAGGGGAATAGACAGGCGTTTCTGTGGCAGCAAATGAGACTCAAGGATGGTATGTTGCCTCCTGGTGCTAGGATCAAGGATGTCTCGGAGTGGATACAGGACATTCTGGAGGGGGAGGGTGAACAGCCAGTGGTGTACACAACGGTACAAGCGACATAGGTAAAAAAAAATGGATGAGGTCCTAAAAGCAGAATACAGGGAGCAATGAAGCAAGTTAAGAAATTGGACCTCCAAGGTAGTAATCTCAGGATTACTACCGATGCCACGTGCTAGTCAGAGTAGAAATATGAAAATCTTATCGGATGAATACGTGGCTAAAGAAATTGGACAGGATTCTCCGCCGGCGGGATTCTCCGTTTTGCCGGCGCCAGGGGCTGCCCCACAATGGGAAACCCCACTGACCGGTCGGCGTAACGGAGAATCCCGCTGGCGGGTCAAGGCAGAAAAGTGGCGCGGTGGAGAATCCAGCCCATGGTGTCAGGGGGAGGGTTTCAGATTCCTGGGGCATTGGGACCGGTTCTGGGGAGATGGGACCGATATAAATTGGAGGGGTTACACCTGGGCAGGACTGGGACTGATGTCCTAGGGGGAGTGTTTGCATGAGCGGTTGGGGAGAGTTTAAACTAATATGCCAGTGGGATAGGAACCTATGTAAGGAGTCAGAGAAGGAGGGAGCAGGGACAAAAACTAAAGGTAGAAAGAGGAATAAGAAAAGTGACAGGCAGAGAAACCAAGGACAAAATCCAAACAGGACTGTAGTGAAAAATATTGGGAGCAAGACAAACAATGTTAAAAAGACAAGCTTAAAGGCTCTGTGCCTCAATGCGTGAAGCATTTGCAATTAAGTGGATGAACTAATCGCACAGATAGATATAAACGGGTACGCTATGATTTGGATTACGAAGACATCGCTGTCGGGTACCCAGGGATGGGAACTGAATATCCCAGGGTATTCAATATTTAGGAGGGACAAACAAAAAGAAAAATATAGTGGAGTGGCATTGCTGGTTAAAGAGGAAATTAACAGAATAGTGAGAAAGGATATTAGCTCTGAAAATGTGGAGTCTGTATGGGTAGAATTGAGAAATACCAAGGAGCAAAAATCACTAGTTGGCGTCATATATAGACCCCCAAACTGCAGTGGTGATGTTGGGAATGGCATTAAACACAAAATTAGAGATGCATGTAATAAGGGAAGATCTGTGATCATGGGCGATTTTAATCTATAAATTGATTGGGCAAATGAAATCAGCCACAGTAACGTAGAGGAGGTATTCCTGAAGTGCATATCGGATGGTTTTCTTGACCAGTATGTGGGGGAACCAACGAGAGACCGTGCCATCTTAGACTGAGTACTGTGTAATGAGAAGGGAATCATTAACAATCGAGCTTAGCGAGACCCTTTGGGGATGGGTGACCATAACATGATAGAATTTTATCAAGATAGAGAGTGAAGTAGGTGATTCGGAGACTAGGGTGCTGAATCTTAATAAAGAAAACAATGAAAATATAAGGCGTGAGTTGGCCTTGATAGATTGGGGATAGTTACTTAAAGGGATGACAGTAGATAGGCAATGGAAAACATTCAAGGAACTCATGGAGGAATTGCAACAACTGTTTATTCCTGTCTGGCACAAACGTAAAATGGGTGAGAGGGCCAATCCATGGCTTACAAGGGAAATTAGAAATAGTATCTGATCCAACGAAGAAGCTATACAGATTGGCCAAGAAAATTAATAATTCTGTGGATTGGGAGCAGTTTATAATTCAGCAAAAAAGGACCAAGGGGGACCAAGGGATTAATTAAGAAGTGGAAAATATAGTACGAAAGTAATCTTGCAGGGAACATAAAGACTGGCAGTAAGAGTTTCTATAAGTACGTGAAGAGAAAGATATTAGTGAAGATGAATGAAGGTCCCCTACAGACAGAAATGGGGCAATATATAATAGGGACAAATAAATGAATACATACTTTGGTTCTGTCTTCACAAAAGAGGACACAAATCAGATCCAGCAATGTTGGAAAATGCAAGATTTAGTGAGAGGGAAGAATTGAGGGAGATCAATATTAGTCGAGAAATAGTGCTGGGTAAATTAGTGGGATTGGCGGCACGGTAGCACAGTGGCTAGCACAGTTGTTTCACAGCTCCAGGGTCCCCAGGATCGATTCCCGGCTTGGGTGACTGTGCGGAGTCTGCACGTTCTCCCTGTGTCTGCATGGGTTTCCTCCGGGTGCTCCGGTTTCCTCTCACAGTCCAAAGATGTGCAGGTTAGGTGGATTGGCCAGGCTAAATTGCCCTTAGATTAGGTGGGGTTACTGGATTATGGGGATGGGATGGAGGTGTGGGCTTAAGTAGAGTGCTCTTTTCAAGAGCAGGTGCAGACTCGATGGGCCGAATGGCCTCCTTCTGCACTGTAAATTCTATGATTCTATGAAGGCTGATAAATTCCCTGGGCCTGATAGGAAGTGGCTCTAGAAATAGTGGATGCATTGGTGGTCATCTTCCAGGATTCCAAAGACTCTGGAGCACTCCCTGCAGATTGGAGGACAGCTAATGTCACTCCAATATTCAAAATGGGAGGTAGAGAGAAAGCAGGGAATTATAGACCAGTAAGCCTAACATCAATACTTTATCGCGGAGCACGTAGAAAACAGTGGCAGGATCAGACAGAGTCAGCATGGATTTATGAAGGGGAAATCATGCTTGACTAATTCATTGGAATTCTTTGAAGATGTAACTAGTAGAGTTGACAAGGGAGAGCCAGTCGCTGTAGTATATTTGGACTTTCAGAAAGCATTTGACAAAGTCCCGCATAAGAGATTATCGTGCAAGATTAAAGCACATGGGATTGCGGGAAGTGTATTAAGATGGATAGAAAACTGGTTGGCAGAAAGGAAACAAAGAGTTGGAATTAATGGATCTTTTTCAAATTGGCAGGCAGTAACTAGTGGGGTGCCACAGGGATCTGTGCTGGGACCCTAGCTCTTCACAATATATATTAATGATTTGGATGAGGGAACAAAATGTAACGCCTCAAAGTTTGCAGATGATACCAAGTTGGGTGGGAGGATGAACTGTGACGAGGATGCAGAGATCCTTCAGCATGATCTGGGCAGGTTGGGTGAGTGGGCAAATCAATCGCAGATGCAGTAAAATTTGGATAAATATGAGGTTATTCACTTTGGAAGCAAAAACAAGAAGGCAGATTACTACGTGAACGGCTGTAAATTGGGAGAGGGGAGTGTGCAGCAGGACCTGGGAGTCCTTGTGCACCAGTCGCTGAAGGTAAGCGTGCATGTGCAGCAGGCTGTAAAGAAGGCAAATGGTATGTTGGCTTTCATTGCGAGAGGTTTCGAGTACAGGAGCAGGGATACGTTGTTGCAATTATACAGGGCCTTGGTGAGGCCACACCTGGAATACTGTGTGCAGTTTTGGTCTCCTTTTCTGAGGAAGGATGTTCTTGCTCTCAAGGGTGTGCAGCGAAGGTTTACCAGGCTGATTCCAGGGATGGCAGGAGTCACATATGAGGAGAGATTGACGTGGTTAGGATTGTTTTCGCTGGAGACATTTCCCCAGGGCGGAAATGGCTGTCACGAGGGGACATAATTTTAAGGTGATTGGAGGAAGGTATAGGGGAGATGTCGGAGGTTGGTTCTTTACACAGAGAGTGGTGGGTGCGTGGAATGCACTGCCAGCGGAGGTGGTGGAGTCAGAGTCATTAGGGATATTTAAGCGACTCTTGGACAGGCACATGGACAGCAGTAAATTGAAGGGGTGCAGGTTAGGTTGATCTTAGATTAGGTGAGTGGTCGGCATAACATCGTGGGCTGAAGGGCCTGTACTGTGCTGTACTGTTCTATGTTCTGTGTTCTAATGAAGGGGAATTTCATAGTGACTTATAAAATTCTAACAGGACTAGATAGGGTGGATGCAGGGAGGATGTTCCCAATGGTGGGTGTGTCCAGGACCCGGGGTCACAGTCTGAGGATTTGGGGTAGACCATTTAGGACAAAGATGAGGAGACATTCTTCACCAAAGTATGGTGAGCCTGTGGAATTCATTACCACAGGACATAGTTGAGGCTAAGACATTGAACACATTCAAGAGGCGGCTAGATATGGCACCTGAGGTGAATGAGATCAAGGGTCATGGGGAGAAAGCAGGATTAGGCTATTGAGTTGGACGATCAGCCATGATCATGACGAATGGCGGAGCAGGCTTGAAGGGCTGAATGGCCTCCTCCTACTATCTTCCATGTTTCTGTTACTCACATTCATTGGGTGGAATTTTCCAAACAAATGGCAAAATGTCAGGTTCTGGCCAAAAATGGGAATGTTTCTCTACAGAAACAAAGCTAAATTTTCTGACCAGATCTTCTGCCACTGTCAAAAGAAAATCGGGGGGATGGAGTTTACACCGTCACTCTGGCAGGCTGAAGAGTGACAGAGCCAGCAAGGCCAGCTCCACAGTTTTGTGAAAAAAATAAACTCCCCACGGCCATGGAAGACCCTTCCAACAAGCTTCAGGGTGCCTGCCCCCCAATCACAGAAGTATTAGGCTGTACTATCCCCCCTCACTACCCCTGCTCTGTCTTTGGTGCGTACCCATCTTTCTCCCCCCCCCCCCCCCCCCCCCCCCATCCCCACCACCACCGCACATAAGGGGAATCCGAATTCCCGAATGGAGTGAATAGAAAGGGAACTGTAGCCAAACAATAGCTTACAAGGTAAATTAGAGATAGTATTCGATTGAAATTAGCAAGAAAAAGCAATAGCCCTGAGGATTGCAAACAGTTTAAAATTCAGCAAAGGTGGACCAATGGATTGATTAAGAAGGGGAAAATACAATATGTCATACAAAGTAAGCTAGCGGAGAACATAAAAACTGACTGTAAAAGTTTCTCTGGGTCTGTAAAGAGAAAACTAGTGATAAAAACTAATGTAGGCCCCTTACAGTCAGAAACGGAAGAATTCATAACAGAGAACAAAGAAATGGCTGAAGAACTAAATTCATACTTTGCTTCTGTCTTCACAAAGAAAGACATGAATAATGTACCGGAAGTTCTGAGAAACACAGGTTTTAGTGAGGTGCTGAAGGAAATTAGCAGAGAAATGGATTTGGAGAAATTAATTGCATTGAAGACGAATACATCTCCAAGGCCTGATAATCTTCATCCCAGAGTACTTAAGGAACTGACCCTAGAAATAGTAGATCCATTGGTCATCATTTTCCAAAGTTCTTTGGACTCTGAAATGGTTCCTACAGGTTCTAGGGTAGCTAATATAGCCCCGCTATTCAAAAAGGGAGGTAAAGAGAAAACAGGGAACTATAGGCCAGTGAGTCAAACGTCAGAAGTTGCTCGAGTCCAAGAATTTCCTAGCACAGTATTTGGAAAACAGTGGAATAATCAGACAAAGTTAGCATGGATTTATGAAAGGGAAATCATGCTTGACAAATCGACTCAAATTCTTTGAAGATGTAACTAACAAAGTTGACCAGACAGAACCAGTGGATGTGGCTTATTTAGACTTTCAGAAGGCGTTCAACAAGGTCTCACATGGCACGTTACTAACTTAAAGCGCATGGGATGGTGGATAGAAAGCTGGTTAGTAGACAGGAAGCAAAGAGTTGGAATTATTGGATCTTTTTCCGATTGGCAGACAGTGACCAGTAGGGTATCTCATGGATCTTGTGCAAGGACCCCAACTCTTCCCATTATATATTAATGATTTGGACGAGGGAACTAAATGCATTATGTCCAAATTTGTAGATGATACTAAGTTGGGTGGGAGGGTGAGCTGTGAGGAGGATGCAGAGATGCATCAGCAGGATTTGGACAGACTGAATGAGTGGGCACATGCATGGCAGATGCAGTATAATGTGGATGCATGTGAGGTTATCTGCTTCAGTTGCAAGAATATAAAGGCAGATTATTATTTGAATGGGTGTAATTTGAGAGAGGTGGATACTCAGCGCGACCTTGGTGTCCTTGTGCATCAGTCACTGAAAATAAGCGCGCAGGTACAGCAGGCAGTAAAGAAGGCAAATGGTATGTTAGCCTTCATAGCAAGAGGATTTAATAATAATAATTTATGTATACGAATAGGAATGTTTTACTGTAATTTTATACAGCCACACCTGGAGTATTGTGTGCAGTTTTGGTGCCCTGATCTGAGGAAGGAAGTTCTTATTATGGAGGGGATGCAGCAAAGGTTTACCGGCTGATTCCTGGGATGGTGGGATTGTCATATGAGGAGAGACTAAATTAGTTAGGATTATATTTATTGAAGTTTAGAAGAGTGAGACGGGATCTCATAGAATTTCTAAGATTCTAATAGGATTAGACAAGGTGGATACAAAAAGAATGTCCCTGGTGGTGGGACAGTCCAGAACTAGGGGCCGTAGTTTGAGGATAAGAGGTAAACCTTTTAGTACTGAGATATGGAGAAATTTCTTCACCAAGAGATTGGTGAATCTGTGGAATCACTGCCTCAGAAAGTAGTTGAGGCCAAAATGTGTAATTTCAAGAAGGAGTTAGATATAGCTCTTGGGGCTAAAGGGGTCATAGGATATGGGCGGAAGGCGGGATCAAGATATTGAACTGGATGACCAAAGTGAATGGCGGAGCAGGCCCAAAGGGTTGAACGACCTCCTCCTGCTTCTATTTTCTAGTGACCACAATCTGATAGAATTTACCCTGCAGTTTGAGAGGGAGAAGCTGGAATCAGATGTAACGGTATTACAATTAAATAATGGTAACTACAAAGACATGAGGGGGGAGCTGGCCAGAGTTGATTGGAAAAGGAGCCCAGCAGGGAAATCAGTGGAACAGCAATGGAAGGAATTTTGGGGGGGTTATGCAGGAGACACAACAGAAATTCATCCCAAGGAGGAGGAAACATGCTAAGTGGATGACAAGGCATCCATGGCTGACAAGGGAAGTCAAGGACAGCATAAAAACAAAAGAAAAAGCATACAAAATGGCAGAATTAGTGGGAAGCCAGAGGATTGGGAAGCCTTTAAAAATGAGCAGAGGACAACTAAAAAAGCAATAAGGGGGGGAGAAGATGAAATATGAGTGCAAGCTAGCTAGTAATATAAAGGAAGATAGGAAGAGTTTTTTTCAACATATAAAAGGTAAGAGAGAGCCAAAAATAGACATTAGACCACTAGACAATGTGGCTGGAGAAGTAATAATAGGAAACAAAGAAAGGGCAGACGAACTGAATAGTTACTTTACATCAGTCTTCATGGTGGAAGACACCAGTGGGATGCTAGAGCTCCAGGAGGACCAGGGGACAGAGGTGAGTGCAGTGACCATTACTAAGGAGAAATTTCTGGGGAAACTGAAAGATCTGTAGGTGGATAAATTACCTGGCCCGGACGGACTATACCTCAGGGTTCTAAACAGATAGCTAAGGAGATTGCGGAGGCATTGATGGTGATCTTTCAGGAAGGTCCCAGATGACCGGAAAGTTGCTAATGCAACACCACTGTTTAAGAAGGGAGGGAGCAGAAGAAGGGAAATTATAGGCCGGTTAGCCTGACTTCGGTCATTGGTAAGATTTTAGAGTCCATTATTAAAGTTGAGATCGCGGAGTACTTGGAAGTGCATAAAATAGGACTGAGTCAGCACGGCTTTGTCAAGGGGAGGTCAAGTCTGACAAATCTGTTAGTGTTCTTTGAGGAAGTAACAAGGAAGTTAGACAAAGGAGAACCAGTGGACATGATTTATTTAGATTTTCAGAAGGCCTTTGACAAGGTACCGAATAGGAGACTGTTAAATAATTTACGAGCCCACGGTGTTAAGGGTAAGATCCTGGCATGGATAGAGGATTGGCTGACTGGCAGAAGGCAGAGAGTGGGGATAAAGGGGTCTTTTTCAGGATGGCAGCCGGTGATTAGTGGTGTGCCTCAGTGGTCTGTGCTGGGACCACAACTTTTCACAATATACATTAATGATCTGGAAGAAGGAACTGGAGGCACTTTTGCTAAGCTTGCAGATGATACAAAGATCTGTAGAGGGGCAGGTAGTATTGAGGAAGCAGGCGGGCTACAGAAGGACTTGGACAGGCTAGGAGAGTGGGCTAAGAAGTGGCAGATGGAATACAATGTGGTGAAGTGTGAGGTTATGCACTTTGGAAGCAGAAATGGAGGCATAGACTATTTTCTAAATGGGAAGATGCTGAGGAAATCAGAAGCACAAAGGGACTTGGGAGTCCTTGTTCATGATTCTCTTAAGGTTAACGTGCAGGTTCAGTCGTCATTTAGGAAGGCAAATGCAATGTTAGCATTCATGCCGAGAGGGCTAGAATACAAGAGCAGGGATGTACTTCTGAGGCTATATAAGGCTCTGGTCAGATCCCATTTGGAGTATTGTGAGCAGTTTTGGGCCCTGTATCTAAGGAACGATGTGCTGGCCTTGGAAAAGATCCAGAGAGGAGGTTCACAAGAATGATCCCTGAAATGAAGAGCTTGTCGTATGAGGAACAGTTGAAGACTCTGGGTCTGTACTCGTTGGAGTTGAGAAGGATGAGGGGGGATCTTATTGAAACTTACAGGATACTGTGTCTTGGATAGAGTAGACGTGGAGAGGATGTTTCCACTTGTAGGAAAAACTAGAAGCAGAGGACACAATCTCAGACTAAAGGGACGATCCTTTAAAACAGAGATGAGGATGAATTTCTTCAGCCAGAGGGTGGTGAAGCTGCAGAACTCTTTGCCGCAGAAGGCTGTTGAGGCCAAATCACTGAGTGTCTTTAAGACAGAGATAGATAGGTTTTTGATCAATAAAGGGATCAGGGGTTTATGGGGAGAAGGCAGGAGAATGGGGATGAGAAAAATATCAGCCATGATTGAATGGTTGATATTAGCCATTCAATAGCCTACATAGCCTCCTCGCTACGCACCAAACTTTAAGCAGATTGTACAGAGTCCAGTCATACTTAGATTACATCTTGGTTACTGGAAAGAATGAGGAAGAACATCTCCGCAACCGAGATGCTACCCTCCCTCCTGAAATTAGAAGAGTGTAGAGTCTGAAAAGACAAATGTGAATCTTTGCAATCTTCAGTCGAATATCTCGCACATGTCATCGATGCCAAGGGATTGCATAAGTCACTTTTGAGTCAAAGCGATTACTGAGGCACCCGCACTTTAGATTGTGAACCAACTTTGATCCTTTCTTAGGATTACTAAATTACTAATCTGGCTACTATTCCAAGACCTTCACGGAATTGACTGTGTCAAAGTAAAAAGTGGACATAGATGGATCAATCTAAGAGAGCATTCATGCAAGCCAATTTGCACAACTCTCTTACCTGGCTTCCAGCCCTCACT
Source organism: Scyliorhinus torazame (assembly GCF_047496885.1). Lineage (NCBI taxonomy): Eukaryota > Metazoa > Chordata > Chondrichthyes > Carcharhiniformes > Scyliorhinidae > Scyliorhinus > Scyliorhinus torazame. Next base: position 146,142,630 of record NC_092712.1, on the reverse strand, counting down.
GTCCAATTATTTTGTTTTCCTGGAGAAACCTCCAGAGACATGAGGGAGAATCTGGGAGTTCTTCCAGCCACTGATACCTCCAAGTATGTTACTACAGTCTTTTATTCAAAAGGTTATGTCATCCTTTAGCTGTCTGCAGTCTTTTAAAGTGTACAGCAGGGGCACGATTTAACTACTGCATTGCGAACTGCGTGGGTCAGGGCACGCCAGGTAAATAGCGGGAAAGGCTGGGCAGCATGGTGGCGCAGTGGTTAGCATTGCTGCCTCATGACACAGGTCGCAGGTTCGATCCCAGCTCTGGGCCACTGTCTGTGTGGAGTTTACACATTCTCCCCGTGTTTGCATGGGTTTCGCCCCCATACCCAAAGATGTGCAAGGTAGTTGGATTGGCCATGCTAAAATTGCCCCTTAATTGGAAAAAATGAATTGGGTACTCTAAATTTATTTTAAAAAAGAAAAGAAAAAAAAATAGCGGGAAAGGCCAAAATCGAGATTCGTGCCAGGTGCAAACCAGTTTGCAATCTACCTGACTTGCTCCCTTTGGCGAGTTCCGGATGTTGCTAACCCTCATTTGCATTCATTTCCATCTCATTAACGAGACTGAAGTCGAATGCAGCAGCCTCCAGGGAATTAACAAACTCCCCAGTAAGAAATCACAGGTGTCATTTCGTACTTTAAAAAAATGTGAAGTTGCCGCAATGGCAAGCGAGGGGAAGTGAGGAGGTGAATAGCTATTTCTATTTTGCGGCATGTAACTTAAGGGCACCGGAGCTACTGGCACAGTGCTCAGGGTGGAGGGCCCCTCAAGGGGCTTGGGCTTGGTTGGGAGGCTGAAGCATTCTAGGTCGGGGATTGCCCTCGGCCGGGGGAGGGGGTGGGAGGAGCTTTGTGTCTGTGAGGCCTTTCAAGCCATCTTCAAATATTGGGGAGACTTATAACAAAGGCCACCACAGATGCCGTCTTTCTGTCCTATCAAACTCTTCCAGGACAGACCTCTTGGTTCTATGATGAAAGTCACTTTAACCCCCTTTGACTGTGAGCAACCTCTAGCTGCACAGCTGAAGGTTATTTTAATTGACGAACTGACTTTGTTAGTTGTGAGAGCACTTCACAGCTGCAGGTTGCTTGCTCCAGCTGGTGGCCGCAGGTGGCTGGAGGCTGCTGTTGCTGTTCCCTTCCTTTTCTTTGGCCAGAAAAAAGGACAATTTTTCCAAGATACGTGGGTCCTGGAACACCCAGCCCAGGGGGTGATTTGAGTCCAGAAAGCAATCCAGTTTGAAGCAAGAAGATGCTGCGGGACCTGGTGAGCAACATTGTTCCAAATGAGCCACCTGTTAATGCCGTTAAAGAAATGCTTTTTCAAATTGCTGATGGCTTTGTTGCTGGTGTGGTGAGTGCTGCATGTAACTGGCTCATCACCGCAGGTTAAACATGTTGGAAGTCAAGGATGTTCAACTTGGGCACCGGTGGACTTCCGGGTGCGGCTATGCAGAGCTCGGTCGCATATTGGGCAGCTCCCGCTTGGAACGGACTTTTGGGCTCTTTTACAGGATCCCCACGGCATTTGTTTGACATTTCCCGGTGTGGGAAGAAGACTGCAGCATTCCCCTGACGGTGTCCCCCAGGAATGTTGTGTCTTTTGGCTGCCAGACCCGGCAGAAACAGTGAAGGATTTGGCTTTGGCTGCAGCAATAAACAGAGGCCTCTTCCAGCATGCAGGCAAGGGAAGTGCAAGCTTAAAGCTGCAATCTGACTTGACTCTAGCAAAGGTGAATTCTAGCAGCAGAGGGAACAACTGTGAAAGGATCTACCAAGGCCATTGAAGAGGCGGGAACGAGGCTTCTGGTGGCGGCCATGGAGGAGTAGGTCGCGCATTCGGCAGCTCCCGTCTGGAACCGACTCTCAGACCTTTTTCAGGAGTTTCCATAGACTTTTTGGGGCAGACTGGTGAAGCAAACACTGCCAACTTCTATGAAACGGACCAGAAGTGTAACGGCCAAAGGAGCGGCACTGGAGCAACGGGAGAAGCGAGGGAAAGGAAACAAAATGGCGGCGGCCAGGGACAAAGGGGAGCTGCAGGAGTTCATCAAGCGCTGCTTCGAGGAGCAGCGCGAGGAGATGCGCAAAGAGATGTTGGCGCCTATGCTTTCGGCAATTGAAGGACTCGGGATTACGCAGAAGGCCCACGAAGCTAAGATCCAGGAGGTACAGAAAAGAGTCAGTCAGAACGAGGACGAGCTCGTGGGCCTGGCGGTGAGAGTGGAGCAGAACGAGGCGCTACACAAGAGGTGGGCGGGAAGACTCGAAGACTTGGAGAACAGGTCGAGGAGAAAGAATTTGCGAATCCTGGGTCTCCCTGAGGGAGTGGAGGGGGCTGATGCCGGGGCATACGCGAGCACGATGCTCGAGACGATGATGGGCACGAGGCCCCTTCGAGGCCGCTGGAGTTGGATGGGGCTCATCGGGTGCTGGCGAAGAAGCCCCAGGCAAATGAGCCGCCAAGGGCGATGGTGGTGAGGTTCCACCGGTTCACGGACAGAGAGTGGGTCCTGAGATGGGCCAAGAAGGAGCAGAGCAGTAAGTGGGACAATGCAGAGATCCGAATATACCCGGACTGGAGCACGGAGGTTGCAAAGCAGAGAGCGGGTTTCAGCCGGGCCAAAGCGGCGTTGTACCGGAAAGAAGTGAAATTCGGAATGCTGCAGCCAGCGCGACTGTGGGTCACATACAAGGGCCAACACTATTACTTTGAAACGCCTGAGGAGGCGTGGACCTTTGTATAAGCCGAAAAGTTGGACTCTAACTGAGGGTTTGTGAGGGTGGGGGGGATTTTTTGGGGTTTGATGTGTGATAGTTGTTGTATCTAGGGGGTCAATCACGCGCAGGAAATGTTACATGGGCTGGGGGAGAGAGACAAGGCCGCGACAGGAGCTGCGCCAGAGGGGGCGGAGCAGGCTTTGGAAAGCGCGGGTTTTTTCCTGCGCGCAGGAAGAAAGGCGGGAAGGGGAACGAAGGAATGCATATGGATTGGGAGACTCCCACACGGGGAGGTCAATGGGACGGCGGGGGAAGCCGGGGTCAGCAGGCGCCAGCTGACTTACGGGAGTGACATGTGGGGAGCAAAAAAGCTAGACAGGGGTCTCGTGGGGGGGAGAGGAGGGGGGTGGGGGGGGGGAAAGGGTTGCTGCTGCACTGGCCGAAAGGGAATGGGACACAGAAGAGGTGGTCGGGACGGGGGACCCCCTCTGGGGGACTGGAGGGTGAGGGAGGCGTGGACACGGGACTGGCCCAGAAAAGGAGATGGCTAGTCGGCGGGGCGTGGGGGGGGTGAGAGCCCCTCCAATCCGGCTGATAACGTGGAATGTGAGGGTCCTGAATGGGCCGGTGAAGAGGGCTCGAGTGTTCGCGCACTTAAAGGGACTGAAGGTGGACGTGGCCATGCTCCAAGAGACACATCTGAAGGTGGCGGACCAGGTCAGGTTAAGAAAGGGATGGGTAGGACAGGTATTCCACTCGGGACTGGACGCGAAGAATAGAGGGGTGGCAATATTGGTCGGAAAGCGGGTGTCATTTGAGGCCAAGACTATTGTAGCGGACAATGGAGGGTGAGATGTAATGGTGAGCGGTAGGCTGCAAGGGACGTGGGTGGTGTTGGTAAACGTATACACCCCGAACTGGGATGATGCAGGATTCATGAAGCGCATGTTGGGGCGCATTCCGGACCTGGAGATAGGAGGCCTGATAATGGGAGGGGACTTCAATACAGTGTTGGATCCAGCACTGGACCGCTCCAAATCAAGGACTGGAAAGAGACCGGCGGCGGCCAAGGTACTTAGGGGGTTTATGGATCAGATGGGGGTAGTGGACCCATGGCGGTTTGCAAGGCCGCAGGCCAGGGCATTTTCTTTCTTCTCCCATGTACACAAAGCCTACTCCCGGATAGATTTCTTTGTTCTGGGTAGGGCGCTCATCCCGAGGGTGGAAGCGACGGAGTATTCGGCTATAGCCGTTTCGGACCATGCCCCGCACTGGGTGGAACTGGAGATGGGAGAGGAGAGGGACCAACGCCCGTTGTGGCGGCTGGATGTGGGACTGCTGGCGGACGAGGTGGTGTGTAGGAAGGTGAGGGGGTGTATCGAAAGGTACTTGGAGGCCAACGACAATGGGGAGGTGCGGGTGGGGGTGGTATGGGAGGCGTTGAAGGCGGTGATCAGGGGAGAGTTAATTTCCATTAGGGCTCAATGGGAGAAGACAGAGGGTATGGAAAGGGAGAGGTTAGTGGGGGAGATTTTGAGAGTGGACAGGAGATACGCAGAGGCCCCGGAGGAAAGATTACTTGGGGAAAGACGACAGCTCCAGACGGAGTTTGACCTGTTGACCACAGGGAAGGCGGAGGCACAGTGGAGGAAAGCGCAGGGGGCGACCTACGAGTATGGGGAAAAGGCTAGTCGAATGCTGGCACACCAGCTCCGTAAGAGGATGGCAGCGAGGGAAATAGGGGGGAGTCAAAGATGGAAGGGGAGCCACGGTTCGGAGTGCAATGAAAATAAACGAGGTATTCAAGGCCTTTTATGAAGAGCTGTACAGATCCCAGCCCTCAGCGGGGGAAGAGGGGATGAGACGATTCCTAGATCAGCTGAGATTCCTGAGGGTGGAGGAGCAAGAGGTGGCTGGTTTGGGGGCACCAATTGGGTTGGAGGAGCTGAGCAAGGGTTTGGGGCGCATGCAGGCGGGGAAGGCCCCGGGACCGGACGGATTCCCAGTGGAGTTCTACAGGAAGTACGCAGACCTGTTGGCCCCGCTACTGGTGAGGACCTTTAATGAGGCAAGAGAGGAGGGGACCCTGCCCCCGACAATGTCGGAAGCGACAATTTCTTTGATCCGAAAGCAGGACAAGGACCCACTGCAATGTGGATCGTACAGGCCGATCTCGCTCCTCAATGTGGATGCAAAGTTGCTGGCAAAAGTGCTGGCCACGAGGATCGAGGACTGTGTCCCGGGGGTAATCCACGAGGACCAGACGGGATTTGTAAAGGGCAGGCAACTAAACACCAATAAACGTGATAATGATGCCATTGGAGGAGGGAGAGGCGGAGATAGTGGCAGCTATGGACGCGGAGAAGGCCTTTGACCGAGTAGAGTGGGAGTACCTCTGGGAGGTGCTGCATAGGTTTGGGTTCGGGATAGGGTTTATCAATTGGGTTAAGCTCCTTTACAGAGCCCCGATGGCGAGTGTAGTGACGAACCGGCAGAGGTCGGAGTACTTTCGACTGTACCGAGGGACGAGGCAGGGGTGCCCCCTGTCCCCCCTGTTGTTCGCATTGGCGATCGAACCATTGGCCATGTCATTGAGGGAGTCTAATAAATGGAAGGGGATGGTCCGAGGGGGAGAAGAGCATCGGGTGTCGCTATATGCGGATGACCTGTTGCTGTACGTGGCGGATCCAATGGAGGGGATGGTGGAGGTCATGCAGACTCTAAGGGAGTTTGGGGAGTTTTCGGGCTATAAGCTCAATGTAGGGAAGAGTGAGCTCTTTGTATTACAGGCGGGGGACCAAGAAAGAGGGATAGGGGACCTACCGCTGAGGAGGGCGGAGGGGAGCTTTCGGTATCTGGGGATCCAGATAGCCAGGAGTTGGGGGACCCTACATAAACTGAATCTGACAAGGTTGGTGGAGCAAATGGAGGAGGATTTCAAAAGAAGGGACATGTTACCGCTCTCGCTGGCGGGTAGAGTGCAGTCGTTCAAAATGGTGGTCCTTCCGAGGTTTCAGTGCCTTCCCATCGTGATCACTAAGGCCTTTTTTAAGAGAGTAGGCAGGAGTATTATGGGGTTTGTGTGGGCGAATAAGACCCCGAGAGTAAGGAGAGGGTTCCTGGAATGCAGTAGGGACCGAGGAGGGTTGGCGCTGCCAAACCTGGGGAGCTACTACTGGGCAGCAAATGTGGCGATGATCCGCAAGTGGGTTATGGAGTGAGAGTGGGCGGCATGGAAGAGGATGGAGATGGCGTCCTGTAAAGGAGCGAGCCTGGGGGCGTTGGTGACGGCACCACTGCCGCTCTCGCCGACAAAGTATACCACGAGCCCGGTGGTGGCGGCAACGCTAAGGATCTGGGGCCAGTGGAGACGGCACCGGGGTGCAATGGGAGCATCGGTGTGGTCCCCGATCGGGGTAACCACCGGTTTGTCCCGGGGAAGATGGACGGGGGGTTCCAGAGCTGGCATCGGGCGGGGATTGGAAGAATGGAGGACCTGTTCATCAACGGGACGTTTGCGAGCCTAGGGGCACTGGAGGAGAAGTTCGAGTTACCCCCGGGAAATGCCTTTAGATATATGCAGGTGAGGGCTTTTGTGAGGCGACAGGTGAGGGAATTCCCGTTGCTCCCGGCACAAGAAGTTCAAGATAGGGTGATCTCGGGTGTATGGGTTGGGGAGGGCAAGGTGTCGGAAATACACCAGGAGTTGAAAGAAGAGGGGGAAGCGCTGGTAGAAGAGTTGAAGGGTAAATGGGAGGAGGAGCTGGGGGAGGAGATCGAGGAAGGTCTGTGGGCTGATGCCCTAGGTAGGGTTAATTCCTCCTCCTCGCGTGCCAGGCTCAGCCTGATACAATTTAAGGTGGTCCACAGAGCGCACTTGACGGGGGCGAGGTTGAGTAGGTTCTTTGGGGTAGAGGACAGTTCTGGAAGGAGCTCAGGGAGCCCGGCGAACCCTGTCCATATGTTTTGGTCATGCCTGGCACTGGAAGGGTTCTAGAGAGGAGTGGCGGGAGCAATATCTCAGGTGGTGAAAGTCCGGGTCAAGCCAAGCTGGGGGCTAGCAATATTTGGAGTAGTGGACGAACCGGGAGTGCAGGAGGCGAAAGAGGCCGGCATTCTGGCCTTTGCGTCCCTAGTAGCCCGGCGAAGGATCTTGCTAATGTGGAAGGAGGCGAAGCCCCCCAGCCTGGAGGCCTGGATAAATGATATGGCTGGGTTCATAAAGTTGGAGAGGATTAAGTTCGCCTTGAGAGGGTCTGCGCAGGGGTTCTACAGGCGGTGGCAACCGTTCCTAGACTATCTCACGGAGCGTTAGAGGAAGGTCGGTCAGCAGCAGCAGCAAGCTTGGGGGGTGGGGGGGGGTGGAGGGGACGTCCTGGGATGGGGGGGAGGGGGGGGAAAGGGGGGACTGCCTGGGAGGGTGGATGAGCAAGAGATAACATGAAGGGTTGGGGAAACTGGCACGTACGGGTGAGGGCCAGTGTACAAAGCTGTGTAAATATATCATTTTGCCATGTATATATCTTGCTCTGCGTGATTTTTTTTTTTTTTTTTTTTGTTTTTTTGTTTTGTTTTTGTTACGAGGGGCGGGGGGGGGGGGGGGTTATTGTTTGTAAGGGAGAAAAATTGTGTTAAAAAACTTTAATAAATATATATATTTTTTTTTTACTTGGGCACCGGTGGAATATGTGGATGCCAAGATTTGGTTCCGGTGAGGGCCGTGTGGGAGGGCCTGCAGAGCTGCGGTTGCTGGGCAGAGAATGACACTGATATGTGGAACAAGTCACACAATGATGGACAGATCATTTCTATGACAAAGTTCTGGACATGATAATACTTTCTCAGGCATATCCTCCATTTCTGTTGAGGAACCTGTGAAGGGGGATACCAAGTTTTTGTTTTTTTAATGAAAATGAGTTGATATAGCTTTGTATTGATACCAATATGGAATGGCGCCATTTCCTTTTTGTTTAATTGTTAGTGTGTTATGTGGGATTTAATTAGTTCATTTTCAAATCTTTGTTATTGTTGACCGTTTAATAAACAAAATATTCTCAACACTCAAGTGGCTTCTCGGGGGTCATGTGTCAGAGGATGATTAGTGCATTGCATTTCAATACAACTTTGAAGCCTGAACAGTATGTCTGAACTCTCGGAGCGTCAGCACCATAGAGGCAACCCCCTTGGGGAACAGAATGTCCCGCCTCTCATCCACAGCTTCGAGAAGTCTGGTCAGGCCTGCATGGCCAAAGCAAGGAACTGGTCTGTGCACTGCCATGCATGTGTGTTGAATGGGAGTGAGCGGTGATAGAACATTTAAAAGCAACTCACTCTTGGCAGCGACGAGAATCTGTGGCCTGAGCCCGGCAAATCAGATGATGAGACAGCCAGTAATGCCGAGAAGCTCGTGCGGCTAATTTTCCGCACTGTGCCGTTAAATACAGGCCGCAATCTCGCTAACGCGGCCATTGAGAAACACCCCACCAATCGTGCACAAAATGACACTTCAAAATTTTCAGTTGAATTGCGCCCCAGAACTTACCTTTTTCTGAGCACTGGAAAACCTATTAATAGCTGTAGGATGGAAGAATTCTCCATCCGTTCACCGCTGTGGGGTTCTCCGGTCCCGCTGCAGTGAATGGGGGATTTGACTGAGTGTAAAATTCTCTATCCTCGCGAGCAGTGGGGAGGACTGGATACGGAGAGTCTGGGCCGTAATTCTTACATTAGAGCAGTGACTACGCTTCAAAAGTACTTGTTTGCCATAGAAGGAGTGTTCATGATATGGTTCAATGGGCTGATCCAGAACTTCCCCACTATTTCCCAAAGGGGAAAAAAGTGTTTTAAGTTATGCTGAAAATAAATACTTAAGTACTTCAACCACTTTAGGACATCTTAAGATTGTGAAAAATGGTAGTGAATTGCAAATTCTTTCTTGTTGCTCCAAACAGTTTTTCTGGTTTTCCTCCAATCTTTCCTCACATTTACAGCAGCCTTAAGGACATTTCAGATATTTAGACAGTTGCAATAATGCAAGCAGCTAATTTGTAAACAGCTTTATTGTTTCCTTATTAATTAGTTATCGAGTGAAACCAAAAGAAGACTTGTGGTACCCTCAATAATGACGCTTAGGGTGTAAACAGTAAAGAAGGCTTTAATAAACTAAGAACCAGACTAGAGCTGAGACGTGTGCTAACTGCTGCACTGCCCACAAGGTGGCTCCTGATAGACGGCTCCCAGATGGACGGAGGCGGAGTTCCCCAGGGTTCCAAGCCCGGTCTTAAAGGGGACATCACCTCACATGATGACAAGGGTACAGTGTAACAGTAACCGTTCATCACATTCACCCCCTGTTTAAAAAAACAGTCCGGCGGGGGTGAAGTGCCATCATAGGTCCATCTGTCTCGGTGGCTGGATTGTCCTCATCGACCTCCTCAGTTCGGACGGCGGTGCGGCGGCCGGTGGTGCGGCGGACATGGACGTCGTGGTTGAGAGTACATCCAGGAGCACGGCGGTCGGAGCTTCGGTCCGGGTCGGGGCAGGGAAACAGGGCGCAGGGAGAATAGGCGGGGCCGGGGTAGCGGTGCCGGCGCCGGCGGGGTGTGTAAAGGGTAGGTACTCACCAACAGGGGGTGGGGCCGGGAGGGGGTGTGTTGTAGGGCGTGCCGGGTCCTGCAGGGGAAGGGCGCGGGTAGGGGCGTCTGTGGTGGGGGATCCAGCGGGTGCTGGATCCCGGAGGAAAACCGTGTCTTGCCTGCCGTCGGGGTACTCAACGTAGGTGTAACTGGGGTTGGCGTGGAGCAATCGGACCTTTTCGACCAGGGGATCCGTTTAATGGCTCCTCGTGTGCCTCCGGAGAAGAAAAGGTCCCGGAGCCGTCAGCCAAGGTGGAAGCGAGACCCCAGAGGTAGACGTCCATGGGAAGACAAACAATCGGTTGTGAGGGGTCTCATTCGTGGCCGTGCAGAGGAGCGACCTAATGGAGTGTAGGGCATCGGGCAGGACCTCCTGCCAGCGGGTAGTTGGGAGACTTCTCGACCGTAGTGCCAGAAGGACAGCCTTCCACACTGTCACGTTCTCCCTCTCCACTTGCCCGTTTCCCCACGGATTATAACTGGTCGTTCTGCTCGAGGCGATGCCTTTGCTGAGCAGATACTGACGCAGTTCACCGCTCATGAACGATGTACCCCGGTCGCTGTGGATATAAGCGGGGAAACCGAACAGGGTGAAGATGCTGTGCAGTGCCTTAATAACTGTGACTGAGGTCATGTTGGGGCAGGGAATGGCGAATGGGAAGCATGAGAACTCATCGATCACGGTGAGGAAATAGGCATTACGATTGGTGGACGGGAGGTGCCCCTTGAAGTCCACGCTCAGTCGCTCAAAGGGCCCCGAGGCCTTCACGAGCCGAACCTTGTCTGGCCGGTAGAAGTGCAGTTTGCACTCCGCACAGATCTGGCAGGCCCTGATCATGGCTTTGACCTCCTTGGTTGAGTAAGGTAGGTTGCGGGACTTGATGAAATGGACGAGCCGGGTAACCCCCGGGTGGCAGAGGTCATTGTGGATGACTTGCAGGCGGTCGTCCTGCGTGTTGGCACATGTGCCGCGGGACAGGGCATCTAGGAGCTCGTTGAGCTCCCCTGGACGATACTTGATATCGTACGTGTAGGTGGAGAGTTCGATCCTCCACCTCAAAATCTTATCAATTTTTATTTTGCCCCGTTGCGTCTTATCAAACATATAGGCGCCTGACCGTTGGTCGGTGACGAGGGTGAACCTCCTACCAGTTAGGTAGTGCCTCCAGCGCCGCACAGCCTCCACAATGGCTGTGCCTCCTTCTCGACTGCAGAGTGTCGAACCTCGGAGGCGGTGAGGGTTCGGGAGAAGAACGCTACTGGTCTGCCTGCCTGATTGAGGGTAGCAGCCAGGGCGATGTCTGATGCATCGCTCTCTACCTGGAAGGGGATAGTTTCGTCCACCGCGCGCATAGCGGCCTTGACAATATCGGCCTTGATGCGGTTGAAGGCCAATTGAGCCTCAGTCGAGAGGGGAAAAGTGGTGATCTTTATGAGTTGGTGGGCTTTGTCCACATACTTGGGGACCCACTGGGAGTTGTAGGAGAAGAGCCCCAAGTACCGTTTGAGGGCCTTGAGTCTGCGGGGGAGGGGGAGTTCCTTAAGGGGGCGCATACGGTCGGGGTGGGGACCTAGGAACCTGTCTTCCACGACATAGCCGAGGATGGCTAGCCGGGTTGTGTGGAAAACGCATTTTTCCTCATTATAGGTCAAGTTAAGGGCTCGGGCGGTGCGGAGGAACTTTTCGAGGTTTGCGTCATGGTCCTGCTGCAGATGGTGACATTGTCCAAGTACGGGTATGTAGCCCGTAAACTGTACATTTGATCCATCGCCCTTTGAAAGACGCAGACCCCATTCGTGACGCCGAAGGGGACCCTGAGGAAGTGGAAGAGCCGGTCGGCTGCTTCGAAGGCAGTATAGGGGCGGTCTTTTGGTCGGATGGGGAGCTGGTGGTAGGCGGATTTGAGGTCGACCGTGGAAAAGAATCGGTATTGGGCGATCCGATTTACCATTTCCGCGATGCGGGGAAGGGGGTACGCATCAAGCTGCGTGAATCGGTTTATGGTCTGGCTATAATCCACGACCATCCGTTTCTTATCCCCGGACCGGACTACCACCACTTGTGCTCGCCAAGGGCTGTTGCTAGCCTCGATGACCCCCTCTCCTAGTAAACGCTGGACCTCTGACTTGATAAAAGTCATATCTTGGGCACTGTAGCACCGGCTCCTGCTGACGACTGGCTTACAGTCGCGGGTGAGGTTCGCGAATAGCGAGGGGGGTGCGACTTTCAGTGTCGCAAGGCAGCATACCGTGAAGGGGGGCAAGGGTCCGCCGAACTTCAGGCTTCGGTGGCTGCACTGGAAATCCAGTCCGAGCAGCAGAGGGGCACAGAGGTGGGGAAGGATATAAAATTTGAAACAGGTGTACTTGGCACCCTGGACCGAGAGATCCGCAATACAGTGATGCGCAATCAATTACTCTCAAGACGAAGTGATTCATAAGTGAAGGTTTTAATCTGCTCGAACTCTTCCCCAGCAGCTTCAATACAGAAAGTGAAGGCTGCTGGGACGGCACTGGTTCTTATAGTCCGCCTCTCAGGGCGGAGCTACGTACATCAGCCAATGGTAGACTCCTGGGTCTAACCAATGGTCATCCAACTCTCAGGTACCGCAATACCTGGTATTACCACATTCACCCCCTGTTATAAAAGAGCCCGGCGGGGTGATGGCCAGCATTAATAGTTGCCTTTCGCATGGTATGACCAGGTATGGAGGTACCGTGATGTCGAGGGTATTAACAAAGTGTTCATAGTGCAGCAATCAGTCGATCGGGTGGCCTGGTCATCCTTCTGGAGCATCTGGGCTTCGGCGGTGATTCTGATGGGGGTCCCTGCGGTTGTAGGGAGCGTGATGTCGTCCTCCCAGGCATCTTTGTCACCCCTAGGTGGCGCTGTTGGGGCAAAAGTTGGACAGGGGGGGAAAGCGCCTGTAGGAGGCGTCGGTGTGTGTTCGGGCCTAGGCAAGGGCGGCGGGAGTACTGACCCTCCAGTTAGGTGCTGTGGGGAGGGCGGGGGCAATGGTTCGGGTGCGCGTGGGGTTCCGGCGGGAGCCAGGTCCCGAAGGGAGACCGTGTCTTGGCGGCCGTCAGGAAACGCTATGTAGGCGTACTGGGGGTTGGCGTGCAGCAGGTGGACCCTTTCGTCCAACGGGTCCGACTTGTGCGCCCTCACATGTTTCCAAAGCAGGATGGGTCTGGGTGTCGCTAGCCAGATTGGGAGCGAGGTCCCGGAGGAGGACCTCCTGGGTAAAACAAGTAGACGTTCATGAGGTGTCTGATTTGTGGTTGGACAGAACAGTGACCGGATGGAGTGGAGGGCCACCAGGAGGACTTCCTGCCAGCGGGAGATTCCTGGACCGTAGGGCCAGCAGGACGGTCTTCCAGACCGTTCCGTTCTCCCTCTCTACCTGCCCGGTTCCCCGGGGGTTGTAACTTGTCGTCCTGCTCGAGGCGATGCCCTTGCTGAGCAGGAATTGACGCAGTTCATCGCTCATAAAGGAGGACCCCCTATCACTGTGAATGTATGCGGGGCAACCGAACAGTGTAAAGATCCCCTGGAGGGCCTTGATGACGGTGGTTGTGGTCATGTCTGGGCAGGGGATGGCGAATGGGCACCGGGAGTACTCGTCAAACACGTTAAGGAAGTACGTGTTGCGGTCGGTGGGGGGAGGGGGCCTTTTAAATCCATGTTGAGGAGTTCAAAGGGACGGGAAGCCTTTATCAGGTGGTAGAAGTGCGGTTTGCACTCCGCGCAGATTTGGCAGTCCCTGGTGACGGTCCTGACCTCCTCGATGGAGTAGGACAGGTTGCGGGTCTTGATAAAATGAAAAAAACGAGTGACCCCCGGGTGGCAGACGTCCTCGTGGAGGGATCGGAAGTGGTCCACTAGTGCGGTGGCACAAGTGCCGCGGGACAGGGCATCAGGAGGCTCGTTCAACTTCCCTGGACGGTACAAGATCTCGTAATTGTAGGTGGAGAGTTCTATCCTCCACCGCAAGATCTTGTCGTTCTTAATATTGCCCCGCTGTGCAATATCGAACATGAAGGCAACCGACCGTTGGTCCGTGAGGAGAGTGAATCTCCTGCCGGCCAGGTAATGCCTCCAGTGTCGCACAGCTTCGACTAAGGCCAGGGCCTCCTTTTGGACTGAGGAGTGGCGAATTTAGGAAGCATGGAGAGTACGGGAGAAGAAAGCCACGGGCCTGCCCGCCTGGTTGAGGGTGGCCGCCAGAGCTACGTCAGATGCATCGTTCTCAACCTGGAAGGGGAGGGACTCGTCGATGGCGCGCATCGTGGCCTTTGCAATGTCTGCTTTGATGCGGCAGAAGGCCTGGCGGGCCTCCGTCGACAGGGGGAAGGTCGTGGACTGGATCAGGGGTCGGGCTTTGTCTGCGTAGTTGGGGACCCACTGTGTATAGTAGCTAAAGAACCCGAGGCAGCGCTTTAGGGCCTTGGGGCAGTGAGGGAGGGGGAACTCCATGAGGGGGTGCATGCGCTCAGGGTCGGGGCCTATGACTCCATTTCGCACTATGTAGCCTAGAATGGCTAGACGGTCGGTGCTAAACACGCATTTATCCTTATTGTATGCCAGGTTAAGGATTTTCGCGGTCTGGAGAAATTTGCGGAGGTTGGTGTCGTGGTCCTGCTGGTCATGGCCGCAGATGGTGACGTTATCCAGATACGGGAACGTTGCGCATAAGTCGTACCAGTCAACCATTCAGTCCATCTCTCGCTGGAAGACCGAGACCGCGTTCATGACACCGAAGGGAATGCGTAAAAAGTGATAGAGCTGCCCATCTGCTACGAAGGCACTGTACTGGCGGTCACCATTACGGAGGGGTAGCTGGTGGTAGCCAGACTTGAGAGCCACCGTGGAGAAGACCTTGTATTGTGCGATCCTGTTCACCAGGTCAGCTATACGGGGGAGAGGGTACGCGTCCAGCTGCGTAAACCTGTTGATGGTCTGACTGTAGTCAATATCCATCCTCTGTTTCTCCCCGGTCTTTACCACCACTACTTGAGCCCTCCAGGGACTGTTGTTCGCTTCGATGACCCCTTCCCTCAGCAGCCTTTGGACCTCCGACCTGATAAAGGTCCGGTCCTGGGCACTGTACCGTCTGCTCCTGGTGGCGACGGGTTTGCAATCCGGGGTGAAGTTCGCAAACAGGGAAGGCGGGTGGACCTTAAGGGTCGCGAGGCCGCAGACAGTAAGGGGGGGTATAGGGTCGCCGAATTTCAAATTCAGGCTTTGCAAATGACACTGGAAATCCAGCCCAAGGTGGGTGGCTGCGCAGAGGTGCGGCAGGATGTACAGGTGGAAATTGTTGAATTCCCTCCTTGGACAGTGAGGTTCGCTAGGCAGAACCCCTTTATCTCCACCGAGTGTGACCTGGAGGCCAGGGAGATCCTTTGATTTACGGGATGGGTGACAAGAGAACAGCGCCTTACTGTGTCAGGGTGAACAAAGCTTTCCGTGCTCCCAGAGTCAATCAAGCACGATGTCTCGTGGCCGTTGATGGAGATCGTCGTTGTAGCTGTTGCAAGCGTCCAGGGCCGACTCTGGTCCAGAGTCACCGAGGGCAGCTGAAGTAATTGAGGGTTCTGGTCGGGCAGCGTGTCGTCGGCTGTGCTGGGGGCCTGGGGCCCCATCCAAGATGGCGTCACCCATGGGTCACACATGGTGTCCGGGGATGAAGAGGATCGCGGCAGCGAGGGACAAAATGGCGGCGCCCACCCGTCCAGCGTGGTGTCCGGGGGGCAAAATGGCCGCGCCCGCGGGACGCACGTGGCCTTGGGATAGGGGTGTGGCGGTGAGCGCTGGGCGGTCGGGGCCTGAAAGGGGGGTTGCCGATAGGGTGGCGGTGAGCGCTGGGCGGTCAGGGCCTAAAAGGGGGGTTGCCGATAGTCGCTGGAGACCGCGGCCATGGCGCGGGCCTGGCAGACCCCCACAGAGTGGCCCTTCTTGCCGCACCCTTTGCAGGTGGCGGCGCGGGCCGGGCAGCGCGGGCGAGGATGATTCGCCTGCCCGCAGAAGAAACAACGGTGTCCGGCGGCGTTAGCGGGCCGTCTTGTTGCGCAGGCTTGCGGGATCAGGGGAAAGGTCTGAGGGGCTGCCACTATGGGGTGCCACGCAGCCCAGGGGGCCGCCGCGCGATCGGGTGCAAAGGACAGCGCGTTTTTATAGGCAACGTTCATGGACCCTGCCAGGGCCCGTGCCTCCATAAGTCCCAGAGTGTCCATTTCTAGGAGCCTTCAGCGGATATCGGGGGAGGTCATACCTGCCACGAAAGCATCCCTGATCAGAAGTTCCGTATGCTCGCTCCCCGAAACTGACGGGCAGCCACAGTTCTCCTAGTCGCCAGCACGTGACGAGCATAGACCTGGTTCACAGGGCGGATATAATGTCCTTCTAGCAGCTCGATCGCGGCAGCATAATTCTCCGCTTCCTCGATAAGAGAGTAGATCCCAGGGCTGACCAGTGAGCGTAGGAGATGCATCTTTTGTCCTTCCGTGGGGGTGTCGGCGGCCGTGTCGAGGTAGCCCTTAAAGCACGCCAGCCAATGTTTGAAAATAGCAGCTGAGTTGTCCGCGTGGGGGCTGAGCTGAAGGCACTCCGGTTTGATACGGAGATCCATCCTTCCAACTGAAGTTGTAGCAGATTAAATTTATGCGCAATCAATTACTCTCAAGACGAAGTGATTCATAACTGAAGGCTTTAATCTGCTGGAACTCTTCCCCAGCAGCTTCGATACAGAAAGTGAAGGCTGCTGGGACGGCACCGGTTCTTATAGTCCACCTCTCAGGGCGGAGCTACGTACATCAGCCAATGGTAGACTCCTGGGTCTAAACAATGGTTATCCACCTCTCAGGTACCGCAATACCTGGTATTACCACATACAGTACCCCTTGATTTGTACCGAGTGGGCCCCGGATGCGAGGGCTAGGGTTTGGGACGCGGGATGGGTGCGCAGGGAGCAGCACCTTGCCGTTTCAGGGTGGATAAAGCTCCCCGTGCTCCCGGAGTCGAATAGAGGCATGCAGTGTCGCGCCCGTTGACCTGGACCTGCATCATAGAGTTCTGCAGGTGTTTTGGCTGAGTTTGGTCGAGGGTAATCGCTCCCACTCGCGGATAGTCGGAGTCCTCGGCCGAGTCGGACTAGTAAAATGGCCGCTGTCGGTTGCACGTGTCGGGTCGAGAAGATGGCCGCCGACAAGATGGCCGACATGATTCGCACGAGGCTGATGACGCATCAAAAGGGGGCGTGTCGGGTCGGTGCGCAGCCGCATTGCGAGGCCTGCGGGGCTGAGAGCCTGATTTTCGGGCCGGCTGTTCTTTGTTCTTCTGGCCCCTGGGCCTGGCCAGGCAGACCCTTGCAAAATGCCCCTTCTTCCCGCATTCGCTGCAGATCGTGGAGCGGGCTGGGCAGCGTGAGCGTGGGTGCTGGCCCTGCCCGCAGAAGTAACACGGTGTGCCCCCATGATGAGCGGGTCGCCGCGTGGCGCAGGCCCGTCATATGGCTGAGTCTGAGGAAGTCCAGGGGGGCTCGCAGAGTCCCCAAGTTATGTCGGGCCACCTCCAGCGAGGTGGCGAGCGTTAGCTTGTCCTGGCGGTCTTTTGCCCCTGTCGTATTGGGTGCTCTGCTACATAGACGAACCAACACGGTTGCGGATGGTACAACTCAGTTTTATTACTAACAATAACAACGTCTGTAAACTGGTTACTGTGGTTCGTTCATTACCCTCTAACCTGTGGATCTAGCCCTAACACTATCTTGGAGAGGCACTCAGCACATGGTGAATGTCTGAGTGGCTTGCTGTGAGCTCTGTGCCCTGAGCTGTCTCCTGCTGGAATCAGCGGGAAGTGTCGTGTTCCCCGTTTTATAGTGTGTATGCTCTTGCCTGTGATTGGCTGTGATGTTGCGTGTGTATTGATTGGTCTGTTGATCTGTCCATCAGTGTGTATGTATGTTTGCACCATGATGTTTATCTGAATATCATGACATCCTCCTTTTTTACAAGAATATGTGCCTATGTGGTAATAAATATAAATGTGTACTGAGTGCAGCTGAATGTGTGTGTGCAATATCTACAACATGCACATGAGGCTGAACTATATACATAGGAAGGTGTCAGGTGCAACATAGCAACGAGGTTGGACCATTAACAAAACACGTGTAAACATCAAGCATCAAAACAAACTCCTGTAACGACAAAAAAAGAAACATATGAACATTGTGGCATAATACGTCAGTGAGTTCAATGTTCAAACAGGCAAATAAGTCCAGCCGAGTAGGTGGGCAACGAATTCGGGTTGACCGCCTCAAGGGTGGGTCAGGATCCACCGGCTGAGGAATGGGCTTGGCCACAGGCAACAGAGGAATGGACATGGTGGCAGGAAGCTCCACGAAGTCGACATCAGGAACAACAGGAGGGCGTGGCACCGGTGTATGATCACGTAGCAGGCGAAGAGCCCGGCGATGGAGCCTGCCGAATGGAGTCATCAGGCCTGTGAACCAGGAACGAGCGGGGAGCCACGCATCGGAGAACTTCGGCAGTTGCCGATCAGCCACCCTCTGATAGGTGGATGTGGACGTTGTCTCCAGGCACCAGGGCAGCAAGATCAGTTGCCCGAGTGTCATATGCCACCTTCTGCTGAGCACGCTGCTGTCGCATCCTTTGCAGTACTGGAGCATAGTTGGGTGTGGAGACCAGAATGGATGGCACAGTGGTCCTGAGGGCGCGACCCATCAACAGCTGGGCTGGTGAGAGGCCAGTGGCTAGTGGGGCCGAGCGATAGGCCAGCAGGGCTAGGCAGAAATCCGATCCGGCAGCAGCAGCCTTGCAGAGGAGCTGCTTGACGATGTGAACGCCCTTTTCCGCCTTGCCGTTTGACTGGGGATGCAGAGGGCTGGACGTCATGTGTGTGAAACCATACGAAACAGCAAAAGAAGCCCATTCTTGGCTTGCAAAACAGGGCCCATAGTCCGACATGACAGTAAGCGGAATGCCATGGCGAGCGAAGGTGTCTTTGCATGCCCTTATGACAGCGGACGATGTCAAATCGTGCAGGCATATGACCTCTGGATAATTCAAAAAGTAATTATGATGATGACGTATCCCTGCCAAGCGCATGAAAAAGGTCCACACCCACCTTCGCCCAGGGGGACGTCATCAACTCATGGGGCTGGAGCGTCTCAGGGGTTTGCCTTCTGGAGACAGAGCGTGTACCCGCTGAACGAGGTGGAGAACCTTGCATGCCTGTGCGCCGAGCAGGTAGTCCTTCGATGATCCAACTATCTCGAAGGAGACTGTGGCAGTGTATGTATTGTGTGTCAACTGGAGCTGGCAGGATCCCATGGCCGGAATAACGTGTCCGTTGTCCACCATCGTACAACGGGATGGCCGAATTGGTGGTCTGACCTTCAAGGCGTAGAAGGCTGACCATGCTATTAGGTTGGCGGAGGCACCAGTGTCCAAACGGAATGTTATTGGTGATCGGTTGACCGTTAGGGTGGCACACCATTCATCACCCGGATTGACACTGTAGCGCACAAAGACGAGAAGTGATGAAGTCGATTCAGGCTTTATTAAGCGAGACTTGTCCCCAGCAGTTCAGCAACAGAATGAAGCGGCGGGGAGAAGCTCGGGTTCTTATACTCCGCCTTCAGGGCGGAGCCAGGAGTCAGCAGCCAACCAGGACCCGGGATCTGTCAGCCAATAGCATCACGGCTTCACAGTCCCACATGACCCCTAATACATACCACCACATTCACCCCTTGTTAAAAAGGAACCCGGCGGGGTGGTGGTTCGCATGGTGGTAGGGGTTTACAAGGCTGGTCCTGGGAGGAAAATTTCGGACATGTTACTACAGTTTTAGCCCTACACTGGGCTATGTACAAAGTTTGTGAAACTATTTACAATATTAGTAAGAGAAAAAAAAAATTTTTTTTTTTTGTTACAATACAACAACATTCTTGGTGTCACGCGGATGCCACGAGTCGAGTGGGCGGTCTGGTCTTCCTCGTCGATCGCCTCAGCCCCGGTGGTGGTGCAGGTGCTTGTTCAGGAGTTGTCGTCTCCGGGAGCGTTTTGGTGTTCGTTCCTGTTTCACTCCTGGGCGGGCACGGGAGGAGGACCAATCCTCCCGGGAAGGGGGCGGTCGCGGGGTGCGCCGGTGGTAGGGAGGGGATGATCGGTGTCGGGGGGGGGGTGTGTGTTGCCGGCGGGCGCCAGGTCCCGCAGGGAGACCGTGTCCTGTCGGCCGTCGGGGTACGCCATGTAGGCGTACTGCGGGTTCGCATGGAGGAGGTGAACCCTCTCGACCAACGGGTCCGATTTGTGCGCCCGCACATGTTTCCGGAGCAAGATGGGTCCTGGGGCCGCCAGCCAGGTTGGCAGTGACGTTCCGGAGGAGGACTTCCTGGGGAAGACAAGTGAGGCGCTCATGAGGCGTTTGGTTAGTGGTGGTACACAGCAGCGACCGGATGGAGTAGAGAGCATCCGGGAGTACCTCCTGCCACCGGGAAACTGGGAGATCCCTGGACCGTAGGGCCAGC
This sequence comes from Scyliorhinus torazame, assembly GCF_047496885.1. Classification (NCBI taxonomy): domain Eukaryota; kingdom Metazoa; phylum Chordata; class Chondrichthyes; order Carcharhiniformes; family Scyliorhinidae; genus Scyliorhinus; species Scyliorhinus torazame. Next base: position 146,122,685 of record NC_092712.1, on the reverse strand, counting down.
AGGACGGTCTTCCAGACCGTGCCGTTCTCCCTCTCTACTTGCCCGTTCCCCCGGGGGTTGTAGCTGGTCGTCCTGCTCGAGGCTATGCCCTTGCTGAGCAAGAACTGGCGCAGCTCGTCACTCATGGTTAAGGGTGGCCGCCAGAGCTACGTCGGATGCGTCGCTCTCGACCTGGAAGGGGAGGGACTCGTCGATGGCGTGCATCGTGGCCTTTGCGATATCCGCTTTGATGCGGCTGAAGGCCTGGCGAGCCTCTGTCGACAGGGGGAAGGTAGTGGACTGTATTAGCGGGCGGGCCTTGTCTGCATACTGGGGGACCCACTGGGCGTAATATGAAAAGAACCCCAGGCAACGTTTCAGGGCTTTGGAGCAGTGGGGGAGGGGGAATTCCATAAGGGGGCTCATGCGTTCGGGGTCGGGGCCTATTATCCCATTGCGCACTACGTATCCCAGGATGGCCAACCGATTTGTGCTAAAAACGCACTTTTCCTCGTTGTATGTGAGGTTCAGGGCGTTAGCGGTCTGGAGGAATTTTTCGAGGTTGGCGTCGTGGTCCTGCTGATCGTGGCCGCAGATGGTTACGTTGTCGAGATACGGGAACGTGGGCTGCAACCCGTGCTGGTCAACCTTTCGGTCCATCTCCCGTTAGAAGACCGAGACCCGGTTCGTGACACCAAATGGGACCCTTAGGAAGTGGTATAGACGCCCGTCTGCCTCGAAGGCTGTGTACTTGCGGTCACCTGGGCGGATGGGGAGCTGGTGGTAGGCGGACTTGAGGTCCACGCTGGAGAAAACCTTATACTGGGCAATCCGATTTACCATGTCGGATATGCGGGGGAGAGGGTACGCATCTAGCTGTGTGTACCTATTGATGGTCTGGCTATAGTCTATGACCATCCTTTGCTTCTCCCCGGTCTTTACTACTACCACCTGGGCTCTCCAGGGACTATTGCTGGCCTGGATTATGCCTTCCTTCAGCAACCGCTGGACTTCAGACCGAATAAATATCCGGTCCTGGGCGCTGTACCGTCTGCTCCTAGTGGCGACGGGTTTGCAATCCGGGGTGAGGTTTGCAAACAATGACGGCGGTTCAACCTTGAGAGTTGCGAGGCCGCAGATAGTGAGTGGGGGTATTGGGCCGCCGAATTGAAATGTTAGGCTCTGCAGGTTACACTGGAAATCTAATCCCAGTAATGTGGGCGCGCAGAGTTGGGGAAGGACATAGAGCCTGTAGTTCTTAAACTCCCTCCCTTGCACCGTTAGGTTCGCGATGCAGAACCCTTTGATCTCTACGGAGTGGGATCCTGCAACTAGGGAAATATTTTGCGTACTTGGATGGATGGTCAGAAAACAGCGTCTTACCGTGTCTGGGTGAATGAAACTTTCGGTGCTCCCGGAGTCGATCAAGCATGATGTCTCGTGTCCGTTGATCAGCACCGTTGTTGTCGTCGTCTGGAGCGTCCGGGGCCGTGATTGATCCAGAGTCACCAAAGCCAGTCGTGGTAGTAGTGTCGCGGCGTCTTCTTCGGACCCCGTGGAGCCGTCGATGCTGGGGTCCTTTATTGTCATCCAAGGTGGTGGCGTCCATGAATCGCACGCGGCCGGGGGTGGACAAGATGGCCGCCCCATGGATCGCACGTGGTCGGGGGTGGACAAAATGGCCGCCCCCATGAATCGCACGTGGCTGGGGGGTCACAGGATGGCGGCGCCCATCCTCCCTCGTGGTGCCCGGGACCCAAAATGGCGGCACACGCGGGTCGCACATGGGGCGCTGGGGGGGGGGGTTGGGGAGCGTTCGGGCTATGCTGGGCTCGTTCTTCTCCGGGGATTGCGGCGACCCCCCGGGACCGGCACACAGCCGCGTAATGGCCCTTCTTGCCGCAGCTTTTACAAATAGCTGCGCGGGCCGGGCAGCGCTGCCGGGGGTGTTTCGCTTGCCCGCAGAAATAGCAGCGGGCCCCCCGGGATGGTCTGGCGCTTTAACCGCGCAAGCCTGTGAGGGGGGGGGGGGTTTGTCGCGACGGGGGTCCACAGAGCCCAAGGGGCTGCCGCGCGGTCGGGGCCGTAGGCGCGGGCGTTTTGCGAGGCCACATCTAGGGAAGCTGCAAGGGCCCGTGCCTCTGAGAGTCCTAACGACTCTCTTTCTAAAAGTCTTTGGCGGATTTGGGGAGAGTTCATACCTGCCACAAAAGCATCGCGAATTAGCATGTCCGTGTGTTCGATCACGTTCACCGGCGGGCAGCTGCAGCCCCGTCCCAAAATTAGCAACGCGGCGTAGAATTCTTCTAGCGATTCTCCGGGACTTTGCTGTCTCGTTGTGAGTTGGTAGCGCGCGTAGACCTGGTTCACGGGGCGAACGTAGATGCTCTTCAGTAATGCGAACGCCGTCGGGAAATCCTCTGCGTCTTCTATGAGATGGTAAATTTCCGGGCTTACCCTCGAATGCAGGACCTGCATTTTCTGGTCTTCTGTGATCCGGCCGGGGGCCGTTCGGAGGTAGCCTTCAAAACATGCTTGCCCGTGTTTAAATACTGCTGCTGAGTTCGCTGCGTGGGGGCTGATCCGCAGGCATTCCGGGGCAATCCGGAGCTCCATAGTCTTTTAAGCTCGCTTAATAAATTGTAGCGCACAATGACTTACGAGAGAGACGAGAAGTGATGAAGTCGATTCAGGCTTTATTAAGCGAGACTTATCCCCAGCAGTTCAGCAACAGAATGAAGCGGCGGGGAGAAGCTCGGGTTCTTATACTCCGCCTTCAGGGCGGAGCCCGGAGTCAGCAGCCAACCAGGACCCGGGATCTGTCAGCCAATAGCATCACGGCTTCACAGTCCCACATGACCCCTAATACATACCACCACAGACACTGTTCACTGGAATCGGCTGGTGGGTCCTGCTTGGAGACATCCGGTTCCTGTCAATGAGCGCAACACGGAAGTCTTCTCGGTCGTCTGTATCACCGGTTTGTATATCGTCCGGGTATGACTCGGAGTACGGAGGCTGAATGGTCCGCACGTCCCTGCGAGGCTGTCGGAATTGGGGAGCGATGGCAGGTTGAGCTGCTCGACAGCAGGCAGCGTAGTGGCCCATCTTGCCACAGCGGAGGCATTGTCGGTTCTTTGCCGGGCATTGCCGCTTTAAATGTGCGGATCCACAGTTGCCGCACGTCGTGACGTCATGGCGATCGTTGCGCCATCGCGCATGCGCAGTTCGGTCCTGCGTAGAGCGCGCCTGCGCGTCACGTCCCTCTGCGTCGACGACTCTTTTGGCGCGTACAAGCACGGGAGGCCGCGGAAAGCGTGTGAAATGGCCGCCCTCGTCCGGGCCGCGGGCCGGGAGGAACCCGTTTGCCTGGACCCGCTTGGCCTCGTAAGACCCCTGCCTTGCCGATTCGGCTGCGTAGGACCCCTGCCGTGCCGATTCGGCCGCCTGGAATTGGGAGTAACGGCTGGTCGCGTGTTCATGGAGGACGCAGGCTTCGATGGCGGTGGCTAGGGTGAGGCTTTTAATTTTGAGGAGCTGCTGGCGTAGGGTGCCCTAGGTGACCCCAAAAACAATCTGGTCCCGAATCATGGAATCCGAGGTGGCCTCGTAACCGCGAACACCAGGGAGTTGTAGATGAGGATGGCGTGTTGCCCTGCCGTGGAGAGGAGGAGGGCGATTTTCCTGGTGTCCAAAGCATTCTTCCTTTCTGTGGCTTCTAGGAAGAACTGGAAGCACTGTTTGAACAACTTCCAGTTGACGCCAAGGTTTCCAGCGATTTGGAGCGGCTGCGGCGGGCTGATGGTGTCCATGGCGCAGGATGGCGGATTCCTTAAGATGTGTAGGTGGGTCTCACAGTTATTGGGTTCCAATACTGGTACTATTACGTGTTGGGTGCTCTGCTACTTAGAAGAACCAACACGGTTGCGGATGGTACAACTCAGTTTTATTACTAACAATAACAACATCTGTAAACTGGTTACTGTGGTTCGTTCATTACCCTCTAACCTGTGGACCTAACCCTAACACTATCTTGGAGAAGCACTCAGCACATGGTGAATGTCTGAGTGGCTTGCTGTGAGCTCTGTGCCCTGAGCTGTCTCCTGCTGGAATCAGCGGGAAGTGTCGTGTTCCCCGTTTTATAGTGTGTATGCTCTTGGCTGTGATGTTGTGTGTGTATTGATTGGTCCGTTGATCTGTCCATTACTATGTATGTATGTTTGCACCATGATGTTTATCTGAATATCATGACAGCCCCGTTTTCGAGCAGCCACTGCCGGATGTAGGTCGAGCGGATGCCGGACATGAAAGCATCTCTGATGTGCAGGTTCATATGGACCTCCCCTGTCACGAACTGGTGGTCACAGTCCCTGGCAAGCGCGGTGAGTTTCTCAACAAATTCGTCCAGCAATTCCCCCGAGCGCTGCCGGCAGGTAGAGAGCAGATGCCTGGCATGCACCTCGTTGATAGGCTTGATGAACCGCTTGCGGAGTAGCTCGACCGCCTCTTCATAAGTCGTCGCCTTCTCGAGCATGGCGAATATTCCGTGACTCACCCGGGCGTGGAGTAGGCGCAGCTTGCGCGGCCCCAGTATGGGAGTCTCTGAGGAGTCCAGGTAAGCCTCGAAGCATCAGAGCCAATATTTTAACATTTCCTTTGCCTCCGGTGTCCGTGCTTCCAGGTTGAGCTTCTCGGGTTTTAGGCCTGCGTCCATCCTGCTGTAGTTTAGTTTATTAAATTGTGGTACCCTCAATAACGACGCTTAGAGTGTAAACAGTAAAGAAGGCTTTAATAAACTAAGAACTAGACTAGAACTGAGACGTGTGCTAACTGCTGCACTGCCCACAAGGCGGCTCCTGATATACGGCTCCCAGATGGGCGGAGGTGGAGTTCCCCAGGGTTCCAAGCGGTCTTAAAGGGCACATCACAAGGGTACAGTGTAACAGTAACCGTTCATCACAAGACTAAAATCTGTCTGGCATTTTAAAACATGGAAAACACTGTCAAACTTTGTCACAACTGAATCTGCAATACACAAAGTGTTAAGTAAAATAATTATGGGAAAATTTCAGGTTTGGTCAGAAGATTTGGTGGGGTTTTAAACAGCCAACACGGTTACAATAAGAGATCACTGGATTCAATTACATTCTCATTTGACAGCAATTGTAACCACCAGGCTTTCATAACATGCTGCTGATTGACCTCAACCCAGTGAATATGAAGTTGGTGCATCCCTGTGGCAATTTGGGTGGTCCTTGGCCTCCAGCTACATGTGTGAGCCAGGACGTCTCGCAATACTGAAATGGAGCGGAATGCACAACATGGGGAGACGTAAACCTTTGTCCAAGGGTCTAGAGGAGCACTCCTTTTCAAAATTTTATAAATTTAACGGACCCAATTCATTTTTTTTTCAGCTAAGGGGCAATTTAGCGTGGCCAATCCACCTACCATGCACATCTTTAGGTTGTGACGGTGAGTCCCACGCAGACACGGGGGAATGTGCAAACTCCAGGGCCGAGATCGAACCCAGGTCCTCGGCGCCATGAGGCAGCAGTGCTAACCACTGCCCCACCGTGTCTCCCCTCAGAGGAGTACTCCTCTTCTTAACACCATAAAGGAAAGTACAAAATCTTACCTTGAATGGCCTCTTTCGCTTTCAATCCACTTCTCTTTTGAATTTGACTGGTAGGAAATCATAGTGACCATTCTGCTCAGCTGAGAGTTATAATTGTACACAGTACTAAATGATGTTCTCAGACATCTGCATATTTAAAAGAAGACCACGCACTGCAAGAAAAGCAAGTATTGAATGTTGCAGAACACCAGGAGGTAAGTCGCCTGGCCGATTTAACTTCCTTTTTTTTAAATATAGAGTACCCGATTATTTTTTTCCAATTAAGGGGCAAATTAGCGTGACCAATCCACCTAGCCTGCACATCTTTGTGTTTTGAGGGTGAAACCCACACAGACACGGGGAGAATTGCTACCTCTACACAGACAGTGACTCGGGGCCGGGATCGAACTCGGGTCCTCTTGGCCATGAAGCAGCAGTGCTAACCACTGTGCCACCGGCCGCCTGCAAATTTAACTTCCTACCAACCCAGGTTCTATTGGGTGCATAGGGTTAACTCTACAACAGGAGCTGGATCTGGACTGATTACTGGTGTATCTAAACTCCCAAAATGCACTTCCAGCAAAAAATTGAGGTTTGCATTTCGAACATGGTTTCATAAACCTGCCACAATAGTGTAACCAAATTAAATTTTAACGGACTATAAAAAAACCTCGCATAAAGTTGTCTCTTGGACAGTTGGAATTCACATCACTCAGCTTTAATGTGCATTGGAGCCAGATCAGAATAGACACTTTCTGGATGCACTTTCTGGTCTACATCATTGAAAAATTGCACTCTATCTTCCACCTTAGATATTTAAGAATTTATAGAAAGAATTAGAAACAAGAAAGATCATGAAGGCTAGCAATACCATCCCTTTCTGAGAGACCCTCGCCACCGACCTTTGCATTTCTTTGACTTTTCAGTATTTAGTTATTTCTTATAATATGTTTCAAACTATTACCATTTTACTTATTTGACATTTCTGTTACTCTTTTAATGTCTGACTTCTGTACTTACTCCTAACTTTCTAATTTTCACCTGTGTCCTTTCGCTGTCATAAACTATTTTCTTGGAAATGAAATGGATATGAATAGGAGGGATTGTAAATTTGGATTATGTTACTCAATAAACTGCTTTTTAGTTGTTTTTTTAAATCTGTGGCCAGTGATGAAAAATGTTCAGTTGCTGTAATGCCCTTCATTTCAGTATTACACTATAGGGGCCTCAGGGCTCTTAGGCACTGTAATACATTTTCTTTTATTGCTTTTCCCCAGTAAATGGAAAGTTGTTCCAGTTGTCATTTCTATAAGCTTAAATACACATTTATGCAGACATGTGTGAGGAAAGTAACAAGATTGAATATTGGAAGTGCTTTTTTTGTATGACTGAACATTTTCAATATAAAAACTAAAACAAAATGGACACACAGCTGCTGCAGGTTAATGCACATGGAGGTTAGTCCTAAAAAATGTGAGTTTCCCTATTTTGTTATTGGCAATTTACACCTTTGAATCCTCCCAAACACATTAGGGTATGTTCAAATTTAAACTGGGTTTAAAGAGGAGCAAGTCAGTGAAGACAGTAAAGGCCCAAAATAATTCTGAACTCACATCAGTTTATTTATACTTTGAGCTTTAAAATTGGAGTTTTATTCATTAAACCATCAATCTTACACATCAGGTATAGCATCTTTAAGAACCTGCAGTTGGGAATATTTTTTCAGTGTTCTTTGAGACATGTACTTAAAGGATAACAATGCATTAAAAAAACCAAACTATAGTATATCTGAGTGAGAATATATTTAACAAATACTCAGAAAAATGAAATGGAACGTCCAGAAAAATGACTTTGCTTCCTGCTGCACCTGAAAATCTCAACGTAATAGAGTTTCAATTGGAGAATTCTGAAATATGAGAATCGGGGCAAGGCCAGTTTTGTGTGCAGATATTCATCCAGAAGGAGGGTAATGGACAAACTTGAAAGATTGAGGAAACATAGTACATTGTAGTAACTTGGGTAACCAACCCAAAATTCTGTCATCTTTCAAGTAAAACAACTGTTTCCACAATTACCTGTGTCTTTCGGTACAGATCTGGAGGAAACTGCAGGCCCACAGTTCATACAGACTGAGGAATCTGGATAATTTATTTCTATTAATTGAAAAATTGATGCAGTTCAGCTTATCGGTAAGTCTTTGACTTCGGGGCAGCATGCTTGGTTCTTAGTACGATGGTGAAGGGCGGTGTTCTGAGATGAGACCCCTTAAAACTGGATAGCTAGGATAACATTAGAATAGTTCTACAAAAGTTAGTTTATTGAGGATTGAAACTAATCATATGAAATAAACCCAGTAATCATTATTAACCATTAAACATGTATTCTTAGAACATAGCAGGAACGTGGGGTGAAATTCTCCCCCAACGGCGCGATGTCCGCCGACTGGCGCCCAAATCGGCGCCAATCAGACGGGCATCGTGCCGCCCCAAAGGTGCGGAATGCTCCACATCTTTGGAGGCCTAGCCCCAACATTGAGGGGCTAGGCTGACGCCGGAGGGATTTCCGCCCCGCCAGCTGGCGGAAATGGCGTTTGTTGCCCCGCCAGCTGGCGCGGAAATGCGGCGCATGCGCGGGAGCGTCAGCGGCCGCTGAAAGTTTCCCGCGCATGCGCAGTGGGGAGAGTCTCTTCCGCCTCCGCCATGGTGGAGGCCGTGGCGGAGGCGGAAAGGAAAGAGTGCCCCCACGGCACAGGCCCGCCCGCGGATCGTTGGGCCCCGATCGTGGGCCAGGCCACCGTGGGGGCACCCCCCGGGGTCAGATCACCCCGCGCCCCCCCCCCCCCCAGGACCCGGAGTCCGCCCACGCCGCCTGGTCCCGCCGGTAAATACCAGGTTTAATTTACGCCGGCAGGACAGGCAATTTCCGGGCGGGATTTCGGCCCATCCGGGCCGGAGAATTGAGCGGTGGGTCCCGCCAACAGGCGCGGCCCGATTCCCGCCCCCGCCCAATCTCCGGTACCGGAGACTTCGGCGGGGGCGGGATTCACGGCCATTCTCCGACCCGGCGGGGGGTCGGAGAATGACGCCCAAGCATTTAAGCTCTTGCTAATAGCAATGGCTGCAATGTGTGATGGGATTTAAGCTAGCTAACTGGCCCATATTCCTTGGACAAACAGAATCAGACAGAAATAATGTGGTCAAGCTATAATATCGCCAGCTCAATAAGCATTTATTATCAGTAGCCCCAACATCCTGGGCGCCATTCTCCACTCCCACGCCGGTTGGGAGAATCGCCTGGGCCGCCAAAATTTCCGGGGACGCCGGTCCGACGCCCTCCCGCGATTCTCCCACGCGGCGGGAACTGCCTGGTCGAGTTTCGCATGCCGCAGGCCGGAGAATCGCCGGAGACACCGAAAATGGTGATTCTCCGGCACCCCCGCCATTCTGAGGCCCGGATGGGCCGAGCGGCCAGGCCAAAACGGCGGGTTCCCCCCGGTGCCGTCCACACCTGGTCGCTGCAGTCGTGAGCGGTGCGTGAACGCTGGGGGGGTCGGCCTGTGGGGGGGGCGAGGGGGGATCCTGTACCGGGCTTCACCTGGAATGTGGGGTGGCCCGCGATCGGTGCCCACCGATCGTCGGGCCGTCCTCTCTGAAGGAGGACCTCCTTCCTTCTGCGGCCCCGCCAGATCCGTCCCCCATCTTTTTGCGGGGCGGATTTAGAGAGGACGACAACCACGCATGCGTGGGTTGGCGCCGGCCAACCCACGCATGCGCGGATGATGCCCGTTATGCGGCGCCGGCCGCGTCATCTATGCGGCGCCGCTTTTACGCGGGCGACAAGGCCTGGCGCGTGTAGATGACGCGGCCCCGATCCTGGCTCATTGTCAGGGCCTGAATCGGTCGGGACCGGGGCCGTTCCGCGCCGTTGAGGACGACGGCGCGGCCACTTTGGCGTGGGAGTGGAGAATCCCGCCCCCTGTGCTCAGACAGACCATGGTACAAAAATGAACCAGCTTCAATATCCTGCGCCCAGACAAACAATGGTACAGGCAGGAACCGACTGAGATAAGGGAAAATGGGAGTAGGGGAGAACAAGTGGCAGCGGATACAAGAAGCTTGGAAATCAACAGGTGGCCAGAGGACAGGATGTGGTTAAATCATGAGCTGATCACGCAGTCACCATGCTGCCTAAAGTAAAATTCATTGGTCAAGTTAAAATCAACAGCTACAAGGATTGGATCGAGTCCAACTGGGATGGGCTACTGATTTTGGAAATTGTATAACTGTTGCACATGAAGCAATGTAAAGTAGAGTGGTTTTGGCATTTATCCAAATCACTCTCTGTCATACGTTGACCAAGTTTGGAAAATAAAGGCACCTTAACCAGAGTTGATGTGTCCACAGGTCTTTGTGTTTAGCTGACCTGTAACTAAGAGGGAGGAGCCCCACATAAAAGCCGGCTCAATACTTAGTCCCTGAAAATGCTTCTACAGAGGCTATTTGTTTCTGCTCCGCCTCAGCTTTGAGGCGATTTTTCATCATTGCTGCGAGTATAACAGTTGTTATTTCCGACTTGTATTTAGTCAGCCCTACCCACCAGTCCTTCTGCTCATCTTCGGGCACTCCTGAATCATATCGCCTCTCAACCATCTTTCTGATCAACTTCTTATGCTCAATAACAATGGTTTGTATCATACGGCCATCGGGTTCCCACTGGGGGTTCCCTGTTTTGGCCTTCATCGAATCATTGCGGAGTCCTACCCTGTCCAGTCTTTTTTTTTAAAATAATTTTTATTAAAGTTTTTGCAAAATATCAACAACAAAATGTAAAAGGAATCCAATAGACTTAAATACAAAACAAAACAAAACAGTGCCCCCCTCCCCCCTACACATAAATAATAAATTAACACCCACCGAAACACACAGCAAACATAGCAAATATATACACCTCCTCAGATTCCCCAGTGTAAACAAACAAAAATAAAATAGAACCCCCCCCCTCTCCCCACCCCCGGGTTGCTGCTGCTGCTGACCATTGTCTACCGTTCTGCCAGGAAGTATAAGAACGGTTGCCACCGCCTGAAAAACCTTTGCACCGATCCCCTTAAGGCAAATTTCACCCTCTCAAATTTAATAAACCCTGCCATTTCGTTGATCCAGGATTCCACGCTTGGGGGCCTCGCATCCTTCCACTGAAGAAGAATCCTTCGCCGGGCTACCAGGGACGCAAAGGCCAGAATACCGGCCTCTTTCGCTTCCTGCACGCCCGGCTCCTCTGCGCCCCAAATATTGCGAGCCCCAAGCCCGGTTTGACCCTGGATCCTACCACCCTCGACACCGTCCTCGCTACCCTCTTCCAAAATTCCTCCAGCGCTGGGCATTCCCTGAGCACCTAACACACCTGTCCTCACCCCCAAAGAACCGGCTCATCCTTGTCCCGGTCATGTGTGCCTTGTGCAGCACCTTAAACTGTATGAGGCTGAGCCTCGCGCACAAAGAGAAAGAGTTCACCCTCCCGAGGGCATCTGCCCTCATCCCCTCCTCGATCTCCTCCCCCAACTCCTCCTCCCACTTACCTTTCAGCTCCTCCACCGAGGCCTCCTCCTCCTACTGCATCATCTGGTATGTTGCCGAAATCTTCCCCTCTCCAACCCACTCCCCCGAGAGCACCCTGTCCTGTACTGTGCATGGCGGCAGCAGTGGGAATTCCACCACTTGCCGCCTGGCAAACGCCCTTACCTGTAGTTACCTAAAGGTGTTTCCCAGGGGGGCCCGTACTTCTCCTGCCCTGTGCCACCCCGAAAACCCTCCATCTATTCTCCCTGGGACAAACCGGAGGTTCACCCGAATCGGGGTCCACACCGAGGCCCCCCCTTCCCCGCTGTGCCACCTCCATTGCCCCCAAATTTTGAGGGTAGCCCCACCACCGGGCTCGTGGTATACCTCATTGGAGGGAGCGGCAGTGGCGCTGTTGCCAGCGCCTCCAGACTCGTACCCTCACAAGACGCCGTCTCCAGCCTCTTCCACGCCACACCCTCCCCCTCCATCACCCTTGCGCACCATCGCCGCATTGGCGGCCCAGTAGTACCCACAGAGGTTGGGCAGCGCCAGCCTCCCCTCCCTCCCCATCCCTACTCCGCTCCAGGAACACCCTTCTCACCCTCGGAGTCCCTCGCTCCCACACAAACCCCGTTATGCTCCTGTTGACCCACCTAAAGAAGGCCTTCGGGATAAGAATGGGGAGGCACTGGAACAGGAACAAAACCCTTGGGAGCACAGTCTTCGTGACTGACTGCACCCTACCCGCCAGGGACAGCGACAACGCGTCCCACCTCTTAAACTCGTCCTCCATTTGCGCCACCAGCCTCGTGAAATTAAATCTATGCAGGGCCCCCCAGCTCCTTGCCACCTGGACCCCCAAATACCTGAAGCTCCTCTCCGCCCTTTTTAGTGGAAGCTCACCTGGTCCCTTGGGTGAACCACAAACAACTCGCTCTTCCCCATGTTGAGCTTGTACCCTGAGAAATCCCCGAACTCCCTATATTTAATAACACTTCATATAAACGTAATCTTCTAATTTCTTCCTTCAAGCTTCCTGTATTAATCCTAAATTTATGTCCCTTGTTACTAATTAACTAACCAGTGGAAAACATTTTTTCACTATTCACTGTCTCATACCCTTCAAGGCTTTTAAACACTTTATTAGATTTCCCTCAATCTTTTCTGCTCCAGTGAATATAGCCCTAGGTTTCTAGTCTTTCATCATGACTATGCTCTTTCATGCCAAATATAAGCTAGTAAATCTCTGTTGCATCCTTTTCATGACTTTAACAATGTTGATATAATTGCCTAAATTTTCCAGTCCCATCCACCATGGGAATCATTGTGGGCTGCATGGAGAATTTGACAGACAAACAAAAGGATCATTGACCTTGGGTGGGAATTTCTGATCTCAGGGTGGGCGGGACATTTCGAATTCAGGCATGTGAATCCGAAGTCTTCGACTCTAACTCAGAGTTGAAAACCTCTTCAGAAGATCCCAGGGAGGATGAGAATTGTCCATTAGAAGTTCAAACTTCCCAGGCAATTCCCATGGAGTAATGCATTGCAACGCCTGAGGCATCCTGGAGGACATCTTCTGAGGTACATCTGGTCTCCGGACACTGAAAGATATGGGGCTGGATTCTCCGCAGCCCCGCGCCGAAATCACGTTTGGCGCGGGGGCAGAGAAACGAAGTTCCCGTACCAGCCTCCCTGAACAGGCGCCGGAATGTGGTGACTAGGGGCTTTTCACAGTAACTTGATTTGAAGCCTACTTGTGACAATAAGCCATTTACATTTTTTTTTTCATTTTCAAGTTCCCGTCCGAATCAGTCCTGGAGCCGCTCCGGAGAATCGCTCTTCCACGATTTACGCAGCACAGCTGGGGGGAGTAATTGACAAAGGCCCTCCCAGCAATACCCCGTTCCCGACCAGCCGAGTTCCTGACGTGGTACTAATATGGTTTGGCCGATCGGGACTCAGTCCACTGCCGCCCTGGTGGGAGGCAGGGGGATCGAGCACCGGGGGGGCCTTGTGGGCGGCTGGGGCAGCGATCAGGCCTGTCCAATGCAGCGGCGCGCGGTCGATCGGGGGGGGGGTCTACATTGTCCGTGTTGGTCCACAGTCCAAGTCTGCCATGGCGCTCGCCGGGGCCACTGGAGACCGCCGCCGAGTGCATGCGTGAAGTTCCCCAGGTCCCTGCTAGCCCCCTGCAGGTAAGTGAATAGCCTTTTATTTTTTGCAGGAAACTGGGGGGCAAAACGCCAGCATTTTTACTCTGGCATTTTGAAGAATCCAGCCCATCAACCTTTAACTCTTTCCATCTCCTCAGATTCTTCCAGGCCTGATGTGTATCTGCAGGATTGTGGATTGTTGATAACAGTGAATATAGTGATGGCAATGCTATTGAATATCATGGGGAGATGGTTAGATTGTCAGTTATTGGACATGGTCATTGCCTGGCACTTGTGCGCAGAAAATGTTACTTGCCAATTATCAGTCCAAGCCTGAATGTTGTCCACGTCTTGCTGTTTGTAGGCTTTAGTATCTGAGGAGTTGATGGTGCTGAGCGCTGGGCAGTCATTAACAAACATTCCCACTTCTAACCTTATGATGGAAGGAATACCATTGATGACGTAGCTGAAGATAGTTGGGCCTAGGACATTCGGAAATCTAAGGAGTTGATCCTGGGACTTAGATGAATGGTCTCCGGCAACCATAACCAGCTTCCTTTGGGAATTACTCCAACTATAAGAGAGTTGCTCCTAAGTCCCTTTGACTTCAAATTTGCTAGGAATCCTTCATGCATATTCAGTCAAATGTTGCCCTGATGTTGACATCTCACCTCATCTCTGGAATTCAGCTCTTTTATCCATATTTCAACTGGGGTGAAATGAGGCCTGGAGTCAGGTTTTCCAGCTAAAATCCAAACTGAGCATGAGTGAGCAGGTTATTGCTGATTAAGTGTCGCTTGATAGTACTGTCAATATCCTCCATCACTTTGCTGATGATCGAGAGTGGACTAATAGAACAATAATTGGCCAGATTGTATTTGACCTGTTATTTGGGGACATACATAACTGTGAAATTTTCCACATTGTTAGGTAGTTGCCACCATTGTAGCCATACTGGAACAGCTCGTTCTGGGGTTAGTTCTTGAGTACTACAATTGGAATGTTGTCACAGCCCATAGCATTTGCTGTATCCAGCACCTTCAACCATTCCTTAATATCAAATAAAGTGAATCAAATTGTCCAAAGACTGGAATTTTTGTGATGTGTGTACCTCAGGTGGGGCCAATATGGATCATCTCACAATTGACCTGTAGCACCGTCAATATGACGCGAGGCAGGTTGAGGTAATGTCAATTGAAGGCTTTATTAAGCAGAACTTTATCCCCAGCAGCGTGGTTACAGAATGCAACTGCTGAGGGAAATGGAGGGAAAAACAGGGTTCTTATACCGGCAATTCTGGGTGGAGTCCAGTAGGTGGCAGATCCTATCAGGACCTGGCATCCCTCCACCAATAGCCTGTCGATACGTGGTGTACCGTATTACCCCTAATACATACCACCACATGACCACCTTCTATTCCACCTGCCTGCCTATTATTGCTAAATTTTGACTTTTTGATGCCTTTTACACTTCTCCTCATCATTTGTCAAACACTCTACTTTTGTGCCAAAGTCAGATTTTAAGATTGTTCAAGTCCAAATAATCAATAAAAATGGAAAGCAAAGCGGACCCAGCAGTGACCACATGAGTTCGCCAATTCAATAGCTTCTTTAATATGAACAACACCCATTTACCTGAACTCTTTTTCTCCCCATTAATTTTCAATCATTTCCCTTTATATTGTATGCCTTAATCTTTCTAACAAGCGTTTTGAAAAGTACTTTATCAAATTCCTTCTATAATTGTTGGGCACTTGTAAATGTAATTGAGTTGAGTAAGAATTTCTGGCGTGTGTACTAAAGGCAGTATTTATACCAGTATTCATGCTGCATCCTGTCAGTTCTGTCTTTACATGCTAACACTGACATTTTCAATCATTCACTAACATGCTCTACAGTCTGCCTATGGAGTGCAGACTCATTTCTACGCGTTCTCGTTTTTTATTTTACAGCAGTAAATTATTACCTCAGGGAGAACATGATTGTCAGTAGCTACAAAACATACTTCTTTCATCTTGTGAAACAAATTGAAGTTTCTTGTTCACAACTGAAGAAGTACTCAGGTCATTAACTAATAATAATTCTGATTTTATATTCAGATTTGAAGCATTAAGTTGCCTTTCTAAACCTGAGGAAGCGCAGTACTGAAATATAGGTTGTGATTCTCTGGAAAGATTTCGAAATGTGGTAGCGAGCGCAAACTGCCGTGTGTTTCCCGGCTCTCGACCTGGCGACGCCAGGAACACTATTCAATGTTAATCAGTCCACTGAACGAGGCCCCACGGGCGTCAGCCGCAAATGAAGCCTCACCAGGTGGTTAGCCGGGACCGCGTTCACTAACACAGTCAAGCAGCACCTAAACAGCATTTGCACAGCCAACTCCACTCAGCCCGCAGCTATGTTGCCAAGACTCCAGCCCCAGAGCCCCCAGAGGACTCCTGCCAGGGCATCAAAGGCCATGGGACGTGGTAAGCAGCTGGCTGCCTCCACCTCTGGTCTGCATCCTGGGGACACTCCTAGACGGAGCGGAAGAGCAAGGAAGGCAAAGTACGTCGAGGATCATGGGGAGGGGGTGTAGGTAGGGAGTGAGGGAGTGGTGAGACGAGTGGTGCGGCACCATCAGGAGAGTGCGAAGTGTGCACAGATGTGTGTGATCTGCATGTGGTCACCACACATAAGCTGGATATTCAGGGAGTAGAACCCCTTCCTGTTAATGTCAGGCAATCCCAGCTGGCCTGGTGTGCGCAAGGGGACATGCGTGCTGTCCATCAGCCCCTGGATCTGGGGCACCCTGGCGATGGCGGAGAATCCTGCTGCGGGGGCATCGGAAGTGCATTTTGAGCAGTCCGATGCACCGCTCAGCACAAGTGGCCACATGGGCCTTGTTGTATGAGGTCTCCGCATCAGTCTCCGGCCTCCGTACGAGCATCATTAACCATGTTCTCAGCGGGTACCCCTGCATTTGCAGCAGCCAGAGGCCTCAGCAGTCAGTGGGGGTTATCAGTGGTCGGTGGGCAGGGGCAAGGGTTACCCCGGAAGTGGCACACACAATCCAGGGATTAGCATGGCAGAGTCACGTGCAGTTTCCCCCCAAGCAGACCACCCCCCCCTCCCACCCCAGCCGAGGGTGCCCTCCTTTCCACCCTCTCCCCTGCCCTCCCCTTCCCCCTGCCCTCCCCTCCTCGTTGCCCCCCTGAGCACTGGGACGGCAAGCCCAGTGCCCCCAGGCTCTTTGCATGTGAGCGAAGAAGGCATCAATGATTTCAGTGATTCACGAATAAGTCTTCAGAATCTTCTGTCGAGTGACACCTCCTTAAGCAAACCAGCCCATTGTCTAAGCTGCTCAAAAGCAGTGACAAATTAAACAGGTTTAGGAGTTGGTATGGGGTTCGTTGTCAGAAATTGTGAAAAGAATTGGTGTGAAGATAAGCCTGAGTTCACTGCCACTAGCAGAGTAACTGGCTGCTGGCAATAAAGTTTGGGAAAGCTGTGATGCCGATTGATGGTCAAGACAAGCTGGGTATCATAAAAGATACTGTGATCAATCAGAGAGAGAAATGACTGTCTCCAAAAATGGCAATAAATTCAACATGCAAAAACAAGAAGAAAGAAGATGTAGATTGCTGTCCAGCCCTTTCACTCACAGCCCTTCCTAGCTGGCCTCTGCCTCTGGTCGAGTTGCCCCCATTCCCGCTGGCAGCTGCTACCCGATTCCACAAAGCACGACACTGGCTCTTGCCTGGTCTGCTGTTCTGCTCACCTCTGTTGTTGACTGCTGCTCTGCTCACCTCTCACTCAGGTGGCCGGGCCCGACAACCACATGTGTTCCTGGCTGGCTGCCTAGCTGGCCTGGTGGCCTGTTTTTTGTTTGTTTGGTTGGTTGGTTGCCAGCCTGCCTGCCTGCCCTCCTCAACACTGGCCCGGAAGACAAAAGTCACCCTGCTGCTCCCCTCAAAGGCCATTGGCCAGCACCACCATCTTGCCTCACTGAAGGCTTTGCAGGCTCGCACCCCAATGTTAGATCGCCAACCTCACTTTTGCCTGAGACTACCCTCTAGACCAGATGCCAGAAACCTGACTACTGCTTTGCACCCTTACTCAGTGAAAATTCAGAAATCTCCTACCAATTAAGGAGGTCCACGTATGAACTGCTGTAAGTCTCCACCACATCTCATCTACTGGAAAACTGCTTTCTTGCTTTAAAGGGCAATCCACCAATCAGAACCCAATGTTGTTCTGTTTTGCATGCCGATAGGCTCATTTTGAGGCATCAGCAAATTTAGAGCTACCAAGACTCAGATTGGTGTTCCCATGGTATTCCCACCATAACAGTAACCTCTCCATATTGGGTCCCACCATTGGCCGGGGCCCTGCACTGCAGCGCTGTGTGTTTCATTCAAAGTCCACCTCTGGAAGAATGGCACTCAATGAAATGTTCATTCAGAAAGCTAGTACCAACAAAATAGACTGAATGGCCTCATTTGATTCTAATGGTTCTGGGATACTGTGCACAAGGGTGGGGGGAGGGCGCCTCCATCGAAAGCCCCTTTCTGAAGTCGGGCACCTCCCTCGCCCCACCAGACCCCCCACATCATCACCCCCAAGCTCTCCCTTGAGAACCTGATCACCTGCTTTGCTCCCCTTCAGACTTTCTAGACCCTGCTCACCCTGGGAACCCTTGAACTTACATGGGCCTTCTGTGTCCGGACTTAGGCTCCGACACCCTCCTGCATTTTTCTTCTGTCCAGAGCAGTGCTGTTGCTGCTCGGATTGGGGAGAGCTGCTGGCCAAACAGATTGGCTAGCTGCTCTCTAAGGTGGAATTTGTTATAACCCGCAGAGGTCTTACGTGGTAAGGATGATCTATTACCCCATGGAGCTTGCAGAATACAAGCTTCCCTGATAAGGGGGCATGGAACCCTTAACAAAGTTCATGTGCCTTTGTATAAATAGAGTTGGCCAGTTAGGTACCGACTAGCGAAGACCCAGTAGGGAACTATTGGAGCTGTACATAAGAGTTAACGTGTTAAATAAAATAAATTTTACTTTTCTTCACAACTCGGTGTGGGCTCCTCCCGTTGCCCCTTACAAAACTGGCGATGAGGATAAAGACTTTGCTATCGATGTTGCTGAGTCACTTCCCCATATCTCTTGATACAGGTTGGAAAAGGTTTTTCATCATGCCTCCTTTCGGACATGTGGACGTGTTTTCTGCCGGACTGGAAGATTGGAATAATACACACAGTGTATGTGGTACTTTTTCAGGATGAATAATATCGCGGAGAACAACCGCCAGGATGTCATTTTGCTTGCTGCCCGTGATGCACATACTTTCAGAGTGATATGGAGCCTTACCTACCCAGCGGCCCAGACACTAAAACCTCCAGTAAGCTTGTGGAGTTAGTGGGGAAACATATTAATCCGACCCCTTCGGTAATAGTACAGTGGTACTGGTGTGGAATCTATGGTATACTGTTCCTTCGCAAGGGACATGAGTTAGTATGAAATCCATAATATCCTGTACCTTAGCGAAGGACATGAGTTAGTGTGGAAGACTGATATCCTGTTCCTTAGCAAAGGACGTAAGTTAGTATGGAAACCATAATATCCTGTTTCTCAGTGAATGACGTAGGTCTGTGGAGACAGGACGATGGAGGTAGCCTTCTCTCAGGAATGCACTTCTCTGTAAACTACCATAACATCTAAGAGCAAAGGGGAGATGATTACATAAAAGAAAGATTGAAAGACCTTGCTCTTCTATTGGTCAGTTTGCCCTGTTTACTATTGGCTAGAATTACTGTCCTTTCATTGGCCTAAAACGACAGGTTAATGTGGCAGGGGGATGGGAACCGATGCAGGAAGTCGGAAGGTAGTAAAACAGGGACAGAAACAAAAGGCAGTAAGGGGGAAAGTGTAAGGCAGAGAAGCCATAGTCAAAAATCAAAAATGGCGACAGTACAAGGTACAGTGACTGAGGGGAGCTCAGTGAATAGGCCCAGTAATACTAAAAGGAATACAACGGGAAGTAAAAACATAAATGGAAAGCGACGCGGCAGGTTGTTACATGAAGATATGGGTTCAACGACAAGGAAAATTAGGAGAAAGTTAAGAGGAAAAAGAACTTAGGAGTGGTTACTGATCAAGGTGTTAAGATTCAAAACAGAGCTATAAAAACCAACATAAGTGTACTTTACCTGAATGCTTGTAGTATTCGGAATAAGGTAAATGAGTTGATAGCGCAAATCATCGTGAATGACACTATGATTTAGTGGCCATTACTGAAATATGGTTAAAGGATGGTCACGACTGGGAGTTAAATATCCAAGGGTATCAAACTAGATGGAAGGACAGAGTGGATGGTAAGGGAGGTGGTGTAGCTCTTATTTAAGGATGACATCGGTGCTTTGGAGGATAAGGTTGAATCCATTTGGGTGGAACTCAGGAATAGTAAGGCGAAAAAGTCACTAATAGGAGAGTTCTATAGGCCACCAAATAGTAACATTATGGTGTGGCAGGCAATAAACAAAGAATTAACAGATGCATGTAGAAATGGTACAGCAGTTATCATGGGGATTTTAATCTACATGTCGATTGGTTTAACCAGGTCGGTCAAGGCAGCCTTGAGGAGGAGTTTATTGAATGTATCCGCGATAGTTTCCTAGAACAGTATGAAATGGAACCTACGAGGGAACAAGCGGTCCTAGATCTGGTCCTGTGTAATGAAACAGGATTGATTAATGATTTCATAGTTAGGGATCCTCTCGGAAGGAGTGATCACAATATGGTGGAATTTAAAATACAGATGGGGGGTGAGAAGGTAAAATCAAACACTAGTGTTTTGTGCTTAAACAAAGGAGATTACAATGGGATGAGAGAAAAGCTAGCTAAGGTAGACTGGGAGCAAAGACTTTATGGTGAAACAGTTGAGGAACAGTGGAGAACCTTCCAAGTAATTTTTCACAGTGCTCAGCAAAGGTTGATACCAACAAAAAGGAAGGACGGTAGAAAGAGGGAAAATCGACCGTGGATATCTAAGGAAATAAGGGAGAGTATCAAATTGAAGGAAAAAGCATACAAAGTGGCAAAGGTTAGTGGGAGACGAGAGGACTGGGAAATCTTTAGGGGGCACCAGAAAGCTACTAAAAAGCTCTAAAGAAAAGTAAGATAGATTATGAGAGAAAACTTGCTCAGAATATAAAAACAGGTAATAAAAGTTTCTACAAGTATATAAAACAAAAAAGAGTAGCTGAGGTAAATATTGGTCCTTTAGAGGATGAGAAGGGAGATTTAATAATGGGAGATGAGGAAATGGCTGAGGAACTGAACAGGTTTTTTTGGATTGGTCTTCACAGTGGAAGACACAAATAACATGCCAGTGACTGATGGAAATGAGGCTATGACAGGTGAGGACCTTGAGATGATTGTTATCACGAAGGAGGTAGTGATGGTCAAGCTAATGGAGCTAAAGGTAGACAAGTCTCTTGGCCCTGGTGGAATGCATCCCAGAGTGCTAAAAGAGATGGCTAGGGAAATTGCAAATGCACTAGTGATAATTTACTAAAATTCACCAGACTCTGGGGTGGTCCCGGCAGATTGGAAATGAGCAAACGTGACACCACTGTTTAAAAAAGGAGGAAGGCAGAAAGCAGGTAAATATCGGCCAGTTAGCTTAACTTCGGTAGTAGGGAAGAATCTGGAATCTATCATCAAGGAAGAAATAGCGAGGCATCTGGATGGAAATTGTCCCATTTAGCAGACGCAGCATGTGTTCATAAAGGGCAGGTTGTGCCGAACTAGTTTAGTGGAATTTTTTGAGGACATTACCAGTGCGGTAAATAACGGGGAGCCAATGGATATGGTATATCTGGATTTCCAGAAAGCTTTTGACAAAGTGCCACACAAAAGGTTGCTGCATTAGATAAAGATGCATGGCATTAAGGGTAAAGTAGTAACATGGATAGAGGATTGGTTAATTAATAGAAAGCAAAGTGTGGGGATTAATGGGTGTTTCTATGGTTGGCAATCAGTAGCTCGTGGTGTTCCTCAGGGATCAGTGTTGGGCCCACAATTGTTCACAATTTACATTGATGATTTGGAGTTGGGGACCAAGTGCAATGTGTCCAAGTTTGCAGATGACACTAAGATGAGTGGTAAAGCAAAAAGTGCAGAGGATACCGGAAGTCTGCAGAGGGATTTGGATAGGTTAAGTGAATGGGCTGGGGTCTGGCAGATGGAATACAATGTTGACAAATGTGAGGTTATCCATTTTGGTAGGAATAACAGCAAAAGGGAGTATTATTTAAATGATAAAATATTAAAAAATGCTGCTGTGCAGAGAGACCTGGGTGTGCTAGTGCATGAGTCGCAAAATGCTGGTTTACAGGGGCAACAGGTGATTAAGAAGGCAAATAGAGTTTTGTCTTTCATTGCTAGAGGGATGGAGTTTAAGACTAGGGAAGTTTTGCTGCAATTGTATAAGATGTTACTGAGGCCAGACCTGGAGTATTGTGTTCAGTTTTGGTCTCCTTACCTGAGGAAGGACGTACTGGCACTGGAGGGTGTGCAGAGGAGATTCACTAGATTAATCCCAGAGCTGAAGGGGTTGAATTACGAGGAGAGGTTGAGTAGACTGGGACTGTACTCGTTGGAATTTATAAGGATGCGGGGGGATCGTATAGAAACATATAAAATTATGAATATATATATATAGAACATACAGTGCAGAAGGAGGCTATTCGGCCCATCGAGTCTGCACTGACCCACTTAAGCCCTCACTTCCACCCTATCCCCGTAACCCAATAACCCCTCCTAAACCTTTTGGAAACTTAGGGCAATTCAGCATGGCCAATCCACCTAACCTGCACGTCTTTGGACTGTGGGAGGAAACCGGAGCACCCGAAGGAAACTCATGCAGACACAGGGAGAACGTGCAGACTGCACAGACAGCGACCCAGCGGGCAATTGAACCTGGGACCCTGGTGCTGTGAAGCCACAGTGCTATCCACTTGTGCTACTGTGCTGCCCATAAAGGAATAGATAGGATAGATGCGGGCAGGTTGTTTCCACTGGCAGGTGAAAGTAGAACTAGGGGGCATAGCCTCAAAATAAGGGGAAGTAGATTTAGGACTGAGTTTAGGAGGAACTTCTTCACCCAAGGAATCTATGGAATTCCTTGCCCAGTGAAGCAGTTGAGGCTCCTTCATTAAATGTTTTTAAGATAAAGATAGATAGGTTTTTGAAGAATAAAGCGATTAAGGGTTATGGTGTTCGGGCGGGAAAGTGGAGCTGAGTCCACAAAAGATCAGCCATGGTCTAATTGAATGGTGGAGCAGGCTCGAGGGGCCAGATGGCATCCTCCTGCGCCTAGTTCTTACGTTCTTATATTATTGGTGTGTGTGACATGCAAATGAAGGATTAGACTGCAACTGTAATTCTATTGGTTAATCAAGCGATAAATGTTTCTGCTTCGCTGGACTCAGGCAGGGTGATGCAGTGAACTTCACTGTGTTGCTCTCCATGTGCACATGTCAATAAAGATTGATCAAAGAGTGCTCCCATGTCTGCCTTGTAATACTTCGACATTGGTTTAATAACGCTGAAAGAAACCCAGGTGAGTCCATCACCGGGTTTTTATTAAGGCTGCGCAACACTACTGTGTTCTGTGCATATGGAACTACCTTATATGAAATACTACGTGACCGCTTGGTTTGTGGGCATAAACGATGCAGCCTTGCAGAAGAAGCTATTGGCCGAACTTTCCCTAACTTTGCAACAGGCTGTTCAGATTGCCTGAAAGCGGGGAACAAGGAGTGCAGGAGATGCAAGGAATCGAGGTGAACACCTCAGGGGTGCACCCCCTCCCATTCTGGGGCCCCTCTCCAGCCAGCCGCCTTGCCCTGAACCAAACATCGTAAAGACTCAACCAGTGGGCAAAGAAACAGCCATCCCGACAGGAATCCTCCTGGGGTCCATAGAGGGGGAGGCAGGTCGTTGTGGGGCTTGTGGTCACCGATCCCGGCATGAGTGCAGGTCACGGGTGAACCACAGTTCCAGATGTAGAGGTCACCGTCAGCCCGGTGCCCATACTTTCTACTTAGATGAGCCAGAGGAGGAGGACAACTGCATGCAGTTGCATTGTAAAGTGGCCCCCATTAAGGTTGTGGTGCATGTGAATGGACACCTGCTGAACATGGAGTTGGACACCAGGCAGCAGTTTCCGTGATCTGTCAGCAGACATTTGACAACAGTAAGATGGATATTCAGACCCTGAATTTGGTGAGTACCCAGGCCAGATTGGCTACCGACATGGGGGAACCATTGGATATTGCAGGTACAAGGTTTATGAGCACCAGTCGACACACTTTTGCTTATCATGGTTCGCTTACCAGGGGCTGATTTAGCACAGGGCTAAATTGCTGGCTTTGAAAGCAGACCAAGGCAGGCCAGCAGCACGGTTCAATTCTTGTACCAGCTTCCCCGAACAGGCGCCGGAATGTGGCGACTAGGGGCTTTTCACAGTAACTTCATTTGAAACCTACTTGTGACAATAAGCGATTTTCATGGTAAACAGGCATGGGACCAGCTTGTTGGGTCGCGACTCCTGCGTCCATCTACAACTGCAGTGGCAGCACATTCTTCAGACAAATTCTGGTGGTTTGGCCGAGGTGTTGGGGAAATACCCCGAGGTGTTCCAGCGTGGATTAGGGAGGATAAAAGGGGCTGTGGCCCAAATACAGATTGACTCGGAATCCCCACCTCGATACTTACGGGCACACCCACTTCCCTACGCCTTGCTCAAAAAGGTGGAGACGGAGCTCAGTTGTTAGGAGTCTTTGGGTATCATCAGGCCCGTCCGTTTCGTTGATTTGGCAGCGCCGGTGGTACAGGTCACAAAGCGGGACAAAACGGTTCATTTATGTGGGGACTGCAAGTTAACAGTGAACACGGCTTTGTGGTTGAACCATTACCACCTGCCCCGAATTGAGGATCTCTACGCGAAGCTTGCCTTCGTTCACAAAGCTCAACATGAGCCATGCCTATTTGCAGGTTGAGTTGGATCCTGCCTCTCGCAAGTATGTCACCATCAACACATACCAGGGCCTATACGAGTATATGCAGCTGCCTTTCAGAGTGTCCTCTGCCTGCGCTATTTTTCAGTGTGTGATAAACAGCATCCTGAGGAAGCTGTTTATTTAGATGACGTGCTAGTCATGTGTGCCTCTGAACAAGAGTTGGATAACTTGAAGGCTGTGCTAAAATGGTTTGCTGAAGCTTGTGTCCGCCGACGGAGAGCCAAGTGCGTGTTTAATGTGAAGGCAGTAGACTACTTTGGCTATCGGGTGGATCCCAAAGATCTCCACCCCGTCGTGGAGAAGGTCCGCGCCATCCAGCAGGCCCCCACCCCAACGAATGCTTTGGAGCTTCGAATTTTCCTCCGTCTCATTAATTATTACGGGAAGTTCATTTCGAGCTTGGATATCATGTGGGCTGCCTTGCCACTCCTTCTGAAAAAGGATCACATATCGTCTTGGGAAGCAGCTTTTCGGCGGATAAAAGGACATTTGTCGTCTTCTGGGTTCCTAACCCTTACTCATCACATGCAATGTTTCCCCCTATGGTATTGGGGCTGTTTTGTCCCACTGAATGGAGGATGGAAGGGAACGACCGATAGCTTTCGCCTCCCGTACATTGGCTGCAGCAGAAATAAAGTTCACACAGATAGGGAAGGAAGGCCTCGTGGTGGTGTTCACCATGAAATGCTTTCACCAGTATGTCTATGGTGTCACTTTAAACTCATTTTGGATCATAAACCTTTAATCGGACTTTTCAGAGAGGATAAAGCGATTCCATCCATTGCTTCCGTGCATTCAGCACTGGGTCTATTACTCGCCGCTTACGAGTATTTATTTGAGCATAGACTGGGAACTCAAATTGCAAATGACAGGCCCCTTGTCGACCCCCACAATGGCCGAGGTGGTCGCAACCCTGAATTTCATGGACTCTTTCCCTGTCCTGGCGTCACAGATGCCTGAATGGATCCAGACGGGCCTAATCGTTTTCAAGTTCGGCACTCCCAGGTTTTTTCTCTAAGCTGTCTGAATTTAGCGTGGAGGATGCTATCTTGCCGTGGGGTATGCCCTGGTCCTCCACCGGTGGCAACAGTGTGCTACATGCCCCCACTGCCAGCACTATGCAAATCGATGATATGCATCCATTTGCATCTGATGAATTGGAGAACCAAATCTTCCCCCCTCCCTCCAGCCCTGTCAGGCGTGAGTCATGTGGGCGTGAATTGGTGCAAGTATTTACAAGCGGGTCTGGGTGCCATGGTCCTCGAGGGGGAGCAAGGAAGTAGGCAAACTTTCAAACTTCTTGGGCTTGCTTGCGCTGTATGCCTGGAGCACAGGAAGCAGCAAGGAACGACCTGGTGGCAATTGTGTGGACTCGGTGCGTGTCCCTCGGGATCGGGGTGCCGTGGCTGAGACCTCCATTTCTGCATAAAATCATTTAAACCCACCCCCTAGCTGCAACCTACAGATTCTTGACTATTGAGACTGCTGACAGAATCCTGGAAGTGCTCTGAAGGCTTCTGGTCATTTGGAAACCCACCCAGCTCACCCATCTGAAAACCCTCATACGCCAGCAATGTCATCAGGGGGGTGGACCATGCTCAATCATCGGCCCACCAGGTGCTGGCACTCGGTGCACTCCTCAAAAGCACAGCCCCACAGCAGAGGAAATAGGGGAACAGCAGATCTCACTCTGAACAAAGGACACATGCACCATGGCCGTTGGAACCCTCCCTGGCACACAGTCCCTCTCAGAGTAAAAGCCTCACCAATGACACAATTCGATAGCCCACTCTGAGGATCATGAAATGTTTCCAAGCCCTGCCTGCCTACTGCACCATTGACCCCATCCATCCCATCACTGGCCAAGAAACCTGACCAGCTCCCTGTCAGAGCCTGTAAATCCCACGTTCCACATAACACTGCAGCTCAGGTCCCAGCAAATGCACACATCCCGCACTCACCCCATCCGTGGGACCTGCCTGCACACCAACCTCTGAGCATGAAGACAAAGGCTGTACAATATGAACGTCTCCGCCACACAACCAGTTGTCACCCTCCTGGCGGCATAGCACAAGGCTCACCTCACAGAAAAGAACAGGACAGGACTGCAGAGCCTATCGCTTACACACGTTGCGGCAGCCACTGGTACCCCTGTTGGTAGGGACGGGTGGTGAGGATAAAGGCTCCCCACACCACAGGACGGGTGCCACTCACCGATGTGGACAGGGGTGCAGTGCAGCTGGGAGAGGCGGGGGTGAGGGGGGGTGGTGGTGATGTTGAGGGTGGTGCAGCAGTACAACTCAGGGTGACCATGTAACCGGTGGGTGGCATTCGATGGTCAAGGGAATCCTCATGCTGCTGACATTCTCTGTCTCTCCCCCCTCCCTCGCAGACAAATAGTGCAGACCTACCCCCCCCCCCTCCTCCTGCGGGCCCGGACCCCCCCATGGTTTCTCAACACTAGTCACCCATGTTGCAATGATATCACCGGCACAATTGTGTCATTTTCACAATCCTGACACTCAAGTCATCCAAATAGCTTTCAGCTGCTCCATAGCCAAGCAATCCAGTTTATTTCTCAAAAATTGCAATGACCCACTTTAACACTGACCTTTGGGATAACTTTCCATTCCTGCAGTTTGTCAGTTCTATTTACCAGCCGATCCATCCTGGTGGCTCAATTACAGCCAATTACTGCCAAATTAAAAACAATTCTGTGGACTTGCACCATGGGAATTGGATTAAAGCAGGCTCAGCTCATTTCACAATCTTACAGCTGTCAGAGTTTGCAATCCGGTTTTGGACTTGGGACAGTTTTCACATCTCATACACCAACCAGAATCACTTTGTCCCTCCGTTTTTTGCAAAATTATAATGTAAAGGATAAAAATGAATGGAAGAAATAGGATTACTGAATTCTTCACATAAACAGATAGCTTTAATTTGGGCGCAATTCTCTGGAAAGATTTCTATGTGTGGTAGCGAGTGGGAAATACCTTGAGCTTCCCAGCACTCAGCCTGGCGAGGCTGGCAATGCAATGCAACGTTAATTAGCCCACTTAACGACGCACCTAGGACTTCATGCCACAAATAAAGGCTTGCCAGCCTCGGCTAACGCGGTTGAGCAGCCCTTAAACAGCACTTGCAGAGCCAACCCCGCTCAGCTTGCAGAAATGGCACCCAGACTCCCGGCCCCAAGGTTTGGAGTCACGGGCCTGGGGAGGCTCTTAGATGCGGTCAAGGCCAGGAGGGATGCCCTGTTCCCCCGAGGTCCCCGGGCAGTGAACCACAGGGCAGCCAGTGCTGCCTCGGACGTCAGCTCAGGCAGCGTGACCAGGAGGACCGGCACCCAGTGCCACAAGAAAGTCAACGACCTACACCAGACAGCATGCCATTCACCCTTCAGCCCTCCATGTGCCCTCCAACCCTTCCTTCTTCCAACCACCCCCCCACCCCGACATCTCCCTCTGAACCACTGTGAACCACAAGGGTGGCTAACAATGCTCTCTCTGTGGCTCTGCAAGAGATGCTCTTCCACAATCGCCGGGAAAGGGCCCAGACTGGCGGAGGGGTGCCAGACATAAGAATCCTCATGACCTTCGAGGGACGGGCCTTGGAGGTTACGGGGGTGACCTAGGACCAATGTCAAGGTCGGCGCACACCACTGAGGTGAGGATTCACCGGGCCCCACCTGGAGGACCTGTCGCACGTGAGTTGTCCAAATGTCCCACTGACCAAATGTCTATTCTCCCGCAGGTCCTCCAGCCGACAGTGCCGGCCCATCCGGGGTGGCCTCATCCACTGCCTCCCATGAGACATCAATTTAAGCGTCACAGCTGTCATCCCCACCCTACACCAACGCAGAGACACACACCTCGGTGGGCAACATTAGTGGTCAGGCTTCTGGGGCACAATCTGCTGAGCATCACACAGTTGCTGATGCACATCAGGTGGAGGCAGGAACCCCCAGGCAAGACAGCAGTCAAAGGTCGGCTGGATCCCTGGAACCAGCTGGGTCCCAACCAGATGCTGAGTCTATGGACCAGGCTATCCCGGAGCTGATGGAAACGTGAGGGAGCGGCCGGGACATTCAGAGGGAGATGTCAGCGATACTCCAGCAGGACTATAGCCGATTGGAGGAGTCCCAGAGGCTACGGGGGCAGGAGATGTCACCGGCAATACGTGGCACCGAGCCCAACACTGCTGGTGTGGCGACCGCGGAGGAGAGCCTGGTGAACATCAGCACTATTAGTGTAGGTATCCAAGGTATCGTGCAGTCAGTGATGGCCATGGCTGAGGGCCCGGCAGAATGTCCAACTCACTGGGGGACGTAACCCATTTCCAGGCTGACCTTGATGAGGTGCTGCTGGACATGTCCCGGTCGGTCTCAGATGGGAATGGCCGAGGCGCTGCAGAGCTCGTCCCAGTCGCAGGTGGGCATTGCCAAGGCACTGCAGAGCATGACACAGTCACTGAGGAGCATCACCGAGGGCGTCGACATGATGGTGCAGACATTGGGGAGCCACTAGGGCTGGCAGATGCAGATGATGCAGGGACAGCCGGGCTCAATCCAACTGCGTCTCCATCCTGAGGTGAACCCCAGAGCCCTATGGGCACTGACTGGCAGGAGTGGGCGCTGGGTGTCAACTCAGACCCATCCCTGGGAGAAGGGATGGTGGCCATCAGCTTGCTCGAGTTCCACCCCTCTGATGAGGCCGCGACTCGCAGTCAGCACACGGGAAAGGGTGGCACAGTTGTGCATGTGCCCCCAACAAGTGTGCCAGGGCCCTCTGGCCCCAGAGGATGCCCATCAGGGGCATCGAAGGCCATGAGACATAGTAAGCAGCTAGCTGCCTCCAGCTCTGATATGCATCCTGGGATCATACCTAGACATAGTGGTAGTGGAAGAAAGGCAAAGCAGGTCAAGGATCACTGGGAGGGCACTGGGGGAGGGTGGTGGTGGGGTAAGTAGGGGGGTGAGGCGGTGTGAGGGGGTGGTGGGGAGAGTGGAGCGGCACCATTGGGAGAGTGGGACATTGTTGGAAACTTGTGAAACATTAAAAACCCTTCACCACAGCCTCTATCTCTGTCTTCCATAATGCAGGCCGAGCTCTGAACCCTTGGTCCAACTCTCCAGGCATGCACACCCCTACCTCCCTCCTCCCCCCACGCCACACCACATGCAGGAGAAGGTGTGAGTGAACACTCAGCAGACAGGCAGGGGTGACACTATGGCATAGATTGAGGAGCACCGGCACTCAGCTCTCTGCGGGTTATCACCACCCCCCCCTACCCTCAACAGTGACCCGCTGACTATGCCAAAACAGTCCCAGCACCCTGGACTGATGTGACACACACCCTGGGAGGGTGGAAAATGGGAGGAGGGGGGTGGGAAGGTACCGATGATGGACCAGGCCATGCCCCATGTGAAGCGGACGAGCATGAGGGCCTTCCGGGCCCTCTGAGATTGCCATACTCTTGCCGCTACCGCCTGTCCAGCAGCCACTGGCTGGTCCCCCGGTTCCTTCCTTCTGGTGGAAGGAATTCTGGCGGGAGAGGATGTTAGACTGAGAAACAGCGGTGGCTCCCACCCCTGGACCCTCCATTCCCCCCTCAATGGAAACCAAACCCTGTACCCTATACCCCTGACACTTGCACATAACATTACCTGGACCGGCCTCCCAGTTGCACTCACCCACCCCCCGGTTGTGGACATGTCCCCGGTGCTGAGGTCCAACCCCTGGGTGTTTGGATCTCGGCTGCTACGTGTGTGGTGTTGCCTCCCACAATGTTTAGGCACAGTGTCCCGGCATCATGATCTGATTGGGATGCTAGCCAATGACTCCCACATGCCTGCCCACCCACGGGAATCCACTTGGGATGTGCAAAGTGCTCACTTAACCATGGTTACCAATTCAGCGGTAGCCTTCAGCCGCACGGCCCCTGCAGTCAGTGGAGGTTACGGGTGGTCGGTAGGCAGACAGCAGGTACAAGGGTTTCCTCCAGATCCAGGGGTTGGCATGGTGGAGCCGCGGGCAGTTCCCTTCCCAGTGGACCATCCCCTCCAATGTCTACTCCCCTCCCCAAAGAGGCCCACCCCACCCGAGGAGTGCCCACCTCCCCTCCAAGCACTGGGGCGGCAAGCCCAGAACCCCCGGGCTCTTTGCCTGTGAGCAACAATGGCTACTAACCTCCTTGGCTCCCCACAGAAGCCCTTCCGCCAGGTTCACATTTTTCAAAAGGAATACTAATTGCCGATAGCGTGACCACTTGCCGGGGAGCCCATTGAATGCGCAGTGACTCCCGTTAATTGTATGAAAAAAAAGGCTGAAGCGTTGATTATTGGCTTCACGCCATGCTATGACGGGATCCAGATTTTGCCTATGGGAGCGGGCCGGTTGCATTGCAAACCGTTTGCCGCTTGGCGCGGTTCTCGTTTTTGGCCTCCCATTATTTACCGGCCTCGTCGCACTCTCGCTCAAGCACGAGGCCAGAGAACCGCGCCCTTTGTTTTTTTATACAATGCTTCCATTGTAATCTCAAAAGGTTAAAAAAGATCCTTTATATTTGGTGAACATCAGAAAGCATATTCCTGTGTATTGTTTTGGGATTCAGAATCCACAAAAGCCTTCCTGTAGCTCTGAAGCCTGAAGGAGGGAAATTCTGATTTCAGATCACATTAACAGCAGTTACTGTGAACTGCTTCTACACAACCATCAATGCTAATGTACCCATGATATAAGAAAGTATCATTGCTGATGTAGAATATGCATCAAACAGAGATTGAGGAATACATGAATTTTTAATTTTGCTATATGAAACTGCCAGGAGTAACACAACAAAGCACTTTTGTTGGCTTAATTCCCAGACTTGTCCATTTTGAATACGGTGTTGATAAAGACACACATAAAGGAACTACAAAATATTTTGTCATGGCTGTAAAAATTAAGTGCTTCATGTCTCTTTATGCATTCTATGGAATTTTATGTTATTTTTTCAAGCTTAATGCCTTGGAGGAGTATTTTATCTTGCCTTCTTTTGGTCAGTACAATGTGAGGGCGGTTATTTATTGTCAGTTGGCAGGAAATCAATAAAAGGCAGTATTCAGGTAATAAGTTTCAGATTTTTTTTAAATGGTATTTATTTTTACATCTCCAAATATCTGGAAGTAGTTAATTTGTATAAACAGAAACAGTGCTGGCATCGCAGGCTCAAGCAGTTAGCATCAGTGTTTGGATAATTGATGCTAATCCATTATGTTGCACGCTGCGACAAATTAACACTACATATCAAACTGTGAAAATGAAAGCAGTTTTATCATTTTCTATCTTAGCTTTAATGAAACCAAATAACCCATAAATACATTTCTAGCATCTCCACCATTCTATTACCAGCAACATTATTATACATCATATGTATATCATATAAATGATATGCAAACATCAAAAGATCTGAGCCAGCCATTTTACCCTGCCCTTAAAATAGAACAATCTACAACTGAAAGTCACTTACATATCAAGAAAAATAGTAAAATAATCAAATGTAATAAAATATACTGATCTGTATATTGTCAGTATCTTTACTTTTAATAGACATATTTTGTTAAAATGTGTGACCAGAAATATATACAGATTTTGTTCAAATTTTTTTAATGCTTGTATTTTATATCTTTTTTGAATGCTTGAGTATCAATTTTACCTTAGACAGTATTTTTTTTAATGTACTTTCAACATGTGCCACATGTTGGAGGTCCAGGTATACACAGAGAATTGCTAATAACCACACTGCTGTTTCTCCCTTAGGGCCCAATTGTTTTGCAGGAGTCACTATTATCCCAGCTGGCCGAGAGGTGAAGATTGATGAATGCACAACTTGCCATTGCTCCTACGAAGATGGCACTTGGAGAGTTGACCATCAGGCAACTTGCATCAAGAATGACTGCAAGGAAATCTAGACAGAAGATTGTTTGGAAAAATAAAATAAATAATTTTTTTGCTATATTGAATATAAAATGAGACTGAAAGAAAGCTGTTTTTGTACTTGCTGTATTGCATACCATACCTATATTTAATTAATCAGATGATTTGTACTAAATCTGAGCAATAAAAAGTGACTAGTTTATTTCAACCATCTCAATTTGGCCGCCATTCCTTGTATTCCATACCTGTGCCACTCAATCAAAATTCACCTGGTGCTTTGAATAAAGGTTAAGCAGCAAAAGTCAGCAAGGAGTCCACGGAAAAGCACAAGAGAATAATGAAAAATGTACCAATCAGTGAAACAACTGAATATTTTACGTTATAGTACATAACTTGAAAACATAAAATGTAAAAAAATTGTATTGCGAGATATTTTATGGATATTAGAAATAACTGCTTTGTGTTTACAGGATTTAAAGTTTTTTGTGGCTCTTTGAAGCATCATATTTTTGCTGCCGGAAATCCAAACAGCTTTGCGTCTGTTAAGGTCACAGACATTTTCTCTGTTGATTTGGTTGTGGTTTCTGAATATCATTTGTTATATCTCTTCTTCAGTTTTTGGTCTCCCCGACAATATTTACCTTCCTCAGCTGAGATCTGCTCACAAGCCCTGCCAATATTGTTCTTCACCAGATATAAATACAGCTGGGAGGGAGGGGCCAGCTCCTGAATGCTTCTTTTGCTCCCTGAGATGGCATAGCTTAGATCAATTATTTGCCATATGGAGAATAACAGCACAAACTCATATCCTGCTCACATGTTGATGGTTCACCTAATGTCTTCAGACACCTCCTTCCTTTGTCAAAGTGCCAGGAGGTAATGGAAATCAATATACAATTCAAATTCTGAATGAGTTCCAATCACAAAACAGCAATATGTGCAAATGGAAATTTATTTTAAACGGTACCTCAAGTTTCTTCTCTTCCAGTATTTCGCTCTATGGATATTGGCCCGTATTGTGCAAAAGGAATAAAGGTAAAACTTTTACATGTGTGGTTAAGTGCAAAAATCAGGAGGATACTGCCTAATTTGCCCTGCTCCTCCAAAACAACCACTAGACTAGTACCACATTGAGAGACTCAGGATTAAATATATGGAATGGCATGAAGCTGCTGTACATACCCACTAAATGCGAAATAAAAAGATGGGCTTGACTTTTCATGTGTCAGTGAACTTTTAACAGCATGATAAGTCTTAATTACTACCAAGCAACATGTCTGGCAGTAAACATTTATTTTTACTAATGTAGAGCCGCATCCCATCAAAATTAAATTTTTGCTGGATGTTTTTAAAACATTGTTTTTACCTGTTTGTTCTCTTTTATCTGTGCCATCCTTTATCTCTCTTAATCTCATATTTCTATCCCTCTTATTTTGCTTTCTGTACAAGATTTGGTATTGAATTAAATGTTCTAACTTATACTTCCTATTTAGACTCTGCACTCATTAAAGATTCTTCAGTCTGATTGTTTCTTGCCGTGCTCCAGATGTCCCTAATACCCTATAGAGGGTAGTGTGCTGTTTTGATTTCTAATTACTGAAACTCATGGTACAAAAGCCCAGAGAAGGTCCGTGGGAAAATGTAAATGTAATAATTGGTCAGTGCCACTCATTTTCTGCTCAACGCAAACTCCAGGCCATTATAACAAACTCATCCATTGTGGCCTTGGAGGATGAGCCAGAAAAACCCTGGGGAAATGACACAAACAATATTTACCTCATGTTGTGGGTGTCTACTCCATCAATGTTATTACAGGTGAGCACCAAAACCCCAGTGGAAATTCATTCCCGCAGCACTGGTTCATTGGTTAGTTCATGGTGGGAGTACTGTTGCCCACTAACATGCATAAGTCCATTGCGAGCCGGTTGATTTTTCCGCCAGGTGTCCGAATTTTATGTGAATGGTAGATTAGGAGCTGTACTACGACATCTCATTGAGTTATTACTGCTGAGAGGGAAAGAAATTTTGAATCAATTACGCTTTGAAAACCTATTTTTCCAAAAGAGAGGCACAAGTGAAAAAAAGATCAGCATCCTCAGTGTCGCCAGCTGCAGGAAGCAGTTTCAGATACTAAATTAAATCCTGTAAAATGTGACTCCTGCTAACAAGTGCAAGAAATCTCATTGGATTAAAATGGTCTGGAGGGATCTGACTGTGCAATCTCCACAATCCCAAGCACAACCGAGCATTGCAGGAAACAATCTAGTGATGCCTGACCAGTGCAAATAGGTCTAGGGGGATAAAATCACTACTGTAAACACGGACCTAGAAATTAAATTTCACTATGCCTAAGGGCCCAATTGGCAAACATGAGGGGCGGGATTCTCCGACCCCCCCACCGGGTTGGAAAATCACCGGCGGCTGGCGTGAATCCCGCCCCCGCCGGTTGCCGAATTCTCCGGCACCGGATATTCAGCAGGGGTGGGAATCGCGCCGGTTGGCGGGCCCCCCGCCCCCCCCCCTCCCCCCCCCCCGGCGATTCTCCGGCCCGCGATGGGTCGAAGTCCCGCTGCTGGAAAGCCTGTCCCGCCGGCGAGAATCAAACCACCTCTCTTACCGGCGGGACAAGGCGGCGCGGGCGGGCTCCGGGGTCCTTGGGGGGGCGCGGGGTGATCTGGCCCCGGGGGGTGCCCCCACGGTGGCCTGGCCCGCGATCGGGGTCCACCGAACCGCGGGCGGGCCTGTGCCATGGGGGCACTCTTTTCCTTCTGCCTGCGCCATGGTCTCCACTATGGCGGAGGCGGAAGAGACCCCCTCCACTGCGCATGCGCGGGGATGCCGTGAGCGGCCGCTGACACTCGCGCGCACGCAGCAAAGTCATTTCCGCGCCAGCTGGCGGGGCACCAAAGGCCTTTCCCGCCAGCTGGCGGGGCGGAAATCAGTCCGGCGCGGGCCTAGCCCCTCAAGGTGAGGGCTCGGCCCCTCAAGATGGGGAGGATTCCGCACCTTTGGGGCGGCGTGATGCCGGACTGATTCGGGCCGCTTTTGCCGCCGGTCGGCGGACATCGCGCCGATTGCGGAGAATCCCGCCCAAGGATACCAACCAAAATATAGGATTGGGCATCGTCAGCATCCCGACTGTACACTAGAAGCTTTTAAAAATGTCATTCTAATATTAAAATATATTATAATTTATTCAGCACCTTAAATATTGCAACAGGTTGATTGGGTGCATTTAGCGTGTGGGTGAAGACAAAGAATGGCCCCGGCTTTTTGTTTCTTGGTTTGCTTCAGGCTGCACCACTGGCTATCAGCAATACAGAAAGGGGGTCAAATGTCTTCTTCTGTCCCTCTCCAATTTCTGTGCTGTGCCTCCTCGTGGCACAGTCCCCATTGGTCCCAGGCTAAAGCTTCTCCGTGTTGAGTATCATGGGGAAAGTATTTACTCATGTTGCTCTTGCCAGACTACAAATCTTGGCTGGACACACCAATCCCAAATCCCAGTGTGGTATCAGACCTGGAAGATTATAATTGACATGATCTTCTCATTCCAGAAGCTGCAAGAGCAATGTAAAGTACAAAAGCGCCCACTATATATTGTCTTCATCAATTCACTGAGATATTTGATCATGTGAGCAGAAGCAGTCTGTTTAGCTACTGGAAAAAATTGTCTATCCCTCACCAGAAGCTGCTCAATGTGATTTCCTCTTTTCATGACAGCAAGAGAGGTAAGGTAAGCAATAAAGGGGTAAAGTCAGAAGCGTTTTAGATCTGCAGTGGGGTCAAACAGGGTAGCATTCTGGTGCTGACACTGTTTGACATATCCTTCTCATTGCTACTGTCATATGCCTTCAGTTCATCTTCAAAGGCTCTCTACTTGCATACCATGCCTGATGGAAAGCTGCTCAGCCTTGCTCACCTGAAATCCAAGATAAAAGTGTGACCAAACCTCATCAGAGATTTGCTCTGTGCTAATAATGCTGTACAAGAATTCCATAGCAAGGAACACCTTTCAGCAACAAATAGGCAACAGTCCCATCCTTGGAAAGAGTTTGTTTTGACCATCTGCATCAGGAAGGCAAAAGGCATGGTCAAAGGTGTTGCTATGTATGAGTGTTGGCAATGTGACACTGGAGGTTGTTGATAACTTCACATAACTTGACTCCACAATCACCAGCAATCTGTCATTGATGCTGAAATCAACACACACATTGCAAAGGCTGCTGTGCCTGAGCTGATTAAGGGAGAGTGGAACAACAAACCTGACTGAGAACACCAAAGTAAAAATCTACCAAACCTGCATCCTCAGCACACTCCTCTACTGTAGTGAGACCTGCACAACTTATACGAAGCAGAAGAAAGACTAAACAGTTCCCACCTTCACTATCTCCGATGTATCTCTTGGCAGGTCAAAGTCACTGGCTCAGAGGTCATGCAGCATGCTAATTTCATTAACACAAACTCATTACTAAACCATCAACCTCTGCGATGGCTCAACCATGTTCATCAGATGGATAATGGCTGAATACTCAAAAGCTCTGTATGATGAACTGGCCACTGGGTCGCAACCAATTGGATGCCTATATCTCCAATGTAAGGACACCAGCAAGTCACGTCTAAAGAGAATGGACATTGTCACAGGAACCTCGGAGAGTGGTGCTGCTGACCGTGACCTTTGGGGTTTGACTGGATGGCGTAGGAAGATGCGAGGGGAAATGGAAAGGTTAGCTTCCTGAGAGGAGGGTCCAGAGACAACAGAGGCCAGTGAATTTTGCATCTTCTCAGTTTACTACATCCATCATCAGCAAATTTTACAGAGACTGCCATGTCAGAGTGGGACTCCTGAGCAAGACCAGGGGCGTCATTCTCCGACCCCCCGCCGGGTCGGAGAATGGCCGTTGCCCGCCGTGAATCCCGCCCCCGCCGAAGTCTCCGGTACCGGAGATTGGGCGGGGGCGGGAATTGGGCCGCGCCGGTTGGCGGGACCCCCCGCTCAATTCTCCGGCCCGAATGGGCCGAAGTCCTGCCCAGAAATTGCCTGTCCCGCCGGCGTAAATCAAAGCTGGTATTTACCGGCGGGACCAGGCGGCGTGGGCGGGCTCCAGGGTCCTGGGGGGGGCGCGGGGCGATCTAACCCCGGGGGTGCCCCCACGGTGGCCTGGCCCGCGATCGGGGCCAACCGATCCGCGGGCGGGCCTGTGCCGTGGGGGCTCTCTTTCCCTTCCGTCTCCGCCACGGCCTCCACCATGGTGGAGGCGGAAGAGACTCTCCCCACTGCGCATGCGCGGGAAACTGTCGGCGGCCGCTGACGCTCCCGTGCATGCGCCGCATTTCCGCGCCAGCTGGCGGGGCAACAAACGCCATTTTCGCCAGCTGGCGGGGCAACAAATGCCATTTCCGCCAGCTGGCGGGGCGGAAATCCCTCCGGCGCTGGCCTAGCCCCTCAATGTTGGGGCTCGGCCCCCAAAGATGCGGAGCATTCCGCACCTTTGGGCCGGCGCGATGCCCGTCTGATTGGCGCCGTTTTTGGCGCCAGTCTGCGGACATCGCATCGTTGGAGAATTTCGCCCCAGGTGATATTTAATGCAGATTTTTAAAATTCATTTTTACAGGATGTGGGATTTGCTGGCATCTCTAATTGCTCTTGAGAAGGTGGCGGTGAGCTGCCATCTTAAACCGCTGCAGTCCGTGTGGTGCAAGTGCACCTACTGTGCTATTAGGGAGGGAATTCCAGGATTTGGACCCAGTGTTATGGGCCAGGGTTTAGAGAGCCCCAATGTGTATCATGGAGTTCACCTGATCCACAACTTTGAATGGATTGTGGTTATGGGGAGCACACGGGCCTACCCTATAGGTGTGATGTAACAGAGATTTACAGGACTTTTAAATTAAAACAGTGTTTATTTATGAAACGAGTTGACACTTTATAAATGCACAGTAAACATCTTAGCAACCATCAATTCAAATACAACCCCCAAAGAATACAACACTCTAAGTAATCCTTAAACTTTCCTTTTAACATCCATAAGACAAAAAGAACCCTTGGAACAGAAATACATCAGGTTTAACTTCACTACTGAGAACAGTTACCACGTTGGAATCACCAAATGGGCATTCATAAACTTGCAGAGATTCACACAAATCTTGCTGTGACTGCAGCGTCTCCAAAACTAAAACAAAACTAAACACACCCTGTAGTTGCAAGCCCAAAGCAAAAGTAAAAGCTGACAGACACCCAAGCTCCACCCACACTCTGACATCACTGCAGTAATAAACACCCATTTCTTAAAGGTACTCTCACTTGACACCAGCGACAGTGAAGGACTTGGAGGGGAACTTCAGATGGTGGTGTTCCCATGTGTGCTGGCATTGTCCTTCTAGATGGTAGTGGTTATGGGTTTGGATGGTGCTGCCTAAGGAGCCTTGGTGAGTTCCTGCAGTGTATCTTGTAGATGATAGGCACGGCTGCTACTGTACATCAGTGGTGAAGGGAGTGAATGTTTTGTGGAAGGGGTGCCAATCAAGCAGGTTGCTTTGTCCTGGATAGTGTTGAGCTTCTTGACTGGTGTTGGAGCTGCACTCATCCAGGCAAGTGGGGAGTATTCCATTACACTCCTGACTTGTGCCTTGCAGGTGGTGGACAGACTTCGGGGAGTCAGCAGGTGAGTTACTCGCCACAGGATTCCTAGCCTCTGACCTGATCTTGGAGCCACAGTTGACAACCACAGCACAAACCATCATCCTCCAAGGTGGTAGGCTGTCAATCAAGTATGCCCTACTGGTGCACAGTGGCAGCAGCATGTACTATCTCTGCTCAATGAAAAACAAACCCAGCCTATCCAGTCTTTCCTCATAGCTAAAACCTTCCACCCCAGGCAACATCCTGGTGAATCTCCTCTGCACCCCCTCCAGTGCAATCACATCCTTCCGATAATCTCATCGAGGAAATTATGATGTCAGTAAGCAACCTGCAAAAGCACTCTTAAAGGACTTCATACATTTCATACAGATTAATTGCTAGTTTGTCTTCTTATGCTGCAATGGCATTTTGGACGCAGCCATTTTCTGACTCCTGGGAACACGTTTGTGTTGGTGCTTAATGTATGTTTTTCCAACAGTTATTATTGCAGGCTGAGTGGCTTGCTAAGTCTATCATTAGGACTTGAGCAGGAAAGAAAACAGGAACAACTCGGTGAAGAATTAAAAATTCCTTCCTGCGCTTTTACAAGGTGATACCAGAAGATACAAATAGCTTTAATTGCCTGATGTAACCTTGAGACAATCCTCAAATGAGAACCAAAATTTAATGAGTCATCTTTGCTTCTGTTCGAAACTTGTGCACGATGAAAGGCAGTTAAGCTGACATTAAAGGACTCACCACCTAAGAGAAGATGATCATGCAGTTACTGGGAAGGCATGCAGCTGCTATCATGTGAGATGGTGAAATTGGTGCATCAGTGCAGGCTGCAGGTTAGCAGCAGCACATCAAGACAATCACCATGAAATGATGATTTTCACAAATCTCCAGTGGCTGCCTGGTAATTCGCCAACTGAACTGTCCAAGCAGAAGGCTGTCAAGCAGCTTTTTTGTAATGTAGCAGCTGCCACAGCCTCTCTATTTCCTCTTTATTCACTTTTTATAAGTAGCTCTTAAATCCTTTGGGGACTAAAATCTCAAATGGTACATCTGCAAGGGAATGCCCATTGGAAATCCCTTACCTGCACTTGAGAACTTCAAAATGTGAATGGGGAAATAAATATCTCAGGAGTCTCAATCCTGCGGCAGTGGAAGATGCATTCAGTGCTGATAAGAAAAATAAAGCAACAAAATAAATGTTCCAAAAACTTTTGTGGTAGACATTGTCGACACTCTTCAAGCTGACAGAAACTCCTCATTACTGCCACTGTTGGGAGATCCTAGCAACAGGTATACCTTTAAAACATTCTTAGTTACCCCTATTACAATTTGAGCATAATGGCTGAAAGTCTGCGACAAGGATTCAGCGGATGAATCAAAACAAGCTCCAAAACACGCTTAGGAATTTGGTTCTGTTGATTTTGGGGTGGCAAACTGGCAGAAGGGGTTTATAATCCAATTTGCATGCCTGTTAATTGAGTTGTTCTGATTTTATGCTCTAGAATTGCTGGATATAGGAAGAAATTTGGGGAGTATTCCAGCAGAAATGTAGGCCTCAATGAAAGAACTACACAGTCAACATTCCATCAGAGCAATTTCCTTCTTTCAGTGTTTGTCACTTTTCGTCATCCTCTACCGCCTCCTTCTCTGCTTGGTCCATGGTTTCTGGCCACTAGCTCTTCAACATCATCAAATACTTCTTCAACTAGCTATGTTGAGCATCATGCAGCACGTCACATCTATTCTGTTATATATCTTAAGAAAAAAAACTAATATGATGTCGACTTGAAGGGAAACGAGTAATTTGCATATTTGTCTTTAATTGTTGCTCAACAAATGCTTAACAAGCAATGAAAAACATTATTGCCTGCTCTGCGTTAATTCAGCTCAATCCCTGGAGAGATTTTAGAAGCATGGAGAAAAATGCACTGAGTAATAGGTTAATGCGAAAAGATCAAATGGCTGCACATAATGCGTGTCAATTATTTTCATCCACAGTTGGAGCTCCACACTGCTGTTTTGTTTGGAATTGTTTTCCCTGCAAAATACAGAAATCCCGATAGCAACAGCAGTGTTCATGTTAACATGTTAAATTTTGTCAGTTGCGAAGTCATCCATTTTAAAACCTACAAGGATATTTCTTTTAAAAGCGCACGGTGTCCTAGATACGATTGTCTAGGTAATTCCTGTGGACCTTCAACCATGAAATTTTCATACTGAAATAGTTGCAGACTAAATTACCTGAAAAGATTGTTCCATCTGCTTCTTTCCAGATGAATTGTGGTCCCATTAAATCTCACTTTAAGATGCCATTCAGAAATGCTTTTGCACATACAAATCTACAAATACTATCACACTAATCCATACACAGTCTAGTACCTTCTGAATATTTTGAAATAACTGTGACAAATTATTCAAGTTTTAGGAATGTCTGACTATCGGCGGTAATCTCATAAGTAATTGCTATATTGATATTATTGTGAAAGACGATCAATACCGCACTTGCCAAATATCAAATTTATTTTGTGAAGTCCCTTTCTTTGGAAAGATGCTTCTAATTTGATGCATGATTGAAGAGTAACATATCTTTGACTCACCAATTAAGGAGAAGGATTACAGTATTGGAGTTTAAATGCTTATAAACAGTGATAGTGTGGTGAATGTATTATGCCAATAATCCACCATTATACTTGCATCTGTATCTGTGCTATGCTGTTGCCCTTGTGGGCTCCTCCTATGGGCCATTGTATGGCATTATCCAAAGGGGAACATGTTGAGGCCTGTATGGGCTCTGCCCATGCCTCCTCCCCTTGAAGGGAAGTATAAAGAGCAGTCGACCTGTCGGCTGTTCTCAGTATTGGATCAGTCACAGGCAGGCACTGTTCTAAGTTGATTAAAGCCACGGTTTACTTTTACTCTTGTCTCGAGTGAATTGATGGTCGCATCAGTTAGGTTCCACACAAATTAGTTAATTGTCTGAAATCAAAGTATAAAGAGAGGATGCAAATCAGAAATCCAAACCTCTATTTATCATCAAATATGAACAAAGAACAAAAGAACAAAGAAATGTACAGCACAGGAACAGGCCCTTCGGCCCTCCAAGCCCGTGCCGACCATGCTGCCCGACTAAACTACAATCTTCTACACTTCCTGGGTCCGTATCCTTCTATTCCCATCCTATTCATATATTTGTCAAGATGCCCCTTAAATGTCCCTATCGTCCCTGCTTCCACTACCTCCTCCGGTAGCGAGTTCCAGGCACCCACTACCCTCTGCGTAAAAAACTTGCCTCGTACATCTACTCTAAACCTTGCCCCTCTCACCTTAAACCTATGCCCCCTAGTAATTGACCCCTCTACCCTGGGGAAAAGCCTCTTACTATCCACTCTGTCTATGCCCCTCATAATTTTGTATACCTCTATCAGGTCTCCCCTCAACCTCCTTCGTTCCCGTGAGAACAAACCGAGTTTATTCAACCGCTCCTCATAGCTAATGCCCTCCATACCAGGCAACATTCTGGTAAATCTCTTCTGCACCCTCTCTAAAGCCTCCACATCCTTCTGGTAGTGTGGCGACCAGAATTGAACACTATACTCCAAGTGTGGCCTAACTAAGGTTCTATACAGCTGCAACATGACTTGCCAATTCTTATACTCAATGCCCCGGCCAATGAAGGCAAGCATGCCGTATGCCTTCTTGACTACCTTCTCCACCTGTGTTGCCCCTTTCAATGACCTGTGGACCTGTACTCCTAGATCTCTTTGACTTTCAATACTCTTGAGGGTTCTACCATTCACTGTATATGCCCTACCTGCATTAGACCTTCCAAAATGCATTACCTCACATTTGTCCGGATTAAACTCCATCTGCCATCTCTCCGCCCAAGTCCCCAGACAATCTAAATCCTGCTGTATCTTCCGACAGTCCTCATCGCTATCCGCAATTCCACCAACCTTTGTGTCGTCTGCAAACTTACTAATCAGACCAGTTACATTTTCCTCCAAATCATTTATATATACTACAAAGAGCAAAGGCCCAAGCACTGATCCCTGTGGAACACCACTGGTCACAGCCCTCCAATTAGAAAAGCATCCCTCCATTGCTACTCTCTGCCTTCTATGGCCTAGCCAGTTCTGTATCCACCTTGCCAGCTCACCCCTGATCCCGTGTGACTTCACTTTTGTACTAGTCTACCATGAGGGACCTTGTCAAAGGCCTTACTGAAGTCCATATAGACAACATCTACTGCCCTACCTGCATCAATCATCTTAGTGACCTCCTCGAAAAACTCTATCAAGTTAGTGAGACACGACCTCCCCTTCACAAAACCGTGCTGCCTCTCACTAATACGTCCATTTGCTTCCAAATGGGAGTAGATCCTGTCTCGAAGAATTCTCTCCAGTAATTTCCCTACCACTGAAGTAAGGCTCACCGGCCTGTAGTTCCCGGGATTAACCTTGCTACCCTTCTTAAACAGAGGAACAACATTGGCTATTCTCCAGTCCTCCGGGACATCCCCTGAAGACAGCGAGGATCCAAAGATTTCTGTCAAAGACAGCGAGGATCCAAAGATTTCTGTCAAAGACAGCGAGGATCCAAAGATTTCTGTCAAAGACAGCGAGGATCCAAAGATTTCTGTCAAAGACAGCGAGGATCCAAAGATTTCTGTCAAAAGGAAGGAAGGAAGTTAGATTGTTGAAGTTCCCTTTCAGTGTCTCCACCCTCTACTAATCATCAAGATTAGAAAACAATTTTGGACTAATGGCATCAGAGGAGCGATCATTTTAAAACGAATCCCTGAAATTTTATAAAATACAATTTTCTTTTTTTAAAAAAACATTTTATTGAGGTATTTGTAATTTTATAATAATAACAGTAACAACAGTAAGCAATGCAAATCCAAATATAAACATATTCCATAAATCATCTCCATCCCTAACAAGTCCCTCCTACCCTAAACAGAAAATAGCCTAACTTCCCTCCCCCAAAACACCTCCCCCCCTTTACATTTTTTGCCTCTGCTGACAGTTAATTTTCTCCCAAGAAGTTGACAAACAGCTGCCACCTCCGGACCTACTCTCGCATTGACCCTCTTCGGGCGAACTTGCTTTTCTCAAGACTGAGAAACCTAGCCCTGTCGCTAAGCCAGGTCTCCGATTTCGGGGGCTTCGAGTCCCTCCAGGCTAGCAATATCCGTCTCCGGGCTACCAGGGAGGCAAAGGGCAAGACGTCAGCCTCTTCCGCACTCTGGACTCCCGGGTCTTCCGACACTCCAAAAATCCCCACCTCTGGACTCGGCACCACCCGAGTTTTAGTACCGTGGATATGACATCTGAAAATCCCTGCCAGAATCCCCTAAGCGTCGGACATGCCCAAAACATATGGACAGGATTTGCTGCCACCACCCCCCCTCCCCCCCCTGCACACCTCGCACACCTGTCCTGAACCCCGAAAATCCTGCTCATCCGGGCCACCATCACGTGTGCCCGGTGAACTACCTTAAATTGTGGCTGGCTGAGCCTGGCACATGATGAGGACGCATTGACTCTACTCAAGGCATCCGCCCACAGACCTGCCTATATCTCTCCCCCAAGCTCATCTTCCCATTTGTCCTTTAGCTCCTCTCTCTGAGTTA
Organism: Scyliorhinus torazame; assembly: GCF_047496885.1. Taxonomy (NCBI): domain Eukaryota; kingdom Metazoa; phylum Chordata; class Chondrichthyes; order Carcharhiniformes; family Scyliorhinidae; genus Scyliorhinus; species Scyliorhinus torazame. Next base: position 146,078,117 of record NC_092712.1, on the reverse strand, counting down.
CCTCAGACTCCATGAGTCCTTTGTAGATATCCGATACCTTACCCTCTCCTACCCCCGTTCTAGAAACTAGAAACGACCCTGTCCTGTATCCCCCGTGGCGGTAGGAGCAGAAAGGTCGAAACCTGTCTTCGCAAAAATCCCGTGCTTGCAGATACCTGAATCCATTCCCTGCTGGCAACTCAAATGTCTCCTCTAAATCCTTCAAACAGGGGACGCTCCCATCTATAAATAAATCCCTCATCCTCTCGATCCCTGCTCGCGGCCAACTCCGAAACCTCCCATCCAGCCTTCCGGGTACAAACCAATGATTGCTACAAATTGGAGCCCAAATTGATGCTCCCTCCACTCTCATATGTTTCCTCCACTGCCCCCAGACTCTCAGGGCGACCACTACCACCGGGCTTGTGGAGTACCGGACCGGCGAGAACGGCAGAGGTGCCATTATCAATGCCCCCCGACTTGTGTCCTTACACGATGCCACCTCCACTCGTTCCCACACCGTACCCCTCCCCCTCCCTCGCTACCCACTTCCTAATCATAGAATTTACAGTGCAGAAGGAGGCCATTCGGCCCATCAAGTATGCACCGGCCCTTGGAAAGAACACCCCACTTAAGCCCATACCTCCACCCTATCCCTGTAACCCAGTAACCTTATTTAACCTTTTTTGGACACGAAGGGCAATTTATCATGGCCAATCCACCTAACCTGCACATCTTTGGACTGTGGGAGGAAACCGGAGCACCCGGAGGAAACCCACGCACACACGGGGAGGGTGTGCAGACTCCGCACAGACAGTGACCCAAGCCGGAATCGAACCTGGGACCCTGGAGCTGTGAGGCAACTGTGTTAACCACTGTGCTACCATGCTGCCCTATATTTGTCGCCCAGTAATAGTTGCTAAAGTTTGGCAGCGCCAGCCCACCCTTCCCTGGACCACGCTCTAGCAACACTGTCTTCACTCGTAGGGTTTCACCCGCCCACACAAAGCTCAAAATCACCTTGTTTACCCGTTTTAAAAAGGCCGTTGGGAAGAAGTTGGGGAGGCACTGAAAGACAAACAGAAATCTGGGGAAAACCATCATTTTCACGCTCTGTACCCTTCCCGCCAGTGACAGCGGGAGCATGTCCCACCTTCGAAAGTCCTCCTTCATTTGCTTTACTAGCCGGGTCAGATTTAACTTATGCAGTGTCTCCCATTCCCGTGCCACCTTGATTCCCAAATAGCGGAAGCTCCTTCCCACCACTCTAACCGTCAGCTCTCCCAGTCTCCTCTCCTGCCACTCATCTGGATCGCGAACATCTCACTTTTCCCCTCTTCAATTTATACCCCGAAAACTGGCCAAATTCCCCGAAGCTCCACATAATCTCCCCCATCCCCCTAACGGGTCAGAAATATACAGGAGCAGGTCATCAGTGTACAGCGAGACCCTGTGTTCCACCCCCCCCCCCCCCCCCCCCCACCGGACCACCCCCTTCCTGTCCCTTGATACTCTTAGTGCCATCGCCAGTGGCTCTATGGCCAGGGCAAACAACAGCGGGGAGAGGGGCACCCTTGCCTTGTGCCTCGGTGCAGCTTAAAATAGCCACCCTTCAGCCAATTCGTTCGTACACTTGCTACTGGTGCCTGGTACAGCAGCCGAACCTAATTAATGAAGCCCTGCCCAAACCCAAACCATCCTAACATCTCCCACAAATAATTCCACTCCATTCGGTCAAAGGCCTTTTCCATGTATCGCAACCACTACCTCCATCTCCTTCCCCTCTGAGGGCATCATGATAACATTTAAGAGCCTTCTAATGTTGGCCGTTAGCTGCCTGCCCTTAACAAACCCCGTCGGGTCTTCCCCTATCACCTACGGGACACAGTCTTCTATCCTTGAGGCCAAGGTTTTAGCCAACAGTTTAGCATCAACATTGAATAGGGAGATTGGCTTGTATGACCCGCATAACTTGGGTCCTTCTCCCGCTTCAGGATCAGTGAGATCGAGGGCTATGTCATTGTTGGGGGAAGGACACCCCGCTCCCTTGCCTCATTAAATGCTCTCACCAGCAGCAGCCCCAGCATCTCAGAAAACTTCTTGTAGAATTCCACTGGGTAGCCGTCCAGTCCCGGGGCCTTGCCCGACTGCATGGCCTCCAGCCCCTCTGCTATCTCTTCAATTCAAACCGGGGCTCCCAACCTCTCCACCAATCGTTCCTCCACCTTCGGAAACTTCAACTCACCCAGGAACTGCCTCCTCCTCTCAACCCCAGCTGGGGGTTCCAACTCATATAGCCTGCTATAAAACTCCTTAAACACCCCGTTCACCCCTGCTGGGTCCAAGACCGTGTTCCCTCCTCTGACCTTCACTCTTTCTACCTCCCTGGCCACAATGGATCAATGAAGTCCCCCCCCCACCCCCCGCTACGATCAGCTTATGCAAATATAGGTCTGGGATCTTGCCTAACACCCGTCTCATAAATTCCACATCGTCCCAGTTTGGTGCGTATATATTCACAAGCACCACTGGCATTCCCTCCAGCTTCTCGCTCACCATGATGTACCTACCCCCCGCGTCCGCCACAATTTCCCCTCAAGTGCCAGCCTTTTGTTGATCAGGATCGCGACCCCCCTAGTCTTAGAGTCAAACCCCGAATGAAACACTTGGCCGACCCACCCCTTCCTCAATCTGGTCTGATCCATTACCCTCAGGTGTGTCTCCTGTAGCATTGCCATGTCTGCCTTCAATCCCCTCAAATGTGTGAACACGCGATCCCTCTTAACCGGCCCATTCAGCCCTCTAACGTTCCATGTGATCAGCCTGGTCGGGAGGCTCCCCCCCCCCCCCTTGCCGATCAGCCATCACCCTTCTTAGGTCAGCCTCCAGCTCGTGTCCCTCGCCTCCGTAAGCCCGCCCTCGGGCATGAACCGTCCTCAACCTCCCATTTGTCTCCCATCAACAGTCCCTCCCCTGTCAGCAGAGCACATCCCCTCCCACCCCCCTCCCCCATTAGCAGCAGCAAAATCTGATGCACTATCAATTACCACAAAGACGAGAGTAGTGAAATAATCGAGGCTTTATTGAGTAAAGATGTTGTGCCTCCTGTAGCTGGAACCAGAATGGCTGCAGCACCGGCGAGCACACACATTTATACACCACCTACTGGGCGGAGCCAGCAGGCTGGGATTTACCCATGTACCTCTATTATACGTGTCTTACCGTAATACATATAATACTGCCAGTGGTGACTACCACATTCACCCCCTGTTAAAAAAGAGTCCAGCGGGGGTGGTGGTGAAAAAAAATTACAAGTTCAGTCTGTCGGGAGCCTTGACCCACCTCTGCAATCGCCTCAGTCCTGGTGGTGATGTGGGCGCCAACTTGGTCACATGTGACTCCGGGAGCGTGTTGTCCTCGTCTTCGCTACCCCTGAGTGGAACCAGTGGGAGGACAGATCCTCCTGGGGCGGGGGCTGCGGTGAGGTTCGCTGGGGGAGGGGTGAATGAGGAACCTGGGGGAGGGGCGGTGTCAGGTCGGGGGCCATGGGTGCTGATCCAGCGGGTGCCAGGTCCCGGAGGGAGACTGTGTCCTGGCGCCTGTCAGGGTGTGCCACATAGGCATACTGCGGGTTCGCGTGTAGGAGGTGGACTCTTTCGACCAAGGAGTTTGACTTATGGGTCCGCACATGTTTGCGAAGGAGGATGGGACCAGGAACTGTCAGCCATGTTGGGAGCAAGACCCCGGAGGTGGACCTCCTGGGGAAGGCATAGATACGTCCGTGAGAGGTCTTTTGTAGTCGCGGTGCAGAGGAGCGATCGGATGGAGTGGAGCACGTCGGGGAGGACCTCCTGCCAGCGGGCGATCGGGAGATTTTTAGACCGCAGGGCCAGCAGGACGGCCTTCCAGACCGTCCCGTTCTCCTTCTCCACCTGTCCATTTTCCCGGGGGTTGGATCTGGTCGTCCTGCTCAAGGCGATGGTCTTGCTGAGCAGGAACTGACGCAGCTCATCACTCATAAAAGAGGATCCCCGATCGCTGTGGATGTAGGTGGGGAAACCGAACAGTGTGAAGATGCCGTGGGGGGCTTTAATTACTGTGGCATAAGTCATATCGGGGCATCGGATGGCAAAAGGGAACCGGGAGCACTCATCGACCACGTTCAGAAAGTATGTGTTGCGGTCGGTGGAGGGGCGGGGCCCTTTGAAGTCCATGCTGAGGCGCTCAAAGGGGCGGGAGGCCTTCACCAGGTGCGCTCGGTCTGGCCGGTAGAAGTGTGGCTTGCACTCTGCGCAGCCCTGGCAGTCTCTGGTGACAGTCCTGACCTCCTCACTGGAGGATGGCAGGTTGCGGGCCTTGACGAAGTGGAAGAACCGGGTGACCCCCAGGTGGCAGAGGTCATAGTGGAGAGCCTGAAGTCGGTCCACTTGTGCGCTGGCACATGTACCGCGGGACAGGGCATCTGGGGGCTAGTTGAGCTTCCCCGGACGATACAAAGTCTCGTAATTATAGGTGGAGAGCTCCTCCACCTCAAGATCTTGTCGTTTTTGATCTTGCCCCGTTGTGTGTATTTGAACATGAAGGCAACCGACCGTTGCTCAGTGAGGAGAGTGAATCTCTGGCCGGCCAGGTAATGCCTGCAATGCCGCATAGCTTCCACAATGGCTTGGGCCTCCTTTTCGACAGAGGAGTGCCAAATTTCGGAGGCATGGAGGGTGCGGGAAAAGAAGGCCACGGGCGTGCCCGCCTGGTTGAGGGTGGCGGCCAGAGCTACATCCGATGCATCTGCCATGTGAGAGTACCTTTAAGACATGGATGTTTAAGCAATGTACCTTTAAGAAAACAGTGATGTCAGAGAGTGGGTGGATCTGAGGTCAGGTCAGCCATTTTGCAGTTTAGTTTTGCCATTTGAAAAGCAGCTTGTGTGTGTCTGTGTTTGCAGTGAGCTGGATCTCTGCCATAAAAGACCATCTCTGGATCATTTGGGTGATTTAAACTCATAATAGTAAAACCTTTAACCTGATGTGATTTTGTTTAAAGGTGTTAAGTCTTTTGGAAGTTTGAAGGAACATTTTAAGGATTTATTTACTGTTGCAATATTTTCTGAGTTATTTTTGAAGGAAGGGGTTTTAAGAGATCCAATGTTTATTTAAGATGTTAAGTTGAGTTCATGGAATAAACATTGTTTTGTGTTTAAAAACCCACGTGTCCATAATTGTAATCCCACACCTAGGGAGCAAGCCGTGTGCTAGGAAAAGCAACAAATACATGAAAGGGAGAGGTTGGTTGAACTCCATGATACATTTTGGGGTTCTGAAAACGCCTCGCCCATAACACATCGCTCTCAACCTGAAAGGGGAGGGACTTGTCGACCACGTGCATCGTGGCCTTGGCAATGTCTGCCTTGATGCAGTTGAAGGCCTGGCGGGCCTTAGCCGCCAGGGGAAAAACTGTGGACTGAATGAGTGGGCGGGTCTTGTCCGCATAATTAGGGACCCACTGGGCATAGTAGGAGAAAACCCCAGACATCGTTTCAAGGCCTTGGGGCAGTGGGGGAGGGGGAGTTGCATGAGGGGGCGCATGCGGTCGGGGTCGGGCCCTAGGACTCCATTTTCCACGATGTAGCCAAGGATGGCTAAACGGTTGGTGGGGAACACGCATTTCTCCTTATTGTACGTGAGGTTAAGGAGTTTGGCTGTCTGGAGGAATTTTTGGAGGTTAGCGTTGTGGTCCTGCTGATCGTGGCCGCAGGTGGTGACGTTATCTAGGTACGGGAAGGTGGCCCGCAGTCCGTACCGGTCAATCATTCGGTCCATCTCACGTTGGAAGACCGAGACCCCATTTGCGACGCCGAAGGGAACCCTAAGGAAGTGATAGAGGCGGCCATCTCCTTCGAATGTAGTGTATTGGCGGTCCTCCGGGCGGCTGGGGAGCTTGTGGTAGGTGGACTTCAGGTCCACTGTGGAAAAGACCCGATACTACGCAATCTGATTGACCATGTCAGATATGCGTGGGAGGGGATACGTGTCGAGCTGCGTGTACCGATTGACGGTCTGACTGTAGTCAATGACCATCTTGTGCTTCTCCCTAGTCTTCACTACGACCACATGGGCTCTTCAGGGGCTATTGCTGGCCTCAATGACCCCTTCCCGCAGCAGCTGTTGGACCTCCGACCTGATGAAGGTCCTGTCCTGGGCACTGTACCGTTTGCTCCTGGTGGCGACGTGTTTGCAATCCGGGCTGAGGTTTGCAAACAAGGAAGGTGGATCGACCTTAAGGGTCGTGAGGCCGCATACGGTGAGGGGGGGTAGGGGTCTGCCAAATTTTAAGGTTCAGCTTTGGAAGTGGCACTAGAAGTCCAGGCCGAGTAACAGGGCAGCGCAGAGGTGGGGGAGGATGTAGAGCTGGAGGTTGCTAAACTCTACACCTTGGACAGTGTGGGTCGCGATGCAGTACGCCCGGATTTCCACAGAGTGGGATCCGGAGGCCAGAGAGATCTTCTGGGTGACGGGGTGTACCGCGAGGGAGCAGCGCCTTACCGTCATGGGGTGGATGAAGCTCTCTGTGCTCCCGGAGTCAAAAAGGCAGGACGTCTCATGCCCATCGATCTTCACCGTCGTCGTTGCGGTCGCGAGGTTGCGGGGCCGGGACTGGTCCAGAGTGATTGAGGCGAGCTGCGGCAGATGCTGGGAGGTCCCGGGCTGGTCAGCGGTGGTGGAGGTAGTGTCAAGCGATGAGCGGCCAATGAGCAGGGGTCCTGAGGCGCCATCCAAAATGGTGCCGAAGATGGCGGCGCCCACGGGGCTCAAATGGCGGGCGGCATCAAAGATGGCGGCATCCATGGGTCGCACGTGGCTTGCGAGGAGGAAAATGGCGGCGCCCCTGGGTCGCACGTGGGGGTTGCAGGAACGCTGGGCCTGGACACAGCGTTGACTAACGGCCTGGCAAACAGAAACAAAGTGTCCCTTCTTTCCACAACCGTTGCAGATCATGCTCCGCGCTGGGCAGCGCTGCCGGGGGTGTTTGTTCTGCCCACAAAAATAGCACTTGGGCTCCCCAGGGTTGGCTGGCTGCCGTGCGGCGCAGGCTTGCGGTGAGCTGGAGTCGGCAGCTGGTGGGGCCCACGATGCCCATGAGGGTGCTGCGCGGTCGGGGGCGTACGACTGGACGTTACGGGAGGCCACTTCTAATGAGTTCGCGAGCTGCCTAGTTCCCTCAAGATCAAGCCTACTCCCTTCCAGTAGCTGCTGGCGGACGTACGCAGACCTCATGCCCGTACCGAAGGCGTCTCGAATTAAAAGTTCTGTGTGCTGGACTGTCGAAATTGCCTGGCAGTCACAGTTCCTACCTAGGATGTGCAGGGCACGCCAGAAATCATCCAGAGACTCCCCAGAGAGTTGATGTCTCATGGACAGGAGGTGCCTGGCGTATAATTGATTGACTGGGCGATCGTAATGTCCCTTCAGGAGCTCCGTCGCTTTGGGTAAGTGGGCGCATCCCGGATGAGAGGAAAAATGTCAGGGCTCACCCGTGAATAAAGGACTTGGAGCTTCTGCCCGTCCGAGGGTTCCTCAGCGGATGTTCGGAGGTAGCTTTCGAAGCAGGCTAGCCAGTGGTCAAAAGCGGACGTAGCGTTGGTTGCATGAGGGCTCAGCTGCAGGCGATCAGGCTCGATGCGAAGATCCATCCTTTAAAAAATCTTTGCTCAATAAAGTGATGCACTATCAATTATCACAAAGACAAGAGTAGTGGAATAATCGAAGCTTTATTGGGCAAAGATGTTGTGCCGCCTGTAGTTGCCACCAGAATGACTGCAGCACCGGAGAGCACACACATTTATACGCCGCCTACTGGGCGGAGCCAGCAGGCTGGGATTTACCCATGTACCCCTATTATACGTGTCTTACCGTAATATATATAACACTGCTAGTGGTGACTACCACATAATCCCAACCCCCCTCAACAAACGTACCACCTGCTCGCTCCCCACTGCGCTTCTGTGAGTTAGCCCACCCAGCGAGCCTGGTAGCCCTGCCCATGGCGCCAGACATCCAACTCCTATTGTCCTCCCCCCCCCACCCCCCCCCCCCCCCCACCCTGCTTGAACATACATTTCTAAAACATCACAGTCCCCAATAAACACACAGAAGAAAAAAAAAATCCCCCCGCCCTCCCCCACTGGAACAACGTTAACTTACAGATCTGAGCAACGGCCCCAAAAATTGTTACAGAAGGCACTGCATGTACATTTCAAAACAAAAATAACTTTTACGAAACGATACAGCAATACCCTCCTCCAAGGTTCCGTGTCCTCAAACACCTGCCAGCCTTTTATCTTTGACAAAATCCATCGCATCGTCCTGTGATTCAAAGTCAAATTCCTGGCCCTCATAAGTGACCCACAAGCGCACTGAATATAACTTCGCCCCCTTCTTGAAGAGGGTCGATTTTACCCTACTGAATCCAGCTCGTCTTTTGATCAGTTCCGCGCCCAGGTCCAGGTAGATGTGCAGCTCACAGTTCTCCCACTTGCAGCTCCGTGTCTGCTTGGCCCATCGCAAGATCTGTTCCTTGTCCAGGAACCGGTGCATTCGCATTACCACCGCCCTCTGCGGTTCATTCACTCGCAGTTTCCTCGCAAGCGATGGGAAGTTGTGTGTAGAGTCTGAAGAGATAGGCGAGATACTAAATGAATATTTTTCGTCAGTATTCACTCAGGAAAAAGATAATGTTGTGGAGGAGAATGCTGAGCTCCAGGTAAATAGATTAGATGGCATTGAGGTACGTAGGGAAGAGGTGTTGGCAATTCTGGACAGGCTGAAAATAGATAAGTCCCCGGGACCTGATGGGATTTATCCTAGGATTCTCTGGGAGGCAAGGGAAGAGATTGCTGGACCATTGGCTTTGATTTTTATGTCATCATTGGATACAGGAATAGTGCCAGAGGACTGGAGGATAGCAAATGTGGTCCCTTTGTTCAAAAAGGGGAGCAGAGACAACCCCGGCAACTATAGACCGGTGAGCCTCACGTCTGTAGTGGGTAAAGTCTTGGAGGGGATTATAAGAGACAAGATTTATAATCATCTAGATAGGAATAATATGATCAGGGATAGTCAGCATGGCTTTGTGAAGGGTAGGTCATGCCTCACAAACCTTATCGAGTTCTTTGAGAAGGTGACTGAACAGGTAGACGAGGGTAGAGCAGTTGATGTGGTGTATATGGATTTCAGCAAAGCGTTTGATAAGGTTCCCCACGGTAGGCTATTGCAGAAAATACGGAGGCTGGGGATTGAGGGGGATTTAGAGATGTGGATCAGAAATTGGCTAGCTGAAAGAAGACAGAGGGTGGTGGTTGATGGGAAATGTTCAGAATGGAGTTCTGTCACAAGTGGAGTACCACAAGGATCTGTTCTGGGGCCGTTGCTGTTTGTCATTTTTATCAATGACCTAGAGGAAGGCGCAGAAGGGTGGGTGAGTAAATTTGCAGATGATACTAAAGTCGGTGGTGTTGTCGATAGTGTGGATGGAAGTAGCAGGTTACAGAGGGATATAGATAAGCTGCAGTGCTGGGCTGAGAGGTGGCAAATGGAGTTTAATGTAGAGAAGTGTGAGGTGATTCACTTTGGAAGGAAAAACAGGAATGTGGAATATTTGGCTAATGGAAAAGTTCTTGAAAGTGTGGATGAGCAGAGGGATCTAGGTGTCCATGTACATAGATCCCTGAAAGTTGCCACCCAGGTTGATAGGGTGGTGAAGAAGGCCTATGGAGTGTTGGCCTTTATTGGTAGAGGGATTGAGTTCCGGAGTCAGGAGGTCATGTTGCAGCTGTACAGAACTCTGGTACGGCCGCATTTGGAGTATTTCGTACAGTTCTGGTCACCGCATTATAGGAAGGACGTGGAGGCTTTGGAACGGGTGCAGAGGAGATTTACCAGGATGTTGCCTGGTATGGAGGGAAAATCTTATGAGGAAAGGCTGATGGACTTGAGGTTGTTTTCGTTAGAGAGAAGAAGGTTAAGAGGAGACTTAATAGAGGCATACAAAATGATCAGAGGGTTAGATAGGGTGGACAGTGAGAGCCTTCTCCCGCGGATGGAAATGGCTAGCACGAGGGGACATAGCCTTAAACTGAGGGGTAATAGATATAGGACAGAGGTCAGGGGTAGGTTCTTTACGCAAAGAGTAGTGAGGCCGTGGAATGCCCTACCTGCTACAGTAGTGAACTCGCCAACATTGAGGGCATTTAAAAGTTTATTGGATAAACATATGGATGATAATGGTATAGTGTAGGTTAGATGGCTTTTGTTTCGGTGCAACATCGTGGGCCGAAGGGCCTGTACTGCGCTGTATTATTCTATGTTCTATGTTCTAAGCGCTCGATGTGCTCTGTCCACTTCCAAGGTTTGAGTAAATGCCCCACCCCCCATCAACTTTTCCAATATACTTGCATATATGCCCTTGCATCCGATCCCTCGCTGCCCTCCGGGAGGCCGACAATCCTCAGGTGCTGTCTCCGGGACCTGTTCTCCAGGTCCTCCACCTTCCCCTGCAGCCTTTTCTGGTGGTCCCTCATCAGCCCCACCTCCGCCTCCAACGCGGTTAAATGGTCCACTTGCTCGGACACCTTCTCCTCCATCTTCTGAATCGCCAGTCCGTGAGCTCCCAGCCCCTGTTCCACCCGATCAATCGTTGCCTCAATCGGCTCCAGCCGTTCCTTCTTTTGCTTGCCGAAGCTCTCCTGAATGAACTCCACCAGCTGTACCGTTGACCACTGTGCCACCAAATTGGGATCATGCCCCTCCGCCATGCTTTCCCGTGTTGCAGGTTCTGCCCGCGCCTTCTTTGCTCGACTATTTCTTTTTATACAACCCCTTCTGGTCCACATCTCCATATACTGGTGGGGGATTTCTCCTCACTGTCTCACACTTCATCGATCTTTCCAATAAAATCCCGAAAAATTTAGGAGAAAAGATCCGTCATGAGCGGGAGCAACCAAATACGCCACCTCTCACTCCATGGCCGCCACCGGAAGTCAGAAAATACACTTTTCACAGATGTAGATGTGTTGAATGCATACTAAATAGCTCAGATGGAAAGGCGTGATTCGCTAAAGACGAAAGAACTGATTTGAAACTCTCCCGAAATGACCGCCGCAAAGCCCCTTCCACCCACTTCCCTCCCCCAGCCCCTCTCTGGGAAATTAGGAATTCTGTAGCTCAATAAACTTGAGCAAATGAAGTTATACTGGATGCCTTGATCAATCAGAATCTGCTAACTGTCCTGAAATTGAAAGCTTCCACTAAGAAATTCAAGAATGGATGGACTCTTAGCAAATGTGGAATATCTGATCAGTTACTGAAAGAAGATAGAGAGAGATACACTAAAACCCTGTGTCAGCCTGGGAGAAAGGAGGTGAAGATTGGATGCACGCAGTAATATCTTCAATCTTTACCAGCAATGGCAACAAAAGCATGTGAAGAAATTAAAGGATTCACTCTCCTGTCAATTCCAAAAACAGCCTTTACATACATATGACGAACCAAATCCAGATGACTGTGAATTTGACATACCTCAAATTAAATTGTAAAATGAGGATGTTCTTAAAAATTGGGATGAATTGTTAAGTTACCTTCCAGAGAAAGAACAAACTGACCTGAAAGAGTTATTGATATCACATGGGCAAGTTTGTAGAGATAAATTGGGAAGTACTAAAATGGCTATACATGATGTAGATGTGGGAAATGCTGTTCCTATCAAACAACATCCATATAGAGTTAATGCTTTAAAATTGGCACAGGTTAACAGAGAGATTGAGAGTATGCTGAAGAATGGCATAATTGAAGTGGGTTGCAGCCAATGGAGCTCACCCATAGTTATGGTACCTAGACCAGACAGTACCCAACAGTTGTGTGTGGACTATCGAAAGGTGAATGCAGTTACAAGAACAGATTCTTATCCTGTCCCACCATTGAAGGATTGTATTGAGAAAGTGGGACAACCTGCTTTTATTTCCAACTTCCAGACAAGGATTGAATATTTAAAACATCATATGGAGTTCTTCGATCGACTTCAGGAGGCAGGATGGTGATGAACCTTGCAGGAAGTGAATCTGGAGAAGCCCAAATCAAGTTCCTTGAGGAGTTTCCGATATCCTCAAGATGAAGGGAAATAATGTGATTTCTCAGCATGAGTGGATTTGATCGAATATTTGTGCAAAAGTTGTGGCGTGATTACTCCACTGATGGAATTGCTGAAGAAACGTAAAACATTTCAATGGACAGCGGACTTTCAACAGGCATTTGACTGCCTGAAAGCTGTGATCACCAATGTTCCTGTATTGGAGAATTGCAAGGGACTCTGTGGTCAGAAATACTGAGGAGTAGGGGAATGGATGGATTGCGCAGAGACTTTGTTCAAAGAGACTGTCAATCGAGAAGGATTTTGGTTGGAGGAAGAAGAATGAAAAAAATGGACTATATTATTATACCTGTTTGAGTGTGTTGTTTTCTTTAAATGAAAATGTATATTTACTGTGTACATTTCTTAGTGGATGGTGCAAAAGTGAAAAATGAAACCATCTTGAAGTTGATGGGTTTTTTTTTCTTGGGGGGAGGTGTCATGTGAGGGTCCCTTTAAGACATAGATGTTTAAGCAATGTACCTTTAAGAAAACAGTGATGTCAGAGAGTGGGTGGGGCTGAGGTCAGGTCAGCCATTTTGCAGTTTTGTTTTGCAGTTTAGCTTTGCAGTTTGCAGGAAGAAAGCAAGGTGCTGGAGCTGAAGTCAACCAAGCTAATATATCTCTGCCATTCTACAGAAAAAATATATATCCTTTAACCTGATGTGATACTGTTTCAAGGTGTTAAGTCTCTTGGAAGTTTGAAGGAACATTTTAATGAGTTATTTACTGTTGCAATATTTTCTGAGTTATCGTTGAAGTAAGGGGTGTTAAGAGATCCAATGTTTATTTAAGATGTTAAGTTGAGTTCATGGAATAAACAGTGTTTTGTGTTTAAAAACCCATGTGTCCATAATTGTAATCCCACACCTAGGGAAAAAGCTGTGTGCTCGGAAAAGCAACAAATCCATTAAAGGGAGAGGTTGGTTGAACTCCATGATACATTTTGGGGTTCTGAACACCCCTCGCCCATAACACCTGTAATAGGGGGACTCTCCATATGGATCCCTGGAATACGAGGTCTCTCCACTTGTTCCCCTGGAATAGGGGGACTCTCCACAGGGACCCCTGGAATAGGGGGACTCTCCAAAGGGACCCCTGGAATAGGGAGACACACCACAGGGACCCCTGGAATAGGGGGACTCTCCACAGGGACCCCTGGAATAGGGAGACACACCACAGGGACCCCTGGAATATGGGGGACTCTCCACAGGGAACTCTGAATTAGGGGGACTCTCCACAGGGACCCTGGAATAGGAACACCCACAGGGACCCCTGGAATAGGGGGACTCTCCACAGGGACCCTGGAATAGGAACACCCACAGGGACCCCTGGAATAGGGGGACTCTCCACAGGGACCCTGGAATAGGAACACCCACAGGGACCCCTGGAATAGGGGGACTCTCCACAGGGACCCTGGAATAGGAACACCCACAGGGACCCCTGGAATAGGGGGACTCTCCACAGGGACCCTGGAATAGGAACACCCACAGGGACTCCCTGCCTAAATGAACCCCTACACAGACCCTCACCCCCACACACACACAGGCAGCTCCCACACACACAGACCCCCTCAGTGCCCACATCAAAGAGATGACGTACATTCCAAACACTCAAGCGTGTACTTTCACTGCACTTACCTCTCTTTGATGTGGTCAATGTTTACAAACATTGGAGTTTCACCACTTAGGCCATCGAAGCATGAAGAGATATGAATGGTTCAAAGGGGCAGATGGTTTTTACGATCTGTCAATCATAAGCCATTACTTAAAAGCCATGAATGGATTGCAGACAGTGGACCTGGGGGAACCAGACACCGGCACTGCTGTTCTGCTTGAGGAATGGACACGAGGAGCTGCAAGATACGTATTACAGCTCTGATGCCTCCCACTTCTCCTGTTTGGACTGTTCTCTAGCTTCCAAACAAGGATCCATTTTCTGGGGGGAATGGGTTTGTGTGTGGGGGGTCGTCCTGTGAATATGCTCACGCCGCCAGTGAGGGGTCGGAGTATGGCACACAGGTCAGTGCCGATCCGATTTTCCCCCGACGCCCAAATCTTGGTCCCATCGGGGAACACATTATAGGCCTCCCGGGGATGGAGAATCCCGTCCTTTGTGTATTACTGGGGTAGCATGGCTCCTTTAAGGGGCGGGCTCCATGGACCGCTCCCAATCGTATGGGAGTGTGCAAGCCCTGGTCAATGGTAGTTTGCATGGGGCCCTGGGAGTAGGGCCCAGAGCAGCATGGACCAGGGAGTCGGCCTGTTAAGACCTGTTGTATAGTGCTTTGTGCCTGTTATTGAACTGTCTTTGCCTCTTGTCAATAAACTCCTTTGTTAACTATTGGGAGCCTCCAGTGGATGTCTCGAACAAGCACATTGGCGACGAGGTAAAGATTTTCAATCGCAGCCGACATGCACCGTGAATCGGGGCGGGGGGGGGAAGGACGGAGCAGTTGAGAAAGTCGAGAAAAAGTTGGAATAATTTAAACCGTGAGTGGAAATGCCTAATATTGGACTTATCATTGGACACATTTGACCAAGGGCTTGAAGATTGGAGTCAGTACATTAAACGGCTGTTTTATTTTACCGAGAATGAGATCCCAGGTAAGAACAAGCAGAAGGTGATATTTCTGACAGTTTGTAGGCTCCAAATGCATTGATTGGGAACATCACGTCCCTCGAGGCACCTTTGACCAGATAGTGAAACTGTTGAAAGAACATTTTAACCCAAGGCCCCTGATTATCCTTTAATGTTACAGGTTTCACTCCGCAGTGAGGGACCATGCAGAGTCTGTCTCAATTTTCATAGCCAGGCTTCACCACCTTGCTGAGCACTGTGAGTTCAGCACAACACAATAGGCTGGTTTGTGGCATCCACAACTTTAATATCCGGAAGAAACTTCTGGCAGAGACCACAATTACATTGGCAAAAGCAATCGAGATAGCTCAGGCGATGGACTGTGCCGGAAAAGGCGCCACTAAGCTTCAAAGCTTGGCTGAAGGGAAGGTTAACCAGGTATGGGCGGTACGTCCGTAATGTCTGTGGCAGGATCAACAGGAAGAGTGCAGAACCAGGCACGATCCTCAGGACAGGACCGGAATCCAAAGAGTGGTAAGGAGTTGGGGCGTCAACCCGAATCGGAGGTGGACTGCAATCATTGCTGTGGAGATCATCCCCAGGAACCGTCCCATATTCAAGTGTTTATATGCTTCAGATGCAACCGAAGGGGGCACATTCAAGCATGTTTTGGCGTGAGGCAAAGTGCGGCAATGCAAAAAAAAAGCAACAGCAGCAGCAGTCCACAGCAACACTGAACATAGTGGAGAACAGCTCAGAAGAAGAGCGTGCAATGCGTCGGTTGAATGCAATCCAAGCGGATAAGATGACTCCAATTGAAATTGTCTTAAGGGTAAATGGTAGATCCTTTAAAATGGTAGTCAACACCGGGGCTTCGGTGACTGCAGTGGGTGAGCAGACTTTCCAATGTCTTTGTGCAGGAATGCAGCCTCTAAGCTTGGAGAGTACTACAGCCAAGCTTTCGTCATAATATCCACTCATGTATATAATGAGATGCAGACAGGCAGTGATTGACACGCAGGATAACCAATGAACACACGCGACACATAACAACCAATCACCAGACAGGACACCACCACTATAAAGCACACAGGGCATTAAGACTCTCCCTCTCTCGATAGGCCACAGCTACTGAGATAGTAAGAGTGCACAAGCCAGTGAGCACTATCACCATGAGGCAGAGAGTTAGTCTGGTCAAGCCAGTAGGAGGTTATCAGTTAGATTGATAGAGTGTCAACCCACAGCAGACTATGTACAACAATCAGGAAGTTCACTAAAACAGTGTTGGACCATCTCCTGTGTCGGAAGCCTGTTTCTAGTTTCACTGCATCCAGTTGCAGTCAACATCGAACCAACTCGCTTAACACATCATGGTACCAGGGAGCTATTAATTCTAAATGAACCTACCTCGAGTGCATCTGCAATGACCAGCAAACAGCCATCCAGCGGCATGAAAAACATCCCGCCTCCTTCGCAACTCCGGATCTCCGGCAACCTCGGCGCCAACTGGAAAGTCTTCAAACAAAAGTTCCTCCTGTACACTGAGGTCTCCGACCTTGAGGCAGCATCGGATGCCAGAAAGATCGCGCTGTTCCTGTCGGCTGCAGGGGATCATGCCATCCACATCTATAACTCGCTCACGTTTGCTGATGGCGAAGACAAGACAAAGTTCAAGACAGTTCTGCTGAAATTCGACAGACACTGCGAAATTGAGGTGAATGAGAGCTTTGTATGGTACATCTTCCAACAGAGGCTTCAGGGTAAGGATGAACCTTTTCAGTCCTTCTTGACCCATCATATGACTTGACGACTGATTCCACGATCTGGGATCAGATTGTTTTCGGGGTCCAGTCCGACTCCCTGCGGGAGCAGCTCCTCAAAATAAAACGGATGACCCTCTCCATCGCCATCGAAACGTGCGTTATCCATGAGCATGCCAGAAATCGCTACTCCCGCATCAGGGCGGCAGAAACTGCAAAACTGGCCTCCCACGAGGCAGAAAGGGTGCAGGCCATAGCGAAAATGTAAGGCCTGAGCATCGAGGAGAGTAGCCATTTCGCGCGCGTTTCTCGGGTCCCCACGCATGCGCGCCATGACTGGGTGGACGATGAGGCCGAAGACCCTGAGGCACATGCGCGAACGTCGGCCGACCGCACTGTGCATGTGCGATGGCGCACAGAACGTGCTGACGTCAGCGTCATGACGTGTCCGAATTGTGGCTCCGCCCATTTAAAGCGGCAATGTCCAGCCAAAGGCAGGCGATGTCTACAGTGTGGAAAGCCTGGGCATTATGCGGCCCTCTGCAGGTCCGCTCCACCGAACAACAGCCAGCGATCCCAGCTGCAGCGCAGACATGTCCGCTGCGTACAACAAGGCATGCAGGATTCTGATCCCGAAAGCCCAATGGACCCCGATGCTGACTGCCTCGAGTCTCCATATTGGGTGGGCATCATCACCACACGCAGTTGGTCTCTACCATGCCTGCCAACCGCCTTTCGATCCTTAGTGTGGATCCTGACGACGAGTGGTGTGCCATCATCACAGTGAACCAGTCTCGCATCCGATTTAAATTGGACACTGGCGCATCTGTGAACCTCATATCAGTCGGACCTCGACACCATCCGACACCAACCTAGCATTCTTCCACCAGCCTGCCAGCTCCTTGATTACAATGGTAATGCCATAGCTGCCAGTGGGTCGTGTCAGCTAGGTGTATCTCACAAGGCAACCAAGGCGACGTTAAGATTCAAGATCGTCTGGCCTGACAAGGCATCCCTGCTCGGTGCTCGCGCATGCAAACTCCTAAATCTGGTACAGCGAGTTCATGCCATGTCCTCGACACCGGCGACGGCCTCGGCCAATGCGAATCTCCAGGCTGAGATAGACAACATTCTCCCACAATACCACAGTGTATTTGATGGGATGGGCACGCTCCCATATCGCTACAAGGTATTGCTCAAGCCGAATGCCACCCCAGTCATCCATGCACCACGCCAGGTGTCGGCTCCCCTCAAGGATCGTCTGAAAACGCAGCTACAAGAGCTCCAGGACCAGGGCATCATCTCAAAGGTCACGGAACCAACAGACTGGGTCAGCTCCATGACCTGCGTCAAAAAACCCTCTGGCGAACTCCGCATTTGCATTGATCCCAAAGACCTGGATCACAACATCATGCGAGAGCATTACCTGATCATGAAGAATTGACCTGTGAGATGGCTCACGCCACATTCTTTACCAAGCTGGACGCCTCCCGTGGCTTCTGGCAAATTCAGCTGGACGAGTCCAGTTGGAAGCTGTGCACGTTTAACACTCCGTTCGGCAGGTATTGCTACAACCGCATGCCTTTTGGTAACATATCAGCTTCCGAAGTATTTCATCGCACAATGGAGCAAATGATGGAGGGCACCGAGGGGGTGCGAGTCTATGTGGACAACGTGATCATGTGGTCCACGACGCCCGAGCGCTTCAAACAGGTCTTCCAGAGGATTCATGAAAATGGCCTCCAGCTCAACAGGGCCAAATGCTCATTTGGCCGGTCCGCTATCAAGTTTCTGGGTGACCACATTTCACAGCAGGGTGTGCAACCTGACGCTGACAAGGTGCTGGCAATCAATGCCATGAAGACCTCAGAGGACAAAAAGGCGGTCCTACGTTTCCTCGGGATGGTAAATTTTCTCGGAAAATTCATTCCCAACATGGCATCCCACACCACGGCCATCCGGCATCTCGTTAAAGAGTCGACAGCGTTCCAGTGGCTTCCCGCACATCAAGCGGAGTGGCTTGAGCGGAAGGCGAAGCTCACCACAGCCCCAGTACTGGCATTCTTTGACCCGACCAAGGATACCAAGATATCCACAGACGCAAGCCAGGACGGCATTGGTGTGGTGCTCGTCCAGCGACACGATTCCTCGTCCTGGGCTCCAGTGGCATATGCCTCCAGGGCCATGACTCCGACCGAACAACGGTATGCCCAGATCGAGAAGGAGCGCTTGGGTCTCCTGACAGGAACAGTCAAGTTTCATGACTACGTATACGGTCTGCCGAAGTTCACGGTGGAAACAGACCACAGGCCCTTAGTCCACATAATCCAGAAGGATTTAAATGATATGACACCTCGGCTGCCGCGAATTCTTCTTTGTCTCCGCCGAAATGACTTCGAACTCGTCTACAGACCGGGCAAGGAGCTGATCATCGCGGATGCCCTATCCCGATCCATCACCACGCCGTGTGAACAGGGCGACTTCATTCACCACATTGAGGCACAGGTGCAGTTGTGTGCCAGCAACCTCCCAGCCACTGATGAACGAGTTGTCCAAATACCTGAAGAAACTGCCAAAGATCCTCTACTGCAGCGCGTGATGCAACGCCTCGCCCATGGCTGGCAAAAGGGGCAGTGCTCCAATTCTTCAACGTTAAGGACGAGTTAACGGTTGTCGAGGGGATCCTTCTTAAACTAGATAGAATCGTCATTCCCCAAAGCATGCAAGCCATGGTGCTCGGACAGGTCCATGAGGGTCACCTTGGGGTCGGAAAATGTTGTCGCAGGTCTCGGTAGGCAGTCTACTGGCCTGGCATCAGCCAGGACATTGCCAACACGGTCCTCAACTGCACAACATGCCAGAAATTTCAACTAGCTCAGCCCAAGGAAACACTGCAACAGCACGAGATCGTGACTTCTCCGTGGTCCAAGGTGGGGATAGACCTCTTTCACGCAAATGGGCGTGATTACGTGCTCTTGGTCGACTACTTCTCGAGCTATCTGGAAGTCGTGAAACTGTTGGACCTCACATCCAAGTCAGTGATTAAAGCCTTCAAAGAGACGTTTGCAATGTACGGGATACCACTCACAGTAATGAGTGACAACGGCCCATGTTTCTACAGCCAAGAGAGGTCCGACTTTGCACGATCCTACCACTTCAGTCACATCACATCCAGTCCCCATTACCCGCAATCAAACAGGAAGGCCGAAAAAGGGGGCCATATTGTCAAGCAGTTGCTGTGCAAGGCTGCAGACTCAGCCTCGGACGTCAGCCTGGCGCTGTTGGCTTTCAGGGCAACCCCTCTGTCGACTGGTTTGTCTCCGGCGCAGCTACTCATGAACCGCAACCTGAGGACGACTGTTTCAGCCATCCATGTTCCAGACCTTGACCGCCTCATGGTGCTGCAGAAAGTGCAGTGATCCAGGGACCAGCAGCAGATCACGTATGATGCTCATGCCAAGGATCTACCTGCGCTGGCTCCAGACGATGTCGTTCGCATCCAGTTGCCTGAGGGAGGTTGGTCAGCCCCAGCTATTGTCGTCAGGCAGGCTGCCCCCAGGTCCTTCGTTGTCCAAATGGCTGATGGCTCCATTCTACAGCGCAACAGGAGGGCGCTACGAAAAGTTCCCTGCCCACCGCCTGGCCTCACTTCTCCGCATGTCATCATGCCGCCTCAGGACATCTCGCACCACGAGGCCACCAATCTGGCAGCAAACCCGCCTGTCCATGAGGCCACCGATCTGGCAGCAATCCCGCCTGTCCAGGTGCCGGCATCCCCCCCATCACCTCTGAGGCGATCGACAAGAATTTGTCGCCCGCCTCAAAGACTGAATCTATAGACTTAAATCTTGTAAATTTTGTTCAGTTTGCTCTGTATCTGCACGACAGACACCTTCCCATGTACATATGTTCATTCACTCACCACTTGTAAATAATCATGCATGTATATATATTGCCACGTTCCAAAATTTACTTCAAAAAGGGGAGATGTCATAATATCCACTCATGTATATAATGAGATGCAGACAGGCAGTGATTGACACGCAGGATAACCAATGAACACACGCGACACATAACAACCAATCACCAGACAGGACACCGCCACTATAAAGCACACAGGGCATTAAGACTCTCCCTCCCTCGGCAGGACACAGCTACTGAGATAGTAAGAGTGCACAAGCCAGTGAGCACTATCACCATGAGGTAGAGAGCTAGTCTGGTCAAGCCAGTAGGAGGTTATCAGTTAGATTGATAGAGTGTCAACTCAAAGCAGACTATGTACAGCAATCAGGATGTTCAATAAAACAGTGTTGGACCATCTCCTGTGTCGGAAGCCTGTTTCTAGTTTCACTGCATCCAGTTGCAGTCAACGTTGAACCAACTTACTGCACACATCACTTTCAACATACACCAGGGAAATTCTGAAAATCCTTAGAACAGACAATATCCCAGCAGCATACAGAAGCTCTGCCAGTGTCCATGGGGCGCATCCGCAACTTGACACAAAGAGACCCTATTCTTTCAAAGGTTAAATGAATGATCACTCTGGCTGGCATTATGAGAAGTCCGAACAGCTGAGGCCCTACTTCACTCGCCAGGGCGAGTTGACATGTGATGGGGATCACGGGTAGTTGTCCTGCTCAGACAGGCAGCGCCCTCCTTCAAGAGTTACATTGCACCCACAGATGATAAAGATAAAGATGTTGGCACAGAGTTACATCTGGTGGCCAGACATAGATAAAGCCATTGAAGATCTCGTACAACAGTGCCACTTTTACCAAATGCAGCAATCTTTGCAGCCTTTCACCACTCTTGGGAATGGCCAGGTCACCTGTGGACTAGGATACACGTTGAGTATGAGGGCCCGTTTATGGGCAAGTTGTTTTTGGAGCTGGTCGATGGCCATTCTAAGTGACTATTAGCTCAAGACATGGGGAGCACTATCTCGGCAGCCACAGTAGATGCCTTGCGCTGAGTGTTTGCCACTCACAGGCTTCCCGAGTCAATTGTTTCAGACAACTGACCCCTGTCACCGGCGATAATTTCCAGGATTTCCTGCAAGCCAATGGCAAATGACACACGAGGACAGCCCCCTACTACCCAGCGTGGAACATTCTGGCTGATAGCGTCATCCAAACTTTCAAGAATGCCAGAGATTGACTCATTTTTTTGCTGTTGTACAACTCAACCCCTCGTTCAACCACGGGGGTCACACCAGCTGAGCTGCTCATAGGCCACCAGTTGAGAACTGGTGTTTCCAAATTTGGTGTGGAGATTGGAGGCACTTCAGGCCTCCCAGAAGAGACAGATTTTGGTGCAGAGGGGCAACCGATTGCACCAGCTGGGACACCTGGTTTTCGTCCATGATTTTGCCTCAGCTCTGCATTGGTGAGGAAGACGGGTTTTGGCCCAGTCAGGGCCGGTGTCTAAAGTGTTCAATGTGAACGGGTAGAACATCAGAAAGCCCATTGACCACTTGAGGGGTCGAGGGGTAACTGCTGTATATAGTTTTGAGGTAGATGTAATGAGGGAAGTAATCATAGAATCATAGAATTTACGTGCAGAAGGAGGCCATTCGGCCCATCGAGTCTACACCGGCCCTTGGACAAAGCACCCTATCCAAGCCCACGCCATCACTCTAACCCCATAACCCAGTAACCCCACCCAACCTTTTTGGACCCTAAGGGCAAGTTAGCATGGCCAATACACCTAACCCGCACATCTTTGGACTGTGGGAGGAAACCGGAGCACCCGGAGGAAACCCACGAAGACACAGGGAGAACATGAAGACTGTGCATCGACAGTGACCCAAGCCGGGAATCGAACCTGGGACCCCGGAGCTGTGAAGCAACTGTGCTAACCACTATGCTACCATGCTGCCTTATGGCGAAGGATGTCGAAGCACGGTCCCTTTAAGGGGGCCACGTGACCGACACGTGCACGAGTATACGAATCCTGACCAATGGGTAGTTTGCGTGGGGGCCTGGGAACAAATTGATAAGACCTTTGTACAGTGTTCTGTGCCTGTTACTTAACTGCCTTTACCTTTCTTCAGTAAACCCCTTTGTTTACTGCTGGAAGCCTCGGTTTATGTCACAAGCCACCACAATTACAATCAGTTGCTAGTACATAGGCAAGAATACCAAAACCATCTTTGAAATGGATCTGCAGTTGAACCAGGATGCATCACTGGCCTTGAATTATTTTTGGTACTGGATCTTGGTGTGCACAGCTAGTTAAAGGATGAATGACGCTGCATTGGGTCTGAAAGCACTGGGGCATTAGCTCGGGAGACCTCATTGCCCTTTCACCATAATGCTGGAGATTATAATTTTTAAAGAGAATCCTGGAAGATGAGGCTGAACCATTAAGCCTGGTGCAAAACTGACAAAAAATTAAAGTGCAACACTTCAAAGTTGTAAATCTGCCAGTTGCCACCACTGTGAACCAATCTGGCCTATATGTCACTTCGGTCCCCGAATGTTCTTTGACATTTAACTGCCTTCAGAAATGACTTGGCAATGCATTCAGTTGCATTAAGTCACTGCAAAAAGTAACATACAGACTGTAACAATTCAATAAGATGGCCCAACTACAAAATAATATCATTTCAAACACATGGGGCGTGATTTAACTAAGTGGAAACAAAGTGAAATAGCGAGCATGTTTAGCTGCGTGTTGGCACTCGCAGTGCCAAGAAACACTGTGCCATAAAATTTGCAATAGATAGGGGTCCTCAGTGGGGACCTGCAGCCGAGGCCGCACATAACTCCATTTTTTGCACTGAAGAGCTCCGCTCACCAGAACTCCTTGCTTTGTTACATGCGTGGTCGATAACACGTGTTACTCAATCCTTGGTTGATGGTGAGGTCCTCTGAATCTTGAAGAAGACTCAAACTCGTCCAGTAACAACAAAGATTGATTGAGTAATTATAACAAGAGGTGCATGAGTTCTTTACGTTAACTTGGAAACTAGGGATAAAGTTAACAAGATTTAACAACAATAACTAAACGTAACTCCATGAACTATCTAAACTATTCTGATATTACACTGTTCACAGTCCACCCAAGAGAGAGAGAGAGATCCCGTGTGGCTGCTTTTTATACCCCTGTTGGTCCTGCCCTCTAGTGATCATGTGGTGCTGCTATTTATTCATTAACCCCTTGTGTACATGCACCTACAGAGATCACTACACTCCTCAGTGTAGTGAGAGAGCAGGATGCAATTTTTAAATGGCGTCCCGATTTCTGGAGTCTCAAAGCAATCCCCGACCCCCCCCCCCAAAGCCCCTATCCACTATGGGAGAGTCCTCACCCCAGGCACCATGGAAGGGTCCCCGACCTCCCCGCACCCCCCCCCCCCCCCACACACACACACACCCCTCCAACACCCACGCAGAGCACTCCCAGCCTGATTGCCACCATGCAGAAAATGCAAGCTTGGCACCTTGCCAGTCCCAACCTGGCACCCAGCAGTGCTCCTGCCAGCTGGCAGTGCCACTTGGGGAGCTGGAAGTGCCAGGCTGGCACCACAACCATGGCAGTGCCAGTGCACTATCCTGCCGAAAGGACATGCACCTGCAGGGCTCAGTGCCCTGGCAGACCCCCAGGAGTGCTGTTCTGTCTGGTCCTCATTTGTGGAAACTGTGGTGATATGCCTGTAGATAGAATTCCATGTATGCAGCAGTCTGACCTCCCACCAGCAGGTGGTCATGTATGCAGCAGTCTGACCTCCCACCAGCAGGTGGTCATGTATGCAGCAGTGTGACCTCCCACCAGCAGGTGGCGTCAATTATAAGTCAGGGCAGATCCGGTGATCCTCTGAAGATTGTGTGATGTACATGAGGACAATCGTGCACGGGGTAGTTCCAGGGGAGTATAAAGAAACTCCATGATAACTTGCTCTGTATCTGATCATTAACTTACAACAGTTACCTTACATAGCGGTTCTGTAGATTCCTTGCCAGTCAACGAACACCGAACACAACCTGGTACCAGAGTGCTGAATATTTGAAGATAACGGCGGCAGTGACAAAGTTAAGATTTGGAGGAAGAACCGACCTGGTGAACTGCAACCATTGGCGACTCAACGCAGAGAAAGACACTGAAGCTCGAGAGGGATGGACTGAAAGCGTTCCACCAGCTTTAAGTATCTGGTAATGTAGACAAAAACAGGCAGCTCTTCAAGCAGCCGTTCAAACTCTATGCATCGGCCCTTGGCCTGCAGACCCAGCCTGACAAATGGCGAATAGCGTTGCTGCTAACAGTGGCAGGTCCACAAGCAACTGAACTGTATAATACTTCTGCTTTTGACAATGAGGAGGATAGCAAGAGATACAATAAAATCATCAGATACGTTGATCGACATTGCTCCCCCAAAAAGAATGAGACAATTGAGAGACACAAATGCCCAGAAACCCGGCAAATCGTTTGACAGTTTTGTCACTGACTTGAGGCTGAAGGCCCAGTCATGCAACTTGAGTCGCCTGAAATCTTTCTGATCCGTGACCAAATTGCCTTTGGTGTATCAAATGATAAGCTCCGGGAGGGATTGCTGAGAGAAGAAGATTTGGTACAGGAACAAGCTGTAAAGATTTGCAATGCGAGCGAGATAGCTGCACAGAAATCAGCGCCCTCTGCTCAAAAAACTTTGGCGCCAACACAGTGGAAGATGCCAGGGCCATTAGTGTTGTGATGCATGTCATGAAGAAACGTGGTCTCATTTGGGCGGCCATTTTAAGCAACCGCCAGGAGCCGCCATCTTATGCCCGAAGTGTGGCGATCGACATGGCCCACGGCAATGGCCGGCCTTTGGAAGAGTCTGTTCCAACTGGCTGTGTAGGCTATTTTGCGAGACAGTGCTTTGTGCGACCTATAATGGACCAATGCAGATCTGTCAACCAGATGAAGTCGATAAATGCAGTTAATGAGATGGCCCTTGATTAATTATTCTTCATGAATTTAATCTTTACCAAAGACATGGTGAGTCCGAAAATGGACATCACAGACGTTTTGATGACGATTGGAATGACAGTTACAACCCAGCTGATACCATCGAAAACAGATGGACCATTCCAGTGATGTTAAACAACACAATGGTAATGTGCAAAGTTGACACGGGAGCTAAGGCAAACCTCCTGAGTATGGGTGATCTGTATGGCTTGCGGGTGCCGCCGATAGTTGTAACCTGGCTGAGGACGCTGGTCGACTACAATGGAACTGAGCTTGAGACATTTGGGGAATGTGTCTTAGAAGCGTGGGTGCACAATAAAAGACACATCGATGGCCATTTATGCAGCAGTGTGACCTCCCACCAGCAAGTGGTCATGTATGCAGCAGTGTGACCTCCCACCTGCAGGTGGTCATGTGTGCAGCAGTGTGACCTCCCACCTGCAGGTGGTCATGTGTGCAACAGTCTGACCTCCTACCAGCAAGTGGTCATGTATGCAACAGTGTGACCTCCCACCTGCAGGTGGTCATGTGTGCAACAGTCTGACCTCCTACCAGCAAGTGGTCATGTATGCAGCAGTGTGACCTCCCACCTGCAGGTGGTCATGTATGCAGCAGTGTGACCTCCCACCAGCAGGTGGCGTCAATTATAAGTCAGGGCAGATCCGGTGATCCTCTGAAGATTGTAAGACGTACATGAGGACAATCGTGCATGGGGTAGTTCCAGGGGAGTATAAAGAAACTCCATGATAACTTGCTCTGTATCTGATCGTTACCTTCCAACGGTTACCTTACATAGCGGTTCTGTAGATTCCTTGCCAGTCAACGAACACTGAACACAACCTGGTACCAGAGTGCTGAATATTTGAAGATAACGACGGCAGTGACAAAGTTAAAATTTGGCAGATGAACCGACCTGGTGAACTGCAACCATTGGCAACTCAATGCAGTAAAAGACACTGAAGCTCGAGAGGGATGGACTGAAAGCGCTCCACCAGCTTTAAGTATCTGGTAATGTAGACAAAAACAGGCAGCTCTTCAAGCAGCCGTTCAAACTCTATGCATCGACCCTAGGCCTGCAGACCCAGCCTGACGAAAGGCGAATAGCATTGCTGCTATCAGTGGCAGGTCCACAAGCAATTGAACTGTATAATAGTTTTGCTTTTGACAATGAGGAGGATAGCAAGAGATACAATAAAGTCATCAGGTACTTTGTTCGACATTGCTCCCCCAAAAAGAATGAGACAATTGAGAGACACATGTTCCGTGCCCAGAAACCTGGCAAATCGTTTGACAGTTTTGTCACTGACTTGAGGCTGAAGGCCCAGTCATGCAACTTCAGTAGCCTTAAATCTTCTCTGATCCGCGACCAAATTGCCTTTGGAGTATCAAATGATAAGCTCCGGGAGAGATTGCTGAGAGAAGAAGATTTGGTACAGGAACAAGCTGTAAAGATTTGCCAAGTGAGCAAGATAGCTCCACAGCAAATCAGCACACTCTGCTCGAAAAACTTTGGCGCCAACACAGAGGAAGATGCCAGGGTCATTAGTGTTGTGATGCATGTCATGAAGAAACGTGGTCTCAGTGTGGGCGGCCATTTTAAGCAACCGACAGGAGCCGCCATTCTATGCCCGAAGTGTGGTGATCGATGTGGCCCACGGCAATGGCCGGCCTTTGGAAGAGTCATTTCCAAATGGCTGTGTAGGCTACTTTGCGAGACAGTGGTTTGTGCGTCCTATAGTGGATCAAAGCAGATCTGTCGACCAGGTGAAGTCGGTAAATGTAGTTAATGAGATGGCCCTTGATTAATTATTCTTCGTGAATTTAATCTTAACCAAAGACACGATGAGTCCGAAAATGGACGTCACAGATGTTTTGATGACGATTGGAATGACAGTTACAACCCAGCTGATACCATCGAAAACAGATGGATCATTCCAGTGATGTTAAACAACACAATGGTTAAGTGCAAAGTTGACGCGGGAGCTAAGGCAAACCTCCTGAGTATGGGTGATCTGTATGGCTTGCGGGTGCCACCGAGAGTTGTAACCTGGCTGAGGATGCTGGTCGACTACAATGGAACTGAGCTTGAGACATTTGGAGAATGTGTCTTAGAAGCGTGGGTGCACAATAAAAGATGCACTGTGGATACGAAACGTGAGTCCATCCTCGGAGCAGATGAGTGTGGGCTACTGAATCTGGTGAAGAGGCTGTTCATCCCAGTCAGCGAACTGCCAGAACATTGCAGCAATTCGCAACCTAAGACAGTGTGGAAATTACCCAATGAGATACGAGCTATAGTGAAAGTGGAGGAGGATTAGCCAGTGACGGAAAGTGAAGTTCCGGAAGGCACAACAGATTTCTGGCTATGAGCCACATGATCCAGCAGCATGATGAGCCCATTTTAAAGCATCTACAGCATGTGGCAGTAAGCTTTCTGCCAATGAGTTTCACTCTGGAATTCAAATTTGAATCGAGTGAGTATTTCCCGAATGTAGTGGTCGTAGAAACATAACGGATGGAGTCGCAGCCTTCTTCATATTGACAATTACGGGATGCACGGACTGCCACATTGACTGGAAGAATGAAAAAAATGTCATAATCAAAACCATGAGACTCAACCAGTCGCATGAGGCTTGGGCTGCTCGTCATGGAAACTGTGCTAAATCACTCTTTCTTCAATTTCTTCACTCCTCCTGAGGTTCCGAAACATGGAATGTCAGATAGAAGTTCTGCAGCAAGACTCGCTGCTGATTTAAAAATTGGTCAATTTCTGCATGAACACATACTTCCACGAACAGTATTGTACTTCTTGGAATATGGTGATGATAAATACGGTGACATTAATAGCTCGCACGACAATGATGAATATCAGAATGCTAACTCTGATGTTCAATGTGGAGATGATCATGATAAGTTCGAGGATGTTATTGACGAGTGCGCAGATAGTCATGTTGACCACAAAGACATTGATGATGATAAGTGGGAAAATATTGATGATGAATACTACAACATTGATATTGATGATGTCACGTGAGAGTACTTTTAAGACATGGATGTTTAAGCAATGTACCTCCTTTAAGAAAACAGTGATGTCAGAGAGTGGGTGGGGCTGAGGTCAGGTCAGCCATTTTGCAGTTTAGTTTTGCAGGTTTTTAGTTTCAGTTTTGAAAAGAGCTGGGTGTGTGTCTGTGTTTTGCAGTGAGCTGGATCTGCTGTGATCTCTGCCATGAAAGACTATCTCTGGATCATTTGAGTGATTTAAACTTATAATAGTGAAGCCTTTAACCTGATGTGATTTTGTTTAAAGGTGTTAAGTCTCTTGGAAGTTTGAAGGAACATTTTAAGGAATTATTTACTGTTGCAATATTTTCTGAGTGATCTTTGAAGTAAGGGGTGATAAGAGATCCAATGTTTATTTAAGATGCTAAGTTGAGTTCATGGAATAAACAGTGTTTTGTGTTTAAAAACCCACATGTCTATAATTGTAATTCCACACCGAGGGAACAAGCTGTGTGCTAGGAAAAGCAACACTACATTAAAGGGGGAGGTTGGTTGAACTCCATGATACATTTTGGGGTCCTGAAAACGCCTCGCCCGTAACAATGATGTTGAGCGGGAAGATATTGATGATGAATACTACAACATTGATATTGATGATGATGAGTGGGAAGATATTGATGACGAATACGATGTGACCAGTCCTGATGATGTTGAAAATGATGACTCTGGGAATGAGTTAGTGGTGTGTGATGCCAAAAAGCTGGTAAAATGGCATCAAGGATGTGATAAGGTGACAGCACTGGACATTAAACCAATTGAGGAGAAGCTTACTCCAGAGGCATCTGGTGAATCGTCTCAGGTCTTTGAACTGGATCCGGTGGTCGGCTCCCTGCTGCTCGAGGTCACTCCAACGGAAGATGAGTGAGAGGAACGGATGACTATCTCGCTGTGTAGCTCGACGGATCACACACATATACTCGAGCAAGACCAGGATGACCCAATACCTGGATCGTCACGATCAGAGAGTGTCTGCATCATCAGTTCCAGTGATGAGGAGCCATTGAGCGTTGCTCCAGCGAGCTAAGAAGGGGCAACACCTGTTGCCGTAGATCTAACCTCCACCCAGGCACCAGAAAGCGAGGCGCTCCAACATCCAGTTGAGGGCGCAGAATTGGGTGTGGTCACAAAGCCCCGTGATGATACGTTGGTGCCTCAGGTTCCACCTGAGCATCCGCATGCTTCCATACACAGAATGCAGACCAGCGCCGAACCAGGGGCTGCCAAGCCCAAACATAAAAAGAAAAGAATTTGCAAACTAATTGTTAAAACAGGAAGGAGGAAGGGGAGAAGACTGGGAGAGCTAGCTCATCCCACTGGCAAAAACAAAAGTGAACAAAGCAATATGATGAACAAGCTGGAGACAGTAAAGTCAAAAAACACACAACGAAGCAGTAAGCACCGTCGTTGGAAGACACGAACAAAGGAGAAGCTGGTGATGCACGTGTGGCCATCATGGATGCAAGTCTTTCGAAGGCACAGTGTAACGTCCTACATCAGACTCCTATTTATTGACTACAGCTCTGCCTTGAACACCATAATCCAGCCAAACTCATATCAAAGCTCCAAAACCTAGGACTTGGCTCCTCATTCTGCAACTGGAACCTCAACTTTCTAACCCACAGACCACAATCAGTAAGAATAAACAACAACACCTCCTCCACAATAGTCCTCGACACCGGCCCCCCGCAAGGCTGCGTACTTAGCCCCCTACTATACTCCCTGTACACACATGACTGCGTGGCAAAATTTGGTTCCAACTCCATCTGCAAGTTTGCTGACGATACGACCATAATGGGCCAGATCGCTAATAACGACCAGTTAGAATACAAGAGGGAGACAGAGAACGTAGTGCAGTGGTGCAGCGACAACAATCTATCCCTCAATGCCAGCAAAACTAAAGAGCTGGCCATTGACTTCAGGAAGCAAAGTATTGTATACACCCCTGGCAGCATGGTAGCATTGTGGATAGCACAATTGCTTCACAGCTCCAGGGTCCCAGGTTCGATTCCGGCTTGGGTCACTGTCTGTGTGGAGTCTGCACATCCTCCCCGTGTGTGCGTGGGCTTCCTCCGGGTGCTCCGGTTTCCTCCCACAGTCCAAAGATGTGCAGGTTAGGAGATTGGCCATGATAAATTGCCCTTTGTGTCCAAAATTGGCCTTAGTGTTGTGTGAGGTTACTGGGTTATGGGGATAGGGTGGAGGTGTTGACCTTGGGTAGGGTGCTCTTTCCAAGAGCCGGTGCAGACTCGATGGGCTGAATGGCCTCCTTCTGCACTGTAAATTCTGTGAAGCATCAGGGTGGAGATGGTTAGCAGTTTCAAATTCCTCGGGGTACAAATCTCCCAAAATCTGTCCTGGTCCACCCATATCGACGCTACCACCAAGAAAGCACAACAGCGCCTATACTTCCTCAGGAAACTAAGGAAATTTGGCATGTCCACATTAACTCTTGATGCACGATCAATGACCACTAAAGCGAGGCTGTAGTCCAACTGAAGGATTTAATAAGCTAGATGTTTCCCCCAGCAGCTCAAGTACAGAATGAAGGCTGCTGGGGCGGCACGGGTTTTTATACCCCTCCTAGCAAGGCGGAGCTATCATACATGCTATCCAATAGAAAGCATACAGTTTCCACCAATGGTGCTTTAGCCTATCAGGTACCGTAATACCTATAATACCACATTCACCCCTGTTAAAAAAGAGTCCGGTGGGGGTGGTGGCCTGAAACTACAAAACATGGCAATGTGGTATAATTAGTTATGGAGGTACCGTAATACCTCCGTACAGTGTTTAGTAACTATTTACAATTCTGATATCCATTTGATGATGTACATTTGAT
Organism: Scyliorhinus torazame; assembly: GCF_047496885.1. Taxonomy (NCBI): domain Eukaryota; kingdom Metazoa; phylum Chordata; class Chondrichthyes; order Carcharhiniformes; family Scyliorhinidae; genus Scyliorhinus; species Scyliorhinus torazame. The sequence goes on along the minus strand of NC_092712.1, from coordinate 146,046,770 downwards.
GGTTTATATTTACAGTTTACAATTAAAATGAAGCAATCAGACTGATTGCTGGTCGTCCTCTGTGATCGTCGGAGCTTCGGTGGTGACTCCGGTGGAGGCTCAGGCGTCTGTGACTCCGGGAGCGTGGCTTCGATCTCCATGGCAGCTTCGGCACCCCTAGACGGCGCTGGTGGGGAAAACGGTTGACCTGGGAAGGGAGCGCCTACGGGGGGCGTCGGTGGGTGGAGGGGCCTAGACGGGGCCGGTTGAAGGACCGATCCTCCAGTAAGGTGCTGCGGTGGAGAGGAGGGTGGGACTGGTGGCTGGGATGTGTGTGGGGTTCCGGCAGGCGCCAGGTCCCGTAGGGAGACCGTATCTTGTCGGGGTACGCCACGTAGGCGTACTGGGGGTTAGCATGGGGCAGATGGACCCTCTCGACCAACGGGTCTGACGTGTGCGCCTGCAAGTGTTTTTGGAGCAGGATGGGTCCGGGTGCTGCCAGCCAGGTCGGGAGCGAGGTCCCAGAGGAGGACTTCCTGGGAAAGACAAGGAGATGTTCGTGAGGTGTCGGATTGGTGGTTGTACAAAGTAGTGACCGGATGGAGTGGAGGGCATCCGAGAGGACTTCTTGCCAGCGGGAGACTGGGAGGTTCCTGGACCGTAGGGCCAGTAGGACGGTCTTTCAGACCGTTCCCTTCTCCCTCTCTACCTGTCCGTTACCCCGGGGGTTGTAACTGGTCGCCCTGCTCGAGGCGATGCCCTTGCTGAGCAGGAATTGACGCAGTTCGTCGCTCATAAAGGAGGATCCCCTATCACTATGTATATAAGTGGGGAACCCGAACAGTGCAAAGATGCTATGGAGGGCCTTGATGACAGTGGTTGCGGTCATGTCGGGGCAGGGGATGGCGAATGGGAACCGGGAGTACTCGTCAATCACATTCAGGAAGTACGTGTTGCGGTCGGTGGAGGGGAGGGGGCCTTTGAAGTCCATGCTGAGGCGTTCAAAGGGACGGGAAGCCTTTATCAGGTGCGCCCTCTCTGGTCGGTAGAAGTGCGGTTTGCACTCCGCACAGATTTGGCAGTCCCTGGTGGCTGTCCTGACCTCCTCGATGGAGTAGGGCAGGTTGCGGGTCTTGACAAAATGGAAAGAGCGAGTGACCCCCGGGTGGCAGAGGACCTCGTGGAGGGCTCGGAGGCGGTCCACCTGTGCGGTGGCACATGTGCCGCGAGACAGGGCGTCAGGAGGCTCGTTTAGCTTCCCGGGACGATACAAGATCTAATAGTTGAGGTGGAGTGTTCGATCCTCCACCGCAAGATATTGTCGTTTTTTATCTTGCCCCGCTGTGCATTCTCAAACATGAAAGCAACCGACCGTTGGTCTGTGAGGAGAGTGAATCTCCTGCCGGCCAGGTAATGCCTCCAAGGTTGCACAGCTTCTACTATGGCCTGGGCCTCCTTTTCGACTGAGGAGTGGCGGATTTCGGAAGCATGGAGGGTACGAGAGAAGGAGGCCACGGTCTGCCCACTTGGTTGAGGGTGCCCGCCAGAGCTACGTCGGACGCATCGCTCTCGGCCTGGAAGGGGAGGGACTCGTCGATGGAATGCATCGTGGCATTTGCAATGTCTGCTTTGATGCGGCTGAAGGCCTGGCGGACCTCTATCGACAGGGAAAAAGCTGTGGATTGGATCAGGGGACGGGCCTTGTCCGCGTAGTTGGGGATCCACTAGGCGTAGTAGCTAAAAAACCCTAGGCAACGTTTCAGGGCCTTGGAGCAGTGAGGGAGGGGGGAGGCCATAAGGGTGCGCATGCATTCAGGGTTGGGGCCTATAACTCCATTTCGCACTACGTAGCTGAGGATGGCTAGGTGGTCGGTGTTAAACACGCATTTATGCTTGTTGTATGTAAGGTTAAGGATTTTAGCGGTCTGGAGAAATTTTCGGAGGTTGGTGTCGTGGTCCTGCTGGTCATGGCCGCAGATGGTGACATTATCAAGATACGGGAATGTTGCACGTAAACCGTACCGGTCAACCATTCGGTCCATCTCGCGCTGGAAGACCGCGACCCCGTTGGTGACACCGAAGGGAACCCTTAAGAAGTGATAGAACCGCCCATCTGCCTTGAAGGCAGTGTATTTGCGGTCACTAGTACGGATGGGGAGCTGGTGGTAGGCGGACTTGAGATCCACCGTGGAGAAGACCTTATAATGCGCGATCCTGTTTACCAAGTCGGATATGCGGGGGAGAGCGTATGCATCCAACTGTGTAAACCTGTTGATGGTCTGACTGTAGTCGATGACCATCCTATGCTTCTCCCCGGTCTTTACCACCACTGCTTGAGCTCTCCTGGGGCTGTTACTGGCTTCAATGACCTCTTCCCTCAGTAGCCTGTCATGATATTCAAACATACATCATAACACATACATAATGATAGACAGACCAACGGACCAATTAGCACACATAACACGACAGCCAATCACAGACAAGAGCAGACACAGTATAAGACAAGAAACACGACACTTCCTGGGCAGTCCATCTGGAGACAGCACAGGGCCAGGACCTCATAGCAAGACACTCACACCGTCACAACGTGCTGCGTACCAAGTCAGATGTATAAATAGTTAAATAGAATAAAACTGCATTGTACCAATTGCAACCGTGTTGGTTCGTCTGTACCTCAGAGCACCCAACACTTCATGATACCAGGAGTGAATCGATACCTACCGGCAAATCTGCCATCCTGAGCCATGGACACCCGCAACAAACCGCAGCCGTTGCAAGTCGCTGGGAACCTGGGCACAAATTGGACGCTCTTCAAGCAGCGCTTCGAACTCTTCATGCAAGCCAATGAAAAACATGGGCGCCACGGACGAAACAAAGATTGCCATGCTCCTCACTACCGCAGGTCAGCACGCCATCGATGTATACAACTCCTTGGTATTCACGGAAGGCGAGAACAAAGCTAAGTATGACACGGTCCTCCTCAAGCTCGACAAGCACTTCAACGTTGAGGTCAACGAAAGCTTTGCGAGGTATGTCTTTCAGCAGCTCCTGCAAGGTAAGGATGAGCTCTTTCAGTCCTTCCTGACGCACCTCCGCATACTCGCGCAGTCCTGCGGTTACGACACCACCTCAGTCCATGATCCGGGACCAGATCGTTTTTGGCGTTGCCTCCAGTGGCCTACGCCAGCAGCTTCTAAAAATTAAATGCCTGACCTTAGCATCTGCAGTTGAAGCCTGTGTCCTGCATGAGAATGCGACCAGCCGCTATGCCCAATTTCAGGCGACCGAATCGGCACGGAGGGGGTCCCACGCGATCGAATTGGCAAGCCAGGCTGCCCATGAGGCCGAACGTGTCCAGGCAATCGAGTTTTTCCCGGGCCGTGGCCCAGACGTCGGCGGCCGTTTCGCGCGCTTTTTAAGGCCTCCCACGTTTGTGCACACCAAAACCTACGGCAACACTGAGGGACGTGCTGCGCAGACGCGCCCGATGCAAGACCGAACTGCGCATGCGCAGTGGCGTAACGAACGCCATGACGTCATGACGTGCGGCAACTGTGGAGCTGCACATTTAAAAGGGCAATGTCCTGCAAAAACCCGACAATGCCTACGCTGTGGCAAGATGGGCCACTACGCTGCCTACTGTCGAGCAGCTCAACCTGTTGATCTTCCACATCTCCGACAACCTCGCAGGAACGTGCGGACCATTCAGCCTCCACATCACGACATCCAAACCGAAGACACAGATGACCAAGACGCCTTCCGGGTTACGGTCATTGATGCGAACCGGGTCAACACCATCAATCCGGGCGATGAATGGGGTGCCACCCTGACGGTCAACCGATCGCCGATCACTTTCCGCCTGGACACTGGCGCCTCCACCAACCTCATAGCATGGTCAGCCTTCTACGCCTTGAAGGTCACACCACCAATCCAGCCATCCCGGTGCAAGATGGTCGACTACAACGGGAACGTTATCCCGGCCATGGGATCCTGCCAGCCCCAGGTGACACCCAAAAAACACACGGTCACACTCTCGTTCGAGATAGTTGGCTCATCGATGGACTCCCTGCTGGGCGCACAGGCATGCAAGGCTCTCCACATTATGCAACAAATTATCTCTCTCTCTCCAGACGGCACGTCTGACTTCCCGGATGCAGAGTTCTACGCACAGCTCCAATCGCTCCTCGCCCACAACCAGGAGGCATTTGAAGGCATGGGAACACTGCCATACACCTACCGAATTCGCCTCAAACCGGACGCCATCCCAGTCGTTCACGCACCTCGCAGGGTTCCTGCGCCACTTAAAGACAGCCTCAAGCAGCAGCTGCAGGATCTCCAGGATCAAGGGGTCCTATCCATGGTCACGGAGCCCACGCCATGGGTCAGCTCCATGGTGTGTGTCAAGAAGCCCTCTGGCAAGCTCTGCATCTGTATAGACACCAAAGACCTCAATAATAATATTATGAGGGAACATTATCCCATACCCAAACGGGAGGAGATCACCAGTGAAATGGCCCAGGCGAAGATATTCACGAAACTGGATGCTTCTCAAGGATTTTGGCAGATCCAACTGGACCCGTCCAGACGAAAGCTATGTACCTTCAGCACCCCTTTCGGCAGGTTCTGCTACAACCGGATGCCATTTGGCATCATCTTGGCATCCGAGGTCTTCCATAGAATCATGGAGCAGATGATGGAAGGCATCGAAGGGGTGCGCGTATATGTGGACGATGTCATCATCTGGTCCACCACACCGCAGGAGCACATACATCGTCTCCAACGCGTTTTTGCCCGCATACGGGAAAACGGCCTGCGCCTCAACCGAGCCAAGTGCTCCTTTGGCCAGACCGAGTTGAAGTTCCTGGGGGACCATATCTCCCGGTCAGGGGTCCGTCCGTATGGAGACAAGGTGAGCGCCATCACAGCCATGCCGCAGCCGGCCGACAAGAAGGCTGTCCTACGCTTCCTTGGCATGGTCAACTTCCTGGGGAAGTTCATTCCCAACCTTGCCTCCCACACGACGACTCTGCGCCATCTCGTCAGAAAATCCACAGAGTTCCAGTGGCAACACACGCACCAGCTGGAATGGGAGGAGCTCGAACGCAAACTCACTACGGCACTAGTGTTGGCGTTTTTTGACACGTCTCGTGCCACCAAAATCTCAACTGATGCCAGCCAATCCGGCATTGGAGCAGTGCTCCTGCAGCGGGATGGCACGGCATCATGGGCCCCAGTGGCCTATGCATCGCGGGCCATGACCCCCACAGAGCAGCGTTACGTGCAAATCGAAAAAGAAACCCTGGGCTTGCTAACCGGTTTAGACAAGTTCCATGATTACGTCTATGGTCTTCCACGGTTCACGGTCGAAACTGACCACCGCCCCCTGGTCAGCATAATAAACAAGGACTTGAACGAGATGACCCCTCGCCTCCAGCGCATTCTACTTAAACTCAGGAGGTACGACTTCCAACTGGTCTACACTCCAGGGAAGGACCTCATCGTGGCGGATACCCTATCCAGAGCAGTGAGCACGCCGCCAGATGCGGAGGGGTTCGTATGTCAGGTCGAGGCACAGGTGGCTTTGACAGCGGCAAATCTGCCGGCTGACGACTCCAGTCTGGCCCGTATCCACCGAGAGACTGCGGCCGACCCCTTTCTGCAGCGAGTGAAGCGCCACATGACGGGAGGATGGCTCAAAGGGCAGTGCCCGCAGTTCTACAATGTACGAGACGACCTAGCCATCATTGATGGTGTCCTTCTGAAGCTGGACCGGATTGTGATTCCGCACAGCATGCGCCAGCTGGTTCTCGACCAACTACACGAAGGCCACTTGGGGGTCGAGAAGTGCAGACGGAGGGCTCGAGGGGCGGTATACTGGCCGGGCATCAGTGACGATATTGCCAACATGGTGCTCAACTGTACAACCTGCCAAAGGTTTCAGCCGGCGCAACCTCCTGAGATGCTTCTGCCCCATGAGCTGGTGACGTCCCCCTGGGCGAAGGTGGGTGTCGACCTATTTCACGCGCTCGGCATGGACTATGTCATCATAGTTGACTACTTCTCAAACTACCCAGAAGTCATACGCCTGCACGATTTGACGTTGCCTGCTGTCATCAGGGCCTGCAAAGACACCTTTGCTCGCCACGGCATTCCGATGACTGTCATGTCGGACAATGGGCCGTGTTTTGCCAGCCATGAATGGTCGTCCTTTGCTGCTTCGTATGGCTTCACACACGTGACGTCCAGCCCTCTACATCCCCAGTCCAATGGAAAGGCGGAGAAGGGCGTTCACATTGCCAAGCGGCTCCTCTGCAATGCTGCTGCTGCCGGTTCGGACTTCTACCTCGCCCTGCTGGCCTATCGCTCAGCCCCACTAGCCACTGGTCTCTCACCAGCACAGCTGCTGATGGGCCGCGCCCTCAAAACCACTGTGCCTTCCATCCTGGCACCAACAATAGACCATGCTCCGGTACTGCATAGGATGCAACTGCAGCGCGGTCGCCAGAAGAGGTCATACGACACACGGGCAACTGATCTTCCCTCCCTGGCCCCTGGAGACAACGTCCGCATCCACCTACCAGACGGTGGCTGGTCAGCACCTGCCGATGTCCTCCGACGCGTGGCTCCCCGCTCGTTCCTGGTACGCATGCCGGATGGATCTGTGCGTAGGCGCATTTGCCGAGCCTTTCGCTTACTTCCACGCTCACAACGGGACCCTACACAGACGCCGTGTCCTCCACTGGTTCCTGATAGCGACTTCGTGGAGCTGCCATATACCATGCCCCTTCTGTTGCCGCCCGTGTCCAGGCTCGCACCTCAGCTGGTGGTTCTCGACCCACCCTTGAGGCGGTCAACCCAAATTCATCGCCCACCTACTAGACTGGACTTATGAGACTGTTCACACGTCAAACTTTTGTAACCACTGTTTGAGAACATGTCACTCTTTTATCGTTATCGGCCTCGTTTGATCGTTCCAAATTTCAACGTTGTTCTTCTTTTGTTATGGTACAACCTCGTTAGCATGTCACACCTGACATCGCCCCTTGTATATAGTTAAGCCCCATGTACATGATGTAAATATTACGCACACACACACACACCTTTAGCTGCACTCAGGACACATTTATATTTATAACCACGTAGGCACATAATCTTGTAAAAAAGGGGGGATGTCATGATATTCAAACATACATCATAACACATACATAATGATAGACAAACCAACAGACCAATTAGTACACATAACACGGCAGCCAATCACAGACAAGAGCAGACGCAGTATAAGACAAGAAGCACAACACTTCCTGGGCAGTACATCTGGAGACAGCACAGGGCCAGGACCTCATAGCAAGACACTCACACCGTCACAACGTGCTGAGTACCAAGTCAGATGTCTAAATAGTTAAATGGAATAAAACTGCGTTGTACCAATCGCAACCGTGTTGGTTCGTCTGTACCTCAGAGCACCCAACACTTCATAGCCTTTGGACCTCTGACCTAATAAAGATCCAGTCCTGGGCACTGTAGCGTCAGCTCCTGCTGGCGATGGGTTTGCAATCTGGGGTGAGGTTCGCAAACAGGGAAGGCGGATCGACCTTCAGGGTCGCGAGGCCGCAGACAGTAAGGGGGGGTATAGGGCCGCCGAATTTGAAGGTCAGACTTTGAAGGTTACACTGGAAGTCTAAACCCAGGAGTGCAGCCGCGCAGAGGTGGGGAAGGACGTAGAGACGGAAATTTTTGAACTCCCTTCCCTGGACTGTGAGGTTTGCTACACAAAACCCCTTTATCTCCACTGAGTGTGAACCGGAAGCCAGGGAAATTTTTTGATTAATGGGGTGGATGAGGAGTGAACAGCGCCTTACCGTGTCAGGGTGTATGAAGCTCTCTGTGCTCCCAGAGTCGATTAGGCAGGACGTCTCATGCCCGTTGATGAATACTGTCGTCGTAGCAGTTGAGAGTGTTCGAGGCCGAGACTGATCCAGAGTCACCGAGGCTAATCGCAGCAATTGAGAGTTCTCTTCGGGCAGTGCGTGGTCAGCCGAGCTGGGGTCCTGGGGGTTCATCCAAGATGGCGGCTCCCATTGGTCGCACATGGCTGGGGGTGCACAAAATGGCGGCGCCCAGCCCTCCAATGTGGCGTCCACGGAACAAAATGGCGGAGCCCGGGGTCCGCACGTGGCCCTGGAATATGAAGATGGCGGCGACCGCTGGCCGCATGGGGCCCATGGAGAAGTTTGTGGTTGTGGTCCGCATTCGCCGCCGGAGACCACGTCAACCGCCTGGGCCTCGCATACCCCCACAAAATGGCCCTTTTTGCCGCATCCCTTGCTGGTGGATGCGCGGGACGGGCAGCGCTGGCGGGGGTGCTTTGCCTGCCCGCAAAAGTAGCAGCGGGGCCCCTCGGGGTTGCCAGGCTGCCTTGCAGCGCAGGCCTGTGGGGGAATGGGGGAAGTCTCGGGGTCATCTGCGGAGGGGTTCCACGCTGCCAAGAGGGCTGCCGTGCGGTCGGGAACATAAGCACGGGCATTCCTGGAGGCCACGTCCAGGGAGCCTGCAAGGGCCCATGCCTCCCTGAGACCCAGGGTGTCCTTTTCTAACAGATGCTGGCGGATTTGTGAAGATAGCATACCTGCCACGAAAGCGTCCCGGACTAAGAGTTCCGTGTGTTCGCTCGCCGAAACTTGCGGGCAGCTGCAGCTTCTTCCCAACACCAGGAGAGCACGGTAGAATTCCTCCAGCGATTCCCCAGGGGTTTGTCGCCTTGTTGTAAGCAGGTGCCGGGCGTAGACATGGTTTACCGGGCGAATATAGTGTCCTTTTAGCAGCTCTATTGCTGCATCGAAGTCTTCCGCTTCCTCGATGAGGGTGTAAATTTCCGGGCTCACCCTCGAGTGCAGGACGTGCAGTTTCTGCTCTCCCGTGGGTGCGTTTTTGGCCGTCCAGAGACACTCTTTAAAACATGCCAGCCAGTGCTTAAAGATTGCCGCTGAGTTCGCCACGAGGGGGCTAAGTTGCAGACACTCCGGCTTGATTCGGAGCTCCATCCTTTCTTCTTAAAAAACTAGCTTATTAAATTGATGCACGATCAATGACCACTAAAGCGAGGTTGTAGTCCAACTGAAGGCTTTAATAAGCTAAATGTTTCCCCCAGCAGCTCAGGTGCAGAATGAAGGCTGCTGGGGTGGCACGGGTTCTTATACCCCGCCTCGCAGGGCAGAGCTATCATACATTCTAACCAATAGAAAGCATACAGTTTCCACCAATGGTGCTTTAGCCTATCAGGTATCGGAATACCTATAATACCACAACTCTTTCCAACTTTTACAGATGCACCATAGAAAGCATCCAATCTGGCTGCATCACAGCCTGGTATGGAAACTGCTCGGCCCAAGATCACAAGAAACTTCAGAGAGTCGTGAACACAGCCCAGTCCATCACAGGAACCTGCCTCCCATCCATTGACTCCATCTACACCTCCCGCTGCCTGGGGAAAGCGGGCAGCAGAATCAAAGACCCCTCCCACCCGGCTTACTCACTCTTCTAACTTCTTCCATCAGGCAGGAGATACAGAAGTCTGAGAACACGCACAAACAGACTCAAAAACAGCTTCTTCCCCGCTGTTACCAGACTCGTAAACGACCCTCTTATGGACTGACCTCATTAACACTACACCCTGTATGCTTCACCCGATGCCGGTGTTGTTTAGTTACATTGTATACCTTGTGTTGCCCTATTATGTATTTTCTTTTATTTCCTTTTCTTCCCATGTACTTAATGATCTGTTGAGCTGCTCGCAGAAAAATACTTTTCACTGCACCTCGATACACGTGACAATAAACAAATCCATCCTAAAGAGGATACGAAGCAAGAGACCGGCACGTAAACCAATCTTCCAAAAGGCTGGCAATAGCCCAAGTGATCACAGGGGTGATCCCGTGAGAGAGGTACAATGACTTGTGCGAAAAAGACGGACATATCCATGGACATCCTAGTTAAACCTGTGCTTATGCTTATTATTAAAGTATGGAGTAATGATAGTAATCATGTTTGTAAACAAACTTTAATATTTCTTAAGGAAGGGGGATGTGGTGATATGCCTGTCGATAATATAAGTCAGGGCAGATCTGGTGATCCTTAGAAGGTTGTAAGACGTACATGAGGACAGTCGTGCATAGGGGTAGTTCCAGGTAAGTATAAAGAAACTCCATGATAACTTGCTCTGTATCTGATTGTTACCTTACAATGTGTGCATTAATAAAATCCTGGTTTGGACCACTCACCAGCACTTCTGTAGATTCCTCGCTGGACAACGATCGCTGAACACAACAGAGACCAGTGCTGAACAACGCACACCCAAGGCCTCCGAGGTAAAGGAGATATATCCCACGCCTCGTGTCCCTTGTGAATCTGCGTATTACAGTGAGACGTGCTGTCTTTTCCCGTACCAGCCTCCCCGAACAAGCGCCGGAATGTGGCAACCAGGGGCTTTTCGCAGTAACTTCATTTGAAGCCTACTTGTGACAATAAGCTATTGTTATTATTATTAATATGGAGATTTGCTAAAACATGATCCACAATGGGCGGGATTGACATCACAATGTCTCACGAGATCGCGTTAGGTAGATCCCAGGAGCAGAGTCTCCCGGCTTCTATCGGCCACACTGCGCCACGATGAACTGCCTTTTGGGTGCTGCTTGGCCGTAAAGTCGTGCCCACGCACTTCCGACAGGCTGCACCCTCCAAGGAACAATGTTAATGAAAGGTAATTCTATAGCCAAGCATAATCATGTTGGATTTCATGGGTGGGATTCTCCTTTGAGTGACGCCGAAATCGGAAAAGGTGATTGGGCAGACAATCGGTTTTGACACCGAAATCGTGGCGGGCACCGGATTCACGCCTAATTGCAATTCTCCAGTGAGTCAACAGCAGCTTCCATTTCACACGTACAGTAAATAGCGTTTGCATATGGTTAGCGGGCCCGGCCCAGTGTTCTCCAGGGCCTCCACTGGGGAGGATTCCCGACAGCGAGGTTCACTTATGTTTTTAAAAATCGAGAAACAGGCGCCTTGGATGATGAAGGAGAGAGAGGAGGTAGGACATGGAGAGACGCGATCGTGGGCTGTCGGTTCTGACACTGGTCGGACTGGCTGGGGGTGGCAGGTGGGGGGCCCTGCCAGGGCCAGGGAGGGGATGACAGGGGGACGGGCTGCAGGGCCCAGGTAACGCCCCCCCATGGGACTGAGGCGGTGCCCAGGTACTGACCACCATTGCCGCGGCCTGCTAGGCAGACATCTTGCTGCGTATCCCACTGACCACCCACCTTGGCCCCTGGTTCGGCAGAGTGCCACCGGCCATATAATTGTCCCCACCCCACCACCACCCCCGCAGCCCAGCCCCCACCCTCCACCCTACCACCAGCACTCTACCCTCCGCAATAACACACCCTAACTGTCCGCTACCCGCCAACAGGGCATCACGTGGCCCGCCCAAAGGCAACGGCCACATAAGTCCCTACAGGGTGGCACCAGCTGGGAAGCAGGGATAGAGGCCCCCACGGTGCCGAGCACCGACAGGCCTGGGTGTTGGGGGAGGGGGGACACACGGAGACAGAGTCCACAGTGCCAACCGGGGCCATCATGTAGCCTGTTGGATCTGATTAGGCATAGGGGTACGCACTACGCTAATATGTCGGCATTTCACCTCCTGCAGACAATGGATATTGGAATTCAACCAGCAATGGTGGTCTTCTTCCGAATCACCGCAGCCCTGGGGGATGCCCTATGGCTGTATGAGCTGAAGCTGCTCAAGGAGGAGGTTGCTACAGCAGCAGACCCTGCCTCCGAGGAACAGGAAGCAGCTGCTGATGATGGACAGCCTGCCTCCCAGCAGGCTGAGGAAGAGGGGGCGGCGCATGAGACCTCGTGTGTACCAGCACCGCCTGTCATACGAGGATCCGCCGGACCGGGCATGCCATCAATGACTCCGGTTGAGCAGAGAGACAGTGCAACATATCTATCAGATCATGGAGCACCTGGCACCACAGGGGAATGGAGAAGGACACTCGTTCCATTAGCCGTCAAGGTGACGGCAGCCCTGAGCTTCTACGTCACGCGGCCCTTCCAGGCGCCGAGTGGGGACCTGTCTGGGATCTCACAGAACTCGGTGCACAGGTACATCCGTGCTATCAAGGAGGCTGGTTTAGCACAGTGGGCTTGGCAGCTGGCTTGTAATGCAGAACAAGGCCAGCAGCGCGGGTTTAATTCCCGTACCGACCTCCCCGAACAGGCGCCGGAATGTGGCGACTAGGAGCTTTGCACAGTAACTTCATTGAAGCCTACTTGTGACAATAAGCAATCATTATTATTATATACCCAGTTGGCACAATACACTGTTTTTAATGTGGACTGAGCCCACCAGGATGCCCGGGGTTCACCGCCATCGCTGACATGCCCGTGTCCAGGGGTGATCGATGGGTGCCCCTCTTCACAAACAGAAAGGGGTTCCACTCGATGAATGTGCATCTGGTATGTGACCATCAGCCTTCATGCTGGTGCACTCAACGGTTCCTGGCCTCTCTGAGAAGCACCCCCGGCTGGGGGGCTGGCTCCTGTGCGACAAGGGTTATCCACTGCGGCCGTGGCTGATGACGCCTATCTAGGTGTGGGGGGGTCTGGCCAGGGGCACGGATACTTCATCCCACTCCCACGCACCCCCACAACCCCAAATTTCTCCCCCCCACCCACCCCCGGCCATTCCCCCCCTCCCCCTCCTGCAACTCCCTCTGTGATACATACTGGGTTGGCAGTAACAGCGGGTCTGGCCCATAGGACGGAGGATGATGACAACCCGCTCTGTGATGAGCTCTGGTGCTCCACATCATTTGACCGTGTCTGACTCCTGCCCACGGTAACACTTTCCACTGTCCACCTGGGTGATCCCTGCATGCAAGCTGGCCATTTCATCACATGGTCCCATCAATTCCCTGGGGTAGTGGAGGTGGTCTGGGGGGGGGGGGGGGGGGGGGGGACACCAGAGCGGTGAGCGCTGGCTGAACTATGGTCTCTGAGCCACACCCAAAGTTCACCCATTCCCCCCCCAGCCCCACCCGCGGCCAGCCCAGACCAGCCCACCGTCACACTCTTCTGACAGAGCACCGGGGCAGGTTGTAACATTGTGTATAGATGTTTAATGGGAAAACATATATATAGGTTTATGCCCTAATCCCTATCTCTTAACTGTGCCCTGCACACGTGCCAACTTAACTGGGGTCTACTTTCCTGGCCTTAAGGCTCCAAATGCTACATCTAGGTGGATCCCCAAATGGTACATCAGGAGTGGAGGCAGCCTGCTGTGATTCACGGCCTATGACCTGGGCTTCCATTGCCAGCCGTATTCTCTGGCAACCAGACCTGGGTGGGCCCGGCTGCTGCTCAGGAGTCTCAGGTAGTGCGATGCTACCCTGTTCTGCCCATTTCCCATGTGGTGCACCAGAGACAGGGTGGGATGGGGGGAGTCCAAGGTGCTGCAGTGTCCCGGCACCTCCCCTGCAGGAGTCACCAGACGGACCCCATCACTTCCTCCTCCCTCGGGGTGCACGATGGCCCCTGGGCTACATCATGGGATGGGGGTGCGAGCGGAGCTAACCCCTGAGGCTCCCCCGCCACATGGTGCTGCCAGTCCTGGAGGCCCGTTGCCGTCTCAACCAGGATCTGCATGCTTACAGGTGTGTGGGACGGGGGTTGGTGCCAGGGGCACAGTGCTGCCTACTCACCCTGGCCGCCCTGAGGAGGTTGTGAAATTTCTTCCGGCACTGCTGGCCGGTTCGGAGAGAGTTACTCACGGCACTCACGACCTCTGCCACCTGCGCCCAGACAGGGCGAACGGCGGCGGCTGTCAGCCTCCTTCCCGGCACAGGGTACAGGGTCACCTGCCTCCCCTCCATGGAGTCTAACAGGGTCTCGAGCTCAGCATCCATGAAACGGGTGCTGCTCTCCTCGCTGCCATCTTGTTGGCTGGGATGGTGTGTGTGGGGAGTGGTGTGTATATGCAGCTGTGGCTTGTCAGCCTCCTGAGTGTCAATCACGAACCCGGCAAATCCGGCACCGTTTCTCATTGGAATCGATTGTGTTCCACGTGGTGCCGGTGCTAGCCCCTTAACGGTCGCTGAATAGGTCCAGGTGCGGCGCCACTTTTGCTGTCGTAGAAGTCCATGAATTTTGCACCGGCATCAACATTTAGTCTCAGGAACGGAGAATCCTGCCGCGTATGTTTGTTGTGTCACACAAATGGGGCGTAACTTAGCAGTTGCTAAGTGTCATTTTGGGTGTGTTTGGTGGGGTCTTTCTGACTAGCTGTTTGGGTGAGATCCACACCGGTATTTACCCACACTTTTTTGTCCCTTGGGGTGTTTCTACCCGGTCGAGCCAACACTCTGGGCCCGATTCCCCGGTTGTGTTGTGCTCTCGCTTGAATGCAACACGGCCGGTGAATGCCGATCAGTGCTGGTCCACACAAACATGGACCAGGCGGAATGGCATCCGGGTTGTCTCCTGGGCCACCGGAGACCTCAGAAAAAGTGCAGGGTGGCTCTCTGGCCCTCCCCCTGGATCGTGGGCACCTTGGCACTGCCCAACTGGCACCTTCAAACTGCCACCCGAGCACTGCCTGGGTGCCAGGGTAGCAGTGCAAGGTTGCCTGAGTGCCCAGGACCAGAGGGCGAGGGGGGCCATGCCCATGAAATGAGGGTGGAGGGGGGTGGTTAAAAGGTGGGGGAGTGCAGGGCAGGTAAATAGGGGCCTCCGAGAGGTTAGGGGGGGGTGATGGATGTAGGTCCCAGAAGGGAGGGGGTGCTGTAAGGGGACTTGGAGGGACCTGAAGAGGGGGGATCCCAGAGACTCCCCCGCGGGGTCCCCCCACTTGGGTGTCGATGTGTGTGGGGGTAACATTGCCCATAGGTGGAGAGTGTGGTGCACCTCCCTTTCAAAATTACGGCCCGATCTCTCAGTTCAGCTCTCCAGTGCTAAAATAAATTCTAAGCATGGTGAGAAACCTGTGAGGGCCCAAACAAGTGACTAAATGTCATTGAATAGCAGTGGGGAACTCGCCGACAGAGCCGACGGGAAATTCCCTGAAAGACCTGCCACAAATTAACTTGGAAATCTTTTGGGAGCATCGTGCCCTCAGAAATGGGAGCTGAACCCACTGGCCAGACCGGCTCCTCAGGGGTCTGGCTGGTGTTTTGAAAGGGTGGCCTGATCTCTAAGTGAGTTTGAGGGCCCCCCACATCTCCCACCTAGGAGCAATGTCATCTTCCGCACACGTAGGCATTTCCCCACCCTCTTTTCAGGCCTCCCCACCCCCATTTACAGCACCCCCCTTTCAGGTCCCTCACACTTCGCCCCCCCAAATTTAAGGAGTTCCCTTCACACTCGCCCTTCACCCTCCCCACCCTTCATACACACCCTCATCCCTCCTTTCATGGGTATGGCCCCCCTCAGGCCCTGGCCCTTGGCAGTGTCATACTGGCTTCCAAGCACCCTGGCATTGCCACACTGGCAGCCTGGCAGTGCTAGGGTGGCAGTGCTAAGGTGTCAGCCTGGCACTGCCAAGGATCCTGGGTCCCAGAGAGAGGACCAGAGTGTCACCCTGCCCTTTCCCTGACCACCCACGGTCTCCAAAGGCCTTGGAGCCCGCCCCCCCCAGGTGCTGTTCCGCCTGGTCCAGTGCTAAGCGGCACCATGGCGAGGACTCCCAGGTCCGCGCATTCGTACCCGGGCCTTTGGAGAATCGGGCGGCAACATATTGAATTGAGCCTTATGGCTCATTTAAATATCTATATCTTGATCTCAATCAGCGAGAGCGAGATCCAGAACCTGACATCTCATGAGATCTCGTTAGATCTCTTGAGGCATTTCGATCATCGCAGCAGATCATGCCACCAAGTTGGGCGCGACAAAACATATTTTAAATGTGTGGTATATATTTCATTGTTCAGAGAAGAATATATTTCAAAACCTATTTCAAATTATGGGCAGCACGGTAGCATGGTGGTTAGCACAATTGCTTCACAGCTCCAGGGTCCCAGGTTCAATTCCCGGCTTGGGTCACTGTCTGTGCGGAGTCTGCACGTTCTCCCTGTGTGTGCGTGGGTTTCCTCCGGGTACTCCGGTTTCCTCCCACAGTCCAGAGATGTGCAGGTTAGGTGGATTGGCCAATGATAAATTGCCCTTAATGTCCAAAATTGCCCTCAGTGTTGGGTGGGGTTACTGGGTTATGGGGATAAGGTTGTGGTGTGGGCTTGGGTAGGGTGCTCTTTCAAAGAGCCGGTGCAGACTCGATGGGCTGAATGGCCTCCTTCTGCACTGTAAATTCTGTGATAAATTTTATGAAATTAGTTGAGTGATTGTCCTATGACCTTTCATTGATAAATTCTCTTGACTAACCATTGAGGATTGCATTATTTTACAAATCTTTCGTTGTTTTTCACTGTTGTTTTGTGAGCATGTTCTTCGTTTTAATTGTGCATTCCCTACTTCCTCAGTTCTGCTTTATTACTGCTTTTCAAATACAAAATTTAAACAGTGAGCAGATGTGAACATCTGGGAGTGTGAGGCAGGAGATGTGTTTCGGGTTATAAACCTTCCCCCCGGACTGACCAGGTGTCTCCAGGAAGTGACGATCATTCCCCGGACACTGTTGTGCACATCTCTGGAGAAAAATCATCGGGACATACATTGTTTTTGCCATTTTATTTGAACATTTCTCTTTACCAAATGTAAGAATATTGAAAATGGTGCAAAAAGGCTTTTGGCTGACATCAAACATCATTCAATTGGACAATAAATCTTTTGGATTTCCAATTAGCGTAAGAAGGCAATGTGTCAGAAGGATGGATGTGTTGATTGCCTAATAGCTGGAACTTGTGGGAAAATAATGTGATGAAACCTCCAGAACTACATGAATAACAATCGGCAAACCTAGACGTGATGCCAGATTGTGATTGGTAAATCGCAATGGATTAGAAATGCATCTGGATAGATGTCTGCAATGTTACCGATTATCAGGCTGATTTTCCAAAGCCACAAGCATTGATTGAAAAACCACAAACATGATGCCCACAATTTTATATATATGGCTGCAGGGGGTCAGCTTCCTCACAGCTGACTAGCACTTGGGAAACCTATCCTTATATATCCAAATGTTAAATCTATATGTTCATACAATTTACAGTGCAGAAGGAGGCCATTCGGCCCATCGATTCTGGACCGGCTCTTGGAAAGAGCACCCTACCCAAGCCCACACCTCAACCCTATTCCCATAACCCAGTAACCCCACCCAATACTAAGGGCAGTTTTGGACACTAACGGCAATTTATCATGGCCAATCCACCTAACCTGCACATCTTTGGACTGTGGGAGGAAACCGGAGCACCCGGAGGAAACCCACGCAGACATGGGGAGAAGGTGCAGACTCCGCACAGACAGTGACCCAAGTCGGGAATCGAACCTGGGACCCTGGAGCTGTGAAGCAATTGTGCTAACCACTATGCTACTGTGCTGCCCCTGTGTCCAATACATTCTCGGTATGAACCTTAAAAGGGCTCATAAGTGGGGAAAAATAAAATGTGAAAGAAATCCAAGCATTTCATGACAGGTCCTTTTACCCTGGAAAAATAAATTTGCAATCAATTATTAATTGTCCTCTAATTGACTGCAAAGTTCATGAGCAACTAAAATTCTCTGCATTTGCTATACTATTCCCTTCGGAAATATTAAGGAGTGGGTCTACAGGTACAAGCTAATTAAACATCATAATAATTCATGAATGGGCACTGGAAGCAGATTTAAAAATTGCCGGATTTCTCCATTTGGGAGACTATGGAAGGATTCTCCGATTGCTGACGCCGAACTTTCCACCAAAATCGGAGTGGCGCTGTTTTTCGGAGGCTCAGCCCCCTCAAAAACAGCATAATCACTGAGTGCACTGCACACCGTTGGGACGGCCTCACGACGTCACCTGAGGTCCTCCCCCTGATGGGCCGACTTACCGATGGTTTTTGTGGACCTCGCATGGCGGCTGCGGATTGTGTCCCAGTTAGTGGGGGGCAGGGGGGTGCTGTCCGCTGGACAGGGGGGGGGCTTCAGTGGGGGCTGGGGGGACTGGTGGGAGGTGGCAAGGGGAGGTTATAGGGGACACTATCTGGCAGGCTGCGTCCGCGCGCTGCCAGCGCCATGTTGTACGGTGCGGCCGCTGCAGGTCGCCACAGACCCGCCCATTCTCAGTTCGTATCTGCAGGTCAAGCTTCATATGGCATAGCTGCTAGTCCCCCACCGGGCGAGCATCGGTTCGGGGGCCGCGCCAAATCTTTGGTCGTATGACCAGACGCTTCCTCCGGACATAGCCATAAAATCGGAGAATGGTCTCTCGCTGGAGATGAATAGCCTCTGATTTGCACTCTCACTGGGAGCACAAATCAGGGGCGATTCACTAACCCTTGCCATGCAAATTTATGCATGACAGGAATTACGAGGGGTTCCCTTGTGAATCTCACTATCGGGTGACTTTTAGATGTGGCATCCACATAAGTTTAAGCTAGTGGAACACTACAAATCTGAGTATATTACCTTTGGTTCATTGAAACTTTTTTAAACGTATTGTTCCTCATCAAATTGAATGTTAGTCTTTCACATCAATGTGGACATCTTAATGCCCTCTTTTCCAATGTCACAGCTGCTACTCCTCAGAGAAAACAATTGCGGCTGCTATTTCACAATATTGTCACAGCCCTTTTGTGAGTAAAAGAGAGAAAGGAGAAAGGATAACAGGTCCCCTAATCACAGGGCAATTGCTAAAATGAATACACTGCAAAGTTTAATACATAAACTGGAATTTATAAGATGCAATAGAAGACCATGTTAGCAATGGCAAATTGAACAAAGGACTGTAAATAACTAAGATAGAATCAAAGAATAGCCACAGCGTAGAATGAGGCGATTTGCTCCGTCTCTGCCAGCTCTCAGCAAGGGCAACTCAGCTAGTCCCACTTTCCCTGTCTTTCCCGGAATTACTTTCTCTTCAGATGCTTATCCAATGCATTTTTGAAAAGCCATGATCAAATGTACCTCTACCACACTTGCAGACATTGCAAATCCTAACTACATGCTATGTAAAACAATTTTCCCTCACATGTCGTTGGTTCTTTTGCCATTCATTTTAAATTGGAGTCCTCTCATGATATAGTTCATGGTCCTAAGAGGTATTGTATATGTAAAATCTCAGATACTTGGACCAGTGTGTTAATCAAAACTTTTACCCAGGTGCCTTTACTTGCAAGATGAACAAAGGCCAAAACAGTTTCACGGTTTAACGCTATTTATTCACAATTCTCTCACTCAACAAAGTATGACTCAGACTCACAACTGAGCTCTAGGTTTTACCCACACTTAGTAAAGGAGGCTGGCCAGGCTATGATCACTCAATGTGGTTCTCTTCTCTGGGCTTCGAAACTAGGGTCTCTTCTTCTTGCGATGGTTGTGCCTGGGGGACTCCAGGTTATCGCTGAAGATCTGTTCCAATGTTACTTCACTTAAACTGTGATGTGGAGGTGCCAGGGTTGGACTGGGGTGAGCACAGTAAGAAGTCTTACAACACCAGGTTAAAGTCCAACAGGTTTGTTTCAAACACTAGCTTTCGGAGCACTGCTCCTTCCTCAGTGTGGTAGTCTGTGTAGAGGTATTACGGTACCTGGTAATGCTGGAACACCATTGGTAGATATTGTATGTTTTCTATTGGTCAAGCCGTATGGTAGCTCCGCCCTGCAAGGCGGGGTATAAGAGCCCATGCCACCCCAGCAGCCTTCATTCTGCACCTGAGCTGCTGGGGGAAACATTTACCTTATTAAAGCCTTCAGTTGGACTACAACCTCGCTTTAGTGGTCATTGATCGTGCATCAATTTAATAAGCTAGATTTTAAAGGATGGAGCTCCGAATCAAGCCGTAGTGTCTGCAACTCAGCCCCCACGCGGCGAACTCAGCGGCAATCTTCAAGCACTGGCTGGCGTGTTTTAAAGGATATCTCGGAACGGCCGAAAACACACCCACGGGAGAACAGAAAATGCAAGTCCTGCACTCGAGGGTGAGCCCGGAAATTTACACACTCATCGAGGAAGCGGAAGACTTCGATGCAGCAATAGAGCTGCTAAAAGGACATTATATTCGCCCGGTAAACCAGGTCTATGCCTGACATCTGCTAGCAACGAGGCAACAAATCCCTGGGGAATCGCTGGAAGAATTCTACCGTGCGCTCCTAGTGTTGGGGAGAAATTGCAGCTGCCCGCAAGTTTCGTAGAGCAACCACACAGTACTCTTGATTCGGGACGCTTTGGTGGCAGGTATGCTGTCCTCCCAAATCCGCCAGCGATTGCTGGAAAAAGACACCCTTGGCCTCAAGGAGTCACGGGCCCTTGCAGGTTCCCTGGATGTCACCTCCAGAAACGCCCGCGCTTACATTCCTGACCGCGCGGCAGAGCCCTAGGCAGCGTGGAACCCCTCCGCAGCTGACCCCGAGACATCCCCCATCCCCCCACAAGCTTGTGCTGCAAGGCGGCCTGGCAACCCCGGGGTGCCCCGCTGCTACTTTTGCGGGCAGGCCAAGCACCCCGGCAGTGTTGCCCGGCCCGCGCATCCACCTGCAAGGAATGCGATAAAAAGGGCCACTTTGTGGTGGTCTCCGGCGGCAATGCGGACCGCCACCACAAACCTCTCCATGGTCCCCATGCGGTCAGCGGGCACCGACATCTTCCTACTCCAAGACCACGTGAGGCCCCTGGGTGCCGCCATCTTGTCCCGCGGACGCCACGTTCGATGGACGGGCGCCGCCATTTTCTGCATCCCCAGCCATGTGCGACCAATGGGTGTCGCCATCTTGGACGGACTCCCAGGACCCCAGCTTGGTTGACCGCACACCACCCAAAGAGAACACTCTACTGCTGAGATTAGCCTCGTGACCCTGAATCAGTCTCGGCCTCGAACACTCTCAACTGCTACAACAACAGTGCTAATCAACGGGCACGAGACGTGCTGCTTAATCGACTCTGGGAGCACGGAGAGCTTCATACACCCCGACATGGTAAGGCGCTGTTCTCTCCTCGACCACCCCGTCAATCAAAATATCTCCCTGGCCTCCGGTTCCCACTCAGTGGAGATAAAGGGGTTTTGTATAGCAAACCTCACAGTCCAGGGAAGGGAGTATAAAAATTACCAGCTCGACGTTCTTCCCAACCTCTGCTACAGTCAGACCATCAACAGGTTTACGCAGCTGGACGCATACCCTCTGTAGCGCAACAATTACTCACTCAAGTCGAGAAGTGATGAAGTCAATCGAGGCTTTATTAAGCAAGACTTGTTCCCCAGCAGCTCAGTTACAGAATGCGGCTGCTGGGAGAACTCGGGCTCTTATACTCCGCCATTCTGGGCGGAGCCAGCAGGCGGCAGATCCAACCATTTCTCGGGACCTGTCAGCCAATAGCCTCTCGGCTTCACAGGTACCATTTTACCCCTAATACATACCACCACACCCTCTCCCCCGCATATCCTACCTGGTCAACAAGATCGCGCATTACAAGGTTTTCTCCATGGTGGATCTTAAGTCCGCCTATCTCCAGCTCCCCACCCGCACTAGTGACCGCAAATACACTGCCTTCGAGGCAGAAGGGCGGCCCTATCACTCCTTAAGGGTTCCCTTCGGTGTCACCAACGGGGTCTCGGTCTTCCAGCGCGAGATGGACCGAATGGTTGACCGGTACGGTTTACGGGCAGCATTCCCGTATCTCGATAATGTCACCATCTGCGGCCACGACCAGCAGGACCACGACACCAACCTCCGAAAATTCCTCCAGACCGCAAAGGTCCTTAACCTTACATATGACAAGGATAGATGTGTGTTTAGCACCGACTGCCTAGCCATCCTCGGCCAAGTAGTGCGAAATGGAGTTATAGGCCCCGACCCTGAACGCATGCGCCCCCTTATGGATTTCCCCCTCCCTCACTGCTCCAAGGCCCTGAAGCACTGCCTAGGGTTTTTCTCTTACTATGCCCAGTGGGTCCCCAACTATGCGGACAAGGCCCGTCCCCTGATCCAATCCACAGCTTTTCCCCTGTTGATAGAGGCCCGCCAGGCCTTCAGCCGCATCAAAGCAGACATTGCAAAGGCCACGATGCACGCCATCGATGAGTCCCTCCCCTTCCAGGTCGAGAGCGACGCGTCTGACGTAGCTCTGGCGGCCACCCTCAACCAAACGTACCCTCCATGCTTCCGAAATCCGCCACTCCTCAGTCGAAAAGGAGGCCCAGGCCATAGTAGAAGCTGTGCGACATTGGAGGCATTACCTGGCCGGCAGGAGATTCACTCTCCTCACTGACCAACGGTCGGTTGCTTTCATGTTCGATAATGCACAGCGGGGCAAGATAGAAAACGATAAGATCTTGCGGTGGAGGATCGAACTCTCCACCTACAACTACGAGTTCTTGTATTGTCCTTGGAAGCTAAACGAGCCTCCTGATGCCCTGTCTCGCGGCACATGTGCCAACGCACAAGTGGACCGCCTCAGAGCCCTCCACGAGGACTCTGCCACCCGGGGGTCACACACTTTTTCCACTTTATCAAGACCCGTAACCTGCTCTACTCCATTGAGAAGGTCAGGACAGCCACCAGGGACTGCCAAATCTGCGGGGAGTGCAAACCGCACTTCTACCGGCCTGAGAAAGCGCACCTGATAAAGGCTTCCCGCCCCTTTGAATGCCTTAGCATGGACTTCAAAGGCCCCCTCCCCTCCACCGACCGCAACACGTACTTCCAGAACGTGATTGACGAGTACTCCCGGTTCCCATTCGCCATCCCCTGCCCTGACATGACCGCAACCACCGTCATCAAGGCCCTCCATAGCATCTTTGCACTATTCGGGTTCCCCGCTTACATACACAGTGATAGGGGGTCCTCCTTTATGAGCGACGAACTGCGTCAATTCCTGCTCAGCAAGGGCATCGCCTCGAGCAGGACGACCAGTTACAACCCCCGGGGAAACGGACAGGTAGAGAGGGAGAACGGAACGGTCTGGAAAACCGTCCTACTGGCCCTACGGTCCAGGAACCTCCCAGTCTCCTGCTGGCAAGAAGTCCTCCCGGATGCCCTCCACTCCACCCGGTCACTGCTTTGTACCACAACCAATCAAACACCTCACGAACGTCTCCTTGTCTTCCCCAGCAAGTCCTCCTCTGGGACCTCGCTTCCGACCTGGCTGGCAGCTCCCGGACCCATCCTGCTCCGAAAACACGTGCGGGCGCACAAGTCGGACCCATTGGTCGAGAGGGTCTATCTTCTCCATGCTAACCCCCAGTACGCCTATGTGGCGTACCCCGACGGCTGACAAGATACGGTCTCCCTACGGGACCTGGCGCCCGCCGGAGCCCCACGCACACCCCAGCCACCAGTCCCACCCTCCCTCCCACCAGGGCACCTTACTGGAGGATCGGTCCTTCCGCCCGCCCTGTCTAGGCCCCCCCACCCACCGACGCACCCCGCACACGCTCCCTTCCCAGGTCAACCGTTTTCCTCACCAGCGCCGTCTACGGGTGTCGAAGCTGCCACAGAGATCGAGGCCACGTTCCCGGAGTCACAGACACCCGAGCCTCCACCGGAGTCACCACCAAAGCTTCGATGATCACAGAGGACGACCAGGGCCCCCGGTTGACTGATTGCTTCATTTTAAAGTGTATAGTTAATTATAAATCATAACTTGTAAATAGTAAATTGAATTGTAAATAGTTACAAAACACTGTACGGAGGTATTACGGTACCTCCATAACTATAATTTCTATCACCTTACCATGTTGTAATATCAGGCCACCACCCCCGCCGGACTCTTTTTAACAGGGGGTGAATGTGGTAGTCTGTGTAGAGGTATTACGGTACATGGTAATGCTGGAACACCATTGGTAGATATTGTATGTTTTCTATTGGTCAAGCTGTAAGGTAGCTCCACCCTGCAAGGCGGGGTGTAAGAGCCCATGCCGCCCCAGCAGCTTCATTCTGTACCTGAGATGTTGGGGGAAACATCTAACTTATTAAAGCCTTCAGTTGGACTACAACCTCGCTTTTGTGGTCATTGATCGCGCATCACTCAGGAAGGAGCAGTGCTCCGAAAGCTAGTGTTTGAAACAAACCTGTTGGACTTTAACCTGGTGTTGAGGGCAGCACGGTAGCCTTGTGGATAGCACAATTGCTTCACAGCTCCAGGGTCCCAGGTTCGATTCTGGCTTGGGTCACTGTCTGTGCGGAGTCTGCACATCCTCCCCGTGTGTGCGTGGGTTTCCTCCGGGTGCTCCGGTTTCCTCCCACAGTCCAAAGATGTGCGGGTTAGGTGGATTGGCCATGATAAATTGCCCTTAGTGTCCAAAATTGCCCTTAGTGTTGGGTGGGGTTACTGGGTTATGGGGATAGGGTGGCGGTGTTGACCTTGGGTAGGGTGCTCTTTCCAAGAGCCGGTGCAGACTCGATGGGCTGAATGGCCTCCTTCTGCACTGTAAATTCTATGATAATCTATGGTAAGACTTCTTGTTTCATTTAAACTGGTCTGCTAACATTGAGTCATAGGTATAAGCCCATAACTGGCCATTGTCCCATCCAGAGCCCAACTCGTTAATGGAAAAACAGGATATTCCTGTTTATGCAGAGTGATTCAATCAAGATCCATTGTCCTCTGAAGCACTCTCGTCTGACCAGCTAACAACCCATTATGGGGCCTTATGGCTTCTTTTGTCTGTACTTTGTCCTGCTACCTGTGTCTGGAAATCTGTTACATATTCATAGCATGGTCTTTTCTTTTGTCTAAATGTGGGTGGGTAATCACAAAGTCCATATAGTGATAACGAGTTTAAGTGTTGACTTGAGTGCTCTTGCAGATGGTCGGTATCAATCCCAGCCAGGGCCTCACGTGGCAGTTTGTGTTCCTGGCCTCTGTGTCTTGTCAGTCTATTTTTAGTACCACAGAAGTCATTTCTCACTGATAAGCTTATGTCATCCTTTATTATAAGGGTTATGCCACTCTCCTTTGCCATTCTCTCTTTCTGAAATATTGTGTACCCTGGAATATTTATTTCATTGCCTTAATCACCTTGTAACCATGGCGATTAGATTCAAATAATTTACCTTTATTTGTGCCACTAATTCATCTTTCTTATTGTAGAATCGTTGTGCATTCAAATAAAGAACTTTTAATTTAATTTATTTCACTTCTATTCCCTGCAATGATCTTATTCACTGATGTACATTTTTTGTTAAACTCTTTGTCCCTTCCCATCCCACGCTGCTTGTGTTTACCCATATCACAATCACTATACTGTCCCAATACCTCAACCTTTCTTTTTGGAACCCTCACCCTTAATGGTAATGGAGGGCAGCTCTCGCTTGACAGACAGTTGGTCAAGGATGATGGTGGGTGGCTCAAGGGTCACAGAGGGCAATGCTATGGTGATGGAGGAAAGGGCAAAGTTGACTGAGGGAGGTTGCAAGGTGATGGCTTGGAGCTCCAGTTTCAGAGTAGGAGTCTTCAGGAACATAGCTGTTGTCATAATATCCACTCACGTAGATAATGAGATGCAGACAGGCAGTGATTGACACACAGGATGACCAGTAAGCACACAACACAGTGAAGCCAATCACCGGACAGGACACTACCACTATAAAGCCAGAGGGCACTAGGTTTCACGCTCTCTCGGGACCCAGCAACTGAGACAGTCAGAGTCCACGAGCTAGCAAGTTCAAACACCATGCGTTAGCTAGTAAGTCTGGTCAGGCTACTACAAGATCTCCAGTCAGTTCAGTATAGTGTCGACCCACAGCTGATGTGCTGCATCGCGCGCTGCAGCAGAGGATCCTTGGCTGTCTCCTCACGAATTTGGACCACCCGTTCGTCGGAGGCCTGAAGGTTCGAGGCACTCAACTGCACTTGGGCTTCTATGTGGCAGATGAAGTCACTTTGTTCATGCGGTGTGGTAATGGACCTGAACAGGGCATCTGCAACGATCAGCTCTTTACCTGGCGTGTAGACCAGTTCGAAGTCGTAGCGGCGTAGCTTTAGAAGAATACGCTGTAACCGAGGTGTCATGTTGTTTAAATCCTTCTGGATTATGTAGACTAGAGGCCTGTGGTCTATCTCTACCATGAATTTCGGCAGGCCATAAACATAGTCGTGGAACTTGACTATTCTGTTAGGAGGCCCAGACACTCCTTCTCAATCTGAGCGTACCGTTGCTCAGTAGGCGTCATGGCCCTGGTGGCATACGCCACTGGAGCCCAGGACACGGAGTCATCCCACTGCAGGAGCACTGCCCCAATGCCGTCCTGGCTTGCATCAGTTGATATCTTGGTTTCCTTGGTTGGGTCGAAGAACGCTAGGACCGGGGCTGTCGTGAGTTTCGCTTTCAGCTCGCCCCATTCCTCTTCATGTGTGGGCAGCCACTGGAATTCCATCGACTTTTTGCCGAGATGGCGGAGGGCCGTGGTGTGGGATGCCATATTGGGAATGAATTTCCCAAGGAAATTGACCATTCCGAGAAGGCGGAGGACCACCATTTTGTCCTTCAGGGTCTTCATGGCGTTGATCAGCGAGACCTTGTCGGCGTCTGGCCGTACGCCCTGCTGCGAGATGTGGTCACCTAGGAATTTGATCTCCGATTGACCAAATGAGCACTTGGCCCTGTTGAGCTGAAGACCATATTCATGGATTCTTTGGAATACTTGCTTGAGGCGAGCGATGTGTTCCTGGGGCGTTGTGGACCAGATAATGAAATCGTCAACGTACACTCGCACCCCCTCGATGCCCTCCATCATCTGTTCCATGATGCGATTAAATACTTTGGAGGCAGATATGATGCCACAATGCATCCGGTTGTAGCAGTAATGACCAAACAGGGTGTTGAACTTGCGACTGGATGTGACCAGCTGTATTTGCCAAAAACCCTTGGAGGCATCGAACTTAGTGAAGAATTTGGCATGAGCCATCTCACTGGTCAACTCTTCTCGCTTTGGTATCGGGTAATGCTCCCTCATGATGTTGCGGTTTAGATCCTTAGGGTCAATGCAAATGCGAAGTTCCCCTGACGGCTTCTTGACGCAGGCCATGGAGCTGACCCAGTCTGTGGGTTCTGTGACCTTTGATATGATGCCCTGGTCTTGGAGGTCCTGTAATTGCTTCTTCAGCCGATCCTTGAGGGGCGCCGGCACCTGGCGTGGTGCATGAATTACAGGGGTGGCATTCGGCTTGAGCAGTATTTTATATCGGTATGGGAGCGTGCCCATTCCGTCAAACACGCTGTGGTACTGCGTGATGATGTCATCTATGTCGGCTTGCAAGTTTCCATCAGGCGAAACCGTCGCCGGTGATGATGACATGGTGTGGACATGTTGAACAAGGTTCAGGAGCTTGCAGGCACGAGCATCGAGCAGAGATGCTCTGTCAGGCCCGACGATTTCAAACTGCAGCGTCGCCTTGATCGTCTTATTGGATACCCCCAGTTGACACGAGCCACTGGCAGCTATGGCGTTGCCACTATAGTCAAGGAGCTGGCAGGCCGGTGGGAGAATGCTTAGTTTGGCGCGGATGGTGTCGAGGTCGGATTTCGAGATGAGGTCTGCCGATGCGCCGGTGTCCAGTTTGAACTGGATGCGGGCCTTGTTCTCTGTGAGTACAGCAGACCAGTCGTCGTCGGGATCCACACTGAGGATCGAGAGGCGTTTTGCCGTTGTGGTGGAAGGCAGCGCATGTGTAGTTATGATGCCCACCCGGTATGGGGACTTGAGGCACTCAGCATCAGGGCCTGTTGGGGTGTCGGGATCGGAATCTGGCATGCCTTGTTGTATTGAGCGGACACTTCTGCGCCGCGGCTGGGATCGCTGGCTGCTGAGCGGTGGAGCAGATCTGCAAAGGGCTGCGTAGTGGCCAAGCTTGCCACACTGTAGACACCGGCGTCCTTTTGCCGGACATTGCTGCTTTAAATGGGCAGAGCCGCAATTCGGACACATCATGGCGCCGACGTCAGCACGTTCTGTGCGCCATTGCGCATGCACAGTGCGGTCGGTCGACATATGCACCTGCGCAGTCGGGTTGTTGGGTTCGTCGTCCACTCGGTCGTAGCGCGCATGCGCAGGGACCCAGGAAAAGCGCGCAAAACGGCCACTCTCCTCGATGCTCAGGCCCTGCATTTGTGCAATGGCCTGCACCCGTTCCACCTCGTGTGAGGCCAGCTTTGCAGTTTCTGCCACCCTGATGTGGGAGTAACGATTCTTAGCATGCTCATGGACAACACACGTCTCGATAGCGACAGAGAGGGTAAACTGTTTGACTTTCAGGAGCTGCTGCCGAAGGGAGTCGGAGTGGACCCCAAAAACGATCTGATCCCGGATCATGGAATCAGCTATCGAGTCATTTTTACATGACTGCGCTAGGATGCGGAGATGGGTGACGAAGGACTGAAAAGGTTCATCATTACCCTGAAGCCTCTGCTGGAAAACGTACCGTTCAAAGCTCTCATTCACCTCAATGTCACAGTGACTGTCAAACTACAGCAGGACTGTTTTGAATTTAGTTTTGTCTTCGCCGTCAGTAAACATGAGGGAGTTGTAGATGTGAATGGCGTGGTCCCCCGCAGTGAAGAAAATAGCGCGATCTTCCTGGCATCCGATGCTGCTTCGAGGTCGGAGGCCTCGATGTACAAGAGGAACTTTTGCTTGAAGTGCTTCCAATTTGCGCCGAGGTTGCCGGAGATGTGGAGCTGGATGTTTTCCATGTCACCGGATTGCTGCTTGCTGGTCAATGCTGATTCACTCGAGGTAGGTCCGTCAATTTTCAGTATCACTCCGTGGTACCATGATGTACCAGGCAGGTCGGTTCGGTGTGGACTGCACTTGATGCAGCGATCCGAGAAACAGACCTCTAACACTGTAGAAGATCCAACACGGTTTTATTGAACGATAGAACATACATATTTAACTGTGGGTCGACACTATACTGAACTGATTGGAGACCTTGTACTAGCCTGACCAGACTTACTAGCTACCGCATGGTGTTTGCACTGTGCTAGCTCGAGGACTCTGACTGTCTCAGTGGCTGGGCCTAGAGAGAGCGGGAAACCTAGTGCCCTCTGGCTTTATAGTGGTGGTGTCCTGTCTGGTGATTGGCTGCACTGTGCTGTGTGCTTTCTGGTCATCCTGTGTGTCAATCACTGCCTGTCTGCACTTCATTCTATACATGCGTGGATATTATGACATAAATCTTTTCCACGCCAAGGGGTGTGACTACGTGCTCCTGGTCGACTACTTCTCCAGTTACCCAGAAGTGGTGAAACTGTCCGACCTCACGTCGAAGGCGGTAATCAAAGCCTGCAAAGAAACGTTCGCCAGGCATGGGATTTCGCTCACGGTAATGAGTGACAACGGTCCTTGCTTTTACAGCCAGGAATGGTCTGATTTTGCACAGTCCTACAACTTCCGTCACGTAAGCTCCAGTCCCCACTACCCACAGTCAAACGGGAAGGCCGAGAAAGGGGTCCATATTGTAAAGCGGTTGCTGTGCAAAGCTGCAAACTCAGGCTCCGACTTCAACCTGGCGATGCTGGCATACAGGGCAACCCCACTGACCACTGGGTTGTCTCCAGCGGAGATGCTCATGAATCGCACTCTGAGGACCACAGTTCCAGCCATCCATGTTCCAGACCTTGACCACCTCACGATTTTACAGAAAATGCAGCAGTCACGGCCCCAACAGAAGTCCACATACGATGCTCATGCCACGGATCTATCCGAGCTGGCCCCAACTGATCATGTTCGTGTCCAATTGCCTGAGGGTGGCTGGTCAGCCACAGCTGTTATGATCAAACAAGTGGCCCCAAGATCGTTCCTTGTCCGCATGGCTGATGGCTCCCTGCTATGGCGCAACAGACGGGCACTGCGAAGAGTTCCACGCCCGCTACCTGACCGACGTGCCCCGCCGCCTACGATGCTTCCTCCAGACGTACCCTGCCACGAGGCCACCGATCTACCAGCAATCCTGCCGGCCCATGCGACCACCGCGATGGCAGCTATCCCGCCTATCCATGTGCAGGCGGCTCCTGATCCACCTCTGCGGCGATCGACAAGAATTCGTCGCCCGCCACAAAGACTGAATCTGTAAACTGAACTTTTGTACATTTTGTGACTTCATCGATTTAACCTCTGTAAATATTGTTTTGTTTGCCATGTATCTGCACTATCGACACCTTCCTATGTATATATGTTCATTTAGACACCTTTTGTATATAGTCAGGCATTTATATATATATCCGCACGCACACCTTAGTATTTATTTATCTAAAAAAAAAGGGGGGAGATGTCATAATATCCACTCATGTATATAATGAAGCGCAGACAGGCAGTGATTGACACACAGGATGACCAGTGAACACACAACGCAGTGCAGCCAATCACCAGACAGGACACTAGCACTATAAAGCCAGAGGGCACTAGGTTTCCCGTTCTCTCTGGACGCAGATACTGAGACAGTCAGAGTCCACGAGCTAGCACAGTGCAAACACCATGCGGTAGCTAGTAAGTCTGGTCAGGCTACTACAAGGCCTCCAGTCAGTTCAGTCTCAAAACGACCCACAGCTGAATATGTATATCAGTTCTATTGTTGAATAAAACAGTGTTGGATCTTCTCCAGTGTTAGACGTCTGTTTCTAGCTTCCCTGCATCGAGTGCAGTCCACACCTAACCTACCTGCCTAACACATCAGCTGTGAGAGCTGGAAGAGGAGTCTGCAGACCAGATTGAGGTGGGATGGATCCATAGCAGGTGGGGTAGGCGGTTGGTGCACAGTTGGTAGGCTTGCTGTTAGTCTACAGTTATCAAGCCAGGAAGGAGGGCCAAATTGATTGTGGGTAACCAGATGTTGTCAGTCTTATGTCCACAGTTCACTTCAGGTGGGCAGGATGGATCTCGTCCTTTTTTGTTGTGATATCGGTATTGAATGGCCCAGAGCCAGGTGCAATAATGGCCAACAGCGGGCAGCAGAGTGTCGAGCAGCACAGGATGCTGAAAACCGGGGTCTAACATGACACTGAGCAATGATGGCCAACCAGATATAGTGCACATGGAGTAATTACCTGCTGAAAATACCAGAGACACAATGTCATAGAAGGCTGAGGTTGCCATGGCAGTCGTTCACTGATCTACGTCAGCCTCTGCAGAATGATCTGTGGAATGGGAGGCAATATGCCAGTAACCTTAAAAGCTTTTGCTGCATTGAATTTCTATCAGGTTGTGTCAGGGCTTCACAGGGCACATGGAAGCCTATTTCCAGTCAGCTACTCACAGATGCATAAGGGAGTGCATCTATGTCATGTTTAAAAGAGCTGATGATTTTGTGCAATTTACATACCCTGAAAACTAGATTGTTGGATTCAGCTCTGTAGCTGGAATCCATTAGTGCACGGACAATTGATTGGACAGATGTGGCACGAGAGTTTCCTGCAAACAGCCAGCAGATTTCATAAACCAGGAGGGATTTCTCTCTCTCAAAGTGTAGCTAATGTGATCACCGCAAATGAATCCTACATTCTGCTTGCTTCCCATGGAGCTCTCATGATTTGTACGTTGTCACTCCCTTTGCACAAGTACAAGGTTGACTGCTGGCTGATAGGGGCTATCCTTAGAAGACCTGGCTCGTGACACCCCTGTGGAACTCACAAAGCCCAGCAGAGGTTCAATGTCACCCATGCCTCACCAAAGGAATGAATCAGTGGACTGGTAAAGCTGTGGCTGTGCTTTCTGGAACGCTGAGGTGGGCATTGCTGTACACACCACAGAACGTCTCTGCGGTAGGCTATCGCGGTACCTAGGTGGGATGTACCTTATACTGTAGTATGAGTGGTAGAACCTGTCTGCTGGTTCCGCCCAGCAGGCGGAGCATAAGAGTCTATGTTTCACTCACAGCAGTCATTCTGTACCGGAGCTGCTGGGGTAACTATTTGTTCATTAAAGTCTTCAATTGGACTACAATCTCGCTTCAGTAGTGATTGATCGTGCATCAGTCTCTCAGATTATTGTGGTCTGCTGCCCTTTAAATAATCAAGTGCATTCATCATCCTCTGAGAATGAAGGGGAAGAATCAGCAGAGTCTGAGGTGATTGTGATGCTGCTCCAGCTGCAGATTCCAAGGTGATGGAGTGAGGTGCCACACAGGCCCGTGACAGCCTCATTGCATCCCTGTTTCATCCAAAGTGAGGCCCCTGCACCATCTCTTTATTTGTGCCTCAGGAAATGTCACTGTGAAAGTTCCACCACATCCAGCAGACCCAACCTACAGCCCACAATCTATGACATATAAAAGGGAAAAGGCTTTAGGCCCTTGACATGAACAAGCCCATCCGCATGGTCCCATGAAAACCTCACCCTTTTCTGATTTGAAAGTGACAGACACACATTCCAAACCTGGCAAGGCTTGACTGAGAGCTTCACGCGTTTACCTACAAAATATGGAATGACACAGGTGCAGGCGCTGCTGAAGCAACTTCCAAGGTGCAATATGGGGACAAGTAGCACATATTGACGTGCCGGCAAGGTTTCAGCCCCCTGAACAAACAAAGGTTAAAAAACATAGAAACCACCATATATTCAGATGCTCAGATTTGCTGCTACCACTGAGACTCCACAATAAACGTTGTGTCCATAACCCCATTGAGTTTCAATGAAGTACCAGGCTCTTCAAAGCGTATTTGGTTTCAAAAGTCCTAACAACATGACCGTATAAAACATACACATAAAGTGCTCAAAACTACATATTTATACATAAACCTAAAATCGTGTTTGACAAATTTATTCGAGTTTTGAGAATGTAACTAGTAGGGATGATAACGGGAATCCTGCATGTAGTATACCTGGATTTCCAAAAGCAATTTGATAAGTTGCTGCACAAAAGGTCAATAGGCAGAGCGGGTGAAAGGAGGACCCATAGGCAGTAACCCACTACTTATAGAAGTGTGGGTGAAAAGAGAACCCGGAGGCCACCTAGAATATGTGAGAGAGGAGCAACAAGGCTATTAACAGCAAGCGGGGAACAGCAGGACCATTCCCAACAAGAGAGGAGCAGCAGTGTGATTCACACTGAGTAGGAGTAATGGAGCCAATAACAGTGAAAGGAGCAGTGGGGCCATTCACAGCAAGAAAGGAGCTGCAGGGTCATTTACAGCAAGTGAGGAGTAATGCGACCATTAAGAGCAAGAGGCCAGTGCCACCCTCATGAATGCATGAGGCCGCCACTGCACTTTAAGCATCCCGGGGAGACAGGTCATGTGGGAAGGAGAAAGGAGGACAGGAGGAGTATGTGTGCTTGTGTGTCCGAGGCCTTGGCTCCAGTTGTCTTGGACTCCCTTGCCACTGGACCAAGGCTTTGCTCTGTCAAATGTGAGCGGTGCCAGAGGGGCCCAGCCAACCACACCCACATGTCAATAGACCTGGGAGAAATTATGGAGAGCATCAGTTCCATGCAGGCGGGGAAGGCACCGGGAACCGACGGGTTCCTGGCGGACTTCTGCAAAAAATTTGCACCAGTCCTGGCCCCACACTTAAGGGATATTTTCGCAGACTCACTGGCAAGGGGCACCCTGACCCCCATGCTAGCGCAGGCCACAATTTCACTGTGGCCTGACGGAATGTGGATCATACAGACCCATTTCACTGCTGAACGTGGATGCAAAAATACTCGCAAAGGTCCTGCCCCAAAGGCTGGAGGGCTGCGTACCAGAGATGGTCGCAGAGGACCAAACGGGTTTTGTCAAGGGTAGGCAGCTTACAGCGAACATCAGGCGGCTGCTGAACGTAACAATGACCCCCTCCGGGGAGAGAACACCAGAGGTGATCGTCTCCCTGGACGCAGAAAAGGCCTTCGACAGAGTCGAATGGAAACACCTCCTCGAGGTACTGGAGCGGTTTGGGCTAGGAGCGGGTTCACCTCATGGGTGAGGTTCCTGTACAACGCTCCCAAAGCGAGTGTCCGAACTAACACCACCAGCTCTGAATACGTCCAGCTGCAGAGAGGAACAAGACAGGGCTGCCCCCTGTCCCAACTCTTGTTCACGCTAGCGGTCGAACCCCTGGCGATAGCCCTGCGGGACGCGAAAAGCTGGAAGGGAATCCGGAGAGCAGACAGAGAACACAGAGTCTCACTCTATGCAGATGACCTGCTCCTCTACGCCTCGAAGCCACAGGAGGGACTGAAGGCAATACTGAAAGAGTTTGGAACCTTCTCGGGCTACAAAGTGAACCTGGGCAAAAGCGAGACATTCCCAGTGAACCCAAAAGGGGGAGGGACAGAGCTGAAGGGGCTCCCGTTCCAAACAGCCCAGAACCGATTCCGCTACCTGGGGATCCAGATAGCCAGAGACTGGACACAGATCCACAAGTGGAACCTGACCAGCCTGGTGGAGGAAGTAAGAAAAGACCTTCAACGGTGGGGCTCAGTCCCACTCTCCCTGGCGGGGAGAGTGCAGACGATCAAGATGAATGTACTGCCAAGGTTCCGCTTCCTGTTTAGATCCACTCCAATCTTCATCGCCAAGGCCTTTTTCCAAAACATAGTCAGTCAGATCATGGTTTTTATGTGTGTGTGTGTGTGTGGCGGGGGGGGGGGGGGGGGGGGGGGGTAAGAACCTGAGGGGGTTTGGCCTTACCAAACCTACAATACTACCACTGGGCAGCAACGGCAGAAAGAGTGAGGGGATGGTACAAGAACCCAACACAGATTGGGTACAAATGAAGGAGGCATCCTGGAAAGATATGACCCTCCGGGCCCTGGCCACAGCAGTTCCCCCATCCTCCTTAGCAAGATACACAACGGGCCCAGTGGTAGCGGCCACGCTGAGAACGTGAATCTAGCTGAGACAACACTTCGGAATAGCCAAAGTGTCCCCCATGGCTCCCATATGCCGCAATCACAGATTCCCCCCCAGCCATGCTGGATACCACCTTCAAAAGATGGAGGCGGGACGGGGGCACATTGACGGTCGGGGACAAACTGACGAGGAAGTGGAGACTAGCAAAAGGACAGGAAATGAGACACCTCCAAATAAAACACTTCCTCCGCAAAGAGACAGTAGGGTACCCCAGGGCCCCAGAAACCACACTACTAGAGGACCTGATAGGCACAAGCAACGAGAAGGGGGGGCTATGTGGGAAAATATATGGACAGCTACTGGACAGAGCCCGGACTCCACTGGACGAGCCAGACAAAAATGGGAGGACGAACTGGGGACAGAGGTAGGATGGGGACTCTGGAGGGAAGCACTGAGCAGGGTGAACTCCACCTCCTCCTGCACAAGGCTAAGCCTAATGCAGCTCAAAGTGGTGCACAGAGCGCACCTGACCAGAGCCCGAATGAGCAGGTTCTTCCCGGAGGTGGAGGATAAATGTGAGCGGTGCCAGAGGGGCCTGGCCAACCACACCCACATATTTTGGGCTTGACCCAAACTTGCTGGGTTCTGGACAGCCTTCTCTGAGGCAATGTCCAAGGTTGTGGGGGTGAGGGTGAAGCCATGCCCAATAGTGGCAATCTTCGGGGTATCGGAGCAGCCAGAGTTACACATGGAGAAGGGGCCAACGCCCTTGCTTTCGCTTCCCTAATCGCACGCCGGAGAATCCTGCCCGGCTGGCGATCGGCAGCACCACCCAAAGCTGCAGACTGGCTCGCTGACCTCTCGGAATTTCTCCATCTAGAGAAGATTAAGTACGCCACCCGAGGGTCAGAGGAAGGCTTCCTGGATACTCGGGGGCAGTTTGTCGGCCTGTTCCAAAACCTGTTCGAGGCCAGCAATGAGGAGTAACCTAATAAGAATTTTTAAAATAAACACCAAGATAGATGAGGTACCAGAAGACTGTGCAGCCCTGGAAGGGTGGGGGGGGGGGGGGGGTGGTGAGGCGGAAGGGAGTTGGGGAAACCACGAGAGATGAGGGGGGGGGCTATTCTCCCCTTTTTTCTTTTTTTTTTCTCCACTCTGTCCGGTAAATAAAAGAAACGCACAGCCAAAGCCAGAGGAGGGGCGGGGGAGGAGGAGGGGGGAACGGGGAAGGGGGGGAACCATAGACCGATCCAGAGGGCAACAAAATGCACATCGGGTCAGTTAAACGAAGGACAAACTAAACCTCTCTGTATAATAAAGGAAATTAGCGCGGGTGAGAAAAATGTGATGTGTATATATACAACTGCTTATGAATATGGGAAATGCCAATAAAAAGATTTATAAGAGAAAAGAATTTGGTGGTAGGAAGTCCTGCATTAGTAACCTTTGAATGTAAATAAAAGATTCCCTTTGTAACTATGTACACCTTTGTAAATAAGGAAACGTGATTATGAAAACTGTGGTCACCGATGCGGGGACAACCTGTGATATATATGTTGTTGATGCGCTTGTTGTTCTTGTTCTGTTTTTTAAATTTATGTGTTGTGTCAATTTTGATATTGTGTTAAAATTCCAATAAAAATACTTTTTTTAAAAATTAAAAATAAATAAATAACCCAAGCACAGGCATCTTCCATCCTGCAAAATGAAGTTCGGGACCTGGAATGTCAGAACCCTCTTGGCTAATCCCAGCAGTGATATTTCAGAACAGTGTACTGCTACCATTGCCCGAAGCTCAGGTATTTTGCCATTGGCATCGCCATCCTCAGCAATACCCAACGGGCAGGGTAAGGCCAGACCAGGGAACAAGATAATGATTATATCTTCTTCTAGAAGGGTAAAACAGGAGAAGATCACCCCCTCCATGGGGTAGGCCTTCCTATTAAAAACAAACTAGCTGGCCGTCTCCGAGACTCCCATTGTGGGATAAGCAAATGCCTCATGATAGGGAAATCCAACAGCAACCGTACCCTGCTCCTGGCAAAATGCTGAGAACACAGCCTTTTAATTACCAACATCTAGTTCTGTCAGAGAGACAAGTACAAGGCCCCATGGCAACATCCTTGCTGCAAGCACTGGCACCTGCTCGACCACATCATTGTCTGAGCCAAGGACGGCAAGGGCATGCGTACCACCCGTGCTATGACAGAAGCCGATGACTGCTGGATGGACCATCATATAACACCTCTGTGATCGGCACCATGTAGCCCCAAAAAACAGCGATGGCAACACAAATCAACTTCAACATTTTCCCATAATGTCTCAAAGTGTCAGGCTGTGACTGAAACCCGGCATGTGGCTCTCCAGCTGCACAGCCCAGCCTTGTCAAGATATTGAAATCTCTCTGAAAATAATATCGGGGGCGTGGTTTATGCCATGACTGTGGCAGGTTAGGGCCTGCAAGAGCCAGTGAGAGGTCAGGGCACCCTTTAAAAAAGGCACCCTGATCAGCAGAGAACAAAAAAAAACAGCATTCTCCCCCCCCCCCCCCCCCCCCCCACCCCATAGGCACATGGGCCCTACTCCTCTCCCCATAAGCATCAGGGGCTTCTCCCCTAACCATCATCATGGGCCCTTCTCCCCCCCCCCCCACCCCCACCCCACATCCCCATCACCACCATCAGCATTGGAGGCTCTTGTCCCATAACCCCCACCACCTCAGCATCGGGATTCTCAACACCGCTGCCTCCCCACCACGAGCATCAGCCTCAGGAGCTCCTCCACCATAACAAACATAACGTGAACTGTGCCTCAAATAGGGCTCCCCAAAGGGTCCATCCCTGAAACTGCCCATACACAGTTTGACACTGCCAGGTTGGCACTGTCACGTTGGCAGTGCCAACCTGGCAGGGTCAACTTGTGCTGGGTAAGTGCACGGGGCAGCTCTGCACCTTCAGGGGGATCCTCTCGACCGATTCAGACTTTTATGCACCTGTGGTCAACCTGGCCAATATGACATCACGTTGGTGTGGTATGAATATTGGGTGACAGGGATTCATTCGGGTGCTCGATATGCAAAGTAAATTGTATTAAAATGTATTTAAATGAGGTTCCCGCCCTCCCTTGGTATGAACTTCACGTCACTTTGTTACAATCCCACCGGCGAGAATTGTGTTTTCCGATTCTCGTGGGATTTTCCTACCTACCGCGTTGCCATTCATACAGTTCATTGATTATTTTTTTGTTCTGTATTAATTTTCAAATCAGTAATCTGTACTCCAGTATTGAAAGGAATCTTATTTATTGGAACAATAATGAAAGATCACAGAATCATAGAATTTACAGTGCAGAAGTAGGCCATTCGGCCCATCGAGTCTGCACCGGCCCTTGGAAAGAGCACCCAACCTAAGCCTACACCTCTACCCAATCCCCGTAACCCAGTAACCCCACCAACCTTTTTGGACACTAAGGGGCAATTTAGCATGGCCAACCCACCTAACCTCCACATCTTTCTATTGTGGGAGGAAACCGGAGCACCCGGAGGAAACCCACGCAGACATGGGGAGAACGTGCAGACTCTGCACAGACAGTGATCCAAGCCGGGAATCAAACACAGGCCCCTGGCGCTGTGAAGCAACTGTGCTAACCACTGCACTACCGTGCTGCTCCTCCACAGTACCTCATTATACATTGAGCCAGCAACATGTTTACACTTTCATCAGATTTATCGTAGTAATGTCAGGATTGCTCCAAAATATAAATGAACGGTGTATGCAAAAGATAATCAATAGTTTAATTAGTAAGCAAAATGAATGTTGGTGGCCAAATTTGAGCAAAGTGTATCTGAGTCAATTGATTTGTTTACATATGTGTTCTGACTCAAAAATGCGGAGATCAATCATAATCTCCAATTTGCTGTGCTCTCTGAAGGATAACAAATTCAAAAGTGAACTTGGAAACCTATTAGACAACCTTGCGGAGGGCTGTGTGGACAGTGAATTTTAATATTCTCCTCTCCTGTGAACTCAGGTTTTTAATACAGTGCAGGCAAACAACATGAACAACCGTGCAATGTAATGATAATGTTGGGTGTGGAATCTTGGCAACTGCAGCCAATTCAAAAACTATAGCCCAGTTCTCTTGTCACACAGTAATTGACATTATTCAAAGCAATGAAACTATGTATGGCCATAAGCCGAAGAAATATATCCATATGAAATGTTATAGCTGACTATGAAGTGACCTTTTGAGATTGAAATACAAGTTCACAGCAGTTGTATGCAAGCCATAGTTCATCTTTTGATTGTTTGGTGTTGGGTGTGATTTTAGAAAAATGCTTTGTACAGTGAATATTACATTCACTTTGCTCATCAATAATATTTGAGGAAGAAGGAACACCTTAAAATAAACTTTGTTGTGTTTTTCACAGTATGACAATGTCAATTCCACTTGTAATAGAAATTGCCGGATTTTTTTCTGTTGATGTCACTGGACATGAAAGGTGGGCAGCATCTATAATGTACATGTGTTAGAACATAGAATTCCTGCAGTGCAGAATGAGGCCATTTGACCCATTGAGTCTGCACCAACCCTCCGAAAGAGCGCCTACCTATGCCCACACCCCTGCCCTATCCTGTAACCCCACCTAACCTGCACACCTTTGGACACTAAGGGGCAACCTAGCGTGGCCAATCCACCTAACATGTACGTCTTTGGATTGTGAGAGGAAACTGGAGGACCCAGAGGAAACCCATGCAGACAGGGGTAGAAAGCGCAAACTCCACACAGACAGTCACCCAAGGCCGGAATTGAACCTGGGTCCCTGATGCTGTGAGGCAGCAGTGCTAACCACTGTGCCACCATGCCACAATGCCATCTTCCTGTCTAGGCATCAGGTTGAAAGTCTACCTTTGCTGTACCCTCAATAACGACACTTAGAGTGTAAATGGTAAAGAAGGCTTTAATAAGCTAAGAACTAGCTTGGTGCCGAGACGTGTGCTAACAGTGGTGCCGCCCACAAGGCGGCCCCTTTTTTCAGCTCCCAGATGGGAGGAGCCGAAGGCGGAGTCCCCCAGGGTTCCAAGCCCGGTCTTAAAGGGGACATCACCTTACATGATGACAAGGGTACAGTATTACAGTGACCGTTCATCACATTCATCCCCTGTTTAAAAAGAGTCCGGC
This sequence comes from Scyliorhinus torazame, assembly GCF_047496885.1. NCBI lineage: Eukaryota > Metazoa > Chordata > Chondrichthyes > Carcharhiniformes > Scyliorhinidae > Scyliorhinus > Scyliorhinus torazame. The sequence continues at coordinate 146,006,686 of NC_092712.1, read as the reverse complement.
GAGGGTGAAGTGCCATCATAAGTCCATTCGTTTCGGTGGCCGGATCGTCCTTATCGACCTCCTCAGCTCGGGCGGTGGTGCGGCGGATACGGATGTCTTGGTTGAGGGTAGGTCCGGGAGCATGGCGGGCAGAGCCTTGGTCCGGGTCGGGGTAGGGGCAGGGGGAATAGGTGGGGCCGGGGGGTAGCAGTGCCGGTGCCAGCGGGGTGTGTAGAGGGGGGGGCGCTAGGGGGCGTGCGTGGTAGGTGCTCACCAACGGGGGAGTGGGGCCAGGAGGGGGTGTGTTGTAGGGGGTGCCGGGTCCTGCAGGGGAGCGGTGCGGGAAGGGGTGTCTGTAGTGGGGGATCCAGCGGGTGCCAGGTCCCGGAGGGAAACCATATCTTGCCTGCCATCGGGGTACTCGACGTAGGCGTAACTGGGGTTGGCGTGAAGTAATCGGACTTGCTCGACCAGGGGGTCCGTTTTATGGCTCCTCGTGCGCCTCCGGAGCAGAACAGGTCCCGGAGCCATCAGCCAAGGTGGAAGCGAGACCCCGGAGGTAGACCTCCTGGGGAAGACAAACAATCGGTTGTGTGGGGTCTCATTCGTGGCCATGCAGAGGAGCGACCTAATGGAGTGTAGGGCATCGGGCACGACCTCCTGCCAGCGGGTAGTTGGGAGACGTCTCGACCGCAGGGCCAGAAGGACGGCCTTCCACACTGTCATGTTCTCCCTCTCCACCTGCCCGTTTCCCCGTGGGTTATAACTGGTTGTTCTGCTCGAGGCGATGCCTTTGCTGAGCAGATACTGACGCAGTTCATCGCTCATGAACGATACACCCCGATCGCTGTGGATATAAGTGGGGAAACCGAACACAGTGAAGATGCTGTGCAGTGCCTTAATCACAGTGGCTGAGGTCATGTCGGTGCAGGGAATGGCGAATGGGAAGCGGGAGAACTCATCCATAACGGTGAGGAAATAGGCATTACGATTGGTGGACGGGAGGGGCCCCTTGAAGTCCACGCTCAGTCGCTCAAAGGGCCCCGAGGCCTTCACGAGCCGTGCCTTGTCTGGCCAGTAGAAGTGCGGTTTGCACTCCACACAGATCTGGCAAGCCCTGGTCATGGCCTTGACCTCCTTGGTGGAGTAAGGTAGGTTGCGGGACTTGATAAAGCGGATGAGTCGGGTAACCCCCGGGTGGCCGAGGTCATTGTGGATGGCTTGCAGGTGATCCTCCTGCGTGTTGGCGCATGTGCCGCGGGACAGGGCATCTGGGGGCTCGTTGTGCTCCCCTGGACGATACTTGATATCGTACGTGTAGGTGAAGAGTTCGATCCTCCACCTCAAAATGTTATCGTTTTTTATTTTGCCCCGTTGCGTGTTATCGAACATATAGGCGACCGACTGTTGGTCGGTGACAAGGGTGAACCTCCTACCGGCTAGGTAGTGCCTCCAGTGCCGTACAGCCTCCACAATGGCTTGAGCCTCCTTCTCGACTGCAGAGTGTCGAATCTCGGAGGCGGTGAGGGTTCGGGAGAAGAACGCTACTGGTCTGCCTGCCTGATTGAGGGTAGCAGCCAGGACGATGTCTGACGCATCGCTCTCTACCTGGAAGGGGATAGTTTTGTCCACCGCGCACATAGCGGCCTTGATGATACCGGCCTTTGTGCGGTTGAAGGCCAATCGAGCCTCAGCTGAGGGGGGAAATATGGTGGTCTTTATGAGTGGGCGAGCTTTGTCCGCCTACTTGGGGACCCACTGGGCGTAGTAGGAGAAGAGCCCCAAGCACCATTTCAGGGCCTTGAGGCTGTGGGGGAGGGGAAGTTCCCCATGCCTTGAGGCATGCGGTCGAGGTCGGGACCTAGGGCCCCGTCTTCCACGACATAGCCGAGGATGGCTAGTTGGGTTGTATGGAAAACGCATTTGCCCTCATTATAGGTCAGGTTAAGGGCTCGGGCGGTGCAGAGGAACTTTTCGAGGTTTGCGTCATGGTCCTGCTGGTCATGGCCGCAGATGGTGACATTATCCAAATACGGGTATGTAGCCCGCAAACCGTACTGGTCCACCATTTGATCCATCGTCCTTTGAAAGACGGGGACCCCATTTGTGACGCCGAAGGGGACCCTGAGGAAGCGGAAGAGCCGGCCGGCTGCTTCGAAGGCAGTATAGGGGCGGTCTTTTGGTCGGCTGGGGAGCTGTTAGTAGGCGGATTTGAGGTCGACCATGGAAAATACTCGGTATTGGGCGATCCGATTGACCATTTCTGCTCTGCGAGGAAGTGGGTACGCATCAAGCTGCGTGAAGCGGTTTATGGTCTGGCTATAATCCACGACCATCCGTTTCTTATCCCCGGACCAGACTACCACCACTTGCGCTCTCCAAGGGCTGTTGCTAGCCTCGATGACCCCTTCTCCCAGTAAACGCAGGACCTCTGACTTGATAAAAGTCATGTCTTGGGCACTGTACCGCCGGCTCCTGATGGCGACGGGCTTACAGTCGGGAGTGAGGTTCGCGAATAGCGAGGGGGGTGCGACTTTCAGTGTCGCAAGGCAGCATTCCGTGAGGGGGGGCAAGGGTCCGCCGAACTTCAGTGTCAGGCTTCGGTGGCTGCACTGGAAATCCAGTCCGAGCAGCAGGGGGGCGCAGAGGTGGGGGAGGATATAAAATTTGAAATGGGTGTACTTGGCGCCCTGGATCGAGAGATCCGCGATACAGTACCCCTTGATTTGTACTGAGTGGGAGCCGGATGCGAGGGCTATGGTTTGGGATGCGGGATGGGTGTGCAAGAGCAGCGCCTTACTGTTTCTGGATGGATAAAGCTCTCCATGCTCCCGGAGTCGAAGAGGTATGCAGTGTCGCGCCCGTTGACTTGGACCTTCATCGTCGAGTTTTGCAGATGTTTTGGCCGAGTTTGGTCGAGGGTGATCGCTCCCACTAGTCCGAGTCCTCAGCCGAGTCGGACTTGTAAAATGGCCGCCGCCGTCGGTTGCACGTGTTGGGTTGAGAAGATGGCCACCGACAAGATGACCGTTCCCATGATTCGCACGAAGCTGATGACGCGTCAGAAGGGGATGTGTCGGGTCGCTGCGCAGCCGCATTGCGAGGCCTGCGGGCCTGAGAGCCTGATTTTCGGGCCGACTGTTCTTTGTTCTTCTGCCCTCTGGGCCTGGCCAGGCAGACCCTTGCAAAATGCCCCTTCTTCCCGCAGTCGCTGCAGATCGCGGAGCGGGCTGGGCAGCGTAGGCGTGGATGCTGGCCCTGTCCGCAGAAGTAGCACGGTGTGCCCCCAGGATGAGCGGATCGCCGCGCGGCGCAGACCCGTAACGTGGCTGAGTCTGAGGAAGTCCGAGGGGGGCTCGCAGAGTCCGCAGGATACGTACGTTGTGAGATATTTTGATGTATTTTCATTCAGGTTAAGTCTATGAGTAATGGTTTTAATAATATTTCATCACAAAATAACTGAAACAAAAAGTAAAATGAAGCAATATAAATCACAAATAAAATGTGATAACTTTGTACTCAGTTCTTAGAACCAGTGCTTTCTTCACACCCAAATGTGATAACCCGCACATGAATCACGGGGAACCACTCAGCACTCTCCCCATGACGATCGGGAAGTATGAGCTCCCATGGTCCCCAGCGGGGTCTCGTTACCAAGCCCTTATAATGCCGTCCTAGACCAGGACCGGGTGTTCTGTTAGTTCCGGGCTGGGACATTTGTGTTGGGCACCGTGGATGCGGCTTTACTTTTGAGTTGAGAATTAATCTGTTTAAACATTCATCTTCATCTGGGTTACCAACGAAACAAGTAGTAGCATTTATGTTCATCAGAGAGCTGTTTATTGCTTCCTGTCAGAAATGCAATAGAACATCTTTGCTATTGTTCAAACATTTCTCCAAAATCTTTGCTGGTATTATAGCTTGTGATACCAATCAATGCAGTCGAAACGGTTGTTAACGAGAACTGTGGTTTTAATCAGCTAGAATATGCCCACCAGTAGCTTCTCCCGCACTGAGAGGCTGTCCCGGATCGATGGGTTATATACCTTCTCAGAGGGGCGGAGCCACAGGCGGAGCCAACAACAACATCAACACAACAGTAACAGTGAGGAAATACAATAATATATACAACAGCCATACGTGGCTCACCACAGCTTGCCAACAATTTCTATTTGTAGACTTGAAAGTAGGATTTTACTCTTATTAGATGACTTTTTTCCAACAGTACTGAGATTGGTGGGTACAGAACATGGGCTAGGACATGTTGCACATGATCCGTGTTTACAACCATCTAATTTTCCAGTATTAGTTCTGCTGGGTGCCATTAGCACCTACCTAAATAGTGATGGTCATATTTAAATGAAGTAATAATGATATGCAATATTATTCTTTCTAAATCCATGCTGGATGCTGGAAAGAGCAGAACACAGCAACAGTTTGGATTTATATAAAGCTTTCAATGTAGTAAAGCATCAAAAGGTACTTCACAGATGCATAATGAAACAAAATCTGATACAGAGATACATAGAAGATAGGAGCAGGAGGAGACCTTTTGGCCCTTCGAGCCTGCTCCGCCATTCATCACGATCATGGCTGATCATCCAACTCAATAGCCTAATCCTGCTTTCTCCCCATAGCCTTTGATCCCATTCTCCCCAAGTGCAATATTTAGCCGCGTCTTGAATATATTCAAAGTTTTAGCATCAACTACTTCCTGTGGTAATGAATTCCACAGGCTCACCATTCTTTGTGTGAAGAAATGTCTCCTTATCTCTGTCCGAAATGGTTTACCCTGAATCCTCAGGCTGTGACTCCTGGTTCTGTCCACACCCATCATTGGTAATATCTTCCCTGCATCTATCCTGTCTAGTCCTGTTAGAATTTTATAAGTCCCTATGAGATCCCCCCTCATTCTTCTGAATTCCAGCGAGAACAATCCCAACCGAGTCAATCTCTCCTGATATGACAGTCCCTCCATCCCTGGAATCAGTCTGGTAAACCTTCGCTGCACTCCCTCGAGAGCAAGAACATCCTTCCTCAGAGAAGGATACCAAAACTGCACACAATACTCCAGGTGTGGCCTCACCAAGGCCCTGTACAATTGCAGCAACACATCCCTGCTTCTATACTCGAAACCTCTCGCAATGAAGGCCAACATACCATTAGCCTTCTTTACCGCCTGCTGCACCTGCACGTTTACCTTCAGCGAATGGTGCACAAGGACACCCAGGTCCCGCTGCACACTCCCCTCTCACAATTTACAACCATTCAGGTAGTAATCTGCCTTCCGGTTTTTGCTTCCAAAATGAATAATCTCACATTTATCCAAATTATACTGCATCTGCCATTGGTTTGCCCACTCGCCCAACCAGTCCAGATCTTGCTGTAGGATCCCTGTATCCTCGTCACATTCACCCTCCCACCTAATTTGGTATCATCAGCAAACTTTGAGATGTGACATTTTGTTCCCTCATCCAAATCATTAATACATATTGTGAATAGCTGGGGTCCCAGCACCGATCCCTGTGGTACCCCACTGATACTGAGCTAAATATTAAAGGTGGAAAGGTGGAAAGTCTTGAGGAATTGTTGGGAATTCTTGAGCTATGAGCTGAGACAGTTGAAACTACGGCTTGTAATGGTGGAGGAACTAAATTATGAGAGTCACAAGAAGCCAGAATTAGAGAAGCACGGAGATCTCAAAGGGATTTAGACCTGGAGAAGGTTACAGAGGGAGAACACAGTGAGTCCCTGGTGAGATCTGAGAATTTTAAAATCATGACATCACCTGGACCAATGGAGGTTATTGTGCGCAAAGAATGATTGCTGACAGGTAGCTCTGTGTGGCACTGCTCCCAGATGCTGTCCGACCTCCAGACAAGTTTCCCAGGGTAGACTGCTGCAGAAATTGGCAACCTGATCCATGGAGGCGGGCAGTCCCAGTTTCGGGCAATTTTCTGAACTCATGAACATTTTCCTGGCATGAAAATCAAATACTGCAGATGCTGGAAATCTGAAATAAAAGCAGGGAGTACTGGAACAGCTCAGCAGGTCTGGCAGCATCTAGAACAAAGAACAAAAGAACAAAGAACAATACAGCACAGGAACAGGACATTCGGCCCTCCAAGCCTGTACTTGGCATGATACCAAGCTTTGCCAAAAACCTCAGCACTTCCTTGTGCCATATCCATCTGTATCCATCCTATCCATGTGTTTATCAAGATGTCTTTTGAACACTGTTAATGTATCTGCTTCCACAATCTTCCCTGGCAACTTGTTCCAGGCACTCACCACCCTCTGCGTAAAAAACCTGCCTCACACATCTCCTCTAAACTTTGCCCAACGGACCTTAAACCTAGGCCCCCTGGTGACTGATCCCACCACCCTGGGAAAGAGTGCCTGCCCATCCACTCTAGCCACGCCCCTCATAATCTTATAGACCAAAGGGCCCGTCCGGGATTTGAATGCAAATTTCAAGACCAAAACATCTAAAGCGAGAATCATACTCCTAGACCAATGAGCCCCTCGGTGGCTCTGTGGACCTCCAAAGAAGCATATATTGCACTCAAAATGTTTCCCGCTTCACAGATTGGTAGCTGTGTTTTTCTGGAACTTTCTGTTTACATGTCAGATGGATCCCCACTCCAGAACCCAGCAGCAAATTGAAGATGGACTCCCCATGGTAGACCAAAGAGCCGTCAGAGCCTCCTCTTAATGCTCCAGTGGAGGAGATTTCATGACAGAAAGGCCACATCCACAGTTAGAATCAATCTTGCCAAGATTCCCCCTCCACACTGATGGCCCTCACGGTTTTGGACCATTTGAATTTAAAAATTTTCTGCAGATATCCAAGAAGAGGGTCTTGTCCAAGCAGCAATGTTTGGTTTCTTCATGACTCCCTCTACCTTCTCCTCAATAACTTTGGCTATGAAGTTCAATATTCAATTGGCTTTCATGGTTACCACCATGGTTTAGTGTTGAGTCTACAGATTCTCTAGGTCTCTTTCCAATATTCTTACCTATTGTAGAGTGCATACGTTATTTATTTCTCCATTGTAAAGACAGTAAATTCCACCATCCAACTGCACAAATAATTATTTTGTCTAACTCATTTGGTTATTTTGGAACTGCTTCCTCCAATTCTACAGTCCATCAGAGTTTGTTGATATCAGCAGATTTGACAGGTTTTCAGTGCGTTTCTGAGTCTAGGGGCGGGATTCTCTGCCCGATCACCGATTACGAAATTGGCGTCAGCGTCGGCGATTGGGCAGAGAATCCCTTTTTACAACTGAATCAGGGGCGGCGGCTGTTTTCGGATGCTCCGCCCCCTCCAAAACGGCGTCACCAGGGAGTACGCCGCACGCCGTTGGGACGGCCTCAGAACGTTACATGAAGGCCCTCCCCCGATGCTCCGCCCCCGATGGGCCGAGCTCACGATGGCGCGGTTCATTTGTGTTCTCAGATTTCATGAACCCCACGTGGCGGCTGGGGGAGCCGTGCCATTGGTGGGGGGGGGGAACTTCAGCGAGGGCTGGGGGGACTGGTGGGTGGTGGTCTGGGGGTGGTGAGGGTGGGTCCAGGGGGGCACTATCTGGCAGGTTGGGTCTGCGCATGGCCGACGCCATTCTGTACGGCACGACCGCTGCACATGCGCAGCCACGGACCCGGTCATTCTCTGACCATTTTAGGCATGGAAGCTGGGAGTTCTACCTGGTGCCGTTGCTAGCCCCTTACCGGTCTCAGAATCAGTGAGTGTTCGGCGCTGATTTTGGCATTGTAAAACGCCACAGTTCCCACACCAGCATCGGCACTTAGTCGCAGAATCGGAGAATCCAGACCTAGGTCATTTATACAAAATATACTCGGCAGGATTCTCCGTTTCTGAGACTAAGTCTTGACGCCAACGCAGAATGCGTGGATTTTCACGACATAAAAACTGGCGCCAACCTGGATCGATTCAGCAATTCGGGTGGCTGACCAGCTGCAGCTGCATATACACACTACAATCCCCACACACACTCATCCCAGCCAACAAGGTGGCACTGGTTGTGCTGGAGCGCGCCCATACAGCTGATGGGTCAGCTGGGGCCAGAGGGCACCTATGGGGGTGCCCTGGCGGGACACCTAAACGACCTGTAGCCCTAAGTCCACAGTGCGCTGATAGCGGCGTGTGCAGCTGCATGCCTGCCTTGCCTGCTGCGGCAATGATGTTCCATGCCTAACCACCCTGACCCCACAGCCCACCTCCTAGCCACACCTCGCTACTCCCCCCGGTCATGGCAGAAACCCTCCGGCCAGTGACACAACTGCCAGCAAAATATGGTGATGTTGGACACTTTACGTACATTCCAGACCGCATTGATGCCGCTGTCAAGGTGATGGGGAATTGAGATTTGGCATCAAATCGACGCCCGCCTCGATTTTAGCGTCGGAATCTATTCCGCACCCGATCACATTTTGCCATTTTGGCATCAGCCATCGGGGAATCCCACCCAAGAAATATGTATCCGATCACTGAGGCCTGGGGCACCCACTCCCCCTATAATGAGTATTCTCTACTTTGTTCCTTTCAACCACTTTCTTTTTTAAAATATATTTATTAAAGTTTAAATGAATTTATTAAAGAGAATTTGTCAAATACCCGTACCAGCCTCCCCAAACAGGCGCCGGAATGTGGCGACTAGGGGCTTTTCATAGTAACTTCATTTACACTTGGAGTATCGTGTTCAATTCTGGTCGCCACACTACCAGAAGGATGTGGAGGCTTTAGAGAGGGTGTAGAAGAGATTTACCAGAATGTTGCCTGGTATGGAGGGCATTAGTTATGAGGAGCGGTTGAATAAACTCGGTTTGTTCTAACTGGAACGACGGAGGTTGAGGGGCGACCTGATAGAGGTCTACAAAATTATGAGGTGCATAGACAGAGTGGATAGTCAGAGGCTTTTCCCCGCGGTAGAGGTGTCAATTACTAGGGGGCATAGGTTTAAGGTGCGAGGGGCAAGGTTTAGAGGAGATGTACGAGGCAAGTTTTTTACACAGAGGGTAGTGGGTGCCTGGAACTCGCTGCCGGAGGAGGTGGTGGAAGCAGGGACGATAGTGACATTTAAGGGGCATCTTGACAAATACATGAATAGGATGGGAATAGAGGGATACGGACCCAGGAAGTGTAGAAGATTGTAGTTTAGTCGGGCAGCATGGTCGGCACGGGCTTGGAGGGCCGAAGGGCCTGTTCCTGTGCTGTACATTTCTTTGTTCTTTGTTATTTGTTCATTGTGGACATTTAGCTGCCGCATTCTCCACAGTGCATTGGTACACCAGATGGCACAACTGTTCAGGTCTGTGTTCGGGAACGGGGCGAGAATCAATTTTGATGCCAAAATCGGAAGCGGCGCCGTTTTTTGTATTCTCCGCCCTCTGAAAAGTGGCGTACTCTAGATGCTCCATCCCCGACCGGCATTGATCCCAACGGGGTGTGTTACTTGTACTCACACCATTCGTGAACACAGCGCGCTGGCTGCGGACTCAGTTAGGGAGGGCTGATCCGCGGGCAGGGGGGCTTCATTCGGGGCTGGGGGCATTGTGGGCGGGCAGTCCGGTGCGTGGGAGCAGCTGGGGGGGGCGGGGGCACTACTTTTGTGGTATGGATCCACGGGCTGAGTCCGCCATGGAGCACGGCGCGGCCGCTGCAGACCGCTGCCGTGCACGCGCGCGGCCACGGAACCGGAAATGCTCAGTGCCATATCGGCAGCTAGAGCTGCGAGCTCTACGCTGCCTCCCTGCTAGATCCAGCAAAACGGTGAATCGGTATCCATTTTGCACCAGTTTCACTGGTGTAAAATGGCCACCGTTTTCATGCCTGCGTGGGGACTTCGTCTCTAAAACAGAGAATCCAGCCGCCGATCTTGCCAGCCTTCTTCGACGCAATGTCCAAAGTGGTGGGGATGAGGGTGGAGCCGTGCCCGAAAGCGGCAGTCTTCGGGGTATCAGACCAGCCAGATCTCTTCATGGGGAGGAGGGCTGACGCCCTTGCCTTTGCCTCCCTGATCACACGCCGTAGATTTCTGCTTGACTGGTGGTCAGCAGCACCACCTAAAGCTGCAGACTGGCTGTCTGACCTATCGGAATTTCTCCAAATGGAGAAAATGAAATTCGCCATCTGGGGGTCGGAAGATGGCTTCCTCAAAACATGGGAGCCATTCACCCAACTGTTCCGGGAGCTGTTTGTGGCCAACGAACAAACAAATAGATAATCAAGCAGCCAAGATCCAGGAGAAAGTAGCATAGACATGAGAAAAGAGAGGGAAGGGATGGAGGACATGGGGGGCGGCAGGGTGTGGGGGCGCGGGGGGGGGTTCAGTGCAAGAGGGGGTAGCCAAACACAGCTGAGATGAAAGGGGAGCTGCAGCGAAGGAGGGGAGGAGGGGGAAAGGGGGGATAGGGAAGGAAGAAGGACAACGGGAGGAGAATAATAGAGGGGAACCAGAGGGAAGGAAAGAGAAGGGAACACTAACGGTTAGGCGCGCACGGCAGATGACAACGATCCCAACAAACACAGCAGGACAAAAGAGAGTAATAAAGTATAGGAGGAAGGAACGACAGACGCCGATGCAGAGGCAAACGCACAAAAATAATAAAGAAAACCAACCAGGAGAGGAAAATAACATCAGGGGCACCACCCAGGCTCCCCTCCCACCCAGTTTTGGTTTTGCCTGCTCTGTATGTATTTAAAAAAGAACAATAAAGAAGGGAGAGGAGAAAGCCCCCCCCTCCCCAAAATGGCATGTATAATGAAATTTTCTCTTCATTGCTTCTATTGGTATACACTTCCCCTGTTTTTATTTCCCCACCCCTTGGTTCTTTTAGTTCTGTAGTGTTTTTGTTATTTCTTTTTGGTTTCTCTGTGTGTACATTTGTAAATATACCAAGTTTAAACCCAATTGAAAAATTCTTTAAAAAAAAAAGGTATGATCTTCCCCTTCCAAATCATGTTGGTTATCCTCAAGTTTGTTTTTAATGATTTCCTACATTATTTTACATCAAATAGGGTTTGCTCCCAATCTACCAGTGCCTCCTCATTATCTAACAATTCCCTCAAGCGGCTGGCAGCGCCATACAAATCTTTTCCTTAGTTTCTTTCAGCATTCTGCTAATTTGTGTCGAGGCCTTTTAACCTGTCTAGGACTTCCATCTCATTTATATCAAAGTCATTCATTTTACTTTGGTTAATTCTGAATACTTGTAGGAAATAATCATTCCGGATATTAACTATCCTGTGCTCACCCTCAGCTCAAGTCTCATTTGCATATTTTATAGTTTCCATCTCTGGCTGCTGTTTGGAACAGATAGAACAAATGTTTCACTCTCATTTAAATACTTTTACATGAGCTCATGTGGTTAAAACAACAGCTGATTTTAACAGCAAATGTCTTGAGATTTTGTCGACAATTATAATCACAGTGGAGTGTTATATTAACTATAATAAAGCTTTAAACTCACAAAATCTTTTGGATTTTCACAACCCCTCCAGGTTACATATCTCTGTATTTGTGCTCCATTTGGCACGATAGTAATGGAAACAAATTTAAATATTGAATAAGGAATATTTAAAATAAGAGTATTCAAACACAACAATTTAATGATGCATATAGAACCGCCAAACTGTGGGTAATATTTTGCATGTATTGTTCGCATCTAATTTAATTTTAAACCAAGCACATTTTACTGTAGCTCTCTAAATTTTGTTTTCTTCCAGACCCAGCATATTTCAGATGGCATAGTTTCATTTCCCACCATCCAAGAGGTGGATGGCGAACACATCACCGCTGATGTTGTTAGATAATGAGGGGCAGCACGGTAGCATGGTGGTTAGCACAATTGCTTCACAGCTCCAGGGTCCCAGGTTCGATTCCCGGCTTGGGTCACTGTCTGTGCGGAGTCTGCACGTTCTCCCCATGTGTGCGTGGGTTTCCTCCGGGTGCTCCGGTTTCCTCCCACAGTCCAAAGATGTGCAGGTTAGGTGGATTGGCCGTGCTAAATTGCCCTTAGTGTCCAAAATTGCCCTTAGTGTTGGACTGGGTTATGGGGATAGGGTGGAGGTGGAGGTGTGGGCTTGGGTAGGGTGCTCTTTCCAAGAGCCGGTGCAGATTCGATGGGCCAAATGGCCTCCTTCTGCACTGTGAATTCTATGATGATACTCCCTGCACTGCTCTTATTTAACGTTTCAGGAGTGTGAAGAGACTGGAGGCAGGACTCATGCCCCTCACCTGGGCCTCTTCCAAATCACCGTAAAATTGTGAACAGGTCAGGGTTGGCGGGAGCCCAGAGGGAAGTACACGCGAAGGATTTTAAAGCTGGCACCCTCTTACAACCTGTTATGGGTGAACGTAAAATTCTGCCCCATGTTGTGGACCTGAGATGAATCCCACCAAATAAATATTCGTTGAATCATTTTAATATATTTTCCAGCACTCCTTTGCATTAGACCATTTTGAATTTAGCCTGATTACAATATATTATTCAGGGGGTAATCAATACATCTGCTATTTGGAATTCTGTCATTCAGTCATAATTAGCAATAATACCATATTTGAAAAGAAAAAGGTTGCTGTGAATCATTCCTAATGACAGTGGTGCAGCAAATATATGGTGGAGTATGTCAATTAGTCCCTTGAGACTGTTCTGCTATTCACCTAGGTCATGATTGACCTGTACCTCAACTCCACTTCTGTGTGTTTATTCCATATCCCCTTACCGAACAAAAAGCAATGGGCATTTTTGCACTTTGTGCACAGAGTGCTGCCTGTGGCAAGGTAACCAACATGTAGCTCTCCAGCTGCATAGCTGAGTTTCCTCTCCAGGAAATCTGGGGGGGTGGTTTTCGCTGACACGTGGCGGGTTGAGGTCTGATAGAACAGGCAACACCTGTTCCACAGAGATCAGGCAGCTATTTTTAAAGGCCGGCCTGATCTGCTTTAAAACAATACACACTCCCATGGACCCAGTGGACCCCCCCCCCTCCGCCCTAAGTACCGGAAGAAGCCCACCTCCTTAAATAGCATTGGGGCAGGCTCCTCCCCACAAGCCCCAGGGCAGCCCCCCAACTTACATAAGGGAAATCCCCAGAGGGTCTGACCCAGCAGTACCACCCTGGGTCAGTGCCAGGGCACTGACTGGGCATGCCCCTCTCCCCCTGGGGGCCATAATTACCTTTGTGCCTCCCATGGGTTTGCCTCAACTGCTTCCCGTTTTTCAATAGCTGTTTTTGGCAATGGGGGGAATTCCTTACCAGGGGGAACATATGGCAGAGAAGTCCATTAAGCCCATGATAATTTATTTAAATGAATATAAATGAGATTCCTTCATTTTGTGGGCGGTAATCTCGTTACGTCACCAGTGAATGACAGGGGAAATCACAAGCAGGATTCTCACTTTAGGAGACTTTGTTCTCCTGCCCGAGATGAATGGCCACTGATTTGCATTCACGTTGGGAACGCAATGCACAATCCTTAACCATGCAAATTTATGCAGGGTGGGGATTGCGAATGGGCTCCGCAAATCCCGCAATCAGGCCACAATTTTGAGCAGGTGGCTCGATAGTGAAGTCTGTCAGTTGGGCCCCCTTCCCTCCAGAACCCAATTCCAACCCCCTCCACTATAGGATTCTCTGAATCACCCCTGCCCCCCCAAAGTACGAGGGTGGTCAGACCCTCTCCTCGCTGCCCCTCCACCAGAGACCCCCATGAGCTAGACCCCCACTACTGACTCCAATTACAGAAACTCCCACCAGTAATCCTCCGATTACAGAGACTCCCACCAGAGACCTCCCAAAGGAGAGGATCCCACCAGAGACCCCCATTATAGAGACCCACTAATTACAGAGATACCTACCAGAGACCCTCATAAAAGAGACCCCCACCAGAAATCTCCATTACAGAGATCCCACCAGAGACCCTAATTACAGAACCCCCACCAGAGACCCCTCATAAGAGAGACCCCTGGTTGGAAGTCCCCCATAAGAGAGACCTCTGGCTGGAAGCTAGAGAGCAGTCCAGAAAGAGGCAGTGAAAAAAAAATCACTGCTTTAAAACTCTCTGTGCAATACACACTGGCGCAGGCACAGGAAACAGCACCTGTAGATTCCTGAAAAGAGAAAAGAAGTCGCTGGTTTAAACCTCCTCAGATCTTTCATTCATAGCTCTGCGAAATTGCTTTAACCAGGCTACGATTGACAGCGTCCACACACACACAGCTACCTCCATTGTTTAATTCATCTTCTGTAATGCTTCAGTGGATTTCAAGTGGTCAGCAGTGAAACTAACGCCATGTTTATAAACATCTAGCTATGATTGACAGCTCCTGGTCCAGATCAAAGCCAGCTAAGTGCTCTCACTGCCTCTTTTTATTTCATGGTGGAGTCTCTGGTTGTGGTGTCTGTAATTGGGGGTCTCCGATGGGGTCTCTGTATTTGGGGGACCTCTAACAGGGGTCTCTCTTATGGAGGGTCTTTGGTGGGTGTACAGTGGGTGAGTCTGGTGAGGATGGGGTGGGCAGGATTTGCAATGTGGTGGGAGGGTGGCCCTCCGATAGACTTTGGGGGAAACCCCCTGATAGGGTTACCCCCTGGGCACACCGCAAGATCCATCGCATCAGGGCTATGATTGTAAATACCTGCATCAATTCTCGCCCGCGTGAATCCTAGCCCAAAGGACTGGAGATTCACAAGGACTTGTAGAATATGGTGCCCATCCCGTTAATAGGATGTAAATGGGTCAAATTGATCAGCGGCGGGCAGCGGAGAATCCAGCCACAGAAAAAGAGATCTCGTCACGGAGATTCTCGTTGTGGCAGTCTCGTGGGAATTTCTGCCGGCCTTGCTATTTTTGCCTGCAGGGAACGCCGGCAGGAAATCCCCCCAATCTCTTGCTCAAAGTTGATCTGATTAAGGGAATCGGAGAACAGTAAAATGAAGTCCAAGTCTTAATGTTGTTTTTAAATATATTAGAATGGATTGAAAAAAACTGTGGTGGAAGCCTGGAATCAAATAGTGAAGGAGCCTCAAAATCACTTGTGTGAAGCACTTGACTTTTTTTTTGTGTGTAAAGTAAAAGCAATTGCAGGAGCTGTATGAACTCAAAAAAACGTATGTGTACTTAAATAATGCAGCCATGTAAATGATCCTTGAAGGAATTTGATAAGTATTACATTTGCATTGTTTGAAAGATCGAGGAATTACTGTGTAGCACAGTAATGGAGCATAAGTGATTTCATGCTCGAAGGCACACATTTCTTCAATGCTCTCAGCACTATAACCACAGTGATAGCATGGTGTAGTGCCATGGCTAATGTATTGAAACTGCTGCTGAATGAGGATGCATTCGATGGTACCTGTGGCTTCCTCCACAAGGAGTGGCAGTATGCCTAACAACAAAAGAGGAGGAAGTAACCTTGATTGTCAACAGGAAAGCTGTGCTTAAAGTGCAGGTTGGCTGCAGATATCTGAGTAGTAGATAACAGAGATCTATGCCGAACTAAAGGCCATGGATCCACTTTTTTGGCTTTAGGTACTAGCAATCTTCCTTTGTGTGTTTGACTCCTTGAAAAACAGTCAGTGTCTCTTAATATATATCAAATATAAATGTATTCCTGTTAAAAGTTATACTTTTTTATGTTAGAAACAATATGTTGGTTCCTACGTGAATATTTATAGCAAAAGCAATTCAGGAATAATTTATCAATTCTGTAAGAAAAGGCTACTTGTGCTTGAGAATTTATTGTGGAAGTAAAATGCTCAAGGCTGACATGCTCCAGCGCTTCAGAAATGCACTCTTCATAAGGGAGTCTGACAGTACTGTGTTAACAAGCTGCTTTAGTCTCTGGGTTCAGCAATTTACTATTCAAAATTCAAACCATTATATTTCAAAGAAATGCCCCACCTCAACTATTCTGCACTAACCTTAAATGGAATTTTCTCCAAATACAGGGTACAGTGGACGCATGTCAACTAAAAATAATATTAAACTCTTTTACTAATACTATCTGTTTTCTCAATTTGCACACCAAATTCCAAATAATATTTGGATTGTTTTACTCTGTTGGTAAACCCTGATTTTCTGACATAAATGACAGGGCAGCACAGTAGCATAGTGGTTAATACTGTGGCTTCACAGCGCCAGGGTCACCGATTCGATTCCCTCCTTGGGTCACTTCCTGTGTGGAGTCTGCACGTCCCCCCCCCCTGTTTCTGCGTGGGTTTCCTCCCACAAGTCCTGAAAGACATGCTGTTAGGTCATTTAGACATTCTGAAATCTCCCTCTGTGTACCTGAGCAAGCGCCGGAATCTGGTGACTGGTAGCTTTTCACAGTAACTTCATTGTAGTGTTCATGTAAGCCTACTTGTGACAATAAATGTAATTATATTATTAAAAATTGAAAAGGGTGCAGAGAAATATCATGCCATTTCTCTGTCTTGTTTGGGCAACAACTGTATTTCTGTTAAGGGAATTGATGGATGCATAAAGGGACAACCAAAAATAATGGAATCTTCATTTGAATAATTAAGTCCTGACGGCTATAAGATTTTACGGATTCAAGGTATAAAACCCTTTTAATTAAAAATTCCAAGATCCGAGTTCTTATTTTCTAAGTGGAATTATCAAAATCTTACATGGCATCACTCAGATGCCTGCTATCCTCCATTACTCATGCATGCCGGCACTGTAGCATCTATTTGTCCATGTGAAACAGCCAACAGTGTTAGTAAGGGAATTGTGCACAGAATCTAATTTAAGACGACCTGACAGAAGATTTCTTTGTTCAATTACCAAGACGTCATGTAAACTCTAGACTTCACAAAAGACCGAGTAATTTCCAACACAAATTACATCCAACACAAAAACAGAGGTTCCATCATCTATTGCGCCAGTTCCAAAAAAACATGTCACTGGATGTCAGCCCGCCTATACAACTGGTCACCTCTCCAGATCAAATTCCTCACCGTAGAATGTTCCTGTTCTTGGTAATGATACTCTTAGAATGAAGATTTTAAAGTACAATGACACTGATTGGCACATTTTAAACAATCATAAATATTAAACATTATTTAATTTACTAAGAACCTGACTCCGGGACACGAGTGAAACTAGAAAATGATTCTGTAATTTTTTAAATTATTTTTAGCTAAATAAAATCAGCTTACTCTTACTCTAATCAAAAATTAAGGCTTGGATCCACCATTTGGCAGGTATTCCCGAGCCTGGTGCACTTCCTTCCTATTTGGGCAGCAATTGATCCATGGAGACCCCCCAGCCGCCCTTAAAACTAAACCCTCTGCCCCTGCACCCCCAACTCTGGGGCCTTGTCAACTGGCCCTAGTAAGGCCACCTCACCAACCATCACTTCAGACTCCAGCAATGATCTGCCTTCTGGGCCTCCTGCATTCCCATTAATGGCCACCATTCCTGGTGGTGTGTCAGGTATTGGCGAGCAGCCAGGCTCTGACTGGCTGGCAGCTATTGGAGGTGATCAATTTGCTTTGTCCATGAATAGGACACCAATGCCAGCTGTGTAAGTGTTTGATTGACACTTAATTTGGGTCTGGGGTCTGATTAACTGCAACAGTGTTGCCGCCAGCTTTCCAGGTGGTGGGTTGGCTTACTACAGCAAGGATTAAATTATGCCCTCTGAGTGTCTATGAATCTGTGAACAGAGTGGGAAAGAAACTCACAGTAACATCACAGCATAAATAGGTGGATGGGTATGAGTCTGCAAGTAAACTTTTAATTTAATTTAAACAATCTATAGAAGCTAGATCAATTAGTGCAAGAAGTAAAACCAATCTGACAAACTACATTAACTTTAACTTAGATTTTATAGGTGGCATGTTGGATAACCTTATAATCAATGGCCGTGATTTTCCGACCGTGTCAGGCTTGAGCGAGACCGTGATGCGGTTCGATTGCAGAAGAGGCCAAAATGGGAAACCGCGCCAAGCGGCGATTGGTTTGCAATCTAACCGGCCCGCTCCCATTGGCAAAATCAGCATCCTGCCATGGCTTGCCGAAAAACCAATAATCACCACTTAAAGCCAATCTCAATACAATTAACGGGAGCAACGGCCTCCCATGATCTAACCCCTCCCCAGCAAGTGGTCACGCAGGTGGCAATTAATATGTGAAGCTGACAGAATGGCTGCTGTGAGAACCCGAGGAGGTGAGTAGCCATCTGCGCTCCCGGGCAATGAGACTAGGGGCAATGGGGTTGCTACCCCAGTGCTCAGGAGGGTGGGGGGGCAGTGGCGGAGCCCCCGGGGGTAGCGGCCTTGGTTGGGGGGGGGGGGCATGGGGAACCACTGGTGGGGGGGGGACTTAGGCTTTGGGGAGTGATGGGTGTCTCAGCGCCCATGGATCCACCATGCCATCCCTTGGATCGTTTGTGCCCATAATGAGGGAAACCCCAGTCCCTACCTGTCTGCCACACCAACCACTCATAACTCCCACTGACCATGGAGGCCTCTGGCCGCGCGGCTGAAGGACATTGCTAATAGGGAATTGGCAAGCGTAGTTAAGTGAGCACTTCACATCTCCCAAGTGGATTCCCTTGGATAGGTGTGACATGTAGCATGTGGGAGTTATTGCCTACCATCCCAATCAGCCTGCGATTCCTGGACACTATGGCTGAACACTGCAGGAAGCAACACCACAGACACAGCGGACAACACCTGAACATCCAGGGGCTGGGCCCCATCACCGGGGACATGTCTGCGACCAAAGGATGGGTGTGTGCACCGGGGAGGGGACCAACGTCCAGTCCAGGTAACATTACATAAGTCTGGGGTAGAGGATCTGGGGGCCAATTTAGCATAGCCAATCCATGTAATATGCAGACCCAGCACGCCCCCCCCCCCTCCTGGTCGGTGCCTGTACGGCCCTGGGGATCACCTCAGGTTGGAGAAGTAGCTGGATTGACCTCTGGCTGCCCCTGTGCCATCTGGCTCTGCCACCCTGGCTGCTCCCCAATGTCTGCACCCTTGGTGATGTTCCTCAGTGAGTGGAACATGTTCTGGAGAACCCAGGCAACACCCACATTTGACTGGGGCATGCTCCACAATGCCTCAGAAAATGTCCACCTGGGACTGGGACACGTCCCTCAGCGGCCATGGCATGCTCTGGAGTGCCTTGGCAATGCACATCTGAGACTGGTGTTGACACTGAGTGTCTTTAAGACAGAGATGGATAGGTTCTTGATTAATAAGGGGATCAGAGGTTATGGGGGAAGGCAAGAGAGTGGGGCTGAGAAATATACCAGCCATGATTGAATGGCGGAGCAGACCTGATGAGGCGAATGGTCTAGCTCTGCTCCTATATCTTATTGTCTTCTCCAGCCTCATTTTATATTGGTGCAGTGTCCATTATTAACTCTCTTTACGGTTTATGTATCAAAAAACACTCTTACAACCTTCTTTTATACTTTACATGAGCTCATACACATATTTCATCTTCTCCCCTCTTATTGCTTTTTTAGTTGTCCTCTGCTTGTTTTCAAAGGCTTCCCAACCCTCTGGCTTCCCACTAATCCTCACCACATTGTATACTTTTCAAGACAGAAAACAGATAATCGTGGTAAATGGTAGTTTCTCGGATTGAGGATGGTGTTCCCAAAGCTCATTGCTAGGACCACTACTTTTTTGATATAGAATAATGACTTGGATATTGGAACATGGACCAAAATATTTTAATTTGCCAATAATACCAAACATGGAGGTACGATAAATAATTATTGATATGGGTCTGGAGTTACACATAGGCCAGACAACGATGGCAGGTTTCCTTCCCAAAAATACATTAGTGAACCAGCTTTTACAATAATCAATTCATGGTCATCATTAGATTCTAATTCCAGGTTTTTTATTGAATTCAAATTTTCCCATCTCCCATGATGGGATCTGAATACAATTGCGCAGAATATTACCCTGAATTACTCATCCAATAAAAATACCACCACACAACCACTTCCCCTGACTATAGCAGGACAAAGATGGACCAACAGAATGAGTAGAAAATTGGCAGATGGAATTTAATACAGGGAAGCGTGAGGTGATGCATTTTTGCAGAAGGGGTAGGGGAGGCTATATTGGCTTAATGGCACAATCCTAAACAGTGTGTAGGGCCAAAGGTTTCGGGGGGTTCATATGCACAGAACTTTGGAGGTGGCAGGAACAGGGCATATTGAAAGAGTAATGAGCAGGGCAGCACGGTGGCGTAGTGGTTAGCACTGCAGTCTCACAGCGCCGCGGTGCCAGGTTTGATCCCGGCCCTGGGTCACAGTCCGTGTGGAGTTTGTACATTCTCCCCGCGTTTGCGTGGGTTTTGACCCCACAACCCAAAGTTGTGCAAGGTAGGTGGATTGAACATGCTAAATTGCCCCTTAATTGGAAAAAATAAATTGGGTACTCTAATTTATAAAAAGAAAGAAGAGTAATGAGCAAAATATATCAGATCTTGGATTCGAAAAATAGAATATTATGTAAAAAGCAGGGAAGTTGTGCTGAACTTTTATGAAGCTCTGGTTATGCCACAAATAGTTCTGGTCCCCACAATCTTGTAGTCCCTGTGTATCCTAACTGAGTGGTCCAGTTTTAATACAGGAATGATGGGGGCTACCCGTTCTGAATACTGCGTGGGTCTGATCATTCCCAGTTCCTTCAGGCATTTCAGTTTGGCTTCCATGTTTTGGTGCAAAGCGTAAGGGAATAGTCTCTTAAAACTTTGGTGTTGAATCTGAGTTGACATAAATCTTGGTCTTTATTCCCTTTATTCGACCCAATTCGTTCTGGAACATGTCTTTATATTTGCATAAGACTTCCGTCCCCCGTTATTTATATTGCTGTGAAGAAATAACAGAGCCGCTCAGTGTATTGGCTCCAGTTTCGGCTCTCTGGGCGAATGGGTCTAACTTCGGAATCATGGGCATTTTTCACTCACTCTTCTTTGGTATCATCAATGCTTCCCGACTTCTCCATTCATTTTGGAGGCTTCTCCCTTTTCCCTCAAATTCAACGATTGCAGGCTTGGATTGATCCAGTTGATACTTATCGCCAATGTGGTCGTTCTAGGCAATACCAGATAATCTTCAGTATGATGTCTAGAGGTTTTATTGACAACTAACATGGGTAACTTATATACAGGCACAGAGTCTTGAGACAGGTCATCGCACTCTTGCTCCACTGTTCACCTTGACTAGGACCCCACTCCCCGTGCTTTTTCCCCATTGGCCGGCGATTGCGTGTTCCCTCATGATAGGCCCAGAACCAACCACATGGCCCTTGAGGACATGCCCCATAAAAGGGTACAGGTAGATAGGAAAAGACTTTTCCGCTCAGTGGAGGGGTAAATAACCAGGTGGCGTAGATTTAGGGTAAAGAGCATGACATTTCGAGGGGATATAAGGAAAAACCTTTTCACCCAGAGGGTGGTGGAAATTTGGAACTCACATAATGGGCCGAACGGCCTCTTTCTGTTCTGTAAAACTCTATGACTCCATGAGGATGGATAAACTGGGGATGTTCTCCGTGGAGCAAAGTAGATTGATGGGAGGTTTGATGAAGGTTTACAAAATCATAGGATAGAATCCCTACTGTGCAGAAGGAGACCAATGAGCCCATTGAGTCTGCACCGACCATCCGAAAGGGCACTCTACCTAGGTCCACTCCTCCACCCACCCTGCCCTATCCCCATAACCTAACCTACACATGCCTGGACACTGAGAGACAATTTAACATGGCCAATCCACCTAACCTGCACAATTTTGGACTGTAAAAGGAAACCGGAGCATCCGGAGGAAACCCCCACATACACGGGGAGAACGTGCAAGCTCCACACAGACAGACACCCAAGACCGGAATCGAACCTGGGTTCCTGGCACTGTGAGGCAGCAATGATAACCACTGTGCTGCCATGCCGCCCATCGGCTTCTCTCCCCTTTGAGAGAGAGAGTTGACTGGTGGTGATTTAACCTGAGGGTCACCACACCTCAGGTGAGGGGGAGTTGAGAAGCTTCCTCCTCTTTGCTGCATCTGCTCCAAATCCCTGCGTGCCCCCTTCTACTGGTCTGTGAAAGATTAAATAGACCATCACGTTGTCTTCAAAATCATAAAGACAGTAATCATGTCACATCTCAACCTTCTGTATGTTAAGTCTCATCTCTCTTTTCATCCTGTGATCTGTCTTTGCTGTAACATGATGTCCAGGTAGGGCGCTGTTTAACCCCATATCAATGATTGTCTTTTCTGCATATTTTGCCTTTATGCCATCAGGTCAATAAAATGGAATAACAGCTTTGCTCAATGACAGCATTCTTAACTCTCAAGCTAACAAGAAAATCATGGAGAGAGCATGAAAAGAGATTGGAAGCTAACATGGAAGGGAATCTCAAAGTCTTCAAAGTAAAAATAGCCTTCCTAACACCTCCTCCTTCCTAACTGTAAATTATTCTAGTATACTAGTTACCTCCTCTCTCATCCTGGCCTGGGTAGCATCTTCTTCATTTGTAAAGGCAGGTGCGAAGAATGGGTTTAATATCTTAGCTATTGTTCCTGCCTCCAGACTCATGCCTAATCAGCCCTACTCATTCTTTTACCACCCCTTCATTATTTATTATTATTTTTATGCTTATACAGTGACACGGTGGTTAGCACTGCTGCCTTGCAGTTCCAGGGACCCAGATTCAAATCCAGCCTCGGGTGACTGGGTGAAGTTTGCACGTTCTCCCCGTGTCTGCGTGGGTTTCCTCCAGGTGCTCCGGATTACTCCCACAGTCCAAAGATGTTCAGGTTAGGTGAATTGGTGATGCTAAATTACCCGTAGTGTCCAAATAGGGTTATGGGAATAGGGTGGAGTTGTGGAGGCTGCTCTTTAAAGGGCCGATATAGACTTGATGGCCCAAATGGCCTCCTTCTGCACTGTAAATTCTATGATTCTATGAGAAGACTTCCACATTGCCTGCAACACATTTTCTTTGAAGGTGGCCCATTGTTCAGCCACTATCTTTCTGCCAACATTTGATTCCAATTCACTCAACTCAGATGCATTCTCATCCCATTGAAGTTGATTTTCCCCCAATTAATTATCCTTTGTCTGGATTATTCCTTGTCCTTTTCCGTGGCCAATCTAAACTTTCTGATACAACGGTCACTATCCGCTAAGTGTTCTCCCACTGATATTTGATCCACCTGGGCCAACTCACTCCCCAGAACCAGGTCCAACAGTGCCTGCCCTTTCAATGGCCCAGAAACACCCTGTTGCAGAAAACTATCTTGAACACATTCCACAAACTCCGACCCCTCTTGTCCCTTTGTTCCTATTGTAGTCTTTATTTGGATAATTGAAGGCCCCATTATAGTTACTCTATCATTTTTCACCTCTCTGTAATTTCTTTGCAAATTTGTTTCTCTACATGCCTTCCACTAGTTGTGGTTTACTACACCGACCAATGTTATTGCTCTTTATTCATTCCATACCTCTAGCCAGAGAGATCCCATCCTTGATCCCTCTGGAACATCCTCTCTCTCCAGTACTGCAATGTCATCTTTAATCAATACTGCCAATCTCTCCTCCATCTTTTCTCCCTTTCCTATCTCCCTGGGACAGAACCTTCCGTCTGTTCACAGCGGCAGGATCCTCTGCCAGGTGAATAGCGGGAAAGGCACAATCGAGATTCACACCAGATGTGAGCCCTTTTGTGATTCATCCGACCTGCTCTCGATGGAGAGTTCCAGATGTCACCAAAAAATGGTGAGAATATCATTAACCCTAATTTGCTTTCATTTTAATCTCATTAACTAGATTAAAGTCGAATGCAGCAGCCTCCCAGGAATTATCCGACTCTACAGCAGGAAATCACACTGGCGTTGTTTAGTACTGCTTTTCAAAATCGTGAAGCTGGCGCAATGGTTACCGAGGGGAAGTCAGGAGGTGAGGAGCCCTTTACATTTTCCAGCATGCAGCTCATGGGCACCGGAGCTGCTGTCCCAGTGCTCGGGGCGGGTGGGGGACTCCTCAGGAGGGTTGGGCTTGCTGAAGCATTTTAACAAAGAACAAAGAACAAAGAACAAAGAAATGTACAGCACAGGAACAGGCCCTTCGGCCCTTCAAGCCCGTGCCGACCATGCTGCCCGACTAAACTACAATCTTCTACACTTCCTGGGTCCGTATCCCTCTATTCCCATCCTATTCATGTATTTGTCAAGATGCCCCTTAAATGTCACTATCGTCCCTGCTTCCACCACCTCCTCCGGTAGCGAGTTCCAGGCACCCACTACCCTCTGCGTAAAAAACTTGCCTCGTACATCTACTCTAAACCTTGCCCCTCTCACCTTAAACCTATGCCCCCTAGTAATTGACCCCTCTACCCTGGGGAAAAGCCTCTGACTATCCACTCTGCCTATGCCCCTCATAATTTTGTAGACCTCTATCAGGTCTCCCCTCAACCTCCTTCGTTCCAGTGAGAACAAACCGAGTTTATTCAACCGCTCCTCATAGCTAATGCCCTCCATTCCAGGCAACATTCTGGTAAATCTCTTCTGCACCCTCTCTAAAGCCTCCACATCCTTCTGGTAGTGTGGTGACCAGAATTGAACACTATACTCCAAGTGTGGCCTAACTAAGGTTCTATACAGCTGCAACATGACTTGCCAATTCTTATACTCAATGCCCCAGCCAATGAAGGCAAGCATGCCGTATGCCTTCTTGACTACCTTCTCCACCTGTGTTGCCCCTTTCAATGACCTGTGGACCTGTACTCCTAGATCTCTTTGACTTTCAATACTCTTGAGGGCTCTACCATTCACTGTATATTCCCTACCTGCATTAGACCTTCCAAAATGCATTACCTCACATTTGTCCGGATTAAACTCCATCTGCCATCTCTCCGCCCAAGTCTCCAAACAATCTAAATCCTGCTGTATCCTCCGACAGTCCTCATCGCTATCCGCAATTCCACCAACCTTTGTGTCGTCTGCAAACTTACTAATCAGACCAGTTACATTTTCCTCCAAATCATTTATATATACTACAAAGAGCAAAGGTCCCAGCACTGATCCCTGTGGAACACCACTGGTCACAGCCCTCCAATTAGAAAAGCATCCTTCCATTGCTACTCTCTGCGTTCTATGGCCTAGCCAGTTCTGTATCCACCTTGCCAGCTCACCCCTGATCACGTGTGACTTCACCTTTTGTACTAGTCTACCATGAGGGACCTTGTCAAAGGCCTTACTGAAGTCCATATAGACAACATCCACTGCCCTACCTGCATCAATCATCTTAGTGACCTCCTCGAAAAACTCTATCAAGTTAGTGAGACACGACCTTCCCTTCACAAAACCGTGCTGCCTCTCACTAATACGTCCATTTGCTTCCAAATGGGAGTAGATCCTGTCTCGAAGAATTCTCTCCAGTAATTTGCCTACCACTGAAGTAAGGCTCACCGGCCTGTAGTTCCCGGGATTATCCTTGCTACCCTTCTTAAACAGAGGAACGACATTGGCTATTCTCCAGTCCTCCGGGACATCCCCTGAAGACAGCGAGGATCCAAAGATTTCTGTCAAGGCCTCAGCAATTTCCTCTCCAGCCTCCTTCAGTATTCTGGGGTAGATCCCATCAGGCCCTGGGGACTTATCTACCTTAATATTTTTTAAGACACCCAACACCTCGTCTTTTTGGATCTCAATGTGACCCAGGCTATCTACGCACCCTTCTCCAGACTCAACATCTACCAATTTCTTCTCTTTGGTGAATACTGATGCAAAGTATTCATTTAGTACCTCGCCCATTTCCTCTGGCTCCACACATAGATTCCCTTGCCTATCCTTCAGTTGGCCAACCCTTTCCCTGGCTACCCTCTTGCTTTTTATGTCCGTGTAAAAAGCCTTGGGATTTTCCTTAACCCTATTTGCCAATGACTTTTCGTGGCCCCTTCTAGCTCTCCTGACTCCTTGCTTAAGTTCCTTCCTACTTTCCTTATATTCCACGCAGGCTTCGTCTGTTCCCAGCCTTTTAGCCCTGACAAATGCCTCCTTTTTCTTTTTGACGAGGCCTACAATATCTCTCGTCATCCAAGGTTCCCGAGAATTGCCGTATTTATCCTTCTTCCTCACAGGAACATGCCGGTCCTGAATTCCTTTCAACTGCCACTTGAAAGCCTCCCACATGTCAGATGTTGATTTGCCCTCAAACATCCGCCCCCAATCTATGTTCTTCAGTTCCCGCCTAATATTGTTATAATTAGCCTTCCCCCAATTTAGCACATTCATCCTAGGACCACTCTTATCCTTGTCCACCAGTACTTTAAAACTTACTGAATTGTGGTCACTGTTACCGAAATGCTCCCCTACTGAAACATCTACCACCTGGCCGGGCTCATTCCCCAATACCAGGTCCAGTACCGCCCCTTCCCTAGTTGGACTGTCTACATATTGTTTTAAGAAGCCCTCCTGGATGCTCCTTACAAACTCCGCCCCGTCTAAGCCCCTGGCACTAAGTGAGTCCCAGTCAATATTGGGGAAGTTGAAGTCTCCCATCACCACAACCCTGTTGTTTTTACTCTTTTCCAAAATCTGTCTACCTATCTGCTCCTCCATCTCCCGCTGGCTGTTGGGAGGCCTGTAGTAAACCCCCAACATTGTGACTGCACCCTTCTTATTCCTGATCTCTACCCATATAGCCTCACTGCCCTCTGAGGTGCCCTCCCGCAGTACAGCGGTGATATTCTCCCGAACCAGTAGCGCAACTCCGCCTCCCCTTTTACATCCCCCTCTATCCCGCCTGAAACATCTAAATCCTGGAACGTTTAGCTGCCAATCCTGCCCTTCCCTCAACCAGGTCTCTGTAATGGCAACGACATCATAGTTCCAAGTACTAATCCAAGCTCTACGTTCATCTGCCTTACCCGTAATACTTCTTGCATTAAAACATATGCACTTCAGGCCACCAGACCCGCTGTGTTCAGCAACTTCTCCCTGTCTGCTCTGCCTCAGAGCCACTCTGTCCCTATTCCCTAGTTCTCCCTCAATGCTCTCACCTTCTGACCTATTGCTCCCGTGCCCACCCCCCTGCCATACTAGTTTAAACCCTCCCGTGTGACACTGGCAAACCTCGCGGCCAGGATATTTATGCCTCTCCCGTTTAGATGCAACCCGTCCTTCTTATACAGGTCACACCTGCCCCGGAAGAGCTCCCAGTGGTCCAGATAATGGAAACCCTCCCTCCTACACCAGCTGTTTAGCCACGTGTTTAGCTGCTCTATCTTCCTATTTCTAGCCTCACTGGCACGTGGCACAGGGAGTAATCCCGAGATTACAGCCCTCGAGGTCCTGTCTTTTAACTTTCTGCCTAGCTCCCTGAACTCCTGCTGCAGGACCTCATGCCCCTTCCTGCCTATGTCGTTAGTACCAATATGTACAACGACCTCTGCCTGTTTGCCCTCCCCCTTCAGGATGCCCTCTACCCATTCGGAGACATCCTGGACCCTGGCACCAGGGAGGCAACATACCATCCTGGAGACTCTTTCACGTCCACAGAAGCGCCTATCTGTGCCCCTGACTATAGAGTCCCCTATTACTATTACTCTTCTGCGCTTTGACCCTCCCTTCTGAACATCAGAGCCAGCCGTGGTGCCTCTGCTCTGGCTGCTGCTGTTTTCCCCTGATAGGCTATCCCCCCCGACAGTATCCAAAGGGGTATACCTGTTCGAGAGGGGGACAACCACAGGGGATTCCTGCACTGACTGCCTGCCCTTTCTGGTGGTCACCCATTTCTCTGCCTGCACATTGGGTGTGACCACATTTACATAACTGCGATCTATGATGCTTTCCGCCACCTGCATGCTCCTAAGTGCATCCAATTGCTGCTCCAACCGAACCATGCGGTCTGTGAGGAGCTCCAGTTGGGTGCACTTTCTGCAGATGAAGCCATCCGGGAGGCTGGAAGCCTCCCGGACCTGCCGCATCTCACAGTCAGAGCACTGCACCCCTCTAACTGACATTGCGTCAATTAATCAAAATTAAAATTAAAAATTTTTTTAAAAAAAATATTTTTTTAAATTTCAAAGTTACTGTTAACTATCTGTTTCCTAGCACTAGATTTCTAATAGAAATGCGAAAGCTAAATATAGTACTCTCCGATCTCTGGCTTAGATGTCCCTCTAAATTATAATTAAGTAATTATGTTTAATTAGTTACCAATGCTTAATTTTTTTAATTTAGTGTAGATTCCCAACCAGCCACTCAGGCCACAGCTTTTCTGTGATGTCACTTCAGTTTCCCCCCGACACACACAATTTCAAAAAGGTATAAAAGTAAAAATGAGTAAAAATCACGTCGGGGCTAGCCACTGGGCCGGGGTGGGGGGGGGGGGGAGCGAGGGGCTTTGCGTCTGTGAGACCTTCAAGGCATCTTTAAATAATGTGGAGACCCATAACAGGGGCAAGCACAGCTGCAGCCTTTCTGTCTTACCAAACTCTTCCAACATAGAATCCTGCTGTGGCTTCTATCCTGAAATTCGATTTTACTCCTTTTGACTGTGAGCAGCCTCTAGCTTCACAGCTAAAGACTATTCCAAATGATGAATTAGTCTTGTTAGTTGTAAGAGCACTTTAAACTTATCTCTCAAGTGCCTCCTCAAAGGCACATGTGCCATATCTCAGAGGATGATTAGCGCACTGCATGTCCAGCAAATTTTGATGCCTGAACAGTGTGCCTGCACTTTAGGAGTGACAGCACTATATAGGCAGCTTCCAACAATCGAACACTAAAGAGCAGGGATTCACCACTGAGGATCCCCTTGCGGCCAAAGGGAAAGTATCTGAATGAGCCAGGGGCAGCTGAGCACGGCCTCCCTAATGTTCCCGGCAGAGGTCTGTGGTCTCGGAGTTCCTGATCTGGCGAGGGGTGAGTGTGCAGGGTGAGATTCCAGCACAACTGTCTCACTGGGTGGTATTCTGAGAGAAAGCGGGACAGCCATGGTTAGGGCGGGGAGGCTTGGGGAATTTGAGGATCCTGGGATGGAAGCCCTAACGGATTGTCAGTCTCTCCTTTTCCAATTCCTTCCAGATAAAACTATATGTGCTGGTGCAGAGCACCCGGAGGCTGTCCTCACTGTGCTAATAGCAGCCGAGGCAGGCAAACACTGTAGAAGACAGCAGTAATAACGCAGGCTGGACGGCAGTGCTCGATGTGCAGAGGCCACCAGACACCCTGAAGACCCAGCCGCCCACCAAACTGAGGAGGGAACCAGAAGGGGAGACAAGCGATGACCCAAGTCGTACAGGCGTCATTGGTCCTACCATGAGTTCACGGACACCATGATCTGCAGAAAATTGCATCTCAGCAGAGAGACAGTATGGCACTGGTGCCACATTCTCACAGACATGGCATCTCGTGGAGGAGGAGGACGCCGCTCCCAGTGGTCGTGAAGGTCATCGCAGCCCTCAACATCTATTTGGATCATTTCAGGGCTCCAGCAGGGACCTATGTGGCCTATGTCAATCTTCCACCTACAGGTACATCTGGGACGTGGTGGATGCTCTGTATGCCCAGGCATCAGGCTATATCACCTTCAACCTGGACCAGGCCCACCAAGATGCCCGAACTGCAGGGTTGCCACCATCGCCGGTATTCCCCAGATGCAGGGGGCAATCAAAGGCACACATGTCGTCCTGCACGCTTCGGGGCATCAGGGACTGCCCTTGATTATTAGGAAGGAGTTCCACAGGAGAGTAATGATAACTCGCTGTGAGGTATGCTCTGGTGTTCTTTAGTTCCTGTCTTTCAGCTGACCGCACACTCACACCCATCCTCTGAATGGGGTCTGCATTGGGGTGCTTGATGTTGGACCGCTGGTTCCGAGGTTTGGGAGTGGGGGGAGCGGAGGGGATCAGGGTTTGGGGTGCTGGCAGGCCCGCTGTGAAGATTAACGTAACAGAGACTTCACATGTATGAGGTTTGACATGTTTGAATAGTGAACATTCCACTGTGACAGACTTCCATTCCCGTTAACTACTGATAGTGATCCCACCAGAGCCCACTCAGTGCTCCTCACCCTTCTTGATCTTCCGTGGTCTATGCCATGTCTAGGTGTGTCCCCAGGATGTACATCAGAGTTGGAGGTGCCCTGCTGCTTTCTGTGTCCTGCGGCTTTTGATTCCCTTGGTGGATGTTGTCCTAATGGGGTTGGAGCCGGAGGACCCCAGCTGATTTCCAGGTGTCACTAGCGTCGCTGTGCCACACTGTTCTGACTGCTGACCTTGAGACGTGCCGGTATCAGTAAGCGGGGAGGGATTTGGCAGAACTGGAGACCGCCGTAGTCTCCTTGGTGAACAGGCCCTGGATTGGCTTCCAGCATTCCTGAGGCGTCCGAATTATCTGGTGTGCCAGTCCCGGGGGCTCCCCATTGCCTGAACCTTGGTGTCAAGGCCCTCAGTGATGCTCCTCAGTGATTGGGCCATGCTCTGCACTGCCTCAGCAATCTCCATCTGGGACATGTACCTCAGTGTCTGGCACAAGGTGTCTACGTCCTCAGCCATGGTCTTCACAGACTGAGCCATGCTTTGGGCACCACCACTCAAGATGCAGACTCCGTCCTCCAGGCTTTCCACTGCGGTCGCCACCCAAGCAATGTAGGCCTCGCTACCATGCATTGAAGTCTTTGAGACATTCCAATTGACCTTGTAGTCGCTGGAAATCACAGCTGTGTTCTATCAACTGCATCAGTTCTGAGAGAACTTTGTCCTGAGTCTCGGCAACTCGCTGGGACCCAGCTGTGTCCTTGGATCCAGCAGACCTCTGACTGCTGTTTCGCTCAGGTGTTACTGCCTCCACCTGATGTGTACCAGCAACTGTATGATGCTCACCAGATTGTGCCCCAGAAGCCTATCCACTAATGTCGCACACTGAGGTGAGTGTCTCTGTGCTGGTGGAAGGTACGGGTGATAGTTGTGACGCCTCACAGGTGTTCTCCTGGGACCTCTCCTCCGAGACGTTCTCTTGGATGGTGGAGAGGGCCAGGGAGAGTAGGACTCTGCTGGTCCGGCCCCATCAGATGGTGATCCTGCAAGACAGTGGACATGTGGTCAGCAAGAGGGAAAGATCATTTTGTCTGACATGAACAACTCACTTGAGGCAGGTCATCTAGGTGAAGGGGCAGTTGTTATGACACCCTGGGTTAGTGTGTGGTCAATTCCAGCCCCACTTGACCCAGAGTCACAAGACAAGTGAATTCATCAATAAGTCTCAGAAAAATTCCCAAAGTCTTTGGCCCTTGGCTGCCCAATAATTACAGTCACCAGGTTTTAAACACAATTACTGTTTATTTATAACAACAACTATAATGAAATACAAATGCCACAAAAACAACTGGTGAACCATGATCTAAATTCCTAACCCCCACTTTAATTCCCACCCTACCTTTAAACACACAAGATAGACAAACACAGAGGGGTGGATAGGGGTAAATATCATAATTAAAAGGAAAAAGACTGTTTTAGATGGTGTTTTTTAGCATCTCACTCTTCAAACCTTGATTACAGTTCATAGTTTTATTGCAGTTTCATTCAAGTCTCTGCAGTTTCAGCAATACATCACTCATAGGCCCTTCTGAAGAGATATAGCAGGTTCTGTTTTTTGTTTGCCGCCTGCAAGTTATTATCTCTGGGTTGTTACCCGTGCCACGTGATAGCGAGACGAGGAATAGGGAGAGAGAGGAGTTGAACACGTGACTAGAGGGATGGTGCAGGAGGGAGGCTTTCAGATTTCTGGATAATTGGGGCTCATTCTGGGGTCAGTGGGACCTCTACAAACGGGATGGTCTGCACCTGGACCAGAGGGGTACCAATATTCTGGGGGGGAAATTTGCTAATGCTCTTCGGGAGGGTTTAAACTAGTTCAGCAGGGGCTTGGGAACCTGAATGTAGCCCCAGTATACAGGAGGTTGAGAGTAGTGAGGTCATGAGTCGGGTTTCAAAGTTGCGGGAGTGTACCGGCAGGCAGGAAGGTGGTTTAAAGTGTGTCTTCTTCAATGCCAGGAACATCCGGAATAAGGTGGGTGAACTTGCGGCACGGGTTGGTACCTGGGACTTCGATGTTGTGGCCATTTCGGAGACATGGATAGAGCAGGGACAGGAATGGTTGTTGCAGGTGCTGGGATTTAGATATTTCAGTAAGCTCAGGGAAGGTGGTAAAAGAGGGGGAGAGGTGGCATTGTTAGTCAAGGACAGTATTACGGTGGCAGAAAGGACGTTTGATGAGGACTCATCTACTGAGGTAGTATGGGCTGAGGTTAGAAACAGGAAAGGAGAGGTCACCCTGTTAGGGGTTTTCTATAGGCCTCCGAAAAGTTCCAGAGATGTAGAGGAGAGGATTGCAAAGATGATTCTGGATAGGAGCGAAAGCAACAGGGTAGTTGTTATGGGGGACTTTAACTTTCCAAATGTTGACTGGAAACGCTATAGCTTGAGTACATTAGATGGGTCCGTTTTTGTCCAATGTGTGCAGGAGGGTTTCCTGACACAGTATGTAGATAGGCCAACGAGAGGCGAGGCCATATTGGATTTGGTACTGGGTAATGAACCAAGACAGGTGTTAGATTTGGAGGTAGGTGAGCACTTTGGTGATAGTGACCACAATTCGATTACATTTACTTTAGTGATGGAAAGGGATAGGTATATACCGCAGGACAAGAGATATCTGGGGCAAAGGCAATTATGATGCGATGAGGCAAGACTTAGGATACATCGGATGGAGTGGAAAACTGCAGGGGATGGGCACAATGGAAATGTGGAGCTTGTTCAAGGAACAGCTACTGCGTGTCCTTGATATGTATGTACCTGTCAGGCAGGGAGGAAGTGGTCGAGTGAGGGAACCATGGTTTACTAAAGCAGTCAAAACACTTGTCAAGAGGAAGAAGGAGACTTATGCAAAGATAAGACATGAAGGTTCAGTTAGAGCGCTCGAGAGTTACAAGTTAGCTAGGAAGGACATAAAGAGAGAGCTAAGAAGAGCCAGGAGGGGACATGAGAAGTCTTTGGCAGGTAGGATCAAGGATAACCCTAAAGCTTTCTTTACATATGTCAAGAATAAACCAATGACTAGGGTAAGAGTAGGGCCAGCCAAGGACAGTAGTGGGAAGTTGTGCTTGGAGTCCGAGGAGATAGGAGAGGTGCTAAATGAATATTTTTCGTCAGTATTCACACAGGAAAAAGACAATGTTGTCGAGGAGAATACTGAGATTCAGGCTACTAGACTAGAAGGGCTTGAGGTTCATAAGGAGGAGGTGTTAGCAATTCTGGAAAGTGTGAAAATAGATAAGTCACCTGGGCCGGGTGGGATTTATCCTAGGATTCTCTGGGAAGTTAGGGAGGAGCTAGCTTTGCCTTTGGCCTTGATCTTTAAGTCATCTTTGTCTACAGGAATAGTGCCAGCAGACTGGAGGATATTAAATGTTGTCCCCTTGTTCAAGAAGGGGAGTAGAGATAACCCCGGTAACTATAGACCAGTGAGCCTTACTTCTGTTGTGGGAAACATCTTGGAAAGGTTTATAAAAGATAGGATGTATAATCATCTTGAAAGGAATAATTTGATTAGAGATAGTCAACACGGTTTTGTGAAGGGTAGGTCGTGCATCACAAACCTTATAGAGTTCTTTGAGAAGGTGACCAAACAGGTGGATGAGGGTAAAGCAGTTGATGTGGTGTATATGGATTTAAGTAAAGCGTTTGATAAGGTTCCCCATGGTAGGCTACTGCAGAAAATACGGAGGCATGGGATTCAGGGTGATTTAGCAGTTGGGATCAGAAATTGGCTAGCTGGAAGAAGACAAAGGGTGGTGGTTGATGGGAAATGTTCAGACTGGAGTCCAGTTACTAGTGGTGTACCACAAGGATCTGTTTTGGGACCACTGCTGTTTGTCATTTTTATAAATGACCTGGAGGAGGGCGTAGAAGGATGGGTGAGTAAATTTGCAGATGACACTAAAGTCGGTGGAGTTATGGACAATGCGGAAGAATGTTACAAGTTACAGAGGGACATAGATAAGCTGCAGCGCTGGGCTGAGAGGTGGCAAATGGAGTTTAATGCATAAAAGTGTGAGGTGATTCATTTTGGAAGAAATAACAGGAAGACTGAGTACTGGGCTAATGGTAAGATTCTTGGCAGTGTGGATGAGCAGAGAGATCTCGGTGTCCATGTACATAGATCCCTGAAAGTTGCCACCCAGGTTGAGAGGGTTGTTAAGAAGGTATTGGTAGAGGGATTGAGTTTAGGAGCCATGAGGTCATGTTGCAGCTGTACAACACTCTGGTGCGGCCGCATTTGGAGTATTGCGTGCAATTCTGGTCGCCGCATTATAGGAAGGATGTGGAAGCATTGGAAAGGGTGCAGAGGAGATTTACCAGAATGTTGCCTGGTATGGAGGGAAGATCTTATGAGGAAAGGCTGAGGGACTTGAGGCTGTTTTTGTTAGAGAGAAGAAGGTGAAGAGGTGACTTAATTGAGGCATACAAGATGATCAGAGGATTGGATAGGGTGGACAGTGAGAGCCTTTTTCCTCGGATGGTGATGTCTAGCACGAGGGGACATACCTTTAAATTGAGGGGAGATAGATATAAGACAGATGTCAGAGGTAGGTTCTTTACTCAGAGAGTAGTAAGGGCGTGGAATGCCCTGCCTGCAACAGTAGTGGACTTGCCAACACTAAGGACATTCAAATGGTCATTGGATAGACATAGGGAATAGTGTAGATGGGCTTTAGAGTCGTTTCACAGTTCGGCGCAACATCGAGTGCCGAAGGGCCTGTACTGCGCTGTAATGTTCTATGTTCTATGCAATGGTTTTCCTGCAGGTAGATTTCTGCAGGTTCTCTGCAAGGTCAGAAATCCAGCCTTCCAGGAGAGAGAGCATGGAGGAGGGGTCGTCTCCCTGTGCCTTTGTAATCAAACCTGAAACTCCTTGGGACTCTGAATAGGATCCAATCATCAAACCTGTTACTCGACAGAATACGGCCTTTTAGCCCATTCATTAGCCACCAGCAATTAATCAAACCGAGTCCCACCCCAGCTCTCTATCCGACTAGCCTGAGGCCTCCTGCTCAAACCAGCAGAAACTAGCAGAGTGTCCTCTCCTGTTTGAGTTCTGTTGCTTGGTTTAAAGATGCATATCCCTTAATCATCCATGGATCAATAATAACAACAGCAAAATAAAAGAAAGGGGAAATAAGGGAATAAACAGGAAAGACCCTTTCCCATGGGTCCTTACCTCATTGGCTCAGGCCAACCTCTCTTTCAGTAATTGCTCTCTCCTCGGGCAACCCCGCCATTTCCAGGGTTCCTTATAGGGTTGAGGACTCGAATCTCTGGAATTCCTACCCCCGTCTTGGCTCTTTCTGGTTTATTATCGGCTCTCTTCTCCTGTGGGGACAAAAAGAAGGCATGGTGAGCCCCACACTTGATGGGTCATGGGGGTCTATAGCAGGTGGCGTATTTGGGCACCACACTTGAACACAAAGGGGTTATGCTGGTGGGTGCCAGGGGGTTCTGAGGAACATGTTTGAAGATCGTAAATTGAGAAGGTGCAAGGTGTCCGCTAGTGGAATGTGGGGGAGCGGGGAGAGGCGTTGGGAACTTGAGAGGTGGCAGAAGGAACTGATGCCAGGCAAGAGTTTGTAACTCCTTGGAGGTCAATTGTCTTCTTCCGACATTGGACAACAGTCCTCCTTGTCATGCTGCCCACCTCTGCCTCCCAGGTGGCATTGCCAACCCTACTGCTGGTCCTCCGACCCCCTCAGGGAACAGGGTGGCCGGACTCTGGCCCACAGTGTTGAGAAGCTTTGGTGGTATGTATTAGGGGTAATACGGTACACTACGTGTCGACAGGCTATTGGTGGAGGGATGCCAGGTCCTGATAGGATCTGCCACCTACTGGACTCCACCCAGAAATGCCAGTATAAGAACCCAGCTTTTCCCTCCATTTCCCTCAGCAGCTGCATTCTGTAACCACGCTGCTGGGAATAAAGTTCTGCTTAATAAAGCCTTCAATTGACATTACCACAACCTGCCTCGCATCATATTGACGGTACTACAATTTATTAAGCAGAATTTAAATTGAAGAAAACAACGTGGGAACATGGAGCTCTGAATCACCCTGGAGTGCCTGCGCATCGCACCCCAAGCAGCTAACTCGACCTCTATCTTCAAGCACTGGCTGGCATGCTTTGAGGGCTACCTCCGAACGGCCCCCGGCACACCGACTGACGAACAAAAGATGCAGGTCCTCTATTCCAGGGTGAGTCCTGACATCTACTCCCTCATCGAGGACGAGGACGGTTTCACCGGTGCCATCGCCGCGCTGAAGGATATCTACATCCGGCCCGCCAACCAGGTTTTTGCTCGCTACCAGCTCGCCACACGACAGCAATTTCCGGGGGAATCGCTGGACGGGTTTTATAACGCCCTGCAGATCCTGGGTCAAAACTGCAACTGCCCGCCGGTAACAGCGAGTGAACACACAGAGCTCCTGGTCCGCGTTGCGTATGTGGCAGGTTTGGCCTCTTCCCAGATCCGCCAGAGGCTTCTGGAGAAAGAATCTCTGGGACTTACAGAAGCTCGGGCCCTGGCGGCATCCCTCGATGTGGCCTCGTGTAACGCCCACGCCTACGCTCCCGACCGCACTACAGCCCCTTGGGCTCCATGGACCCCCGCTGCGGTCGACTCTGTGACACCCCCCCCCACCCCCGCAAACCTGCGCGGCCAAAACACCAGACCAACCGGGGGGGCCCCGCTGCTATTTTTGCGGCCAGCCGAAACACCCTCGGCAGCGCTGCCTGGCCCGCGCGGCTACCTGCAAAAGCTGCGGGAAGAAGGGCCACTACGCGACAGTGTGCAAGTTCCGCGGGGTCGCCGCTATCTCCGGGGAAGAAACGGGACCACAGACCTAGCTCCCCCAGCGATCCACGTGTGACCAACGGATGCCGCCATTTTGGACCCCGGACGCCACGAGGGAGAGATGGGCGCTGCCATTTTGTCCAGCCCCGACCGAGCTCGATCCGTGGACGCCGCCATCTTGGCTGAAGGACCCCGACACAGACGGCCCACATACTGCCTGATTACGATGCTCAACTTCAACAACCATGTCTGGCTTCGACGACCCTCAACCAGTTGCGACCCCGGACGCTCCAGACTGCAACCACTACAGGCCTAGTGAATGGCAACAAGACGCCGTGTCTCATTGACTCTGGGAGCACGGAGAGCTTCATCCATCCGGACACGGTAAGGCGCTGTTCCCTCGTAATTCGGCCAAGCACCCAGAACATTTTCCTGGCGGCGGGATCCCACTCAGTTCAGATCACGGGGTTCTGCATCGCTAACCTAACGGTGCAGGGGAGGGAGTTCCGAAATTACCAGCTGTATGTCCTCCCCCATCTCTGTGCGCCCACACTCCTAGGGTTGGACTTCCAATGCAACCTCCAGAGTTTAACATTTAAATTTGGCTTGATGCGTAGTTCCATCGCTGTAATATCGCTGCTTAATAAATTGATGCACTATTAATTACGACGAGACGAGAGTAATCGAGGCTTTATTAAGCAGAGATGTGTTGCCTCCTGTAGCTGCTACTAGAAATGGTAGCAGCTCGGTGTGCACACACATTTATACTCCGCCTACTGGGCGGAACCAGCAGGCAGTGGTCTACCCCTGTACCTGTAGTACAGGAGCCTTACCGTATTACCTCTAATACACGTATTATACAATCAGTGGTGACTACCGCCTTCCCCTCCCTTCCTCCGACCCTGGCAGCCAACCCCTCCCCCCGCAGAAAGCACGGCCGGTGTCGTTACGGGAGCCCGCGGTCCCCCACACCAACCCCACCTCTTTCCACAGCCGCCTCAGTCAGCACGCCGCTATCATGATATTTTATAGGTGGTTAGAACCATGCCGTCGGAAAATCGGCCCATCCGGGCCGCAGAATCGCTCAGGCCCCGGAGAATCGGTCGTCGGGGAACTTAATGCAATTCTACGGGCGCGATTTTGTTATGTTGGGGAGTCCGGAGAATCCAAAATCGGCATGAAACCAGCGTCATAGCCAATTTCGGCGTCGGAGCCCATTCTCAGGCCGATCGTGTTTTGCAATTTTGGCGCGGAGCTGCAGCGAATCCAGCCTTTTGTGTTTGGAAGGTGCTGTGCTATGATGCATCTTGTACACTCAGTGCACTGGTGGTGGAAGGATTGAATGCTTAAGGAGATCCTCGTAAATATTTATCATCAAAATTGGTTCGATAAATTTGTGCCTTTAAACGTAGAAATATTTTCATCAGAGGGAGCACTGAACCTTGGTCTAATAGCTGATATAATAATGATGGCATATCTGATATTGCACTGTTTTAACAGTCAAGTAAGCATGTTGAAACTTGCTGAAACAGAAAAGATGGCAGGAAAAGGAGAATAAGAGAAATAACTTCACCCACAGCTGTGGCACAGGGAGCAATTCATTTCGCACCAGAAATCTTTTAGGTAGACATGAAACACATTAGAACATTCAATGTTTGTTTAAAATAGAATTGTCTGGTTGTTGTCAATTTTGTATTTTGCCACAGAATAAGAGCCATTTGGCATTATTTTGTATCAATATAATTGTAAATATATGAAATAAAAATTGAATAATGACTGCAATCTTGAATGTTGGCAAACTTTTTTGTTAAAGTGAAAATATTAACCACAACATGTTTCCCTCTTGTGTCCATATGTTATGTAAACCATAATGTTGTGTTGATTCTCAGACACTTCTCCAACGTGATGTTTTAATTGGAAGATGTTGTGGTACAGGCTTATTAAGAGTCGCCTGCGGACAGTGTGATTCTGCTGGTTCAGTACCTCTACCTGTTGCAATTTCAGATGGCTCTTTCTGTGTGTTTAGGTTATTCAGTCCTACTACATCTGTGGGGACCTGTATGTTTTGCAAATCTTTATCAGACACAGATGTTGGCAACAGCCAGGTGGCAACTTGAAAGACAGCCATCTGTCCTGTCCTCTTGTATGCATGTTTGAATCCTAACGGCAACTATGATTTCTTGAGCAGACACAGCTGGCACTCCCACAATGGCTATGAATCCCTCCCTCATGGCT
Source organism: Scyliorhinus torazame (assembly GCF_047496885.1). Lineage (NCBI taxonomy): Eukaryota > Metazoa > Chordata > Chondrichthyes > Carcharhiniformes > Scyliorhinidae > Scyliorhinus > Scyliorhinus torazame. The sequence goes on along the minus strand of NC_092712.1, from coordinate 145,967,554 downwards.
GTGAGAGAAGAGTTTCAAACACATCAAAACTGGGCTTTATCATAATTTGAAACATGGACATCAAAGTCTTGGCTTCACCAGCTGGAACATTCCTGAGAGGCCATCCACGAGTACTTGCCATCTGTGCACCTGAAGAAGAAGCACTGATGCTGTATGCTGCTTAATGGTAGTCTGCAAATGAGAGAATCCTTACTTTACAGTATTGTTCAATTGATTCCTTGAGTCTACAATTCTTCAGAACAGCTGCTATTTAATGTCATGCAATGAGGCAAATGACCTCCTCTTCATTGGCAACCCTTTGGGGTCAGAGCCATTCAGCAATAATTGCTCCCTTGCTTCTTGACACGTCCTATATTTAATTTGCAAAACCACTATGACTTTCCGCCACGTGTGCCCATACTGAAACTTGTTTTAAGTAAAATGAGTGCTGCACAATGCTTAGGTTTGCATTACCATTCCACAATATTAGTTTCCGCCTCCAGATCTGTGGTCTTCTACATATAAAAAAACATCGGGTAAGCAAATATAAATTGTAGCGTGTATTGCCTACAATGGTAGGGCGTGGATCTACGGCCGTGTTGTGCTCTCGCTTGAGCGCAACGCAGCTGGAGAATGCCGGGAGAGGCCTGCAGCAAGCCTCCTGACGGGCTCTGCGCCTCCCGGAATTCTTCGAAGTCCCGCAAGACGTCAGAGTCGGAACCCCGCTCCAAATAGATGGGACCGAATAATGCTCACGAAGGTAGGTCGTAAACCTACTTACAACGTACATGTGTGCGATCCAGCAGCCTCCTGCGATTCCTTGACCTCCCCAGGGAGGCTGCAGCCGGGCGCCAATCAGGACTGTGAGGTCCATCTTTTGAAAATATTAGAGCAATAAATTGAGGCACGATCAATTGCACAAAGATTTAAGTTGGGTACAACTGTGACTTTATTGCTCCAATATGTGTGGCCTCCCACAGCAGCTGGCGAAATGGCTGCAGTGGAGCCAGCAGGCAGGGACTACCAATGTACCTGTAGTACAGGTCTGATTGTACATCACGTTATAGAGGTGCAACAGTGGTTTACCACATTCACCTCCTGTTAAAATTGAGTCCGGCGGGGGTGGTGGAGAACTATATACAGCAATGGTTTTCTTTTTACATTTACATTTACAATTTTTGAAGTCCAGTGGACCAGTTAGAGGTTTAACCGGTCCGGGGCCTTGATGTGCCGCTGGGAGCGATAGTGGTGGCGGCGATGCCGATGCTGGTCTGATGTCCGGAGCCTCCAGGAGCGTGCCAAAATCCTCTTCATCCTCGGGCATGGGCAGGGGAGGACGGATGGTCCCGGGGGGGTGGTGCCGGGCCGGGTGGGTGTGTTTGTGTGACCTGCTGGTGCCAGGTCCCTGAGGGAGACAGTATCCTGGCGGCCGTCGGGGTACGCCATGTAGGCATACTGGGCGTTTGCATGGAACAATTGCACCCTTTCCACCAACGGGTCCGCCTTGTGGAGTTGGACATGCCTACGGAGCAGGTGGGTCCTGGAGCTGCGAGCCAAGTCAGGAGCGACACCCCGGATGTGGACTTCCTGGGGAAAGCAAAAAGACGTTAATGGGTTGTTAATGGCGGTGCACGGTAGCGACCGAATGGAGTGTAGTGCATCAGGGAGGACCTCCTCCCAGCGGGAGGCCAGGAGGTTCCTGGACCGTAGGGCCAGTTGGACAGCCCTCCATACCGTCCCATTCTCCCTCTCCACCTGTCCGTTTCCCCGGGGGTTAGAGCTTGTCGTTCTGCTGGAGGCGATACCCTTGCTGAGCAGGAACTGATGCAGCTCATCACTCATGAATGAGGATCCCCTGTCACTGTGGATGTAGGTGGGGAAGCCGAACAGAGCGAAGATTGTGTTGAGGGCTTTGATGACGGTGGCAGACGTCATGTTAGGGCATGGGATGGCGAAGGGGAATCTGGAATACTCATCGACCACACTGAGAAAATACATGTTACGGTCGGTGGAGGGGAGGGGCCCTTTGAAGTCCACACTGAGGCGCTCAAAGGGGCAGGAGGCCTTCACCAGGCACGCACGGTCCGGCCGGTAGAAGTGCGGCTTGCACTCTGCACAGACCTGGCAGTCCCTGGTGATTGTCCGTATTTCCTCAACAGAGCAGGGCAGATTGCGGGCCTTTATGAAATGGTACAACCGTGTGACTCCCAGGTGACAAAGACTGTCGCGCTCAGTCCGGAGTTGGTCTACCTGTGCACTGGAACATGTACCTTGGGATAGGGCATCTGGGGGCTCGTTGAGCTTGCCGGGGTAATACAAAATCTCGTAATTCTAGGTGGAGAGCTCGATCCTCCACCTCAAGATCTTATCATTCTTGATCTTGCCCCACTGTGTGTTATTGAACATGAAGGCAACAGACCGTTGGTCAGTGAGGAGAATCTCCTGCCGGCCAGGTAATGCCTCCAATGCCGCATAGCTTCAACGATAGATTGGGCTCTTTTTCAACGGATGAGTGCCAAATTTCTGAGGCATGAAGGGTGCGGGAAAAGAATGCCACGGGTCTGCCTGCCTGACTGAGGGTGGCGGCTAGGGCAACGTCTGATGTGTTGCTCTCTACTTGAAAGGGCAGTGTCTCGTCTACTGCGTTCATGCCAGCCTTGGCGATATCGGCTCTGATACGGGCGAAGGCCTGTTGTGCCTTTGCCGTCAGGGGAAAATGGGTGGACTGTATGAGTGGTCGGGCCTTGTCTGCATAGTTTGGGACCCACTGAACGTAGTACGAAAAGAACCCCAGGCAGCGTTTGAAGGCCTTGGGGCAGTGGGGGAGAAGGTGCTCCATGAGGGGGCGCATGCAGTCGGGATCGGGCCCCAGAACTCCGTTCTGGACCACGTAGCCGAGGATGGCTAAGCGGGCCGTGCTAAACACGCACTTCTCCTTGTTGTAGGTGAGGTTTAGGAGAGTGGCGGTGTGGAGAAATTTGGCAAGGTTGGCGTCGTGATCCTGCTGATCATGGCCGCAGATGGTGACGTTGTCTAGGTACAGAAAGGTGGCCCGGAAACTGTACCGGTCGACCATTCGGTCCATCTCCCTTTGGAAGACTGAGACCCCGTTGGTGACGCCGAAGGGAGCCCTGAGGAAGTGATAGAGGCAGCCGTCTGCCTCGAAGGCGGTGTATGGACGATCCGATTTACGAATGGGGAGCTGGTGGTCGGCGGATTTGAGGTCTACAGTTGAGAACGTCCGGTACTGTGCAATCTGATTGACCATATCAGATATGCGTGGGAGGGGGCACGCGTCGAGCTGCGTGCACCGATTGATGGTCTGACTGTAGTCAACGACCATTCTGCGTTTCTCCCCAGTTTTAACTACAACCACTTGGGCTCTCCAGGGGCTGTTGCTGGCCCCGATGATGCCTTCCCGAAGCAGCTGCTGGACCTCGGACCTGATGAAGGTCCTGTCCTGGGTGCTGTACCATCTGCTCCTGGTGGCGACGGGTTTGCTATCCGGGGTTAGATTTGCGAAGAGGGAAGGTGGATCGATTTTTAGGGTCGTGAGGCCGCACACTGTGAGGGGTGGTAGGGGGCCCGCCGAATTTCAGGGTTAGGCTCTGGAGGTTGCACTGGAAATCCAGGCCTAGCAGTAGGGCAGCGCAGAGATTAGGGAGGACGTAGAGGCGGAAGCCACTGAATTCTATGCCCTGGACCGTGAGTGAGACCGTACAGTACCCCCGGATCGCCACGGAATGGGATCCTGAGGCCAGGGAGATGCTTTGATTGGTGGGGTGTACCGCGAGGGAGCAGCGCCTTACCGTATCCGGGCGGATGAAGCTTTCGATGCTCCCGGAGTCCAGCAGGCAAGAGGTCACGTGTCCATTGACTTTCACGCTGGTCGATGCGGTGGCCAGGTTGTGCGGACGAGACTGGTCGATGGTCACTGAGGCGAGTCATGGTCGGTTGTCGCTGGTGTAGGATGATGGAGAGCCTGGGGGGCCCTGGTCCTGGAACGCTGGTGGTGCCCATGTGCTGTGGGGGAGAAAATATGGCGGCGCCTGAAGATCTCTAGGAGTACAAAATGGCGGCGGAAGATCTAGAGGAGTACAAAATGTCGGCGCCCATGGGCCGCACGTGGCAGGGGTTGGACAAGATGGTGGCACCCATGGGCCGCACGTGTTGCTCGGGATGGGGAGATGGCGGCGCCCACTGGCCTCGTTTGGTCTGAGGGAGAAAAGATGGTGGCGCCCACTGGCCGCGCGTGGTCTGAGGGGGAGAAGATGGTGGCGCCCATTGGCTGCGCGTGGTACGGGGAGGTAAAGATGGCGGCGCCATTGTACGTAAACAAGGGGGGTGGGGGCGATAGCGGCGACTGTACGGGCCCGACACACTGTGGCGAAGTGCCCCTTCTTGCCGCATGCCTTACAAAGGGCAGCGCGGGCTGGGCAGCATTGGCGGGGGTGCTTCTGCTGGCCATAGAAATAACATCGGGGACCCCTGGGGTTTGCTATCTGCCGCATGGTGCAGGCGTATTGGCTGGGTAAAGCCCCTGCTGGGGCAGCTGTCTATGGGGTCCACGATGCGTAGGAGGGGTGGGCCGCGCGGCTGAGGGTGTAGGCCTGAACATTGCGCGAGGTGACCGTCATGGAGAGTGCTAGTTTCTTTGTCTCCGCTAGGTCGAGCGTGGCAACCTCGAACAGTCGCTGGCGTATGAGGTCCGACCCAATCCCTGTAACAAACGGGTCCCGCATAAGGAGGTTTGAATGTTCAGTGGCCGTAACGGCCTGACAGTCACAGTCCTGGACTAGTGGGATTAGGGCCCGCCAGAAGTCTTCTATGGACTCACCAGGGAGTTGAGAGCGAGTGGCGAGTAAGTGCCTGGTGAAGAGCGTGTTCGTCTTCTGTGCGTAATTCTCCTTGAGAAGTGTCATGGCTTCGGCAAAGTTCGGTGCGTCCTGGATTAGCGGAAAGGCGCTGGAGCTCAACCTCGAGTACAGGATCTGTATCTTCTGAGCCTCCGAGACAGGGGTGGACGCCAAGTTGATGTACGCCTCGAAGCAAGCTAGCCAGCGTTGAAAGTCCTTTTTGGCGTCGCTTGAATGCGGATCCAGCTGCAGGCGATCTGGTTTGATACGGAGGTCCATCTTTTGAAAATCTTAGAGCAATAAATTGAGGCACGATCAATTGCACAAAGACTTGAGTTGGATACAACTGAGGCTTTATTGCTCTAAGATGTGTGGCCTCCCACAGCAGCTGCCAAAATGGCTGCAGCATGGAGGACACACATATTTATACTCTGCCTACTGGGCGGAGCCAGCAGGCAGGAACTACCAATGCACCTGTAGTACAGGTCCTACCATACATCACCTAATAGAGGTGCAACAGTGGTTTACCACATGCTGTTCCACACAAACGTGGACCAGACAGAATGACACCCGGAGAGACTCCCAGGCCACCAGAGACCCCAGGGTGGTAAGGGTAACTGCAGGGTAGCTTCCTATCCTCCCCCTGAAATGCAGGCACCAGTGCCCAGGTGCACTAACAAGCCAGCAGGAGCACTTCTTGGGTGCCAGGGTGCCTGAGTGCCAGGGTGACACTGACAAGAGTCAGGGGGAAAGGGGGGCCATACCCATGAAATGAGGGTTGAGGGGGGTTTAAAGGGTGAGGGAGTGCAGGGTGGGTATATAGGGGCCTCCAGGAGGTTGGGTGGGTGATAGGTGGGAGTCATAAAAGGAAGGGGGTGCAGTAAGGGGGCTTGGGGAAGCCTGAAGAGGGTGAACTCCCCCGGGACTCCATAGCAGGGTGCTCTCACTTGGAGGGTGTGGTATAATGTCCATTTGTATTGGGGGTGGCAATGTCCATGGGTGGGGGTAAGCTCACTTAGAGATCGGGGCATCTTTCAAAATGGCGGCCCGATCTCTCAGTTCAGCTCCCCAGTGCAAAAAATGTTTTTAAGTGTGGGCTAAACCAATGAGAAACTCCCCAGGGCCGATAAAGTGACTAAGTGTCATTGAAGGGAGGTGGGGAACTCGCTGGCAGGGCCAGCGGGAAACTCCCTGAAAAACCTGCCACAAATTAACATTGACATTTTGGGGGGGAATCGGGCCCTTAGTCTCTGCTCTGCTCTCATGGCAGCATAAAAACATCGCTTAAACACAGATGGAAGTGAAATTCATTGAATGTGCATGTTTATCAAAGTCCAAATCTGGAGTGTTACGCTCGGCTTAAACTTCATCTTATCCTTAGCAAATCTTTCTTTTCAGATTCAATACAGTACTTCTGTATATATATTTAGTACTTTCCTTTCGCCATACACTTCCAGGATATTACCAGATAAATTCAGGATGATAATCCTATGCTGTAAAACTATTCTTGCAAATGTAGCTGTGAACTACATTTTAGGGAAATAGGAACGAAATACACCATTCAGCCCTCCAAACTGTCTCACCATTTAATCTGTATTTGAAGATCTTGAACAGCCGAGCACTAATTTTATGGTTATTTTCCCTTATTCTGAAATCATCTACAAGAGGAAATATTTTAACTCCATCCACCCTATTAAATTCTTTAACGTTTTTAACCATCTCAATTGGTTCATCCTTGAATCTTCTATATGCAAGGCAAGTAAGTCTAGTCTATGCAAACCTGTCCTTTTAGTTTAACTCTTTTAGCCAGCTATCATTCTAGTGAATCAGCATGGCACCTATGGCAAAGCCAATCTCTCCTTCTTGAGACAGGGTGCCTGGAACTGGACTCTAGTGCTCTAGATGCAGTCTATCCAGAGCTTTATGAAACTAATTCTAGTATGTAGACACCTAAGCCTCTCTGCTTCTCAACACATCACACGTAGTATGTACAGTAGGGTCTCCACCTTTGGCTACCCGGAGGAAACCCACACAGACACATCTCTTTGAATAACCATTCATATCAATGGAAGATAATTAGCAGTCATCTCTATAAGGAAGGGCAAGGTGATTAACACTGATCTTTAGTTTTTATATTTATAATCTTATAATCTTTTAGAATCTTTTTATTATTGTCACAAGTAGGCTTACATTAACACTGCAATGAAGTTACTGTGAAAAGCCCCTAGTCGCCACATTCCGGTGCCTGTTCGGGTACACAGAGGGATAATTCAGAATGTCCAAATGGACTTGTGGGAGGAAACCGGAGCACCCGGAGGAAACCCACGCAGACACGGGGAGAGCATGCAGACTCCGCACAGACAGTGACCCAAGCCGGGAATCGAACCTGGGACCCTGGCGCTGTGAAGCAACAATTCTAACAACCACTGTGCTACCATGCCACCCATATTGACCCTCTCCTTCAATTCAGATTCCTTGGGCATGTACTCAAAGTTCATAAGTTCATAAGATATAGGAGCAGAATGAGGTCATTTGGCCCATCGAGTCTGCTCTGCCATTCTGTCATGGCTGCTATGTTCTTCATCTGCTACGTACAATGTTACAGGCCAAGAGCTGGATTGCAAAATCAGCCAGAGCATCTCCTCCCTCGAACACATGACCTAGGAGGCAATTTAGCCTCCCGAGCCTAACACCCTCAATGTGATCATTTCATAAGGTAAATACCAAGCACAGTTGCATCCCATGACTACCAGGCTCTAATATGCAAGGGCCTAATCTGTGAAGCAGGCCTCCCAGGATTTCCTTCATCCATTTATGACTGGACAAATTTATTGTCAGAAAGATGGATATATAGCATTTACCTACCTATTCAAATTATTTAATACATTTTTGCAGATGTATTCTGCCTCTGAATTGAGCTGCAGCTCAAATAAAACTAAATGAGCTCAAGCATGTGCTCAGCATGTCAAAGAAGAAAATAAAGATTAATTTAACATGCAAACAGTGAACAAAAAGAAAATTAAATCTTGAATGTTTATCTTCTAAAAGCACCTCTGTGAGAGTTGTTTTGTTGAATATTTATGCTTCTCAAAGCAATGAATGTTAGTGGTGGGTAATGCAAGTTGCTTTCTGTTATCTATTTACTGAAAAAGTGAAATGCTCCAAACTATTGAATTTAATTTCCAGCATGTCACTTCCCAGCTCTGAACAACTCATAAATGTTTCATAATGTTTCTTAGTCAGCCTTACATCCAATTACAGCACCTGACAGTTCTAATCACACAGAGGAATACTTGAGGCAGAACTATACACAGACAGTGTGGCTGTAATGAACAGTTACTGCAAACCTTCTATTCTCACAATGTCTCCCTCATCTAAGCTGAAGTTGCATGTTAATCAGTGGAAAAGCTGAACCATAAATCAGATAAACTTACAAAACTCAGGAATACTTTAAATATTGAAGTGAGACTCCAACAGGAAGTAAGACAATTTGGAGCAGTGATTCCTATTTTTATCAAAAGAAGGGATAAATGTCCACTTTATATTGTAACTCAGAAACTGTTAATGAAATTACAAAACCATTAACCGTAGCAATGTTACTTCTGGAGTTATTAATTATGGTCATAAAGCAGCCAAGCATGGCACACAAATAATATTGTTCCCTTAATATTATTTAAGCAGCTACATACTTATTAAAATTTATACAACCGCTAATGGAAACAAAACGGCGCTGAGAAAATTCTAGTTTACCTAGCTGTAGATAAAATGTCTTTCTTGAAAATAGTTGCACAACGATTGAAAATAATCAGATAGGTCAGTGAGCTTACATGTGTGAATCATAGCATTTATAGCGCAGAAGGAGGCCATTCGGAACATCAAGTCTGCACCAGTCCTTGGAAAGAGCACCCTCCACCCTATCCTCATAACCCAGCAACCCATCCAATCTTTTTAGACACTAAGGGAAATTTATCATGGCCAATCCACCTAACCAGCACATCTTTGGACTGTGGGAGGAAACCGGAGCACCCGGAGGAAACCCACGCAGACACGGAAAGAACGTGCAAAATCCACACAGACAGTGACCAAGCTGGGAATCGAACCTGGGACCCTGGAGCTGTGACGCAACTGTGCTAACCACTGAGCTACCGTGCTGCCCAACCACCATGCTATCTTGCTACCGTGTGCTGGGGTAATTCCGAAGTCAGAGCACGTTTTTGGCAGAGCAAAATTTATAACGGCAGCTGTGGCTAAAGGTCACTCAAGGAGTCTCAATTGTTTAGTCAACCTGAATTTTAACATTTTATACATAAAACAAAATAACGCGAAGCATCAAGAACAACAGAACCCCTCGCCCCCCCGCCCCGCATCTCCACCAACCAATATCCCAATAACTCAAAGACAAGAATCCCCCCCCCCCACAACCACCCACTCCCCTTAGCAACTGACTGTAATCAACTCTTTAAAGTGTAGAATGAAGAGACCTCGGGCTGGATTCTCCATTTGCCAATGCCAAAATTGTGAAACGCAATTGGACAGAGAATAGCTTCCAATGCCGAAATCGCGGTAGTTGCCGGTTTGACGACAAATCGGGATGCTCGGGTTGAAAGTACAGTCGGCATATCATTAGCGGGCCTGACAGCCTATACTCCAGGGCCTCCGCGATTCACCGCCTCTGATGGGCCGAGTTCCTGACGGTGTGGTTGACTTGTGGTTGTAAAAATCGTGAACCTGGCGTCCTGACTTCTGAGCGAATGAGAGGAGGTAGGAAATGGCGTGGAGTGACTGCGGTCTGCCGGCCCGGACACCGGATGTGCTGGCCGCGGCGGGGGGGCCCTGACAGGGGTGGGGGAGGGGAGGGAGAGTGGGGGGCAAGGGGAGGAGACAGGCCGAGCAGCCGGGGTGACCCCCCACAGAACTAGGGCTATGCCCAGGCACTGACCGCCATTACGGCAGACATCATGCTGACCACCCACCCCAGCCCCTGGTTCTACACAGTGACACCGGCCGTGCGGATATGTCCACCCCCCGCTACGGCCCCCCCTCCCCCCCCCCCCCTGCCCCCGAGCACCCAGCCCAACCGACATCCCCTCACTGGGGGACCACTCAAGGCCACACCCACGGCAGCCCGCAGTGAGTGCAGTACCAGCCAACGGTGGCCCTGGCAGCGGGGATGGGGCCGGATAATGACGGCGCAGGGGTAGGGTTGGGGGGGTGGATGGGGGACAGTAATGGGTGGGGCCCGCAGTGCCAACCGGGGCCACCATGTATCCCACGGTACCTGGATGGGCACAGGGGTATGAGCCATGCTAACCTGTTGGCCTTTCACCCCCTGCAGAGAATGGCTTTCGGACACCAACTGGCGATGCTGGCTGCTTGGCGATGGCCGCAGCTCTGTAAGATGCCCTACAGCAGCATGAGCAGAGGCCGCTCAGAGAGGAGGCGGTGGCTGCAGCAGAGGAACTAGCTGCAGAGGGGCAGGTGACGGCCCCACAGGATGGAGCGTCGGCCGCCCAACAGGCCGAGGAGGAGGAAGAGGTGCCAAGGGGGCACCGGATGAGGCCCCGCGTGTCCAGTAACCGCATGTCGTTTGAGGACCTGCCGGACCGGGAATGCAGACAGAGACTCCGGCTGACGAGAGAGACAGTGCGACATATATGCCAGATGATGGCACACCTGGCACTGCGATGGTATGGGGGAGGACACCCGCTCCGGGTGACCATCAAGGTGACGGTCGCGTTCAACTCTTATGCCATGGGATCGTTCCAGTCGCCGAGTGGGGACCTGTCGGAATATCACAGACACAGATGCATCCGTGCCATCACGGAGGCCCTATATGCCCAGGGGGAGCAGTACATACTGCTCCCCCTGGACGGCACCCACCAGGATGCCCGGGCAGCGGGGTTCGCTGCTGTTGCTGGGATGTCCCGGGTCCAGGGGGTGCTCGATGGCATGCATGTCGCCCAACGGCCTCCTGCGGATAACAGGCCACTCTACATTAACAGGAAGGGCTGTCACTCTATGAACATCCAGATGGTGTTGGCTCCAGCTTCTCCCTCTCAAACTGCAGGGTAAATTCTATCGTATTGTGGTCACTGCTCCTTAAAGGTTCCTTCACCTTAAGTTCTCTAATCAAGTCTGCCTCATTACACATCATCAAATCCGGAATTGCCTGTTCGCTAGTGGGCTCTACCAAAGCTGCTCCAAAAAACCATCTCTTAAACATTCCACAAATTCCTTTTCTAGGGATCCACTACCAACCTGATTTTCCCAGTCCACCTGCATATTGAAGTCCCCCATGATTATTGTAATATTGCCTTTTTTACATGCCTTTTCTATCTCCTGATTTATTTTCTGCCCCACATCCTGACTACTGCTAGGGGGCCTGTACATAACTCCCATCAGGGTCTTTTTACCTTTGCGATTCCTCAACTCTACCCACAGCGATTCTATGCCTTCTGATTCTATATCGCTCCTTGCTATTGATTTAACTTCATTCCTTACTAACAGTGGAACTCTGCTCCCTTTGCCCATCTGCCTGTCCTTTTGATAGGATGCATATCCTTGTATATTTAGATCCCAGCCCTGATCCCCTTGAAGCACGTCTCTGTGATGCCCACAACATCATACCGGCCAATTTCAATGTGCGCATCAAGCCCATTTACCTTGTTCAGTATACTGCGCGCATTTAGGTACAACAGCCTCAATCCTGCATTGGCCACCTCCCTTCTCACATTTGTCACCTTTTTTGCTCTGCCTGAGGGTGGTGTTGTTCTCTTATTTTTGTTCTCTATTTCTCCTTTAGTTATGAAACCTTCTAAGCTAACGCCCTGGTTCCCACCTCCCTGCCATATTAGTTTAAATCCCCCTGAGTGACGCGAGCAAAACCTCCCAGCCAGGATATTGGTGCCCCTTCTTGTACAGGTCGCACCAGTCCCAGAAGAGATCCCAATGGTCCAGAAATCTGAAACCCTCACTCCTACACCACCAGTTTAGCCACGTGTTTAGCTGCATTATCCTCCTATTTCTAACCTCACTGGCAAGTGGCACAGGGAGTAATCCTGAGATTACAACCCTAGAGGTCCTGCTTCCTAGCTTATTGATGGGGTCGCTCCAATTGATTGTATGGAAATGGGGCTATGGCGGTGATAATTGGCTTCTCGCATGCTACAGCGAAATCCCGATTTTGCCTATGCGAGCGGGGGCGTTGCATTGCAAACTGTTTGCGCCCGAGGCGGATCTCATTTTTGGCCTCTCCCACTATTTACCTGCCTCGTTATGTTTGAGTGAGAGTGTAACAAGGGGGAAGATTGCGCCCATGGTCTCTAGAATTCACAAGAAAGAGAATCGTTGAAACTTGTGAGGTTCTTGGAGTATTTGGCAGGACTGGTACTGAGAGGATATTTCCCCTGGCTGGAGAATCTGGACCAAGGGGGCATAGACTCAAATAAGGATTTAATCATTTGAGACAGAGTTGAGGAGAAACATGGGGCGGGATTCTCCTGCAACTGGCCGGATGGCCCGGCGCCGGGACCAAGAGCAGCGTGAAGCACTGCGGCGTCAGGCCGCCCGGAAGTTGCGGAATCCTCAGCACTTCTGGGGGCTAGGCCGGCGCCGGAGAGGCTGGCGCCACGCCAACCAGCACCGAGGGGCCGCCGTGGGCCGGCGCGAGTTGGCACATGTGCAGAACCGCCGGCGTGTTTCCTGAGCATGCACAGGGGTTTCTGCTCCACGCCGGCCATGGCAGAGCCCTACAGAGGCCGGCATGGAGGGAAAGAGTGTTCCCCCGGCAAAGGCCCGCCCGCAGATCGGTGGGCCCCGATTGCGGGCCAGGCCACCGTGGCGGCCCCCCCCCCCCACGGGGCCGGCTCCCCCCGCGTCCCCCGAGGACTCCGGCAGATGGCCGACAAGCCAGGTCCACCGTGATGGACCATGTCCATTTCACGCCGGCGGGACTGGCCGAAAACGGGCGGTTGCTCGGCCCATCGGGGCCCAGGGAATTGCCGGGGGGGCCGCTGCCAATGGCCCCCGATTGGCGCGGCGTGATCCCCGTCCAAAAACCGGCGGGGCGGGATCCACGTTCCCCCCCCGGCGATTCTCTGACCCGGCGGGGGATCGGAGAATCCCGCCCCTTGTATTTTAGAAATAGATTATACAGTAGAAGTCCACTCTCGCAAATAAACATAACAGATCTCATGGCACTATTTTTAAAACCACAGTATTCATTTGTCCCTCAAACAGTGGCCAAAATTCTCTGGTCGTTGCGATTCACTTTTCCCGCCAGCCTGCCGGATTCCCAGTGGCGCGGGGTGGTTACAATAGGAAATCCCTTTGACAAGCGGCGGGAAGATAGAATCCTGCCACCAGCGAATGGCGTGCGAACGAGAAACGCATGCCTAGCAGACCGGAGCATCCAGGCCAATAACACTAAATCAGATATTCTGTCCATTATCGCCTCACTGTTTGTGAGAGCTTAATGTGTGCAAGTCGGCTGGATTTCAAACATTGAAAATATGAACACACTTCAAAAAGTACTTAATTGGCTATAAAACACCTTGAAAATTCTTGGGTTTGCTGACACGGCAACTGCCCAGAGGAGCCTGGGAATATCTCTTGAAAACATTACCATGTCATTAGCGAGCATTCTTTCCAGACCTCCCCCTCACGGAATCTTGACCTGGTGCCAGCGTGCCGTTACGCGGGTATTTTTTACACCATGTCTGGTCAGCGTGAGGCAGTCGAGGGGATATCTCCGAGGGTGCAGAGGTAAGTATAGTTGAGAGACATGTCCGGGCAGTGCCCTGGCACTATCCCCTAGAACAAGACGGCACTGCCAGGTAGGTACTGCCAGGTTGGAACTGCCAGGATGGCACTGTCCAGAGTTGGCGGGATTCACTACGTCTTTCTTGGCAGAATAACATTTTGCCATCTTTTGGTAAGTTTCCGTCCATCCTCCCATATTTAACCTGCCCTGTAAAAAAATGGTTCCAAATGTCTTATAATCAGTGAATAAAAATTGCTCCCACACATAATACGGCAACTTCATAAAAATCAATACAAAATAAAAATTGTTGTAAAAAACTCTCTAATAAAAACAGTGCTAAAAATATATTGCAAAGAGGGCAACAAAACAAAGTCCATTTCTCTTCAACTCCTTCCAAATGGGACTTTGAGGAAGAAATTGAAATCCTATTGTTCAAGTTATCAAATTGCATCAGACATTTAACTATTTTTTTAAATTGGAAAATGCTGGAAATACAATTGGCATCTGTGAAACAGAATTAACTTCCAGGCCATTAACTGTTTCTCGCTTCACTAGTACAAGCTCAGTTGAATATCTCTAGCCAATTTGTTTTTACTTCAGACTTTCATCATCTGCCATATTTTGTTTTTGGTTTATTTAAATCTATATGCTTGTATTTCTAAAGCCTTACTGAGACGATGATAATAGCATTGAAATTACACCACATCATAAGCAACTGTCAACGAGTAAGCAATTCAGAGAAAAACTCGAAAAATTCACTTATTTCTGTACTTCTCTTGATCTAGAAGTTGACAATTCTAGTCCACAGTCTTCTTTTGCTATTATAGGAATTTATGTCAATTCACTTTCCCCCAGATTGCCTTATGCTCTTTGATGGAAAGCTCAGTGGAGGAATTTTCACTGAGTATTCATTTTAACAAACAAAACAGTGTTATTGAAACCTTTCAATTCATGTCACTTCTTACAATCACTATACATTGCGTACATACATAGATACATAGAAGATAGGAGCAGGAGGAGGCCTTTTGGCCCTTCGAGCCTGCTCCGCCATTAATCACGATCATGTCTGATCAACCAACTCAATAGCCTAATCCTGCTTTCTCCCCATAGCCTTTGATCCCATTCTCCCCAAGTGCTATATCTAGCCACCTCATGAATATATTCAATGTTTTGGCATCAACTACTTCCTGCGGTAATGACATTGCATAGTCATAGTTTAACATATAAACTTTGGGGGAGGGATTTTCTGGCCGATTTTCTGGATATTTTGGTCCCGCCGATGGCGAACCCCTGTCACCGGTTTCCCAGCGGCAGGGGGTGGATTCAATGGGAAATCCCATTGGCAGCAGTGGGACCAGAAACACTCTGCGGGGAGGGGGGTGGAAACCCCCCTCTTATTAATCTCACAATATTATTTTTGAAAGTGCTTTTATCAATGACCACAAAGGAAAGACAGGGAGCATTAGCAAATTAACTTTCTCATATTTTACAAAAAAAATAGGAGCAGGAGGAGACCATTAGGCTCTTCAAGCTCGCTCCGTCATTCATTATGATCATGGCTGATCACCCAACTCAATAGCCTAATCCTGTTTCCCCCATACCCTTTGATCCCCTTTGTCCTAAGTGCTATATCTAATGGCTTCTTGAAACCATACAATGTTTTGGATTCAACTACTTCCTGTGGTAACGAATTTCACAAGCTGACCACTTTCTGGCTGAAGATATTTCTCCTCATCTCTGTCCTATATGGTTTACCCCGTGTCCTCAGACTGTGCTTTCCGGTTCTGGACACAACCACCATCAGGAACATCCTTCCTGCATCTACCCTGTCCAGTCCTTTTCCAATTTTATAGGTTTCTATGCGATCCCCCCTCATTCTTATGAACTGCTGTGAATACAATGCTAACCGATTCAATCTCTCCTCGTATGTCAGTCCTGCCATCCCAAGAATTAGCCTGGTAAACCTTCGCTGCACCAAGTTCCAGCATCAAAGGGTCCCAAATCAAGTATAGCAGGCGGGGTTCTCTGTCCCGCGCACCCGTTTTCTGATGCGGCTTGTCCCCGCTGGCAGCGGGATCATCCGTCCCGGCAGTTGGCCAATGGGGTTTCCCATTGTGGGCATGCCCCCACGCCGTCGGGAAATCTGCGAGCGTGTATGCGTTGCCGGCGAAGCAGAGGATCCCGCCAATGGAGAATCCAGCCCAACATGTGATGCACGATCAATTGCACAAAGACTAAAGTTGGGGTACAACTGTGGGCTCCTGCTGCAGCTGGCGAAATGGCAGGGCACTGGAGGTCATGCATATTTATACAGTTCTCCGTGGGCGTAGCCAGCCGGCAGGAGCTACCGACGAACCTGTAGTGCAGGTCCTACCTTACATCTCCTATTACAGTGGTTCACCACAGCATGTTTGGTCTGATACGCAGAGCTTTCTGACTGACCCCAAGAGCATAACTCAACTTGGATCTCAGAAGAGCAGACCAACAGTATCACTTGCTTGTTTCCATTCTGACACGAGCATTCTTATCACCTCAAGGGGCTTTATGGAAGGAACAGAATTCCTAATGTACAATTCAGCAAATTGCATCAGACATTTATCTAATTTTTTTAAAATCGGAAAATGCTGGAAATACAATTTGCAGCTGTGAAACAGAATTAACTTCCAGGTCATGTTAACTGTTTCTCGCTTCACTCGTGCGAGCTCAGAATTGCCAATTAACTACCAAATGGTATTTACTGTGCAGAAGTTAATTATCAAGCTATTTTTTAAATGGCTTTGATTAGATTCCTGCCAGCTCATTTCAACCTAAGTACCTGTGTTTACATTTAGTTGAAAGATTTCATTTTGTATTTCTTAATCTGTCTGTAACTGATATTTCTCGTTGTCCAGCTGAGGAGTGATGGCTGAGGCCTGACATTCCAGATAAAGTCCATTAAGGTTAATCTGACATACTGCAACAATTAATGCTAAATCAGATATTTATTCTACTATGGATGTTAATATTTTTGAACTTCTGACAGTGTCAATATTGAATAAACATAACCGAGCTGTGGGGTGGAAGGCAGCAGGAGGTACTGTTGGGCATTGAAAGAGGGTTTGGAGTGGACAGGGGTTGGTGGTTAAGGAAGGCTAGGAGGACTGCAGATGTGGTGGGGGTGTTGGGCCTAAAAGGGGGGAGTTGTGTCTATGGGAGTGCAGGAAAGGGTTTTAAAGGGATGTAGAAATGCAGGACAGGGAATGGAAGGGGAGGTTGAGAAAAGGACATGTTAGTAGCTGGGCAGGGAGTTGAACGTCCAGGTGTGTGAAGGGAGCAGCTGAATGTCAAGGTGAACGTGCTCAAAGGAGGAGCTCAGTGGATTTCATTGCTGTTTCATGGGGATAAAATGGGGGTGGGGTTGTTAAAATGGTTGTTAGGAGGGCATGGTTAAGATTACAAGAGAGAGAGAGCTGGTAGGTGAAGGTTTGATGGTGTTTGGTGAAGGTGCGGCGAAACTCATTGGTGGGGGTGCCGAGGTAGACACAAACCTGTGGTGTGGGCAGGAGGGACTGCTAGGTCAATGAGTCGGGCATGGGAGGTAAGAAGGTTATTCACCTGGACATTCTCAAAGAAAAAGGGGTTAGGTTGGAAGGTTACAGTGGGAGGTTGAATGTGATGCCAGGGTGTCAACGGCGATGGGGGACGGGGTGTGAGTTACTGGAGGTGGGAAAATGGTTGGGGAGCACAAAAGATTCGTGACAACAAACATGCTGGTCAATGTGAAAGTGGACAGGGCCTCATATTGGACGGGTATAGGTGCTGCTTGGAAACTGGATCAGTGCATGGGCTAGGATGCAGGTAATTTCAGCTGGACAACTGAAAGGGAACCCAAGCAGGCAGTACTGACTATGCTCGGGGCCAGTGAGATGGGTTTGGTATATAAAGGCTCTGTGTGCATGGGAGAGTGCTTGCATACGGCTCTGAAAAGCCCTGCCACATTCCCTTCTCACTGCAGAATCACTCATTAGCCGAGTGCTTGCAGGAGAGGTGGGGTGGGAGGAGGAGGGGGTGTCGTAGTTAGCTTTGTGACAATTTGTTCACCCATATAACCAGTTGTGATCAAAATGTCTTTATTTTATGTGGCTTACCAATTTTTCTGGGTGCTCCACTGACATCCAGCAGGGAAGGAGGCAGCCTGCTGAGTAATTTGCCCTGTTACCTTTGATGGCTTCCTCTGGAGAGGTGAGGCCTGACGGCCACAATTTGCTTTGCCTGTCCTCCTGTGGATCAGCTACTCTCTCTCTGCAGTGACAGAGGGCCAGTTTGAAGGGATCACAAGCTGCGGTGATTTGGAGGGTGCAGACAATCTCTGAGCTGCCTGAGTGGATGACCCAGGGGTGTTCAGCTGCCACCGCACCTCCCTTTGTGTGCCCGAGGGCCTGGTGTGAGCCCTTGAGGCCAAGGAGCACTTGTAGAGAGGTCAAGGTGACCTGTACCCCTCTCGCGTTGCCATGGTGGAGTGTGGGTCTGCAGCATTTCCAGCAGAAGCTGGGCATTCTGCTGGACCAGCTTTTCTATGGCATCTGCCACTCCCCCCATGACCTCAACATGTGCATGTGTGGGCGCCACTTCACCAGAAAGCAGGCAGATGGACTCCTCTGACTTCAGTGCCACTCTGTTGAGGACACCCAAAGGCTCTGCCTGATGTCGCTCAGATATTTGCTGGCTCCCCATCATGAGTTGGAAAGCCAGTTCTAGAGGCTCGTCAACAGACTTGGATCTTGCAGATGCCTCTTCTTCAGCAGTCCTCCAAGTGCCAGGGAGCTCTGCTGACCCTGCCTCCTCCTGCTGCGGGAACATGTCCATGGGGTGACCATCAGATTATAAGACCCTTCAAAAGCTACAATTAATACCCATCGAGATATTTGTCCCTGGGCTGGTGGAGGCTGCTGGTGGTGATGCCCCTGCAGTTGTGCATCTCTCCTCTCTGGACTGAGGCTGAGGCCTGAAAGGGAGTCCTCATTCTCAGACCTTGGTCTCTTCCTCTTGGCACTGTGAGAGAGGAGAGAGTGAGAGAACAAGAGCTACCTCCAATATGGAGGCACATCTGAACCTCAGGTTTCCAGAGAATGGATGGATCCTTCTGTAGTGGATGCCCATCTCTGAGCTCCTCATCGCCATTGGTCTGGTCCTACTCCACGCCTGTCAGCTGAGCTGCCCTCTCTTCGAGCTCTGTCAGGTATCTCAAACGTAGTGTCCCCTCCTATCTTCTCCCATTCCCTCTGGTTGTGCCTCATCTTCTCTTGCTTAAAGAGAACAGGATATGGGTTTGAGAGGAGTTGCATCCGTTTGAACATTGTCATTTGGTTCAATTCTCATACTTCCACTCGTAAGATAGCCCATTGCTGTGTGGCAGGACATAACTGCACTGCAAGTTGTCAGAAAGGGTTGTGGGTAAAACTCCCTCCAGAGTACTGAGTCCAGCCACATGCAAAGAGAAGGCATCTGATTTGCAGAGTTTGCTGGTGTCCTCTGTGCCGTAGCCGCATTTCCCTCCCCTCCCTCCACACCGCTTCCATACAGTATTGTCTGTGTGCTGAAAGGTGAAGGAGGCACAGTGTTCACTCCAACACACAATGAATGTGCTGCAGTGGGGCTGGCAGGCAACTATTCCATTACCATTGAGGCTCATGTACCCAGACATATGGCCTTGTTATGGTCTATGCGACCAGCTGGGGAGTTACCCTGGCAGAGCGAATTAGGTGATTCATCCTCTTCGACACTGTGTTGCTGACCTCTTCTGCACAGTCTGGTACTGAGGGTCTTGGCCACCTGTGTCTATGGTTGGTTTCCCTGCTGGGCCTGGTCCTCCCATCAGGCAGGTAAAGTATATTCCTCCGATGTAGACATGTTCGGTAGGATGCGCAGGGAGCCAAACCTTGTTGCTGGGCCTTCACCGCCCCTTCCAGATATCTCTGTATGTAATGATAGTGAGGTGTTCTGGGCGCCTTTTAAATGTTGCTCCCAAATATGACAGTGGGACACGCCAGCCACAGAAGCCATTGTGAAACTCCTGGCTGCATTATAAATGCTGCTGCGGCCAGAAGGTACCGTGATATTTGCTGCCGGCCTCCATAGTAGGAAATACTCCCCATGCCTGCCCCCACCACGGGACTTAATCCTGAATGGGAGAATTCCAACTATTAAGATTGTCAGTGAATGGCTGGAATGGTGTAGAAAGGAAATTTCAGGTTTTCAAACATTGGGACCAAAGGGAATGTTTCCCCGTGGAAAAGATAAAGGGTGCAATTTAACGGAAAATGGCCTGAGTGTCATTTCAGGAGCGATTGGCGGGGTGCTTCCTGATGGGAGCGCCGGCGAAATCGCAGCCCGTATTTAAGGGCACTTAGTGCTGGAAATGAGCCCTCATGAGCTTCACGCCAGTACTGGCTGTCTTGCCAGCTGATTCACCAGACTGGCGCATGGCAACTTTCCACTAATGCTTCCTCACAATTCACTCCGAGTCAGCACACAAGCATGGCACGACGCAGACCTGATCCTCGCATTGAGGGATGTCAATCTAGCCAGGCTTCTGGACACTGTGGATGCAAGACGGGACATCCTGTTCCCTCCAGTGGGCCGGAGGACCAGTTTAGGGCCTCCAATGCCACCCGGAGGCAGACAGCAGCCGTCAGTTCGGGCAACATGACAACGAGGACCACTGTACAGTGCAGGAAGAAGGCCAATGAACTCCACCGAGCCACAACGGTAAGTTAATGCCAGCCTCCTGCCATCAGTTCTGCCTCCCACCTCCCATCCTCCAAGCTGCCCCCCTCACCCAACAAGTCAATGACTGGCACCTCACACTCTCCCCACATCCAACAACTTGTGCTTGTGCCCCAGCACATCCTGGCACCCACTAACATAACCTCTCCATGTCCAGGTGCGGTGCCCACACATGCATCTGCCATAGGCCCCCTGGTGCACCATGCGTGCAGCTTACAAGGCCACCTATCTGTACCCACAGGGGATTTTAGCCCATGATAGGCATGAAAGGGCCCAGACAAGCGGCAGAGTTCCCAATATCAGAGTTCCCAACCACTGTGAGGAATGGGTCCTGGCCATCGCGGGGTTGACCCAGGATAGCAGTCACTGACAGTGAGGCTGGCCTGCGTCGCAGAGATGAGGATACACTGCCCCTTTACCCAGGTGGCCTGCCTCAAGTGAGTTCTGCATGTCAGATAAAATGATCCTTCCCTCACTGACCATATGTCCATTATCTCACAGGATCTCCATCTGATGGGGCTGGGCCATGCAGGGTCACTCCCCCTCCCTCCACTGCCCCCGCACCCCTCTCTCCACCCAAGAGAACACCTTGGAGGAGCACTCCAAGGCGACCACCATCAAGGGATCACAGCTGTCATCCCCACCTTCCACCAATGCAGACACGCACCTCGGCGGATGACATTCATAGATCATAGAATTTACAGTGCAGAAGGAGGCCATTCGGCCCGTAGAGTCTGCACCGGCACTTGGAAAGAGCACCCTACCCAAGCCCACATCACCCTATCCCCATAACCCAGTAACCCCACTCAACCAACACTAAGGGCAATTTTGGACACTAAGGGCAATTTAGCATGGCCAATCCACCGAACCTGCACATCTTTGGACTGTGGGAGGAAACCGGAGCACCCGGAGGAAACCCACACACACATAGGGAGAACGTGCAGACTCCGCACAGACAGTGATCCAGCCGGGAATCGAACCTGGGACCTGGAACCTGGGAACCTGGGACCCTGGACATTAGTGGACAGGCTTCTGGAGCACAATCTGGTGAGCACCATATAGTTTCTGATGCACATCAGGTGGAGGCAGGAGAATCCAAGGGAGTCAGCAGTTGGAGTTCTGCTGGATCTCAGGATCCAGCTGACCCCCAGTCAGATGCCAAGTCTCGGACAAGCAGATACTAGGACACGGCCGTGAAATTCAGGAGGGGATGTCACCAACACTCCAATGAGTGCACAGCCGACGAGAGGACCCAAAGGCTACAGGGCCAAAAGATGGTGCCGGAAATGCATGATACTGAGGCAAACACTGCCGGGGGCGGGGGGTGGGTGGGTGGGGGGGGGGGGGGAATGGGCTGGGGGTGCGACCACAGCGGGGCAGCATGGTAACATTGTGGATAGCACAATTGCTTCACAGCTCCAGGGTCCCGTCCCAGGTTCGATTCCGGCTTGGGTCACTGTCTGTGCGGAGTCTGCACATCCTCCCCGTGTGTGCGTGGGTTTCCTCCGGGTGCTCCGGTTTCCTCCCACAGTCCAAAAATGTGCAGGTTAGGTGGATTGGTCATGATAAATTGCCCTTAGTGTGTCCAAAATTGGCTTAGTGTTGGGTGGGGTTACTGGGTTATGGGGATAGGGTGGAGGTGTTGACCTTGGGTAGGGTGCTCTTTCCAAGAGCCGGTGCAGACTCGATGGGCCGAATGGCCTTCTTCTGCACTGTAAATTCTATGAAAAGGCCTGGAGCACCACATCAGCATCTTGAGTGGTGGTGTCCAGGTCATGGCTCTTTCTGTGACAGCCAGGACTGAGGGCCTCGACATCATGTCCCAGTCGCTGAGGGACGTGTCGCAGATACAGGTGGACATTGTCGAGGCACTGTAGAGCATGTCCCAATCACTGAGGGACATGATCCAAATGCAGGTGGACAATGGCAGGACACTATAGAGCATGAGGACCATCACTGAGGGCATCAACGTCATGGTGCAGACAGTGGGGAGCTGCCAGATGACTCAGGGGCCTCTGGATCTTACACCAGCTGCTCCTCTAAACAACGGAGACCCCCCAGGGCCCCATTGGCACCACCCATTGAGAGGATGGCTGTGAGCGCTCTGTCAGCAGAAAGATAGGAGTCAGACTTTGGCATAAACTGAGGAGCACCAGATCTTACCTTACATTGAGTGATCATCACTCTCCTGCCTTGGATAGTGACCCACTGACAGTGCCAGCACAGGCTCATCACCCTGGCGTGATGCTAAACAGACGATTGGAGAGTGGGAGAGAATAGTCGGGGGATGTGGGAGGATCAATGAATGGATGGCAAGGATGGGGTTGGGGCTGGAGGTGGTCAATGGGTGGAGGGGAAGAATGGGGCGACTTGAGGGATGGTACGGTGGGGAGGGGTGAGCTGATGGACAAAGCCTTGTCCTTTGAGAAGCCGGCAAGGTAAAGGGACTCCCTGGCCCTCCAGGCATGCCGGACTCTCGCCACCGCCTATCCTTCAACCTCCGAATGCTCCCACTAGACCTCCCCAGGCTCGTCCTGCAGCCCCTCCTGGCTCGACCCCTCCTCATCCCCCTCAGACAAGGCTGCATGTCCCTCCTCCTCCTCCATAACGTTGCTCCGCTGCTGTGCTAAGTTGTGGAGAGCACAGCAGACCAAAGTGGGAGACCCTCCGGAGAGTGTACTGCACTGCACCACCTGAGCGTTATAGGCATTAAAACTGCGTTTTCAGCAGCCCGATGCAATGCTCAATGACAGCTCGGGTGGCAACATGGGCCTCATCATATCGGATCTTTGCCCCGGCCTCCGCACTGACATCATCAGCCACGGCATCAGTGGGAACACCTTACCCTCCAAGAGCCAACCTATCATCCTGGGGTGTTCCTTGAAGACGCCATGCATCTCTAAGTTTCCCAGGATGTAGCTGTCATGCACGGTCCCTGGAAGTGCGCGCATACGTGCATGATCCGGAGGTGGTGGCCGTAGATGAGTTGAACATTCAGGGAATGGAACCCCTTCCTCTTAATGAAGGGCACTCCCTGATACCCCGTGATGCACATGGTGCACCCCCTGGACCTGGGGCATCGCGGCTGTGGTGTTGGGTGCTGTGAGGTACAGATGAACCAACACGGTTGCGATTGGTACAACGCAGTTTTATTCCAACTTGTTATTTACAGATCTGTCTTGGTACTCAGCACGTGGTGAATGTGTGAGTGTTTTGTTAATCAGGTCCTGTCCTTGTCCTTGTCTCCAGATGGACTGGCCACCAGGTGTCGTGTTTCTTGTCTTATACTGTGTCTGCTCTTGTCTGTGATTGGCTATCGTGTTATGTGTGCTAATTGGTCTGTTGGTCTATCTATCATGATGTGTGTGTTTGAATATCATGACAGCGGCGATGGCAGCGAATCCTGCAACCCAGACATCTTGGTCAGCCTGATCCACCTCAAAGTTAATATAGTCTGGTCACAGATGCACTTGTGGGATGCAGATTGAGAGATGTCACTCAAGTCCCCACTCGAGCCCTGGAATGATCCTGTGGCACAAATGTTCAGGACTGCGTTGACCTTCATGGCCACTGGGAGCAGGTGTCCTCCTCCACGGGGTGCCAAGTCCACGAGGACATGCCACAGATCTCCTTGTTGAGATGGAGTCTCTTGTGGCACATGTTGTAAGACCAAGGACGCCTGTGCAACTTGTGTCACCACCCTCCTTCTCTGGGTTCCTCCTCAGCCTGATGGGTGGCCAGATGCAGGTTGTGCGGCATTCCCCTGCACATGGAGTGCCGACTCCAGCCGAGTCGACGCTGCTGCCTTCTTCAATGTCTGGCCGCCATCTATTGTGGTATATGAAAGGAATTGGAGGAGAGAGACCAAAAAAACAGTTTGGGGTTCCACGTGGGGCCCACAAATCCCCCAAGCCTCACCTACACTTACGTGACCCGCCTACTCTCAGAGTGCCATCCACCAAACCTGTGGTGCTGGGGAACCTCTCTCGGCACATTCACCCCCGGCCACAGCAGGCGCACTTAAACCCCAGACCTCTGCTGGGATCATTAGGGAGACTGCAGAATGTAATGTTGCAGTCATAGCTAGAGTGTAGAGAAAAGATCAACTTAATATGAAGAAAGATCAACTTAATGCAACTTAACTGTCAGCGTGACATTGACCATCTCAATTTCTCTGCTCCTCTCACCCACTCTAACCTGTCATCTTCTGAACTTGCTGCACTCCACTCTCTCAGGACCAACCCTGATTTTGTCATCAAACCTGCCAAAAAGGGTGGGGCTTTTGTTGACTGGCGTACTGATGTCTACATCACAGAGGCTGAACACCAACTCTCAGGCATTCCTCCTTCCTCCCCCGGACCATGACCCCACCACCGAGCATCAAGCCATTGTTTCCAGGACTGTCACTGACCTCATCTCCTCTGCAGATCTTCCCAATGTCCAACCTCAGTCTCCCAACCCCGGATAGCAGCTTCTACTCCCTTTCGAAAATCCACAAAACAGGACTGTCCCGGTAAGCCCATTGTGTCAGCCTGTTCCACCAAACTCATTTCTTCCTATCTTAACTCCATACTCTCTCCACTTGTCCAGTCCCTTCCAACCTACATTCGTGATTCCTCTGATGCCCTACATCATATCACCAACTTCCAGTTCCAGGCCCTAACCGCATCCTTTTTACTATGGATGTCCAATCCCTCTACTCCTCTACTCCCCAGCAGGATAATCTGAGGGCTCCCCGCTTCTTCCTCAAACAGAGGCCCAAACAATCCCCATCCACCATAACTCTCCTCCATCTGGCTGAACATATTCTCTTACTGAACAATTTCTCCATTGACATGTCTCAAACCAAAGGTGAGGCTGTTGGTACTTGCATAGGTCCCAGTTTTGCCTGTCTCTTTATGGTGTATGTGGAACATTCCTCGTTCCAGTCCTACTCCGGCCCCATTTGACAACTCTTTTATCGGTACATCGACGTCTCTTTCGGTGCCACTTCATGTTCCCCTCTGGACCTGGAAAAATGTATTCTTTTCGCTTCCAATTTCCACCCCTCTATCACCTTCACATTGTCCCTCTTCAGCACTTCTTTTCCCTTCCTTGACCTTTCTATTTCAATTTCTGGGGACAGATTGTCCACTAATATCCATTACAAACCCACTGACTCCCATAGCAACCTCAACTACAGCTCATCACATCCCACACCCTGTAAGGACTCCATCCCATTCTCCCAGTTCCGTTGCCTCTGTCGCATCTGTTCTGATGATGCCACTTACCAAAACGGTGCCGCTGACATGTCTTCATTCTTCCTTAACTGTGGTTTCCCACCCACTGTGGTCGACAGGGCTTTCAACTGTGTCTAACCGTCTCCCGCACCCCTGCCCTCAACCCCTCTCTTCCCTCCCAGAACCAGGATAGGGTCCCCCTTGTTCTCACGTTTCACCCCAGTCCACTCCACCATCACCCCCAACACATCACCCTTTTCCCACGGCTCCTTCCCCTGCAATCGCAGAAGATGTAACACCTGCCACTTTTCCTCCTCCCTGCTCACCATCTCAGGCCCTAACCAACGCTTCACGTGCACCTCCTTCAATCTGGTCTACTGCATTCGCTTCTTCCAGTCCATCTACTCTACATTGGAGAGACTAATCGCAGACTAGGTGAGCGCTTTGCAGAACACCTCCGGTCCATCCGCAAGCAGGACTCAGATCTTCCTCTCGCTCGCCATTTCAACTCACCGTCCTGCTCTCACATGAAATGAAATGAAAATTGCTTATTGTCACAAGTAGGCTTCAAATGAAGTTACTGCAAAAAGCCCCTAGTCGCCACATTCCGGCGCCTGTTCGGGGAGGCTGGTACGGGAATTGAACCGTGCTGCTGGCCTGCCTTGGTCTGCATTCAAAGCCAGCGATTTAACCCTGTGCTAAACCAGCCCCTACATTCACATGTCTGTCCTTGGCCTGCTGCAATGTTCCAGTGAAGCCCACGCAAACTGGAGGAACAGTGCCTCATCTTCCGATGAGACACGTTACAGCCTTCCAGACTTAACACTGAGTTCAACAGCTTCAGACTGTGAGCTCTCTCCTCCACCTTCACCCCATTTTTATTTCTATCATTGTATTTTTATTTTCATTTCTTCCATTGATCTATTTCTCCCTCACCATTGTGCCCCCTCTTCCTCCTCCACTTGGGCCAACTGTTCCTAGTTCCCTTTGACACATTGCTCCCCTTTGTTCTGCCATTAACACATTTTAATCTCTTTGGGTGCCACTATCAGCACCCCTCTTAGCCTTTTCCATTCCTTTTGCCTTTCTGTCCTCGACATCTTTGTCAATCTCCACCTATCGCTGGCCCCCTATCCAGCCCCACCGCTCCTCGCCCCCCACTACAGTATAAACCTGACCCTATTTCCAGTTCTCTCCAGCTTTGACAAAGAGCCATCCAGACGCGAAACGTTAGCTCCCTGAATCACTCCACAGACGTTTGCACAAAGTCTAGATTGGTACATGAATATTGTTTGTATAGAAGCCTTGTACCATTTATGTGGATGCCGCATCTGGACAGTAAAATCTTGGCTCCTGTTTTATCACCATGGCTTGTCATTCTCCCATGGACTTGTGGGGCTGTGGATAGCATCCCTGCTTCTGAACCAGAAGCTCCTGGTACGGATTCCATGCCAGGACTTGATGGCCACGGAAGGTACATTCGTGACAAGTTAATTATCAAGCTGTTAATCCTTTCAATGTGTCTCTGCCAGGCGGTAAGAGCAGAAGAGACTCCTGGTCAGCCCAGCTTGATGTAGAATTCCAACTGTAGCCTCTGGTGATAGGCTGATGACCTGTTCCAGGAAAAACTAGCCACGGAAACATACATAAGCATTTGCTTTGTCTGCCTTATGTAACACGAGAGATGGGGATGCCTCTCAGACTATCATTTTCTCAAATGTTGTCCTGCGCAGACGCATGAAAAACTTGTGGCGGATGCATACACAATTCATAGATAAACTATAAAGTTATCAGCATGAATAGGGAATCAGTTGCCAGCCTTTATTCACTTTGTACTGCAACTCTACACTCTCTGTTGTCAATTGTATATTTTTGTCTTATCAGTAATGCTGATTGACAAAATAGATTTAGAAAGCAAATAGGCGTATGTTCCATTGAGGATATACCTTTTAAAAATCTGTTACTTACACTGTGTTACATTCAGACAATGTGAACAAGAAATGGAGGTTAAAATAAGGTCGACATTACAATGAATTTCTTCTTCTTCAGTTCTCTGGCTGAAGACAGTCCTCGGTGACGACTTGCTGAACCATGACATGAAGATGTGATTTATTTTATGCTGGGCAGAACAAGGAGGCAGGCCTTAGTCTATCTCAGCTGGAACAGAAATTGAAACCCCTGCTGATAGTGTTAATCTGATCTGCATGCTCGTTGAGATGTCCTCCAAAAATTTACTCAAATGGAAACATCAGCTAAATCTTACTGCTTTTGCCTCACATCAAAATTTGTGGAAATGTCACATCATCTCTTCAAATTACTGACATTTAATTGTCTATTTCCCTAAATTTACTGCGTGAATATTATTTCAATATAAAATGTGAAAAAAGGGACTTCCGGTTGCGGCTATGAGGAGCTAAGCTGCACGATTCGGCAGCTTCCGCTATCACGGACTTTCGGGCTCTTTAGAGGAGCCCCAACGGAAATGTTTTTGAAGACAACCCATGGGGAAGGGAAGAGAGAGGTCCCCTTTCAACTTTTATGGACCGGACCAGAAGTGAAACGGCCAAAAAAGCGGCATTGGAGCAGCGGGAGAAGCGAGGGAAGGAAAGCAAAATGGCGGCGGCCGGGGACAAAGCGGAATGCGGGCAGGAGCTGCAGGAGTTCATCAAGCGCTGCTTCGAGGAGCTGCGAAGGAGATGCTGGCGCCTATGTTGTCGGCAATTGAAGGACTAGGGATGACCCAGAAGGCCCACGAGGTAAAGATCCAGGAGGTACAGAAAAGAGTCAGTGAGAATGAGGACGAGATCTTGGGCCTGGCGGTGAGAGTGGAGGAGCACGAGGCGCTGCATAAGAGGTGGGATGGAAGACTCGAAGACCTGGAGAACAGGTCGAGGAGAAAGAACCTGTGGAGCCTGGGTCGTCCTGAAGGAGTGGAGGGGGCCGATGCCGGGGCATACGCGAGCACGATGCTCGGGGCGATGATGGGCGCGGAGGCCCCTTCGAGGCCGCTGGAGCTGGATGGGGCACACCGGGTGCTGGCGAGGAGACCCAAGGCAAACGAGCCGCCAAGGGTGATGGTGGTGAGATTTCACCGGTTCACGGACAGAGAGAAGGTCCTGAAATGGGCCAAGAAGGAGCGGGGCAGCAAGTGGGACAATGCAGAGATCCGAATATACCCGGCTTGGAGCACGGAGGTTGCAAAGAGGAGAGCGGGTTTCAACCGGGCCAAGGCGGTGTTGCACCGGAAAGGAGTGAGATTCGGAATGCTGCAGCCAGCGCGACTGTGGGTCACACACAAGGATCAACACTATTACTTCGAAACGCCTGAAGAGGCGTGGACCTTCATACAAACCGAAAAGTTGGACTCTAACTGAGGGTTTGTGAGGGTGGGGGGGATGTTTGAGGTTTGATGTGTGATGGTTGTTGTACATAGGGCGTCAATCACGCGCAGGAAATGTTATATGGGCTGGGGGAGAGAGACAAGGCTGCGACAGGAGCTGCGCCAGCTGGGGCGGGGTAGGCTTCGGAAAGCGCGGGGTTTTTCCCGCGATAGGGAAGAAAGGCAGGAAGGGGAATGGAGGAACGCACACTGATTGGGGCACTCCCACACGGGGAGGTCAATGGGACGGCGGGGAAGCCGGGGTCAGCAGGTGTCAGCTGACTTACGGGAGTGATATGGGGGGAGCAAAAAAGCTAGACAGGGGCCTAGCGGGGGGAGGAGAGGTGGGGAAGGGGGGGGGGGAGGGTTGCTGCTGCACTGGCCGAAAGGGAATGGGACACAGAAGAGGTGGTCGGGGCGGGGGTCTCCCGGCTGGCGGACTGGAGGGTGAGGGCGGCGCGGACACGGGACAGGCCTAGAAAAGGATATGGCTAGTCGGCGGGGGGGTTGGGGGGGGGAGTCCCTCCAATCCGGCTGATAACGTGGAACGTGAGGGGCCTGAACGGACCGGTGAAGAGGGCCCGAGTGTCCGCGCACTTAAAGGGGCTGAAGGCAGACGTGGTCATGCTCCAAGAGACACATCTGAAGGTGGCGGACCAGGTCAGGTTAAGAAAGGGATGGGTAGGACAGGTATTCCATTCGGGGCTGGACGCGAAGAATAGAGGGGTAGCAATATTGTTGGGGAAGCGGGTGTCATTTGAGGCCAAGACTATCGTAGTGGATAATGGAGGGCGATATGTGATGGTGAGTGGTAGGTTGCAGGGGACGTGGGTGGTGTTGGTAAATGTATACGCCCCGAACTGGGATGATGTTGGATTCATGAAGCGCATGTTGGGCCGCATTCCGGACCTGGAGGTAGGAGGCTTGATAATGGGTGGGGACCTCAATACGGTGTTGGACCCAGTACTGGACCGCTCCAGATCAAGGACTGGAAAGAGGCCGGCGGCGGCCAAGGTGCTTAGGGAGTCTATGGATCAGATGGGGGGAGTGGACCCATGGAGGTTTGCAAGGCCGCAGGCCAGGGAATTTTCTTTTTTCTCCCACGTGCACAAAGCCTACTCCCGGATAGATTTCTTTGTCCTGGGCAGGGTGCTCATCCCGAGGGTGGAGGGAACGGAGTATTCGACCATAGCCATTTCGGATCACGCCCCGCACTGGGTGGAACTTGAGCTGGGAGAGGAGAGGGACCAGCGCCCGCTGTGGCGGCTGGATGTGGGACTGCTGGCAGATGAGGTGGTGTGTGGGAAGGTGAGGGAGTGCATCGAAAGGTACTTGGAAGCCAACGCCAACGGGAGGTGCGGGTGGGGGTGGGAGGGAGGCGTTGAAGGTGGTGATCAGGGGAGAGCTAATCTCCATCAGGGCTCATAGGGAGAAGACAGAGGGCATGGAAAGGGAGAGGTTAGTGGGGGAGATTTTAAGAGTGGACAGGAGATACGCAGATGCCCCTGAGGAGAGATTACTTGGGGAAAGACGACGGCTCCAGACGGAGTTTGATCTGTTGACCACAGGGAAGGCAGAGGCACAGTGGAGGAAGGCGCAGGGGGCGACCTATGAGTATGGGGAAAAGGCGAGTCGGATGCTGGCACACCAGCTCCTTAAGAGGATGGCAGCGAGGGAAATAGGGGGAGTCAAGGATGGAAGGGGAGCCACGGTGTGGAGTGCGATGAAAACAAACGAGGTATTCAAGGCCTTCTATGAGGAGCTGTACAGGTCCCAGCCCCCAGCGGGGGAAGAGGGGATGAGACGATTCCTAGACCAACTGAGATTCCCGAGGGTGGAGGAGCAAGAAGTGGCTGGTTTGGAGGCACCAATTGGGTTGGAGGAGCTGGGCAAGGGTTTGGGGAGCATGCAGGCGGGGAAGGCCCCGGGACCGAACGGGTTCCCGGTGGAGTTCTACAGGAAGTACATAGACCTGTTGGCCCCGCTACTAGTGAGGACCTTTAATGAGGCAAGAGAGGAGGGGACCATGCCCCCGACAATGTCGGAGGCGACGATTTTTTTGATCCCAAAGCGGGACAAGGACCCACTGCAATGTGGATCGTACAGGCCGATCTCGCTCCTCAATGTGGATGCAAAGTTGCTGGCAAAAGTGCTGGCTACGAGGATCGAGGACTGTGTCCTGGGGGTGATCCACGAGGCCCAGACGGGATTTGTAAAGGGCAGTCAACTAAACACCAATGTGCGGCGGCTCTTAAACGTCATAATGATGCCATTGGAGGAGGGAGAGGCGGAGATAGTGGCAGCTATGGACCCAGAGAAGGCCTTTGACCGAGTAGAGTGGGAGTACCTCTGGGAAGTGCTGCGTAGGTTTGGGTTCGGGGGAGGGTTTATCAGTTGGGTTAAGCTCCTTTACAGAGCCCTAGTGGCGAGTGTAGTGACGAACCGGCGGAGGTCGGAATACTTTCGGCTGTACCGAGGGACGAGGCAGGGGTGCCCCCTGTCCCCCCTGTTTGCATTAACGATCGAACCCTTGGCCATGTCATTGATGGAGTCTAGGAAATGGAGGGGGGTGGTCCGAGGGGGAGAAGAGCATCGGGTGTCGCTTTATGCGGATGACCTGTTGCTGTATGTGGCGGATCCAATGGAGGGGATGGTGGAGGTCATGCAGACTCTAAGGGAGTTTGGGGAGTTTTCGGGCTATAAGCTCAATGTAGAGAAGAGTGAGCTTTTTGTAGTACAGGCAGGGGACGAAGAAAGAGGGATAGGGGATCTACCGCTGAGGAGGGCGGAGGGGAGCTTTCGGTACCTGGGGATCCAGATAGCCAGGAGTTGGGGGGCCCTACATAAACTGAATCTGATGAGGTTGGTGGAGCAAATGGAGGAGGACTTCAAAAGATGGGACATGTTACCGCTCTCGCTAGAGGGTAGAGTGCAGTCGGTCAAAATGGTGGTCCTTCCGAGGTTTCTCTTTGTGTTTCAGTGCCTTCCCATCGTGATCACCAAGGCCTTTTTTAAGAGAGTAGGTAGGAGTATTATGGGGTTTGTGTGGGCGAATCGGACCCCGAGGGCAAGGAGAGGGTTTCGGGAGCGCAGTAGGGACCTATGATTATCCATCTCTCCAGTCGCTCCGTCTGGACCTATAGAGACTTAATTACCTGCAAAGACTCGCATTCAAAGTATCGTCTTGCATCGTTGACTTTGTCCATATCTATGTTTCTGGAACCCACCTCTTCATTCATCTGAGGAAGGACCGGTGCTCCGAAAGCTAGTGATTCGAGACAAACCTGTTGGACTTTAACCAGGTGCTGTAAGGCTTCTTACTAAACTATTTACATAACCTTTATTTTTAAATATTTATGTTACAAAGTTCATTAGTTCATAAGATATAGGAGCAGAATTGGGCCATTTGGCCCATCAAGTTTGCTGCACCATTCGATCATGGCTGATCTAATTCTGGCCTTAACTCTACTGCCTTGCCCGTTCTCCATAACCCTTCAACCCATTACCAATTAAAAATCTGTCTATCACCTCCTTACATGTATTCACCGTCCCAGCATCCATCGCAAGCTGGGGTAGCTCTGGCAGCTCTTCCATCTGTTCCACACATCCCCGCACTCTCTCCTCTCTCCCTTTGCCACAAAGTACCTGAGTACCCCAGTTAAAGGTTACGTGTCTGTGAAACCTTCACCATCCTTCAGGACCACACGTGACAGCCCCATTAGATTGAATGCTCCGGGCAGTAGAGGAACAGGTTTCTTTAGATGTCAACCCATGAGTAATTTGGCTTGAAAAAATCTATTAACAAAGCTGTGTTTCGATAATGTAACAGGACTGAATATCAGTCTGGATTCTTAGACATCAGGGTCCTGCTGTTCCTGACTGCTCATTCAGCTTCCTCCTTGGTTTCAGGATGAAGTGGGGAGGTGGTAATATGGGTGATCCCATTGTCAGCAGTGAATTCCGGAAGTTGCCATCAGCAATTGTTGGACCATTATCCGAGATGATCTTATCAGGAAGCCATGGGTACAGAAGAAGATGATCTGTAGCATCCTGATCCCCAACTCCACTGTAATGGTATGGAGTCTGAATACTTCCAACTATCTGGATTAATAATCCACAGCAATGACGTATGTCTTTCCTTCATGGTCAAAGAGGTCGAGGCTCAATTTCTGCTAAGGTCAATGTGGAAAATTGGATGTCACGAGTTCTGTGGGTGTCTGGTTGTTAATGTGGCAGGTGTGAGAGGATAGGACGAAATCTAAAATAGCGCGTGTGATTCCCAGCCACCACATGGATTGCAGTGTGTATACTGTATATTCTGCAACTACTAGGCAGCCTCCATGGAGCCTGTAGAGGATCTCTTCTTGCATCGATTTAGGAATCATTAAACAGTGATCAAAAATTAAGAGATCATCTATTATGACCATGTATTTGCATTGCTCATAGTATTTACATAATGCCATGAGGACTGAACCAGCAAATGGCTGTCATTTATTTTGATGAGCTGAAACAGGCACAATATGTATACATGTTCTTTCTGTCTGCAAAGAACAGGGCCCTGTTCATTAATATATTTATTATATATAATATAATATATATAATATAATATATATAATATATTATATATTATTATTATATATGTAGTTTCCAGTACACGCAAATGTGTCACATTGCGAACCTGACTGACAGCCTTAAATTGATTGTCAAAGTAATTTTTAACACACTGAGGATTAGTTCGAAAATGCTGTCCAAACGCAGAATAAGAAGTCTTACAACACCATGTTAAAGTCCAACAGGTTTATTTGGAATCACTAGCTTTTAGAGCGTAGTTCCTTCATCAGGGGAGTGAAGAGTTGGGTTCCACAATCACATATATAAACAAAATCAATGATGCAAGATGATACTTTGAATGCGAGTCTTTGCAGGTGATTAAGTCTTCACAGGTCCAGATGGTGTGACTGGATGGAAGGATAATCACAGGTTAAAGAGGTGTGAATTGTTTCAAGCCAGGACAGTTTGGTAGGATTTTGCCAGATGATGGGGGAGGAATGTAATGAGACATGAATCCGAGGTCCCGGTTGAAGCCGTACTCATGCGTGCGGAACTTGACTATCAGTTTCTGCTCGGCTATTCTGCGTTGTCACGCGTCCTGAAGGCCACCTTGCAGAACCCTTACCCGAAGATCAGAGGTTGAATGCCCTTGACTGCTGACATGTTCCCCGACTGGAAGGGAACATTCCTGCCTGGTGATTGTCATGTGATGTCCGTTCATCCATTATCGCAGCGTCTGTATGGTCTGGCCAATGCACCATGCCTCGGGACATCCTTTCCTGCAGCGTATGAGGGAGACAACATTGGCAGAGTCGCACGAGTATGTACCGCATACCTGGTGGGTGGTGTTCTCATGTGTAATGGTGGTATCCATGTCAATGACCTGGCACGTCTTGCAGAGGTTCCCATGGCAAGGTTGTGTGGTGTCGTGGTCGCTGGTCTCCTGAAGTCTTAGCAGAGTGGGACAATTACCCGAACAAGAGTCTTGTAATAATTTAAAGTAGTGATCATTGCAGGGGCCTGGCTGGAAGGTAGCCACTGGTGGAAGCTAAATATTCCATGCCACAGAACCTTTAGAAAATATAAGGAAAGGTGTTGCATTGTTAATATATGTACAAATACAGGAAGACGAGATTTCAAAGAACAAAGAACAAAGAAATGTACAGCACAGGAACAGGCCCTTCGGCCCTCCAAGCCCGTGCCGACCATGCTGCCCGACTAAACTGCATTCAGGCAATGAAAATACCATAGACAAAATTTAGCTGTCATCCATCCCCTGTTTGCAGATAGGGGCCTGTAAGGTTTTGCCAGCATCTTTCCCACTGCTTATGTGTCCTCCACCTGGCAATGATTTTGTGGCATGGTGAGATGGGGTGGGGGGTGGGTGGGAAGGGGGAGCAGGGTCGAGTGCAGCGTGCCTGCCTTTTCCCCATTTAAAGCACTTAAGTGGTCAATGAATAGCCACTTAAGAGCCACGTCCCATCAACCAGTAATTTTTAGTCTGGTAGAAGAGGTCAGAAAGGCATGGGGACGTCCATCAGGTTAACCTGCTCAGGCCCTAAGGGAGAATCCCCCAAGTTCTGCTCCTCCTCCCAGATATCCCCTCAATACCTGGCATTTGCAAAACAGTTCCTGCAGCCTCTCACCATCCCTCAGGGCTGTGGTATTATCAGGTATTACGGTACCTGAGAGGCTGAAGTACCATTGGCTAAACCTAGGGGTTTTACCATTGGCTGTAGAGTATGGTAGCTCTGCCCCGATAGGCGGGGTATAAGAACTCGTGCCGTCCCAGCAGCCCTCATTCTGTACCTGAGCTGCTGGGGAATATTTCTGGCTTATTAAAGCCTTCAGTTCCACTACAACCTTGTTTTAGTAGTTATTGATCGTGCAACAATTTAATAAGCTCGATTTAAGTAGAAAGGATGGATCTCCGAATCAAGCCGGAGTGTCTGCAACTCAGTCCCCATGCGGCGAACTCAGCAGTGATCTTTAAGCACTGGCTGGCGTGTTTTAAAGCGCAGAGGGCAAACCGCACTTCTACCGGCATGAGAGCACGCACCTGATTAAGGCTTCCCGTCCCTTTGAACGCCTCACCATGGACTTCAAAGGCCCCCTCCCCTCCACCGACCACAACACGTATTTCCTGAACATGATTGACGAGTACTCCCGGTTCCCATTCGCCAGTCCCTGCCCCGACATGACCGCAACCACCGTCATCAAGGCCCTCCATAGCATCTTTGCACTGTTCGGGTTCCCCGCTTACATACACAGTGATAGGGGGTCCTCTTTTATGAGCGACGAACTGCGTCAATTCCTGCTCAGCAAGGGCATCGCCTCGAGCAGGACGACCAGTTACAACCCCCGGGGAAACGGGCAGATAGAGAGGGAGAACGGAACGGTCTGGAAGACCGTCCTACTGGCCCTACGGCCCAGGAACCTCCCAGTCTCCCGCTGGCAAGAAGTCCTCCCGGATGCCCGCCGCTCCATCCGGTCACTGCTTTGTATGACCACCAATCAGACACCTCACGAACGTCTCCTTGTCTTTCCCAGGAAGTCCTCCTCCGGGATCTCGCTCCCGACTTGGCTGGCAACACCCGGACCCATCCTGCTCCGAAAACACGTGCAGGCACACAAGTCGGACCCGTTGGTCGAGAGAGTCCATCTGCTACACGCTAACCCCTAATACGCCTACGTGGCGTTCCCTGATGGCCGACAAGATACGGTCTCCCTACGGGACCTGGCGCCCGCTGGAACTCCACGTACATGCCAGCCACCAGTCCCCCCCCCCCCCACCCCCCCTCCACCGCAGCACCTTACAGGAGGATCAGTCCTTCCGCCGCCCCTGCCTAGGCCCCCCCACCCACCGATGCCCCCTACAGGCGCCCCCTTCCCGGGTCAGCCATTTTTCCTACCAGCGCCGTCTAGGGGTGACGAAGCTGCCATGGAGGCCGAAGACACGCTCCCGGAATCGCAGACGCCCGAGCCCCCACCGGAGGCACCACTGAGGCTCAGACGATCACAGAGGACGACCAGGGTGCCCGACCGACTGATTGCAACATTTTAACTGACCTGTAAATATTAAACACTGAGTGTATATTTCTGCCATACTTGTAAATAATCACTAAACACTGTAAGGAGGTATCACGGTACCTCCATAACTGATTATACCATGTTGTTACATTTTGTAGTTGCTGACCACCACCCCCGCCGGACTCTTTTTTTAACAGGGGGTGAATGTGGTATTATCAGGTATTACAGTACCTGAGAGGCTGACGTACAATTGGTTACACCTAGGGGTTTTACCATTGGCTGTAGAGCATGGTAGCTCCGCCCCGATAGGCGGGGTATAAGAACTCGTGCCATCCCAGCAGCCCTCATTCTGTACCTGAGCTGCTGGGGAATACTTCTAACTTATTAAAGCCTTCAGTTGCACTACAACCTTCGTTTTAGTAGTTATTGATGGTGCATCAAGGGCCTACACCCCATCCTGAGCTCATGGTACTTTTTTCAGTGAGACTCAATGTAGTCCCAGCAGTTTCCAATGCACCCATTGGCATAGCTTTTTTTGACTTGTGCATGCATGTTGCGCAATCAGTTAGTTAGAACAAAAAAAGAAAATTACAGCACAGGAACAGGCCCTTTGGCCCTCCCAGCCTGCGCCGATCCAGATCCTTTATCTAAACCTGTCTTCTATTTTCCAAGGATCTACTTCCCTCTGTTCCCCGCCCGTTCATATATCTGTCTAGATGCATCTTAAATGATACTATCGTGCCCGCCTCTACCACCTCTGCTGGCAAAGCGTTCCAGGCACCCACCACCCTCTGCGTAAAAAACTTTCCACGCACATCTCCCTTAAACTTTCCCCCTCTCACCTTGAAATCGTGACCCCTTGTAATTGACACCCCAACTCTTGGAAAAAGCTTGTTGCTATCCACCCTGTCCATACCTCTCATAATTTTGTCGACCTCAATCAGGTCCCCCCCTCAACCTCCGTCTTTCCAACGAAAACAATCCTAATCTACTCAACCTTTCTTCATAGCTAGCACCCTCCATACCAGGCAACATCGTGGTGAACCTCCTCTGCACCCTCTCTAAAGCATCCACATCCTTCTGGTAATGTGGTGACCAGAACTGCACGCAGTATTCCAAATGTGGCCTAACCAAAGTCCTATACAACTGTAACATGACCTGCCGACTCTTGTACTCAATACCCCGTCCGATGAAGGCAAGCATGCTGTATGCCTTCTTGACCACTCTATCGACCTGCGTTGCCACCTTCAGGGTACAATGGACCTGAACTCCCAGATCACTCTGTACATCAATTTTCCAAGGACTCTTCCATTGACCGTATAGTCCGCTCTTGAATTAGATCATCCAAAATGCATCACCTCGCATTTGCCTGGATTGAACTCCACCTGCCATTTCTCTGCCCAACTCTCCAATCTATCTATATTTTGCTGTATTCTCTGACATTCCTCCTCGCTATCTGCAACTCCACCAATCTTAGTATCATCTGCAAACTTGCTAATCAGACCACCTATACCTTCGTCCAGATCATTTATGTATATCACAAACAACAGTGATCCGAGCACGGATCCCTGTGGAACACCACTAGTCACCTTTCTCCATTTTGAAACACTCCCTTCCACTACTACTCTCCGTCTCCTGTTGCCCAGCCAGTTCTTTATCCATCTAGCTAGTACACCCTGAACGCCATACGACTTCACTTTTTCCATCAACCTGCCATGGGAAACTTTATCAAACGCCTTACTGAAGTCCATGTATATGACATCTACAGCCCTTCCCTCATCAATTAACTTTGTTACATCCTCAAAGAATTCTATTAGATTTGTAAGACATGACCTACCCTGCACAAAACCATGCTGCCTATCACTGATAAGTCTATTTTCTTGCAAATGTGAATAGAACCTATCCCTCAGTATCTTCTCCAACAGTTTGCCTACCACTGACGTCAAGATCACAGGTTTATAATTCCCTGGATTATTCCTGCTACCCTTCTTAAACAAAGGGACAACATTAGCAATTCTCCAGTCCTCCGGGACCTCACCCGTGCTCAAGGATGCTGCAAATATATCTGTTAAGGCCCCAGCTATTTCGTCCCTCGCTTCCCTCAGTAACCTGGGATAGATCCCATCCGGACCTGGGGACTTGTCCACCTTAATGCCTTTTAGAAAACCCAAAACTTCCCCCTTCCTTATGCCGACTTGACCTAGAGTATTTAAACATCCATCCCTATCCTCAACATCCGTCATGTCCCTCTCCTTGGTGAATACCGATGCAAAGTACTCATTAAAAATCTCACCCATTTCCTCTGACGCCACGCATAAATTCCCTCTTTTGTCTTTGATTGGGCCAATCCTTTCTCTAGTTACCCTCTTGCTCCTTATATACGAATAAAAGGCTTTGGGATTTTCCTTAACCCTGTTAGCCAAAGATATTTCATGACCCCTTTTAGCCCTCTTTATTGCGCGTTTGAGATTTGTCCTACTTTCCCAATATTCCTCCAAAGCTCTTTGAGTAGGACTTCTTCCTGAATTGGAGCCTGCCTCCAACCAACTGACTTTTCGCAGAGCATTAAATGGCTGCAGGGTAGCTATCAGAAGTGGGGTTGGAATAGTTGATAGACCTGACAGTGGTGATGTTATGAAGAGGAAGTAGGGGATGGCGGAGATATGTAAATATGGGAATCAGGATAGCACTTAGCAAAAGCAATGTGACATAAGCAGGAAATCTCAGGGGCTCTGACGCAAGTTTTTAATTCCTCCCTAGCCACAGGGGAAGTGCCAGAGGACTGGGGAATGTTGTTCCACTTTTCAAGTAGGGTGGTCGAGATAAACCAGGGAATTACAAACCGGTGAGTCTCACGTCAGTGGGAAGGAAACGATTGGAGAAAATTCTGAAGGAGAGAATTAATTTCCACTTGGAAAGGTTTGAGTTGATTAGGAATAGTGAACGTGGCTTTGTCAGAGGGAGGCCACGGCTAACAAATTTGACAGAATTATTTGATTAAGTGACCGAGTGTGTGAATGAAGGAAGTGCAGTTGATGTAGTTTATATGGGTTTTAGCAAAGCCTTTGACAAGGTCCCACATTAGAGAATGATTGAAAATGCTGAAGTACATCGAATTCAAGGAAACTTGTCAAGATGGATCTGAAACTGGCTTAGTAGCAGAACACAAAGGGTGGCGGTAGAAGGCTGTATGAGTAACTGGAAGCTGGTATCTAGCGGCATACACAGTGATCAGTGCTGGGCCCCTTGTTTATTATATATTTAATGATACAGATAAGAACATTGGGGAATGATAGGTAAATTTGCAGATGACCCCTAGATTGGTAGAGTTGTTAACGGTGAAGAAGAGGCTTGTTGGTAACAGGAAGATGTAGATGGGTTGGTCAGATGGGCAGAGCAGTGGCAGATGGTATTTAACTCTGAGAAATGCGAGATGGTGAACTTTGGAAGATGAAACAAAACAAGGGAGTATGTAATGAGTGGCAGGACACTAGAAAGCCCAGAAAAACGGATGGATCTTGGGGTACTTGTTCATAGATCCCTGAAGGCGACAGAGCAGGTGAATAGGGTAGTTAGGAAGGCATGTGGGACACTTGCCTTTATCGATTGCAGCATAGAACATAAGAGCAAGGAGGTTATGTTGGAGCTGTGTAGAATGTTGGTTACACCACACCTGGAGTACTGTGTGCAGTTCTGGACACCTCATTATAGGAAGGAGGTGATTGCACTGGAGGGGGTACAGAGGAGATTCACCAGGATGTTGCCTGGGATGGAGCATCTGAGCTATAAGGAAGGACTGGATAATCTTGGATTGTTTTCTTTAGAGCAGAGAAGGCTGAGAGGGGATATTATTGAGGTGTATAAGATTATGAGGGGTTTACATAGAAACATAGAAAATAGAAGCAGGAGGAGGCCATTTGGCCATTCGAGCCTACTCTGCCATTCATTATGATCATGGCTGATCATCAATTTCAATACCCTGATCCCGCCTTCCCCCATATCCCTTGATCCCTTTAGTCCCGAGAGCTATATCTAATTCCTTTCTGAAATTACACAACATTTTGGCCTCAACTACTTTCTGTAGTAGCAAATCCCACAGATTCACCACTCTCCGGGTGAAGAAATTTCTCCTCACCTCAGTCCTAAAAGGTTTACCCTTTATCCTCAAACTATAACCCTTAGTTCTGGACTCCCCCACCATTGGGAACATTCTTTCTGAATCTACCCTGTGTAATCCTGTTAGACTTTTGTAAGTTTCTATGAGATCCCCTCTCACTCTTCTAAACTCCAATGAATATAATCCTGACCGATTTAATCTCTCCTGATACGACAGTCCCGCCATCTCAGGAATCAACCTGGTAAACCTTTACTGCACTCCCTCCACAGCAAGAACATTTCTTCCTCAGATCAGGAGACCAAAACTGCACACAATACTTCAGGTGTGGCCTCACCAATGCGCTATATAATTCCAACAAAACATCTCTATTCCTATACTCAAATCATCTTGCTGTGAAGGCCAACAGATCATTTGTCTTCTTTACTGCCTGCTGTACCTCCACGCTTACTTTCAGCGACTGATGCACGAGGACACCAAGGTCTCGCTGATATCCATCTCTCTCAGTTTACACCCATTCAAATAATAATTTGCCTTCCTTTTTTGCTACCAAAGCAGATAACCTCACATTTATCCACATCTGCCATGCATGTCATTCAGTCAGCCCGTCCAAATCCCGCCTGGGTTTGGACAGGGTAAATAGGAAGCAGCTGTTCCCCTTGGTTGAGGGCTCAATAACAAGGGGGCGTAGTTTTAGGATGAGGGGCAGGAGATCCAAGGGGATTTGAGAAAAATAAAATTCACTCAGAATCTGGAATGCACTGCCTGGGAAGGTTTTGGAGGCTTGGATGAGCACTTGAAACACCATCACATTCAAGGAAATGGGACAAGTGCTGGTAAGTGGGATTAGCACGAGATTAGGGGTAGTTATTGTCAGTGCAGACTCAATGGACTGAAGAGCCCTTTCTGCACTGTCTCTATGATTCAGTAATGGAAGATTTTAATTTTCATGTTGACTGGGAGAACAGGTAAAGAAGCAACAAAGGCAATGAATTTGTTGAATGTATTCAGGACAATTTTCTTGAACAAAATTTTTAAAGCAGACAAGATATCCTTCGTAAATTTTAATAATGAGTAACAAACTGGAAGTAGTTAACAATTTGATAGCAAGGAAACGTGCCACAAATTGTGAGCATAATATGCACTGTAATTGATATTAAACTTGAGAAGGTAAAGAGAGAGTTATAAACCATGGTTTTGAATTCAGGCACAGTAAACTTTGGATAGTTAAACAATTAATTAATTACAGTAAACTGGACTGAGCTGTTAATGGGTAAACCTACCAAGTAGTCAAAGGACTATTACTACAACACAAAACCAGTACATTCAAGAGAAAGGCAAAGCTCCACTTGTTAGTTTAGCAACCATAGTCAACAAATAAAGTCAGAGACAGTATCAAATAAAATAAAAGACTCTGCAAATACAATGAAAAAATTGCAGCACAGCACACTGGGAGAGCTATTAAAAAGCAGTACAAATAAAGTAATATAGCATTCAAAAAGGGAATATGAAAAAAATACAAGAGATATCAATGCTAACAG
Organism: Scyliorhinus torazame; assembly: GCF_047496885.1. Classification (NCBI taxonomy): domain Eukaryota; kingdom Metazoa; phylum Chordata; class Chondrichthyes; order Carcharhiniformes; family Scyliorhinidae; genus Scyliorhinus; species Scyliorhinus torazame. The sequence continues at coordinate 145,925,359 of NC_092712.1, read as the reverse complement.
CCAAAGGTTTTCTGGTAAATTTATTAAGAGAAATAGAATGATACAGGAGAATGTGGGTTCATTAAAGGGAGATGCGGGGGAAACGACAATGGGGAAAATAAGGAAATTGCAGGATTGTTAAGTGATTTTCATTTTCACTTTGGAAAAAGAGAATAAAATAATATACTGAAATCACTACATACGAGCTACAAAATGTAATCAGGAAAGACTAATGGAATGTTGGCCTTTATCTCAAGGGGGATCGAATACAATATCAAGAGTCAGATTTTAACTGTACAGTAATTAATTTATGATCTCAATATTAACTGCTCAATACTGTCAAATGGGCTTTAGACCATATCAAACTATTGTATATAAATACACAACATGCATTGAGGTGCTTAATAATGGACCTGTGTCTATGTATCACTTTTTAATTGGAATTATTATAGCTTTTCTTTCGATGATGTATAATATTAACACTGGTGACTTGAGGGGAGATTTTCTCTCTGTCGCTTTTTGGACACATCAGGAATGAGCGGCGACAGCATTGCTGTTCTCAAATAAAATTCCGAGGCTCTATTTCAGCTGACCCAGAGGTAACCAGCCTATTACGCTGTAATGGGCGATGGGGTCTGCCATAACAATTTTCCTGCCCCTTCTTTCCAGGTTAATTGAAGGAGGAAGCAATCCTGCCTGAACCTGACTGAATTTGGTTAAGTAACTCTAGGCAAATTGACAATGCCAGCAGTAGGCCACTAGAGTGAACACAAGCCCTGCCACTCTGTTGACCTTCGCCCACTGTAAAAGATCTGTCTCCCATTATATGAAGGTTAGTATTGAACAACTTTCATCAAAGTGAGGAGCTGCTAACCACACATAAGTATCCCTAAATAAAATGCTCTAATAGTAATGTTAGAAATCCTATATACTGCTAGTCTTTGCACTCATTGATTTTAAATGAAGATTTCCTGGCTGTCTGTTTTCAGCTTTACCTCTCTGGCTGTGCCATTTGCCTAAGGCAGGGATGGCAGGGGGGAGATTGCGATATGTATTGTCAATCTATTTAGTTCGGAAGTATTGTGTTTGCACCTAAAGATTGTTTTCTACTTTAGGGAAATCAGGTGGCTGGACTATAGAGCAGGAGAAATCCGAAGTCTGATGTTTTAATCGAAGCAATCGAGCAGGTTCAGCTTGATCCATGCTCAATATAACGTCATAAACGAGGAGCCCTGTTCACTGTGGACGTAAGTGGGGAAACCGAACAGGGTGAAGATACTATGTAGGGTCTTAATGACAGTGGCCGCGGTCATGTCGGGGCAAAGGATTGCAAAGGGGAAGCGGGAGTACTCGTCAACGACGTTTAGGAAATACGTGTTGCGGTTGGTAGAGTAGTCGATTAAATTGATGCGACCATCAATTCACATGATACAGAGAGTTGAAGTGAACAGTGGCTTTAATCGACTAGAACAGTGCCTGCCTGCGACTGCTCTGTGAGGGCTGCCTACAGGGCAGTTGCTCTTTATATCTCCCCTCAAGGGGCGGAGCCAGGGGCGGAGCCCACAAGGGCACCAACATGATACGTTCTGTGCAATATCGTACAATGGTCCATAGGTGGAGCCCACATGGGCAACAGAATGATACAGTGTAATACAATGGTGAATGGTTAATACAATACGTTCACCACAGGTATATGTGTGTTTGTATATCATAGGCCCATACAGCGGAGCTTGGTCTCCAGTTGTCTTGGTCTCCCTTGCCACTGGAACAAGGCCTTGCTCTGTCAGGCTCATGTGGTAGCTGGTGTGAAATGGCCAGACCACATTAAAAGAACTCACACACAGGCATCTTCCATCCCTTAAAATTAAGTTCGGAACCGAGAACATCAGGACCCTGATGGGAAACTCGAACAGTGACAGACCAGAACGGTGTACTGCTATTATTGCGCTTGAGCTCAGGAGCTGGAACAGAAGGCGAGGGGGGTCGGAGAATCGCTGGTGGGGGGGGGGGGGGGGGGGGGGGCGGCGTGAATCCCGCCCCTGCCGGCTGCCGAATTCTCCAGCGCCGGGGATTTGGTTGGGGCAGGAATCGCGCCGCGCCGGTTGGCAGCTGCTGGCAGCGGTCCTCCCCGGCGATTCTCTGGCCCGCGATGGGCCGAGTGGCTGCCCGTATTCGGCCAGTCCCGCCGGCGTATGTTACACCAGGAATTTGCCGGCGGGACCTGACTGTGTGGGTGGCCTCAGGGGTCCTCGGGGGGCGCGGGGGATCTGTCCCCGGGAGGTGCCCCCATGGTGGCCTGGCCCGTGATCGGGGCCCACCGATCCGCGGGCGGGCCTGTGCCGTGTGGGCACTCTATTCTTCCATGTCGGCCACTGTAACAGTTGACGCGGAGATAAACCCCCCCTGCGCATGCACTGGGATGACACCAGCACAGGCTGGCGCTCCCACGCATCCGCCAACTCGCGCCGGCCGGCGGAGGCCCTTCGGCGCCGGTTGGCCTGGCGCAAGCCCTTGCCCACCGGCCGGCATGGCGCAAACCACTCAGGCGCCAGCCTAGCCCCTGACAGTGTGGAGGATTCCGCACCTTTGTGGTGGCCCGGCGGCGGAATGGTTCACGCCACTCCTTCCCGCCAGAGTTGCCCGCCCCACCTGTTCCCGCAGAATCCCGTCCAAGGTCTTTCATCATTGACTGTGCCACCCTAAGCGAGATCCGGCGGACAAGGGAAGGTGGCAATTACACCTTCAAGGAACAAGGTGGCAATTACACCTTCTCCTGGAAAGATAAACCGGTAGAAGATCGTCATCTCCAGGGGTTGGCTTCATCATTAAAAACAAACTACTTGACCCTTGCAGAATAAATAAATGCTTTATGACCTTTTGGCTCACCCCTGCCCAGAACCAGTGTGCTGCAGTCCTTAGCGTATACACCTAATACTGGAAGCTACAGATGAGTCCAAAGAGGAATCGTACTCCAGCCTCAAGCAATCCTTGTTCCTAGTCCAATCGGATGGCAAACTGGTCCTCCTTTGTGACTTCAACATGGAGTTGGAAAGGACACAGACATCTGGGGAGGCGTAATCGGCAGAAGCAGGTAGGGAAATTCAACACCCCACTCCTGACAAAATGCCTAGAACATGGCTTTGTCATAACCACTGCCTTGTTCCATTAGAGAGACAAGTACAAGGCCTCATGGCAACACCCTCACTCCAAGCACTGACACCTGCTCAGCTGCCTCATCATCCGAGCAAGGGATCTCAATGATGTGCCTGTCACCCGCACCATCACAGGAGCTGGCGAATGCTGGATGGACCACCATATAATCCATTCAGTGATCAACATCAATATAACCCAAAAACAGCAATTGCAACAGAAACAGTGCTGCTGGAAAATACATGCTGAGGCACTCAAAGACCCTGACAAGAGAGCCCTATTCAGCCAGCGCCTTACTGCCCATCTGACAAATCCTAGTGACCCAGAGATGCAGAGTGTCCACAGCACCTGGTCTGCCCTCAAGGCTCCCATAATCAGCACCTGCAAAGAGACGCTTGGTCATGCAAACAGGAAATACCAAGATGGTTCGATGAGAAAGATCAGGAGATCCAGGACCTGATAAGTCACAACCGAACCGGAAACGGCAACCCAACTTGAAAGCAAGAAAGAAGCTCTACAGACAGCTGAAAGTTGAGGCCCAGTACAAAACCCGCGGCCGAAAGAACAGATGGTGGCCGGAGGAAGCGCAGGAGATCCAGCAGTTTGCTGACAACCATGAAGTTCAAGGTTTCTTTAACGCAGTCAAGACCACCGATGCCCCAAGCACCCAAGGCCCCACCCCTTTGCTGGCCAAGAATAGAAATGTCCTCATCAAGAACAGAGAGGAAGTCAGCACCCGCTGGACAGATCTCAACTGAGACTTTGTCCACAATGGGAGTGTCCTGGATTACATCCCATAGCTACCCGCCACCACCTCAGCACAACCCCAACCGTCCATGAGGTGGAAAAGGTCATCTGACACGAAAGAATAACAAGATTTCAGGAGTAGACAGAATCCCCGTCCAAGCACCAAAACATGGCAGAGAAGCACTATTGGCGCAAATACATGACCTCATTTCCCTTATCTGGAAGGAGAATGTTATGCCTGTCGATCTCAGAAATGTCATAATCATGACTATATTTAAGAAATGCAACATCCAACTCCAGTAACTAAATAGGAATTTCCCTGCAGTTGGCCACAGGGAAGATCCCCGCAGCAAGAGCCCTCTTTAAGGGGCTGGTTTAGCACAGTGGGCTAAACAGCTGGCTTGTAATGCAGAACAAGACCAGTAGCGCGGGTTCAATTGCCTTGCCTGCTTCCCCGAACAGGCGCCGGAATGTGGTGACTAGTGGCTTTTCACAGTTACTTCATTGAAGCCTACTTGTGACAATAAGTGATCATTATTAATCACTTTCTGCCTCCAGGATTACGGAACGCCCTCCTCTGTTTTGCCTGCCTCCAAACATTTATCACCAACCTTTGCTGGCTCCATGATGACATGCAAGCCATGATCCTAACCAATTAATCCATCACAGCATTTGGACTAGTGTCAAGCAAATGTGTGTCATTACAACAACACTCTTCTTGATCCTCATTGCTGCAATGCTCCATCTCAGCCTCAGCAAATTCCCCGCTGGAATGAAGCTAAACTATAGAACAAATGGGAACCTGTTCAATTTCCGCCCCCGACAGGTCCAATGTCAGCCCATCCTCTGTCATTGCATTATAATATACAGATGATACTTGCATCTGCACACACTCAGAGGTCGAGCTCCAAACAATCGCCAACACCTTCACCAAAGTAAGCAAGATCATGGACCTTACACTAAACATTGGTAAGACAAAGGGCCTCCACCAACCTACCTCTGTCACACAGTACTGCCCCCTGGTTATCAAAATCCAAAATGGATAATGTGGACCACTTTCCATACCTTGGGAGCTCACTGTCAACATGGGCAGACTTCAGGTGGCAGTATGTAGAGGAAGAATGCACGCGAGATAGCTCCCGCCAGAGTACGGTATTTCCGGTCCTTTTCACCAAGTTTTGGGGGAATTTTGTTTGAAATTCCACCCACTCGATGTTATAAGGTGCCCACATTAGGGAAATGCCCAGAAGAACCAAGTTGAAGAAGACTGAAGACAAAAATTTGTCAACAGAGTCAGAGGCTTCTCAAGGCTCTTCTGTGGAGAAATGGTGGAGGGTGGTGCAGTGGCTCCTTCCACTCTGCTAATGGCCGAGGAGCTTACTGGCATCTTGGCAACTGAATTTGAGAACAGAAACAGTTGATAGAGGAGGCCCTGGCTCTCATTTGGTCAGCGCAGGAAAAGACCAACAAGTCGGTAAAGGCACATGGTGTCACGTTAAAGGGAGTGGAGGAGGCTCTCACGAAACTCAGTGACCAGATTGCCTCTCTGGAAGCTGAGATGTTACAGTTGCCTGAGGTGCATAAGCCACGGGTGGCCAAGTGGACTATCTGGAGAATCGATCTAGGAGGTAGAACATCAGAATCATGGGGTTGCGAGAGGGAATGGAAGGCCCAACTCCCACAGAATACTTTTCAATGATGTTTGGAAAGATGGTGGGGGAGGGTGGATTCACGTCTCCTCCTGAATTGGATTGAGTGCACCGGACACTCATGCAGAAGCCCCGTCCTGGTGAACCACCGCAGATGTGATTGTACGTTCCACAGTATGTGTGTAAATTGGCTGCCAGATTTTCTACAACAGGTTTCAAGAGAAGGAATGGGTCCTGAGATGGGCAAAGCATAATTGTGATTATAAATGGGTCACGCCATCAGGATGTGTCAAGACATTGGAGCGGAGCTGGTGAGGAAGAAAGTTAAGGCTTCCCTATCTTAGAAGGGAGTTTGATTTGGGGTGGTGTAGCCCATGAGGCGCAGAGTAACTTTAGAATCTAAAAACTATTTTTTGATCTGCCGGCGGACACAGAGGCATTTGTAAAAAAGCATGGGTTGGGTGCGGATAGATCGGTGTTTATGTGTGCTATTTGGAAGTTCGGGGTGGTAAGTGAGTGTAGGAAGTGGTTGGGTTTTTTATGCATGTTTATATTTCTTTGTTTTTGGGTGGGTTGATAGTTTCAAAGGTCAGTTTTGGTTGAGGGGCTCAAGGTATGGCAGTTTTGTTCTTGGTGTTATAATTGTTGTGGATAAATGTTGGCTTCCTGTTGGAGTTCGTGGTTGCAAGGGGTTTAGTTCTACTTTTTTCCTGTTGTCAATATTTTTCTTGACTGGGTGGGGCCGCCCTGCTGGCTGAATTGTTAGCTAGTTAATGGGAGCGGAGTTGGGGGGGGGGGGGTAGCTGCAGCTCATTATCTTAGTTTAGATTTGGATGATGAGCTTAGTATTTTTGTTAGGTTTGGGGTTAGGGTTAGGAGTAAGATTTCAGAGGTTAGGTTTGACTCTTTGCTATGTGTATACTTTTGGGTGTGGTTGTGTTTGGGGGTGGGAAGGTGGGGAGTTGGGATAGGGATAGTTTGCTGATGGTGACTACTGGTTCTTCCTTGTTTTATCTTATTATGTTTGGCAGCCATCTTGGTTGGGCCTGGTGCTTGTACTGTCTAAGTAATTGTTGGATGGCCACTCTTGGTGGAAATGGCTGAATCCGAATTGAGGGGGGTGTGAGGCCCCCAATTCGGTTAATCACCTGAAATGTAAGGGGGTTGAATGGCACAATGAAAGGGACTAGGGTATCTGCGCATCTGGAAGGTTTGAGCGCCGCGTGGTGTTTCTGCAGGAGACCCATTTGCGGGTAAGGGACCAGGTTGCGGAAGGGATGGGTAAGTCAAGTATTTCCCATGAGTTTCGATGGTAAGGCACGGAGGGCAGAAATTCTGATCAATAAAAGGGTTCAATTGTCAGCTGCTAGGATCTTAGCGGATCCTAATGGTAGATATACGATTGTTAGTGGGGCATTGTTGAGCACCTTAGTGGTCCTGGTTAATATTATGTGCCAAATTTGGATATGGGTTTTGTTAACAAGTTTCTGGCCTCCGTTCCTGACTTCAACTCCATTCAGCTAATCCTGGGGGGAACTTAAACTGCGTTCTGGATCCGAGAATGGATCGATCCAGGACCAAATCGCTGGCTCCTTCTGGGATGGCAAAGGTGTTATTGGTTTTTATAGAACAGATGCGGGGGCCTGATCCGTGACATTTTTTACAACCAAAGGATAAAGATTTTTTCTTTTTTTCCCAAGCCCACCAGATCTACTCATGGATTGACATTTTTGTGATGGGAAGGTCTCTCCTTCCTTGGTGCAGAAGGCAGGGTTTTCGACGATTGTAATATTGACCGTGCTCCATATTTTACAATATTAGTAATCTTTATTGTTGTCACGACTAGGCTTACATTAACACTGCAATGAAGTCACTGTGAAAAGCCCCTAGTTGCCACACTCCAGCACCTGTTCAGGTACATAGAGGGAGAATTCAGAATGTCCAATACACCAAACAAGCACGTCTTTCGGAACTTGTGGGAGGAAACCAGAGGACCTGAAGGCAACTCACGCAGACATAGAGAGAACGTTCAGACTCCGCACAGACAGTGACTCAAGCCCAGGAATCGAATCTGGGACCCTGCCGCTGTGAAACAACAGTGCTAACCACTGTACTACCATGCCGCACTGGTTTTGGCCTTACAGTCAGGTACCTCCCAATGCCCGCCATGAAGGTTGGATACAGCATTGTTGGCGGACAAAAAAATTTGCGAGCGTTTATCCTCCGCTATTGGGAAGTATATCAAATTCAATAAGTGAGTCTATCTCACCTTCTATGCTGCGGGAAGCCCTTAAGGTGATCATTAGAGGGGAGATAATTTTGTACAAGGCTCACGTGGAAAGGTCTGCGAGGGTGGAGCGGCAGAGGCTGGTGGACTCCATCCTGGAGGGGGACTACCAGTACTCGCTGGACCCTGCTCCAGAGTTACTTGCGGGCAGGAAAAAGCTACAGATACAGTTTGATTTGCTATCAACAGATAGAGCGGCAAGACAGTTGCGATGCTCAAGGCAGCATTTTATGATCATTGGGACGTTCAGTCTGCCCACAAGCTGGACCCAGACCTTTCTGTGCAACTCATTGTCCTGCTCTCATGTCCACTTGTCTGTTATTGGTCTGCTGCAATATTCCAGTGAAGCCCAACGCAATTGGAGGAACACCGCCTCATCTTCCGATTAGACATGTTACAGCCTTCCAGACTTAACACTGAGTTCAACAACTTCAGACTGTGAACTCGCTCCTCCACCTTCACCCCATTTTTATTTCTGTTAATTTATTTTCATTTTTTTCATCAATGTTTTTCCCTCACCATTACCTCCGCTTCCCCACCCCACCGCACTAAGGTCATCTGTTCCAAGTTGTCCTTTGACACACCACTTACCTTTGTTCTGCCATTAACACATTCTAATCTCTTAATGTGCCACTATCCGCACCCTCCTTAGCCATGATCAGCGCCATTTACATTCACTTTGTCTTTTTGTCCACATCTTTGTTATTCTCCACCTATAACTGGCTTTCTATCCAGCCCCACTGCTCCACGTCCCTCCCCCACAACAGTATAAATCTAATTCTATTTCCAGTTCTCTCCAGCTTTGGCAAAGAGTCATCCAGATTGAAAATGTAAGCTCCGTTCTCTCTCCACAGATGCCGCCAGACCTGCTGAGCTTGTCCAGCATTTTCTGTTTTTGTTTCAGATTCCAGCACGCAGTAATTTGCTTTTATGTCAATGATTAAGCCAGTCCTCTGGTAGTGTGCTTAGGTATCTAAACATCAAAATTGATGAGCTACCAAAATAGGCTCTTCCAATTTCCTGAAGGCAGTTGTGTGTCATGTAGCCAATAAGAAAATGCTTACACTTGGGGCAACAGCTGCTGATTTTAAAAATTAATTTATGGGATGTGACTCTTACTGGAAAGGTGAACATTTATTTCTCATCCCCAACGGCCCTTGAGAAGGTGGTGATGAAACATCATCTCAAACCTATTGCAGTCTGGTGTCAGTACTGTAGGGAGGGAATTCCAGGTTTCAGCCCTGTAACAGTGAAGAAATGGCAATATGATTCCAGGACAAGAGAGTGTTACACATATTCCATGTGTCTGCTGTCCTTGTCCTTCTAGCTGGTAGAGGTCACTGGTTTGGAAGGAGCCTTGGCGAATTGCTGAAGTACGTATTGTAGATAATGCATGCTGCTGCTACGATGCACAAAAGGTGGAGCGAGTGAAATATTTAAGGAGATGCCAATCAAGTGGCAGATGAATGCGTGGCTGAGGAATTGGTGCAGGGGGCAGGGATTCAGATTCTTAGATCATTGGGGTCTTCTCTGGGGAAGAGATGACCTGTTTAAGAGGGACAGTTTGCGTCTGAACTGGAGGGGAGCCAATATTCTGGGAGGCAGATTTGCTAGTGCTACAAGGGAGGGTTTAAACTAGATTGGCAGGAGAGGATGGGATGCTCAGCGGCAGGGAAGCAAATGAGGGACTGAAGGTAGATGCAGTACTCAGCAATGGCAAGCTAATAGACTTGATAGGCAAGAGCACGGCAGGGAGCAGGGAAAATCTGTTGGATTAAATTGCATCTATTTCAATGCAAGAGGGCTGACAGGTAAGGCTGATGAACTCAGGGCATGGATATGTACGTGGAACTGGGGTACAGCCATAACTGAAACATGGCTAAGGGAGGGACAGGACTGGCAGCTTAATGTTCCAGGGTACAGTTTAGGCGGAACAGCGGTGGAGGAAAGAGAGGTTGGGGAGTTGCATTTTTGATTAAGGGGAACATCACAGCAGTAATCAGAGATGAAATAACCAAGGGATCATCCAGCGAGGCTTTGTGGGTGGAACTAAGAAATAAGAAGGGGATGGTGACCTTACAGGGGTTGTACTATTGGTCCCCAAAAAGTCAACGGGAATTAGAAGAACAAATATGCAGGGAGATTGTGGAGACTTGCAGAAGTAATAGGGTTGTCACAGTGGGGGATTTTAATTTTCCTAACATAGACTGGGACTGCCATAGTGTTAAGGGCTTAGATGAGAAGGAATTTATTAAGTGTGTTCAGGAACGTTTCCTCAGGCAGTATGTGGCGGGTCCTACTTGGGAAAGGGCAAAACTTGACCGACTCTTGGGAAATAGGGCAGGGCAAGTGACTGAGGTGACGGTGGGGGACCAGAGTTCTATTAATTTTAAAATAGTTATGGAAAGGGACAAAACTGGTCCACAGGTGCAAGTTCTAAATTGGGGCAAGGCAAATTTTGATGGAATTAGACAGGAGCTTGCAAGGGTTTACTGAAGGAGCTTGTTTGAGGGCAAAGAGGTCTCCGGCAAGTGGGGGGCCTTTAAAAGTGAAATAGCTAGAGTTCAGGGTCTATACGTTCCTGTTAGGGTGAAGGGCAAGGCTGGAAGTAGTAGGGAACATTGGATAACAAAACATATTGAGGTTTTGGCCAGGGAAAAGGAGGCATTGGTCATGTACAAGCAGCTGGAATCAAAGGATTCCCTGGAGGTATACAGGGATATTGGAGTATATTCAAGAAGGAAATTAGGAGTGCAAAAGGGGGCATGAGGTAGCTTTGGTTGAGAGGATTCAGGTGAATCCAAAGGGATTCTTTAAGTATTTTAATGGAAAAGAATAACTAAACCAAAGTGGACACATATGTGTGGGATCGCAGGAAATGGCGAAGTTCTCAATGAATATTTCTCCTCTGTGTTTACCATGGAGAAAGACATGAAGACTTGGGAACCAGGGAAGGTTAGTGGCGATATATTGGGGACAGTTCGCATTACAGTAGAGGAGGTGATGGATGCATTAAAATGTATAAAGTTGGATAAATCTCCTCGCCCTGACCAGGTACATCCAAGAACACTGCTTGAGGCTAGAGAAGAAATTGCGGGAGCCCTGGCTGAGATATTTGCATCATCATTAGCCACAGGTGACAGAAGACTGGAGGGTAGCAAATGTTGTGCCCTTATTTAAAAAGGGCTGCAAAGAAAAACCTGGGAATTATAGACCGGTAAGCCTAACATGTGTGGTGGGTAAGTTACTCAATCAACATGATCACACTTATTGGTTGACATGTATCTGGTTGGAACATGATCAGGGGAACAGGACTAAGATGAGTTTGGAGAGAGTAGTGGCACAGGTGATTTCAGGATTATGCAATTTGTCTTATTGAGTAGGAAGAAGGAAGAAAGCTTACTTTCGAGTAACTTACCCACCACATATGTTACTCGAGAGGAATTTAGAAAGACAGCGTTTGATTCGGAGTAGTCAGCACTGCTTTGTGCAAGGGAGATCATGCCTTACAAATTTGAGTTCTTTGATGAAGTGACCAGGAAGGTTGATGACGGCAGGGCGGTAGACGTAGTCCAAATGGACTTCAGTAAGGCCTTTGATAAAGTTCCACATGGTAGGCTGCTCTGGAAGGTTAGATCACATGAAATCCAGGGAGAGCTTGTAAATTGGACATACAATTGGCTAAATGGTTGGAAGAAAAAGGTAATGGTGGAAAGATGTTTGTTGGACTGAAGGCCTGTGACCAGTGGTATACTTCAGGGGGCAGTGCTGGGCCCATTGCTGTTTGTTATCTTTATCAATGATTTGGATGATAAAGTACAAGGCGTGATCCCCGAACAGGCGCCGGAATGTGGCGACTAGGGGCTTTTCACAGTAACTTCATTTGAAGCCTACTTGTGACAATAAGCAATTTTCATTTCATTTCATTCATCAGTAAGTTTGCAGACGATACTAAAATAGGTGGTATTGTAGACAGTCAGGAAGGTTATCAAAAATTGCAGCAGGATCTTGATCAGCTGGGGAAGTGGGCCAAGAAATAACAAATGGAGTTCAATACAGATAAGTGTGCGGTGTTGCATTTTGGAAAGTCAAAGCAAGGTAGGACTTTCACTTTGAATGGTAGGACCTTAGGGAGCATTGTGGAACAGAGGGATCTCAGAGTTCAAGTGCGCAGTTCCCTAAAGGTGGAGTCACTGGTCCACAGGGCAATGAAGAACGCTTTTGGCATGCTGGCCATCATCAGTCAGGGCATTGAGTATAGAAGTTGGGAAGTTATGTTGCAGTTGTGCAGAACATTGGTGAGGCTGCACCTGGATATTGTGTTCAGTTTTGGTCGCCGTGCTATAGGAAAGATGTTATTAAACTGTAGAGAGTAGGAATGGTTGAGAGGGATATGGGCCAAATGGGGTTAACTTGTATGGGCTTTTTGGTTGGCATGGACAAGTTTGGACCGAAGTGCTTATCTCTGTGCTGCAGATTCTATGAGATTCTATGAGAAGTGCGCTACTTTGCCCTGGAAGTTGCCAAACATTTTGGGTATGTTTAGATCTGCATTCATGCAGGGCAGTGGGAAGTATTCCATCACACCCCTGACTTCTAACTTGTAGATGGAGGACAGACTTTGGGAGGTGAGCTACTCGCTGCAGAACATTAAACATCTGACTTGCTCTTGTAGCCACAGTATTTATATGGCTGATCCAGTTAAGTTTATGGTCAACAGTAACCCCCAGGATATTGATGGTGGGGGATTCAACAACGGTAACATCATTGAACATCAATATTGCTTGCCAATTATCAACTCAAGCCAGAAGGTTGCCCAGGTGTATCTGGATGAAAGCAGAAACTGCTTCCAGACTGAGAAACATGCCCTAAAATACCCATGTCTACCAAAATTGGATTTCAGAGGCAAACAATATTGCTTCAGCTCCTGTCTCCAACTGGCTGTGCAACCATTTAATGCAATTGAAGTGTATCCACATATTTTATTGAGCTGTACAATGCACCATGGTGTTACCGAGCATCCCTTGGAAGCTGCTGTCCATCCCACATGGCTCAGTTGCCTAATGGCAGCCAGTGCAAAGCAAAGGTAAGCAGTTCGAGTGAGCACGCCAAGATGAGAAGTGGGGAAATTGGCAAAGTGGCGGTGCCTGAGGATTGAGATATGTGGAGAGATTCTCAGAGGGAGAGTGTTGTCTCTGATGGTTCAGGTTCCTCTGGTGCTGCCTGTTACCCTGGAGACGCGGCCCTTTATACTTTCTCCTTCAGCTTGCTTGTGCGGGCTGGAGGCTGATTCCTCTGTGATCCCGGCTCCTTTATGATCTCGGCTCCGGCCTCTATGATCTCGGTTGCCGAGCAGCGACAGGACGCGGCTCTTGGCCCCGGTGCCGGACTCTCTTCCTAGGTTCCGGTCACAGGAGCAGAGCAGCTCGGACCCTCGCTCTTGGCTCTCTCCCTGCCCGATCCGGAGCTTTGCACAGAGCAAGCTGAAGGTGAAGCTGCCGCCATGGCTCCCGCTGTCAGCCTGGCGCGGCCGGCGCCGGCCATGGGTCAGACTGTCATTCCCTATGTGAGGGGGCCCGAGGACCGGCATTTCTTCACCAGTTTCCAGGAGCAGGATAACGCCGCGTTCGCCCGCTGGAGCCCGGACTCGTCCGCTCCGGACGACCTTTACCCGCTGGCTCCGCACCGACACGAGGTGCAGCTTCTGGACATCAGCTCCGGCTTCAAGAGCGCCGGGCACAGCGCCGAGAGCTGCACCAAGAGGATCCCCAACTTGGCGTTTTACAGAGAGCCGGGCGGCGAGTGCAGAGCTCGCACCGCCATCCCCATCGACATCCAGCAGCAAAGCCAGAGCTCACGCTGGAACTCCAGATCCGTGTCATCGGCAGCCATCCGAGCCAGGGTGGGAGGTACAGACCAGCACTGGCTAATGGGGATGCCAGGGTGGGAGGTACAGACCGGCACTGGCTGATGGGGATGCCAGGGTGGGAGGTACAGACCAGCACTGGCTAATGGGGATGCCAGGGTGGGAGGTACAGACCGGCACTGGCTGATGGGGATGCCAGGGTGGGAGGTACAGACCAGCACTGGCTAATGGGGATGCCAGGGTGGGAGGTACAGACCGGCACTGGCTGATGGGGATGCCAGGGTGGGAGGTACAGACCAGCACTGGCTAATGGGGATGCCAGGGTGGGAGGTACAGACCAGCACTGGCTAATGGGGATGCAAGGGTGGGAGGTACAGACCGGCACTGGCTAATGGGGATGCCAGGGTGGGAGGTACAGACCGGCACTGGCTGATGGGGATGCCAGGGTGGGAGGTACAGACTGGCACTGGTTAATGGAGGGGGGAGGGTTCAGTTGCAGGGCAAATTAGAAAACTAAAATTAAAAGGAGGAAGTAGAAGTGCACGTTAGCGATGTGGCAGATGGTTACCAGAAAATAAAGGTGAGGGACAGAACGGGTGAATGTCTTTTTGCAACATGGAATTACAAAAGAATAGGAAAATTTGACAATAAAACAAATTTAAAAGCTTTGTATCTAAATGCGTGAAGCATTCAGAACCAAATTAATGAGTTAACGGCATAAATAGAGTCAAAAGGGTATGATTTGGTAGCGATTACTAAGACATGGTTACAAGGAGACCAGGTCTGGGAATCGAATATTCAAGGGTACTCAGTATTTCGGAAAGAGAGATTAAAAGGAAAAGGAGGTGGTGTAGCTTTGCTGGTGAAGAAAGGGGTCAGTGCTGTAATTAAAAATGATATAAGCACTGGAGATCAAGATGTGGAAAGGGAAGAAGTCCCTGGTAGGAGTAATCTATAGGTCCCCAAAAAGTAGTTCTACAGTGGGGCACAGTATAAACCAGGAAATACAGGGGGCTTAATATAGATTATAAATAGTTGGGGCCCAAGGACTGAACCCTGTGGCACCCCACTAGTTACAACTTTCGACCCAGAAAATGACCGATTTATCCCAGCTCTCTGTCTTCTGTCCATCAGCCAGTCTTCTGTCCAAGCTGATGAATCACCTCTAATCCCATGTGATCTAATCTTGTGTATTAACCTTCTGTGCGGCACCTTATAAAACACCTTCTGGAAGTCCAGATACACTACACCTACAGGATCCCCATTATCCACTTGGCTTGTTACATCTTCGAAGAAAGGTACAAAAATAATCATGAGTGATTTTAATATGCACATCGACTGGATTAATCAAATTGGCAAGGGTCACCTCGAGGGAGAGTTCATTGAATGTATTAGAGATTGTTTCTTGGAACATTATGTTGTGGAACCAACCAGGAATGAGGAGGGATTAATAGATGATCTTGTAGTTATGGATCCTCGATGGAATAGTGATCAAATTCAAAATTCAGTCTCGGGGTGAGAAAGTGGAGTCCCTCCCACACTAACATTCTGGAATTAAACAAAGGAAATTACATAGGCATAAGGACAGATTTGGCCCGAGTAGAATGGGCAGGAAGGTTAAAAGGTTGGTCAGCTGATGAGCAGTGGCCGTTGTTTAAGGAGATGCTCAATTCCTCACAACTAAATTATATTCCAGAGAGGAAGAAAAACGGTAAGAGGGGTGAAAAACATCCACGACTAAGCAAAGAGGTTAAGGATGATATAAAGGCAAAAACTAAGGTATACCATGTTGCAAAGGCCAGTGGCAGGCTGGAATATTGGGAAACTTTAAACAAAGGGTTACTAAAGAAGTAATAAAAAGAACAAAGGTAAATTACAAAAGAAAGCTCGCACAAAATATCAAGAAGGATAGCAAAAGCTTCTATAAGGTGCATAAAAGAGAAGAGTCATTAAACTGAATGTTGATCTGGAAGGTGAAACCGGAGAGTTAATAGTGGGTACACAGAATAGGCGGAGATGCAAAATCAGTATTTTGCCCCATGGTAGAGGACACCAGTAACATCCTTGTAGGAAAGGGTAATTCTGAGGTAATAGAAAGGGTGGAACTTAGAACAATCAGCATCAATAAGGAAACAATACTCAACAGACTATTGGATTTGGGCAGACAAGTCCCCAGGGCCTCATGGCCTACATCCTCAGGTGTTAAAGGAAGTCATGATGTGGAGATGCCGGCGTTGGACTGGGGTGAGCACAGTACGAAGTCTTACAACACCAGGTTAAAGTCCAACAGGTTTGTTTCAATGTCACTAGCTTTCGGAGCGCTGCTCCTTCCGCAGGTGAAATAGGAAGTGGCAGTGGAGATAGGTTCCAGTGGATTGGAAAAATGCTATTTTTAAAAAATTTAAAGTATCCAACTATTTTTTTTTTCAATTAAGGGGCAATTTCGCATGATCAACCCTGCACATCTTTGGGTTGTGGTGGCCAGAACCAGGCAGACACAGGGAGATTGTGAAAGATGCTAATGTAACACCCTTCAAAATGGGAGGGAGGCAGAATGTAGTAAATTACAGACCAGTTAGTTTGACATCTGGGGTGGGATTCTCCACCCCCACGCCGAAGTGGCCGCGCCGTCGTGAACGCCGTCGAGGTTCACGACGGCGTGGAACGGCCCTGGTCCCGACCGATTCAGGCCCTGACAATGGGCCAGTATCGGGGCCGCGTCATCTACACGCGCCAGGCCTTGTCGCCCGCGTAAAAGCGGCGCCGCATAGATGACGCTGTGCGGAGTCTGCACATCCTCCCCGTGTGTGCGTGAGTTTCCTCCGGGTGCTCCGGTTTCCTCCCACAGTCCAAAGATGTGCAGGTTAGGTGGATTGGCCATACTAAATTGTCCTTAGTGTCCAGAATTGCCCTTAGTGTTGGGAGGGGTTACTGGGTTATGAGGATAGGGTGGCACCGATCGCGGGCCACCCCACATTCCAGGTGAAGCCCGGTGCAGGATCCCCCCTCGCCCCCCCACAGGCCGCCCCCCCAGCGTTCACGCACCGTCCACGACTGCAGCGACCAGGTGTTGACGGTGCCGGCGGGAACCCGCCGTTTTGGCCTGGCTGCTCGGCCCATCCGGGCCTCAGAATAGCGGGGGTGCCGGAGAATCGCCATTTCTGGTATCGCCGTCGATTCTCCGGCCTGCGGCCCGCGAAACTCGACCGTGCCGTTCCCGCCGCTTGGGAGAATCGTGGGAGGGCTTCGGACCGGCATCCCCGGAAATTTTGGCGGCCCAGGCAATTCTCCCAACTGGCGTGGGAGTGGAGAATCGCGCTCCTGTTGTTGGAAAATTGGTAGAATCAATTATTAAGGAAATAATATCGGGACAGTTGGAAAGTCAAACGCAACTCATCAGAATCAGCATGATTTTATGAAGGGTAAATCATGTTTGACTAACTTACTAGAGTTCTTCGAAGATGTAACAAGCCAAGTGGATAATGGGGATCCTGTAGATGTAGTGTATCTGGACTTCCAGAAGGCGTTTTATAAGGTGCCGCACAGAAGATTAATACACAAGATTAGATCACATAGGATTAGGTGTGATTTATTAGCTTGGACAGAAGACTGGCTGATGGACAGAAGACAGAGAGCTGGGATAAATCGGTCATTTTCTGGGTAGAAAGTTGTAACTAATGAGGTGCCACAGGGTTTAGTCCTTGGGCCCCAACTATTTATAATCTATATTAATGACTCAGATACAGGGATAGATGGTTCTATTGCCAAATATGCAGATGACACTAAAATAGGTGGGACAGGAAGTTGTAATGAGGAAGTAAGAACCTTACAAATGGATATAGATAGGTTAGGTAAGTGGGCCAAAATGTGGCAGATGGAGTTTAATGTGGATAGTTGTGAGGTCATCCATTTTGGAAAGACAACTTATTATCTAAATGGGGAGAGACTTTGAGGTGCTCTGCGGAATGCAGAGGGATCTGGGTGTCTTTGTGCATGAGTCACAGTAAACTAGCATACAGGTACAGTAGGTGCAGCAGATAATAAAGAAAGCGAATGGAATGTTTGCATTTATAGCCAAAGTAATAGAGTATTAACGTAAGGAAGTGTTGTTGCAACTGTACAAGGCATTGGTGAGACCACACATGGAGCATTGTGCGCAGTTTTGGTTCCCTTATTTGAGGAAAGATGTAGTGACATTGGAAGCAGTTCGGAGGAGGTTCACTGGGTTGATTCCAGAAATTAGGGTTTGTCTTCTGAATAGAGATTGAGCAGTTTAGGCCTATACTCTCTGGAGTTTAGAAGAATGAGGGGAGATCAAATTGAGGTATACAAACTGACAAAAGGTATGGGTAAAGTATACTTGGAGCTGATGCTTCCTCTTGTGGGGCATTCTAGAACGAGAGGTCATAGTCTCAGAATACGGGATAGATAGGCAGCATGGTGGCGCAGTGCATAGCACTGCTGCCTCATGGCGCCGAGGTCCCAGTTTCAATCCCGGCTCTGGGTCACTGTCCGTGTAGAGTTTGCACATTCTCCCCGTGTCTGCGTGGGTTTCGCCCCCACAACCCAAAAGATGTGCAGCGTAGGTGGATTGGCCACGCTAAATTGCCCCTTAATTGGAAAAAATGAATTGGGTACTCTAAATTTTAAGAGAAGAATAAAAATAGATTACGGGATAGCAAATTTAAAACAGAGTTGAGGAGAAACTACTTCTCCCAAAGGGTTGTGAATCTGTGGAATTCACTACCCCAGAGTACGGTGGATTAGAAAAGTGAAGACATTTAAGGAAGAGTTGGACAGATCTTTAACAAGCCATGGGTTGAAGGGTTATGGAGAACGGGCAGGATGGTAGAGATTTGGCCATGATGAGATGAGCTGCACTGAATGGTGGAGCAGGCTCGAGAGGCTAAATTGCCTACTCCTGCACATAGTTCTTATAGAATCATAGAATCTCGAAAGTGCAGAAGGAGGTCAATCGACCCATCGGGTCTGCACCAACCCTATCCCCGTAACCCCACCAACCTTATGGACACTAAGGGGCAATTTAGCATGGCCAATCCACCTAACCTGCATATCTTTGGACTGTGGGAGGAAACTGGAGCACCCGGAGGAAACCCACGCAGACACGGGGAGAAATGAAAACTCCGCACAGACAGTCACCCGGGGCCTGAATTGAAACCAGGTCCCTGGTACTGTGAGGCAGCAGATCTAACCACTGCGTCACCGTGCTGCCTTTGTGTTCCAAGAAATAACTATTCTGTCTAATTCCACCTTCCAGCTCTTGGTCTGAAGCCCTGTACGTATCTGCACCTCTTAAGCACAAATCTGGCAATCTTGATTAATATGGGGATCAGAGATTTTGGGAGAAGGCAGGGGAAGAGGGATGAGGAACATAGCAGCCATGATTGAATGGCAGAGCAGACCCGATGGGCCGAATGGCCTAATTCTTCTTCTATATCTTATGTTCTTATGGGAGGGACTGGGTAGTGGGGATGGGGATAGGGATAGACTAGATAATGGGAATGGGACTTCTTAATGGGCACTGGTCAATCGGAAGGGTAGAACTGGGTGTTCGGGAAGGGGTAGGGACTAAATGGTGAAAATAGGTTTGAGGATTGATTCTAAGGTCTGGAAAACAGGAGGTAGTGTAGGGGCTGGAAGCTGTTATTGGAGTCTGAGAGCAGTATGTTGGGAATGGTATGAAGGCCAGAACCTTGGAGGGGGAATGAAACAGTATCACTGGGGCAGTGCCTTGTGTGAGAAATGTGGGTAGTATTTACTTTAATGAATGACCATGGTCACATTCACCATGAATCTGGAACCATTCCGCCCAACGATGCTGTGTGTTCCCCACATTAGTGTTCATACTTTATGTTTATATATATTGTGACATTTTTGGTATAAGAATGGATTTCACATCATGTACAGCTAATTGTGTCAAGGGTAGAGTAGGTCTCTGTCACCACCGGCTCAAGGGCGGCACGGTAGCACAGTGGTTAGCACTGTTGTTTCACAGCGCCAGGGACTGGGGTTCGATTCCCGGCTTGGGTCACTGTCTGTGTGAGGTCTGCACGTTCTCCATGTGTCTGCATGGGTTTCCTCCGGGTGCTCCGGTTTCCTCCCACAAGTCCCGAAAGACATGCTTGTTTGGTGAATTAAGCATTCTGAATTCTCACTCAGTGTATCCGAACAGGCGCCGGAGTGTGGTGACCAGGTGATTTTCACAGTAACATCATTGCAGAGTTAATGTAAGCCTACTTGTGGCACTAATAAAGATTATTATAGAAATTAGGATTTTTAGGTTTGGAAGTGCTCTCGTGTATTCTACTTCAAAATGGTAACCGCCCTGCTGCCCCCAGCCTCTGCCACCAGCATCGCCATGCAGTGTCATTTACTATCAGTACCCTTGGGTCACCATTGTGAAGAAACTTAGCTGGACTAGCCAGATTAATGGTTGTTATAGTAGATCTGAGGTTAAGTATTCTGTGAAGAGTGGCTCAACTTCTGACTCCCCAGATTCTCTCACCATTTCAAGGTTTCAGCCAGAAATTCTCTACTTGCCTGGATGGGCTCATTACAACAACACTAAAGTGACATGACACCATCCAGAAAAAGTAACCCCACCTGATGGTCATTGTATCCACCAACTTAAACATCCACTCACTCCACCATGGGCATACTGAGGCTGCTGTGTGTACTATCCACAGGAATCACTGCAGCATGTCACCAAGGTTTCTTTGGCAGAACCTCCCAAAACATAATCTCCACTACCTGGATGGATGAGAGCAGTATTACACCGAAGTCACACACCATCTCGTTTTTGACATATATCACCATTCCTTCATTGCCCCTGATGCAAAGTTCTGGAACAACCCACCTAAAAATGTTGTGAAAGTACCTTCGCCACATCAAATCTGCCAACATTATCATTTATGCCCTTTATCGCCCACAGGCCCATAGCATCTCATCAAAGAGATGTGGGCAGGCTTTGAGGATGGGGTGAGTGGGGGAATCGAAGATTGAATCCATATTGAATTCTGGAGGTGACTGCAGTGACCGGATGTTCACCACAAAACCAGTTCCACAGAATTGGACAATAGGAATCAGGCAACTGAGAATGAAGTGAGACAAGACGCTCAGCAGGGGATATCACATTACCCTTTTCATTCATTTTTAATACTATCCTGTCCAATGACGTTATTGTAACTTCAACAAAAATACATTTGCTTTGTCAGAAACAGGTCTCATTGTGACTTCTACCATTCTTTGTAACTTAAGGGTTGTGTAAACAAACACCCAATCATCAAATATTTAGAATGGTTGGCTATTACTTTCCAAAAATTGCATTACTCCTGCGAAGTTATACAAATGTATAAAAGAGAATCAGTTAAGCAAGGAAACAAAACCACTGCTGATGCTGATGTGCAAAGAGATATTCTCACTCTAACTGTAGCAGAAACAGGCTCTCACACGATTCAAAGCCACTTTTGACACACATGGGGCTGGATTTAAAGATCACGACATGCTAGGGGCGAAGTGCTTCAGTAGTTTGAGGAAGGGCCAGATGTCAGTGCAGGGTGTCTGTCAGCGGGATTTTAACTTAGTCGCAGCATTGCCATGACACTCACAGGTTTCCAGACCAATTAGTGTCAGTGGGCGTGATGACGTCTCCCATGGTACATCTTCAACTTCAGGATTCAAAGGGACACTCTAAGTGTGCAATTTGAATGAGTTTGGATTTAGGAGCCAAGGAGAAGAAATTAGGAGAATCGAGTCAAGGAGGTCAAGGGCTGGTCCAAGGCCTCCCTGGATGTTGAGTGATGTCTCCCTGGATGTGCTTCTGGGTGCTGGGTGTTATGAGGAGCCAGGGTGATGGAGAAAAGATGGCATGGTTGGTGGTGGTGGAGGTGGTCTCCAGCAGAAGTACGGTACGATATTCATGGATACATTAGAAAGAAATTCAAAGACCCAAGCAGGGCAGAATAGGTGAGATCAACAGTGCATTAAATTTCATCCTGAGTGTATCACATTAACCTCCTCACTCAACCATCTCAAACCTCCTTCTGCATATCAATCCCTAACCATACCTACTATGGAAATACACTCATCCTTCTCTATATGCACACTTCCTCGCATCCCCACCTGTTTGTCTCCCACTGGCCTTCCCTGTCATTCTTTCCCTTATAGTCACCCTCAGCAAATACTTTCCATACTTTAATTCAACACATACCACACTCTCACTCACAGATCCCTTCTTCACTCATTACAGGGAACGAGAGCACAGATAATGAGGGAAAGTGCAAACCTGAGATAGACCCATTCCGTATCTCACAATTACCATATGCAAGGTGAAAGCACTAGAAATAAGTGGAATCCCAGAATGCCTGTTTGTCGGATTTGGAGAGCTGAACTCCCCAGCTACTTGGTGGCAAAATTAAGACTCTTATAGCCACATGACATACAACACTCACTCAAGTTGACTTGATTTCATCAGTGAATGAAATAAGATAGTCGGCATAATGATGACATCAAATTTGCCAACATTATCATTTATGCCCTTTATCGCCCACAGGCCCTTCAAATGTGCCACATCAGGTGACCCTGCTGGCTGCATGCTGGCATTGACTCCTCAGAGGAAGTCACTCCCTCTCGGGGTGCACCAACAGAAGACACTGCAGACCATGCACCAGCTCAGTTTAGTGGGACCAGGAAGGACGCTGGTTGGCAGTTCATGCTCAAGTGAGCAGGAACAGATGGTGGAGACAAGGACAGAGTCTGTGTTGGAGGGGGCAAGGTATTCCAAGCTCTGCTCAGCTGGACACAGATGCTTTACCTCTTGAGCTGTTGATGAGCAGGCTGCTTCGGACGTAGTAACAGAAAGTGTCCAATGTACTGCCAGACATTCCAGCCAAACAGTGCACGCTCGCAGAGAAACTGGAGGAGTGTGTATCAAGATGTTTCTGTTCTTATATCACAGTCTTTTGCGATGATGCCTTTGCCTTTGGAAGAATAGCCTTAAACATGGTAATAACATGTTGCCATTCATCAATGGCTCACACATTATGAATCACCTTAAATTGAACCTCCACATCGGGTGACCAAAGATCAGCAGCGTGGAACTGAAGTGTAACCATAATTTGCGAAGGAGCTCCTTCAAATAATCAAATCAGGGTTGCGACCTCTGTCCCCCTATGTAAACATGCACTTTTCAGGGCTGCAAAATTACATTGCATGGGACTACTGCATACACATCTTCCACGCCAGGTCCCTAATGGCGAAGAGGAGGACTCCCATGTAGAGCACCTTCCACTGGAAACTCCTGCCACTGCAGGTTGGCAAGACAGAGTGCCACAGCGTGTGTATCTTTTTTATTTGTGAGCCACATAAATATTATTTTTATGTCCCACTCTCCTTGCTTTCTGGCTTGAATTGGCTATTTCTGATGTGTGATGATGAATGGGAAGACATGAATTGATGCTGAGCAGGGAGGGGCTGTGAAGAGAGACTTGGTTGTTTGCAGACTGCTGTGTGATAGTAATATTGATGAGAGAGGAACAGAAATGGCTTTCGCTTGTGGTTGTTAGATGGTGGACTGGTGGAATCGAAGTTAACCTTAGGACTCCCAGGCAGCAATGTGCACAGCTGGTGGCATATTGCGTGCATTACATTCCTCCTCTCTTGCCCGCTTTATGTTCCTCCTCCTGTATGAGATTGTCTGAAAAGGCTCTGTGTTCTGAACTTCGTTGCTCTTGAGGTCTAAACCCCACTACTGCACTGAGCCCAGTTTCCCACAGCTATTCTGGAGGTACTGGCTAGTTTCTCATGAAGGAAGGTTCCAGATCTGTCCAGACGCCTGAAGTGCAGCTTCAACACACCGGTGAGTTGCTCAATGACTCATCTAGTGGTCATGTGGCTTTCATTACAACACTCTTCTCTGGATTGCAAGTCAAAGGAATTGCTTCAAGAAATACTCAAACTTGGACTCTCTGGAGTGTTTCCAAATATCACAATTGCATTGTGTACTTTTGTCAGTTTGCCTGTATCAGTAGCTTCAGATGAACGCACTTTCAATGTGTTGAAGCAGATGAAGAACTATCACCGTTCAACAATGCGACAGGAGCATTTGAATGATTTTGCCATGCTTAATATCAACTGTGACATTGCACAAAAGCTAGATTTTTCCTCAATAATTAGTGCCTTTGCATAGAAAAAGGCTAGGAAAACATTTGTCAAAAAAGAAAAAAAATTAGGTCTCTTTTTTGGTGCCCTATTTTTTCATGAATCTTCATTTTCTTCTGATGGCGAGGGGCCTCAAAAGCTGGAAGTGGCCTGGGCCTCTCTGGACCTCTGAGAGGATCTTATGGTATCCATTGTCTCCGAATATTCAACTGTTAACACTTTCACATTGCAAAGTCAGATGACTAAGAGACTGATATCTGGAGGGAAGCAGAAGTACAACCTGGTGTAGGGTTACTGAGATGCAGATATATATTTGTAAATAAACAAGAACAGTGTTTATGAATGACAATCTACAGTAACATTCTTAGAGTAAGAGTTAAACCCAAAGAAACCCTATCTAGGCCCTAAACCCAAGCCAAAACTGGTTTAGCTGGTTTCCCAAAGGCCCTGAGTGGGATGCTCCGCCTCGCTGCACCCGTTTTCTGATGCACCGCCCCCCCGCCAGCACTGGATCCTCTGTCCTGGCAGCCGGCCAATGGGGTTTCCCATTGTAGGCACCCCCACACTGTCGGGAAATCCGCGCGTGTGATGCGTTGCCGGCGAAACGGAGGATCTCGCCGACGGAGAAACCAGGACCGTGTGATTTCCCAGGATTTCAATCCTCACCTGACCCAAACCCATGCACTCAGCCTCATTAAAACTTACCCCCATTTTTCTCTCAGTATGTTCTTGGAAATTACTTTGTTGATGGTGTAACCATGGCTGTTCTGAATTGCATGCAACAGTCAACATAGAACTGAAATGAATGGCAGCAATCTTAATACACCTCCTCCCTTGGTAAATGTTGAACTTTTGTGTGGAATCTGCACGTTATCCCCGTGTCTACATGGATTTCTTCTGGGTGCTTCGGTTTCTTCCCACAAGTTAGGTGAGTTTAGGTGAATTTGACATTCTGAATTCTCCCTCAGTGAACCCGAACAGGGGCCAAAGTGTGGCGACAAGGGGATTTTCACATTAACTTCATTGCAGTGTTAATGGAAGCCTATTTGTGACACTAATAAAGATTATTATTATTAAATATTTATACCTCCAGGGCTGGATTCTCCGATTCTGCGGCTATGTCCACAGGATCCGTCTGGTCTTATGAACAAAAAGTTGGTGCCGCCCCCGCACCGGTCTTCCGCCCAGTGGGGGGCTAGAAGCTGCGCCGCATATAGCCCCCGGCTTTACCTGCGGATACGGCCGCAGAATGGTCGGGTCTGTGGCTGCGCATGCGTACGGCAGCGGCCTCCGGCGGCTGCGCCGTACAACATGACGTCGGCCGGGCAGACCCGGCCTGCCAAAGAGTGCCCCCAAGTAAACCCATCGCCACCCCTGGACCAACACCCACCAGTCCCCCCAGCCCCTGGCGAAGCCCCCAGCCAGCGGAGCGGTTCCCCCCCGTCCCCCCTCCCCCTGCCCCCGACTGGCGGTGCTGGACGCAGTCTGCAGCAGCCACTCGAGGTCCCGAAAGTTGTGAGGACACGTGTCCCACGCCATGGGGGACTCAGTCCATTAGGGGCGGAGCATCGGGGCGAGGGCCTCCGGTGATTTCCTGAGGCCATCCCGATGGCATGTGGTCATTTTTGAGCGGGTGGAGCATCTGTAAAACGGCGCTGCCCCCGATTCCAGCGTAAAAATGGATTCTTTGGCCGATCGCTGAACGTGATCGGAGAATTCAGCGCCCACTCTTGCTTGAGTGTTGGAGTGCAGATCCCCTATAAAGCCACCAGGGTGACCCACAACCCTGAGGTCTAGTTGTCTCATCCATCACTTTCCTGAGCCACGTGCGTCTTTTCTTTGCCAGTTTTCCTTACTTACCTTTCCCTATGTTCTGTTTTGGTCCCATCTATGTTTCTACATTTGTCTCATTATCATATCTTTTTGCCTTGCACCATCTTCACTTTTGCAATTAAATCATTCCTATCCTCTACCCTTTTGTTCCTTCCCTGGCCCCTTCTCCACAGCTCCGCATTAGCTTAAAAGCTGTTTCTTTCAATATCTCGCCGCACTGAAGAAAGATAATGTTAACACTCTTTGCCTCCACAGAAGCTGCTTGACCTGTTGAGTGTTTCTGGGATGATTCTATTTCACTTATCCAGTATGGGGTCTGTTAATAAGCATGCAGTAATAATTTTGCTAAGGCCAGGAGTGGGGCTGAGGGGAGAAGATGGAAGCAACTTTTGTTGATTGCAGGATGCATGGTTAAATAGTGGCTTTGTCAATATTGTGGAGTTTTGTTTGATTACGTTTGGAAATTACAGATTGGTTATAGTGAACTTCCCTTCAGGTGGTCAAGTCACTTCCATAAGAGAATAAATTGCATATAAATTCCCGTACCAGCCTCCCCGAACAGGCGCCGGAATATGGCGACAATCCATCAGTTTGAGAATGTAAAGTAAAGATGGAGAACTGAATGCATTAGCAACACATTCCGTGGAGAATTACTGATTGAAGCAAAATAAATATATTTTTTAGGTTGGACAAGTCCAGTCAGAGTGACACCACCACCACACTCAGTTCCGGATTCCCTCAAAACCCACAATTTTAACTTCAATGTGGATCCTTCGGTTCAGGTATGACCAGCCAATATAGTATTAGAACACAGATACTTTAGTGTAAAGTTTCATGTTGTGTTTGGCTGTCAATCTAAAATTAATTATGCAGTTTTTAATCCTTGTCTTTTGTATTGTAAAATGTGCAGTATCTGTATTGTATCATAGACTTCATATGATGCAACACCTGAAAGTGCGAGAGATGCAACAGCAAGAAAATATATGTTCACAACAACCACCCAGAGGTGAGCAGATGTTGTTTTATTTATTTATCTCTGATGATAAATGTTGTTGAAATTTCTGTGTCAGATTTGACATTTTATTCTATAAGATTGACTGTTTAATTTACATACATGTTTTTGTTAAGAAATATGTAGCAACTTGATGCACTGTCAATTACGACGAGACGAGAGTAGAGAGTAATCGAGGCTTTATTAAGCAGATATGTGTTGCCTCCACCAGCTGCTACCGAAATGGCAGCAGCTCGGTGAGCACACACATTTATACTCCGCCTACTGGGCGGAGCCAGCAGGCAGGGATCTACCCCCGTACCTGTAGTACAGGAGCCTTACCGTATTACCTCTAATACACGTATTATACAAACAGTGGTGACTACCACATTCACCCCCTGTTAAAAAAAGGAGTCCAGCGGGGGTGGTGGAAAAACTATTTACAGGTATGCGAGAATTTTTAAAGTGTACAGTTTGGTGGAAGTTTACAAATTTAGCCGGTCGGGTGCCTTGATCCTCCGCTGTGAGCGCCGCAGTCCCGGTGGTGATGCAGGCGCCGGCTTGGTCGCCTGTGACTCCGGGAGCGTGTAGTCCTCATCTTCATCTCCGAGTGGAACCAATGGGAGGACGGATCGTCCTGGGCGGGGGCTGTAGTGAGGTGCACTGGGGGGGAGGATGGGTGGCACCGGGGCAATCAGAGGGGGGGGGTGGAGAACCAGCTGGTGCCAGTCCCTGAGGGAGACTGTGTCTTGGCGGCCGTCGGGGTACGCCACGTAGGCGTACTGCGGGTTCGCATACAGCAGCTGTACCCTTTCGACCAACGCGTCCATCTTGTGAAGCGGCACATGTTTGCGGAGGAGGACGGGTCCTGGAGCTGCCAGCCACGTTGGGAGCGAAACCCCGGAGGTGGACTTCCTGGGGAAGGCAAGGAGACGTTCATGGGGGGTTTCATTAGTCACAGTGCAAAGTAGCGATCGGATGGAGTGGAGCGCGTCGGGGAGGACCTCCTGCCAGCGGGAGACTGGGAGATGTTTAGACCGTAGGGCCAGCAGGACGGCCATCCAGACCGTCCCATTCTTCATCTCCACCTGCCTGTTTCCCCAGGGGTTGTAGCTGGTCGTCCTGCTCGAGGCAATGCCTTTGCTGAGCAGGAACTGTCGCAGCTCATCACTCATAAAGGAGGATCCCCGGTCGCTGTGGACGTAAGCGGGGAAACCAAACTGGGTGAAGATGCTATTGAGGGCTTTGATGACTGTGGCAGATGTCATATCGGGGCATGGGATGGCGAAGGGGAATCTGGAGTATTCATCGACCACGTTCAGGAAGTACGTGTTTCGGTCGGAAGAGGGGAGGGGACCTTTGACGTCCATGCTGAGGCGTTCAAAGGGACGGGAGGCCTTCACCAGGTGCGCTCGGTCTGGCCGGTAGAAGTGCGGTTTGCACTCCGCGCAGACCTGGCAGTCTCTGGTGACAGCCCTGACTTCTGCAATGGAGTAGGGTAGGTTGCGGGCCTTTATGAAGTGAACAAACCGGGTGACCCCTGGGTGACAGAGACCATCGTGTAGGGCCCGGAGTCGATCCACTTGTGCGCTGGCACATGTACCTCGGGATAGGGCATCGGGGGGCTCGTTGAGCTAACCGGGGCGATACAAAATCTCGTAATTGTAGGTGGAGAGCTCGATCTTGCCCCGCTGTGTATTATTGAATATGAAGGCAACCGACCGTTGGTCAGTGCGGAGAGTGAATCTCCTGCCGGCCAGGTCATGTCTCCAATGCCGCACAACTTCTACGATAGCTTGGGCCTCCTTTTCGACAGAGGAGTGCCGAATTTCGGAGGCATGGAGGGTGCGGGAAAAGAATGCCACGGGTCTGCCTGCCTGGTTGAGGGTGGCGGCCTGAGCGATGTCTGATGCATCGCTCTCGACCTGAAAGGGGAGGGTCTTGTCGACCGCGTGCATTGCGGCTTTGGCGATGTCAGCCATGATACGGTTGAAGGCCTGGTGGGCCTCAGCTGCCAGGGGGAAAACTGTGGAGTGGATGAGTGGGCGGGCCTTGTCTGCATAGTTAGGGACCCACTGGGCATAAAGGAGAAGAACCCCAGGCATCGTTTGAGGGCCTTGGGGCAGTGGGGGAGGGGGAGTTCCATGAGTGGGCGCATGCGGTCGGGGTCGGACCCTAGAACTCCATTTTGCACAACATAGCCAAGGATGGCTAAGCAGTTGGTGCTGACTTTCTGCTTGTTTATACGTGAGGTTCAGGAGTTTGGCGGTGTGGAGAAATTTGAAAAGGTTAGCGTCGTGGTCCTGCTGGTTGTGGCCGCAAATGGTGACGTTACCTAGGTAAGAGAAGGTGGCCCGCAGTCTGTACCGGTCAACCATTCGGTCCATCTCCCGTTGGAAGGCCGAGACCCCATTAGTGACACCGAAAGGAACCCTAAGGAAGTGGTAAAGACGGCCGTCTGTTTCGAATGCAGTGTATTGGCGGTCCGCCTTGCGGATGGGGAGATTTCAGTTCCACTCTAGAGAAGACCCGGTTCTGTGCAATCTGATTGACCATATCAGATATGCGTGGGAAGGGGTACGCGTCGAGCTGCGTGTACCGATTGATGGTCTGACTGTAGTCAACAACCATCCTGTGTTTCTCCCCAGTCTTTACAACTACCACTTGGGCTCTCTAGGGGCTGTTGCTGGGCTCAATGATGCCTTCCCGCAGTAGCCGCTGGACCTCCGACCTGATGAAGGTCCTGTCTTGGGCACTGTGCCGTCTGCTCCTGGTGGCGACGGGTTTGCAATCCGGGGTGAGGTTTGCAAACAGGAAAGGGGCGTCGACCTTAAGGGTCGTGAGGCCGCATAGGGTGAGGGGTGGTAGGGGTCCGCCGAATTTTAGAGTTAGACTTTGGAGGTTGCACTGGAAGTCCAGGCCGAGTCGCAAGGCAGCGCAGAGGTTGAGGAGGACGTAGAGCCGGAAGTTGCTGAACCCATGCCCTGGACGGTGCGGGTGGCGATGCAGTACCCCCGGATTTCCACGGAGTGGGATCCGGAGGCCAGGGAGATTCTCGGGTAACGGGGTGTACTGCGAGGGAGCAGCGCCTTACCGTAGCGGTGTGGATAAAGCTCTCCGTGCTCCCGGAGTCGAGAAGGCAAGGTGTCTTGTGGCCATCGACTTTCACCGTCGTCGTCGCGGTTGCGAGGTTGTGCGGCCGGGTCTGGTCGAGCGTGGTGGAGGCGAGTTGCGGCTGGTGTTGGTGGGCCCCGGGCTGGTCGGCAGCGGTGGCGGGCGATGAACGGCCAGATGAGGTGCCCGACGAGCAGGGGTCCGGCGCTTGTGCCCAAAACTATCTGTACCCCTAGCCAAGCTGTTCCTGTGCACCAGCACCAACTTGACAATGAAGCAAATTGCCCAGGTATGGCCTGTACATGAAAGCAGGGCAAAATTAATCCCTCAATTGCTGGTCTACTGTCAATCTTCAGCAAAGTAATGGAAGTTGTTGTCGACAGTGTTATCAAACAGCACTTGCACTGTGACAACCAGCTCAGTTTGGATTCTGGCAGGGTCACTCGGCTCCTGGCCTCGTTACAGCCACCTTCACCTTCAACACTTCAGACATTACATCTGCGAACCCCTGCCAAAACCCCCTCAGCTTCGGACATGCCCGAAACACGTGGACATGGTTCGCGGGCCTCTTTGTATATCTTGGATCCCTTACCCTCACCCACTCCTGCTTTCGATACCACCTTATCCTGTAGCCCCGGGGATGGCAGATCGGGAAAGGACAACGTCTGCTTCCTCACATAATCCTGCACATGTAAGTACCGGAACCCGTTTCCACTGGGCAGCTCATACTCCTCCTCCAGATCCTCTAAACTCAAAAAGCTGCCCCCCACAAACAGGTCCCCAAACCGCTCAATCCCTGCCTGTCATCCCCCCAAAACAGTGATTCCAACCCCCCACCGGTGCAAATCTATGATTCCCACAAATCGGTGCCCGCACCGATGCACCTTCCAGCTTCAGATGCTGCCACCACTGACCCCATACCCGCAGGTCTGCCACCACCACCGGGCTCGTGGAGTACTTTACCAGCAAGAATGGCAGAGGCGCCGTCAACTATGCCCCTAAGCTTGTGCCTTAACAAGAGGCAGCCTCCAACCACTCCCGCGCCAACCCCTCCCCCACCACCCGATTCCATGGCGATATTCGCTGGCCACTAATAATTCATTATATTTGGCAAGGCCAGCACGCTCCTCCCACCCCCGCATGCTCGTTCCAACAGCACCTTCTTTATCCATGGGGATTTCCCTGCCCGCACAAACCCCCAAATCAGATCATTAATTTATATGAAAAAAGATTTTGGAATGACGATCAGGAGGTTCTGGAAAACAAATAAGAGCCCCTGGAGTACCATCATTTTCACTGTCTGCACCCGCCCTGCCAGTGATAATGGGAGCACGCCCCACCTCTGCAAATCTCCCCGCAGTTGTTCCACCAATCACGCCAAATTCAATTTATGTAGTTGTTCGAATCCTGCACTACCTGGATACCCAAATACCTAAAGCCCGCCCCCATCACCTTAAACGGCAGCTTGTCCAACCTCCTTTCCTGCCCCCTTGTCTCGATGTTGAACATATATCCGGGAAACCGGCTAAACTCCTCTAAAATGTTCATAATTCCCCCAATACCTCCCAGTGGATTCGATATATAAAGCAGCAGATCATCTGCATATAGCGAGAACCTGTGCTCCACTCCCACCTCGCACTATCGCTCCCCAACTCCTTGATGCTCTAAGCGCCTTTGCCAGCGGCTCTATTGCCAAGACAAAACAGGAAAAGTGGGCATTCCTGCCTTGTCCTATGATGTAGTCCGATGTTCCCCCAACTCACCCAATTCGTCCATGCGCTCGCTACAGACGCCCTATATAACAACCGGACTCAATCCACTCGCCCCCACCCAAACTTGAACCGTTCCAGCACTTCCCATAGTTAATCCCACTCCACCCAATCGAACGCCTTCTCTGCGTTCATAGCGACCGGCACCACCACATCCTGGCCCTCTGGAGACATCATATTTAATAATCGCCTAACGTTCGCCCACAGATGCCTCCCCTTTACAAACCCCGGCTGGTCTTCCCCTATCACCCCAGGTACACAGTCCTCAATCTGCGACTCCAAAATCTTTGCAGCAGTTTGGCATCCACATTTAGAAACGATATCGGGTGGTAGGACCCACACTGCTCTGGGTCCATATCCTTCTTCAGTATTAAGGATATCGAAGCCTGCGATAATGTACGGGGAAGTTCCCCCTTATTCCTCGCCTCGTTGTATGCTGCTAGCAACAGGGGCCCCAGTTATGCAGAAAATTCTACAGGAAACCCATCCGGGCCAGGGGCCTTCCCTACCTGCATCGCCCACAAACCCTCCATCACCTCCACCAATCCAGTGGTGGCTCCCAGCCCCTCCATCAGGCCCCCACCGGATCCAGTACCACTCTTTCCCTCCCGAACCTCACCCTTCCGAACTCCCTTGCTGTCTTCTGCTTTCTAAATTGGTAACTAACATCCTGCTCGCCTTCTCCCCATATTCGTAAATTGCCCCCCTGTCTCTCTGCAACTGCCCCACTGCCTTCCCCGTGGGCACCAACCCGAACTCCATCTGGAACTTCTGCCGCTCCTTCAACAACCCTGCCTCCGGGGCCTCTGTGTATCTCCTATCCACCTGCAGAATCTTGTCCACCAGCCTAGCCATCTCTGCTCATCCCAGCTTGTCTCTATGCACCCAGATTGATATAAATTCCTCTTGACCACTGCCTTAAGCACCTCCCATACCGAGGTGAGCCAAGACCTCACCTGTATCATTTAACTCCACATACCCCCGGATGGCGACCCTCACCTGCTCATAGACCTCCTCATCTTCTAGCAACCCCCATCTAGTCTCCACTGTGGGCGCTGGGCACCATTACCCCCCCCCCCCCCCCCCCCCGATCCACTTGCAGGTCCACCCAGTACGGCACGTGGTCCGAAACCACGATCGCCGAATACCCCGAATCAACCATTCCTGCCAGCATCGTTTTATCCACCACAAAATAATCGATCCGCGAATACACCCTGTGCTTATGGGAGAAGTAAGCAAATCTCTTCGCCCTCGGCCCCCCCAAACCTCCATGGGTCTACACCCCATGCGCTCCATGAACCCCTTAAGCTCCTTCACCACAGCCAACGCCCTCCCCGACCGTGGACTCAACCGGTCAAAACTTGGCTCTGTAACCATATTGAAGTCCCCTCCCGTAGTCAGCCAGTGTGAGTCCAGGTCCGGGATCTTCCTCAGCACCCGCCGCATAAACTCCATGTAGTGATCGATATCTGCTGGTATGTAAAGGGTTAACAATTGCATCATTGTGTTAGGCAGCCACTAGATGGCAGCACAAGAAGTTTGCAGCATTCAACATGAAGAGCATAATAACAAATCCATAACTAAAGAAGATGATTTGTTTATTGAAAAATACGACTCAGACATGGCTGAGATATTTGGATATGATAATCATAGCATCAGCAACACGGTTGAAAAGCTCAATACCACTCTACTCATGGTAGATGAATCCAATACCTTGATGGAATGACAGATCGTTGATACAATGGATGATAGAAACCTGTCAATTGAACAAGAAGAGAAAGACTTCACACAGAGATCACTGAACGACTCCTTAGAAAGCACTGATCGTCTCCACAGAGAGAACGCTGCACAACTCCACACAGAGAGCGATGAAAGACTCCACAGAGAGAGCGATGGAAGCCTCCACAGAGAGATTGTTGACAGACTCCAGAATGGAAGCAATTAAATACTCCAGAGTGACAACCAATAAGAAGAAGACTATGAAGGTCAATCCACCTTATTTGATCAACATCAAGGAGACTATGAATGCCTACCCAATGTATGTGAGAATAGTGATCACAATTAGCATACAAGATGTGGAAGACCATAGCGAGAGTGACAGATCTCAGCTTGACTGTACAAAAGAACATGACAATCAGCGTCAAACGATAAATGAGTCCATTGAGACCACATCAATTGAAACCACATCTACTCTAAACAACCTACAAGAAAATGAAATCTTGGAGAAGTTGACTCCAGAAGAGGAGCACCAAGAGGTCAAAGATGAATCAAATCAACCAGAAATGACTGATGTCACCAAGATCAATGCAGCATCAAATCATTCAAGTGAACCTGAAATCATAAAGCTCAATGAAACATCAGGGCCGAGATTCTCCGATAATGGGACTATGACCCCACGCATGCCAGAAAAGTCCAGAGTGATTCTCTGGTTTTAAGAGGGCTAGCAGGGCCCCGGCGTGCGCCACGCAGCTCCTGCTGCCGATACGGGGCCAGGCACTTCCGGCCGCGGGTCTGCGCATGCACGCAGCAGCTGCTGCGGCGGCGGCCCCGCGCAACATGGCAGACCCACCACAGTGGGCTGTGCGTGCCTGCCGATCAGAGGCCCCCGACCGCGGGCCTGGCCATTGTGGAAGCCCCCCTGGAGACTGATCCCCCTACCCCCCACCAGGACGGCCACTGCAGCTGCGACGCCGTACTCCCGCCGGGTGGAACCATACGGGACCCACGCCAGCGGGAACTCGGCCGGTTGACCGCGGAGAATCGCCGTAGGGGCCTCTTTCAACGGCCCCCAACCGGCGCTGTGTTGCCCGCTCGCACGGCTGGCGGCGATTCTCCGGCTCGATGGAGGTTTGCGTCTTGGCGTCGGTCCCGATCACGGGTCTGACGCCCCATTCGCCTCCCCCTGCGCCGAGCGCGATTTCGGGGCGGAGGCTTGGAGAATCCCGGCGCAGATACCACAAAGGACACTGATACTAATAACTTTGAGAATGACTCAAACTATCCACAGGGAACAGTTATTGAGCACAGTAACAACAGAAACAACAAAACAACAAACTGTACACAATCGTACAACTCTGCAACTAAAGGACAACTTAACAGAACAGTCCAAAGCAATGCCAAGAGTAGAAACATCACATGGACATTGTTCAGACAAAACAAATGTCATGCCAATGAATTTCATGCATTCGTATTTGCTTCAAGACAAACAAGCAAACCATTTTTTAAGGCAGATGACAGACAAAATCGATGCCACAGGCACAGAAAATGGACCAGGTCAGACAACGAAAGTGGTTCAACTATTCAAACACCTCATGATGACTTGTTGGTACTTAAATACCAGAAGTAATGATGAAATACACAAACCAGTTACAATTTCATTATCTCCACCTTGTCAACTCAGAAGATCGACAACGATGAAAGAAATCAAACAGACTGAACTTGTAATATATTAATTGTTGTGTATAGGCATTACTCGTTTTTGCTTTGTACAGATATACATCTCATAATTTATTGTAACATGGTTATACATTTTTCTTTATTACACCACAAAAATATTATTTAAAAAAGGGGGATGTAGTGATCCATATATCTGCTGGTATGTAAAGGGTTAACTACTGCATCATAATGTTAGACAACCACTAGATGGCAGCACTAGATTCAGGTACATAAACTGAACTCAGAAGATATTGGGTCTCTTTGAACCAGGAGTGACTAGATAGCAGAGTGTTAGAGAGATATAGCTTAGTTGGCACATGTAGTTAAACATAGTTAATACTTCTTCTGATTTACTTGATCATCAGTAACAGTTGTGAAGAGTGAACAAACTCATTAGTATTTATATTTGTTATTTATTAAATGTTATTTGCTTTACATTGAAAACTGATATGTTTCATTGAACGATAACCATCAGACCGTTCTGGAAGTAAGCAAGAAGTAACAACGTTCTACAATCATGTAATAATACACTCTACATCGCCCCAGTTTGGGGCATAGACATTCACCAAGACCACCGGCAGCCCCTACAGATTCCCGTTCACCATCACGAACCTCCTCCCGAATCTGCCACTATATTCCCCACCTCAAACGCTACCTGCTTATTTATCAGCACTGCCATCACCCGCATCTTCATATCTAATCCTGAATGGAAGACTTTCCCTACCCACCCTTTCCTTAGCCTAGTCTGATCCCGAATCTTCAAATGCGTTTCTTGCAGAAAGGCCACTTCCATCTCAAGCTCCTCAAGTGTTCGAACACATGTGACCCACCAGCAGGGCATCACGAGGCTCGCCAGGATTAGTGTTCTGCCTGGCAGTGGTCAGTGATTTGTTCCTGCATTATGCTTTCTTTTAAAAAAATATATTTATTCAAATTTTTCAACAAATTTTCAACAAACCCCCCCCCAACAAGAAGAAAGAAACAAGAACACAACAATCAGAAATTATACATTGGATTTCCCCCATGTACAATAACCCCCCATATAACATTTAAAAACACAAAAAGGAAAAAAAAAAAACACCTTCACCCAAACGCCACCCCAAAAGAACCCCCCCCTCCCTCCCCCCCCCTTCCGCCCCCCCCTGCCCCTGGGTTGCTGCTGCTGCTGACCTCCTCCTAACGCACCGCGAGATAGTCTAGGAATGGTTGCCACCGCCTGAGGAACCCTTGACAGTCCCTCGCAATGCAAACTTTATTCTCTCCAGCTTGATGAACCCTGCCATGTCATTGATCCAAGCTTCCACACTCGGGGGCTTCACATCTTTCCATAATAGCAAAATCCTCCGCCGGGCTACCAGGGACGCAAAGGCCAGAATACCGGCCTCTTTTGCCTCCTGCACTCCCGACCCGTCCGATACCCCAAATAATGCCAATCCCCAGCTCGGCTTGACCCGGGCTTTCACCACCTTGGACATAGTCCTCGCTAAACCCCTCCAAAACCCATCCAGCGCCGGGCACGACCAGAACATATGGACATGGTTTGCCGGGCTCCCCGAGCACCTCCCACATCTGTCCTCCACCCCAAAGAACCCACTCAACCTCGCCCCTGTCATATGCGCTCTGTGAGTAACTTTGAACTGTATTAGGCTGAGCCTGGCGCAAGAAGAATTAACCCTACTCAGGGCATCAGCCCACAGACCCTCATCTATCTCCTCCCCAAGCTCCTCCTCCCACTTGCCCTTTAACTTCTCCACCGAGGCCTCCTCCTCTTCCTTCAGCTCCTGGTAAATCGCCGAAACCTTGCTTTCTCCAACCCATACACCCGAAATCACCCTATCCTGAATCCCACGTGCCGGAAGCAGCGGGAATTCCCTCACCTGCCGCCTCACAAATGCCCTCACTTGCATGTACCTGAAAGCGTTTCCCGGGGGAAGCCCGAACGTCTCCAGCGCCCCCAGGCCTCAAACGTCCCATCGAAGAACAGGTCCCCCATTCTTCTAATCCCTGCCCGATGCCAGCTCCGAAACCCCCCATCCATCCTTCCCGGGACGAACCGATGGTTCTCCCGAATTGGGGACCAAACCGAGGCTCCCACCTCGCCCCTGTGTCGCCTCCACTGCCCCCAGACCTTCAGCGTCGCCGCTACCACCGGACTCGTGGTGTACCTTGTCGGCGAGAGCGGCAGCGGTGCCGTCACCAGCGCCCTCAGGCTCGTGCCCACACAGGACGCCACCTCTAGCCTCTTCCACGCCGCCCCCTCTCCCTCCATTATCCACTTGCGGATCATCGCCACATTGGCTGCCCAATAATAGCCACACAAATTCGGCAGCGCCAGCCCCGCCCTGTCCCTGCTACACTCCAGAAACACTCTCTTCACCCTCGGGTTCTTATTCGCCCACACAAATCCCATGATGCTCCTGCTTTCCTGTTTGAGAAAGGCCTTGGGGATCAAAATGGAAAGGCACTGGAACACAAAGAGAAACCTCGGGAGGACCGTCATTTTGACCGACTGCACCCTACCCGCTAGTGAGAGTGGCAGCATATCCCATCTTTTAAATCCTCCTCCATCTGCTCCACCAACTGAGTCAAATTGAGCTTATGCAGGACCCCCCAACTCCTAGCTCCTTGGATCCCTAGGTACCGAAAGCTCCTTTCCGCCCTCTTCAGCGGTAGCTCATCTATCCCCCTTCCCTGGTACCCTGAATGCACCACAAAGAGCTCACTCTTCCCTACGTTGAGTTTATACCCCGAAAAGTCCCCAAACTCCCTAAGGATCCGCATGACCTCCGCCATCCCCTCCACTGGATCCGCAACATGCAACAACAGGTCATCGACATACAACGACACCCTGTGTTCCTCTCCCCCCCGAACCAATCCCCTCCATTTCCTGGACTCCCTCAGTGCCATGGCCAGCGGCTCAATTGCCAGTGCATACAACAAGGGGGATAAGGCGGATAAGTACCTGCCTCGTCCCCCGGTGCAGCCGAAAGTACTCCAACCTCCGCCGGTTCATAGCCACACTCGCCACCGGGGCTCTATATAGCAGCCTGACCCAACTGATGAACCCCTCCCCGAACCCAAACCTCCGCAACACTTCCCAAAGATACTCCCAGTCCACCCGATCAAAGGCCTTCTCCACGTCCACAGCTGCCACTACCTCCTCTACCCCCTCCACCGAGGGCATCATAATCACATTGAGGAGCCTCCGCACATTTGTATGTCGCTGCCTACCCTTCACAAATCCCGTCTGGTCCTCTTGAATCACCCCCGGGTCACAGTCCTCAATTCTCGTAGCCAGCACCTTCGCCAGCAACTTAGCGTCAACATTGAGGAGCGAGATCGGTCTATACGACCCACATTGCAATGGATTCTTGTCCCGCTTCAAGATCAAGGAAATCAGCGCCCTGGACATTGTCGGGGCAAGGTCCCCCCCTCCCTCGCCTTATTAAAAGTCCTCACTAGCAATGGGCCCAGCAGGTCCACGTATTTCCTGTAAAATTCAACTGGGAACCCATTCCGGCCCCGGGGCATTCCCTGCCTGCATGCTCCCCAATCCTTTAACCAGCTCCTCCAGCCCAATCGGCACCCCCAAACCAGCCACCTCCTCCTCCTCCACCCTCGGGAACCACAGCTGATCTAGGAATCGTCGCATCCCCTCCTCCCCCGCTGGGGGCTCAGACCTGTACAGATCCCCATAGAAGTCCCGAAATACCTCATTTATTCTCACCGCACACTGCACCGTATTCCCCCCTCTATCCCTAACTCCGCCAATATCCCTCGCTGCCTCCCTCTTACGAAGCTGATGTGCCAGCATCCGACGCGCCTTCTCCCCAGACTCATACACCGCCCCCTGCGCTTTCCTCCACTGTGCCTCTGCTTTCCCCGTGGTCAACAGGTCGAACTCCGTCTGGAGGCTCCGTCGCTCCCTAAGTAGCCCCTCCTCAGGGGCCTCTGCGTACCTCCAGTCCACCCTTAAAATCTCCCCCACCAGCCTCTCCCGCTCCCTCCCCTCTCTCTTCTCCCTGTGGGCCCTAATGGAGATTAGCTCTCCCCTGACCACTGCCTTCAACTACCCCAGACTACCCCCACCTGCAGCTCCCCGTTGTCGTTGGCCTCCAGGTATCTTTCAATACACCCCCGCACCCGCCCGCACACCCCCTCATCCGCCTACAGTCCCACATCGAGGTGCCACAGCGGGCGCTGGTCCCTCTCCTCCCCCAACTCCAGCTCCACCCAATGCGGGGCGTGGTCCGAGATGGCTATGGCCGAATGTTCCGTTCCCTCCACTTTCGGGATTAGCGCCCTACTCAAAATGAAAAAATCTATCCGGGAGTAGGCTCTATGGACGTGGGAAAAGAAGGAAAATTCCCTGGCCAGCGGCCTGGCAAACCTCCACGGATCCACTCCCCCCATCTGGTCCATAAACCCCCTGAGCACCTTGGCCGCAGCCGGCCTCTTACCCGTCCTGGACCTAGAATGGTCCAGTGCTGGGTCCAGCACCGTGTTGAAATCCCCCCGCATGATCAAGCTTCCTACCTCCAGGTCCGGAATCCGACCCAGCATGCGTTTCATAAATCCGGCATCATCCCAATTCGGGGCATATACGTTCACCAGTACCACCCGCACCCCCTGCAACCTATCACTCACCATCACGTATCGACCTCCATTATCCGCCACAATATTCAGCGCCTCGAACGACACCCGCTTCCCCACCAGTATTGCAACCCCTCTGTTCTTCGCATCCAGCCATGAATGAAAGACCTGCCCTACCCATCCCTTTCTCAGCCTAACCTGATCTGCCATCTTCAGATGTGTCTCCTGGAGCATAACCACGTCTGCCTTCAGTCCCTTTAAGTGCGCGAACACCCAGGCCCTCTTGACCGGCCTGTTCAGGCCCCTCACATTCCAAGTTATCAGCCGGATCGGGGGGCGACTCACCACCCACCCCCCTTGCCGACTAGCCATCTCCTTTTCTAGGCCAGCCACGTGCCCGCGCCTCCCGCACCCTCCAGTCCCCCAGACTACCTCTCCTACTTCCAGCTCCCCTTTGGCCAATGCAGCAGCAACCCAGTTCCCCCCCCCCGCTAGATCCTCATCTAGCCACTTTGCTCCCCCTATGACACTCCCGTAAGTCAGCTGACTCCTGCTGACCCCGGCCTCTTCCTCCATTCCATCGACCCCCCAGTGTGAGAATCCCCCCACCCCTTGGCAGTCAGCGTGCGCTCCTCTCCAGCACCGCCCTTCCCCTCCGGCCCCGCCCCCATCCTTCCCTAACGCGGGAAAAAGCCCGCGCTTTCCTGAGCCAGCCCCGCCCCCTCTGGCGCAGCTCCTTTTTGCGGCCTTACCCCAACACCCCATCCCCGGGCCTCCACCCCCCTCTTCCTCCGCGGGGCCCTGCCCCTCCAACATCAACGCCCACACTCTCCCACAGCCCCACATCAAATCCATTCACCCATCCCCACCCAGCACCAAAACAAAAAGGACATTCCCCAATCGCAGTAAACACAGTAAACATCCCCCCACGACAAACCCTCAGTTTGAGTCCAACATTTCCGTCTGGATAAAGTTCCATGCCTCATCAGGCATTTCAAAATAGTGGTGCTGATCTTCGAACGTGACCCACAATCGCGCTGGCTGCAGCATCCCGAACCTCACCCCCTTCCGATGGAGCACCCCTTAGCCCGGTTAAAACCAGCTCTCTTCTTAGCCACCTCTGCACTCCAGTCCTGATAAATTCGGATCTCCGTGTTCTCCCACCTGCTGCTCCGCTCTTTTTTGGCCCATCTCAGGACACACTCTCTGTCCATAAAGCACCACTACAGCCCTTGGCGGCTTGTTGTCTTTGGGTCTCCTTGCCAGGACCCGATGAACCCCATCCAGCTCCAGGGGCCTCAGGAAAGCTCCCGTGCCCATCAGCGAATTGAGCATCGTGCTCATATATGCCCCGGCATTGGGCCCCTCCACTCCTTCAGGGAGACCCAGAATCCAAAGATTCTTCCTCCTCGACCTATTCTCCAGGTCCTCAAATTTTTCCGCCCACCTCTTGTGCAGCACCTCGTGCGCCTCCACCTTCACCGCCAGGCCCAAGATCTTGTCCTCGTTCTCCGAGGCTTTTTGCCGAACCTCCCGGATCGCCGCCCCTTGGGCCTTCTGGGTCTCCACAAGCTTCTCAATCGCCGCCTTCATTGGCGCCAGCATTTCTGTCCTCAGCTCCTCAAAGCAGCATTTAAGAAACTCCTGCTGCTCCTGCGACCACTGCGCCCACGCTGCTTGGTCTCCACCCGCCGCCATCTTGCTTTTTCTCCCTCGCACTTTCCGCTGCACCAGGATCACATTTTTAACCGCTCCACTCCTGGTCCAATCCATATAATGTCGGGGGGAACCTTGCTGTCACCTTCCCACACTGGAAGCCGTCGAACAATTGCCGTTGGGGCCCCTCTGAAGAGCCCAAAAGTCCGTTCCCGGCGGGAGCTGCCGAACGTGCGACCTACCTAGGCATAGCCGCAACCGGAAGCCCTGCTTTATGCTTTCTGAGAGAACTGAGCAGAAGTGTTTAGGCCTTTGAAGTGTAAGGAATACTCTCTCCCTCTCTCCTGCTTGCTGAAGTGAATGAACTGCTGTATTGTTCTGAAAGCAGTGAGTGCCTTGCACATCATTTGCTGTAAACCTGAACTGATGCAGAGTCTGCAGAGAAAGCAGCCACCTTGCCAGAGAAAACCACTAATCCAGAAAGGAAGAAGTAACAAAACGAAACTCTGAACTTCAGAAAGACATTGCCGGGCAGTCATTCTTTTATCTTTGTTAATATTTTTTCTTTCTCTTTCCTCCATCCTTTCCACCACCCTATCACCTCTGTGTGGTTTGTGTTTGTATATGTGTGTAGAGAGTGGGGTGAATTAGAAAGGGGGGGGGGGGGGTTAAGAAAGGGAAGTAGGTAGTTACATTTTCTGTCTGTTTAATTATAGTATCAATAATAATCGCTTATTGTCACAAGTAGGCTTCAATGAAGTTACTGTGAAAAGCCCTTAGTTGCCACATTCCGGCACCTGTTCGGGGATGTCGATACGGGAATTGAACACGCACTGCTGGCATTGTCCTGCATTGCAAGCCAGCTATTTAGCCCACTGTGCTAAACCAGCCCCTATACATAATAAAAGGTTATTTGTGTTTTAATGTTACAAACTTGGTAATTGCCGTTTATTGTGGTTTATTGAGCTCAACCAAAGACCATGAGTGTTGTGATTCAGGGTCAAGTGGGGCTAGAATTGGCCACAATAGTCCAGGGTGTCATGGCAACAGAAAACAAATACTTCTTATCAACTGAGCAAGCACTGAATGTGTATTAAAATCCATAAAAATCACTCTCCTCCATGTCTTCAGAACCAAATGAAATGTCCCAAACTTGATCAGCAATAAAGTTATCATCAGCTATATCATTCCACAAATAATTATCTTCGGTGCTATCAAGTGCTTTGGATATCGTCCATTTTTTGAATGATTTTGTAGAATTCATAGAATCCCTGCAGTGCAGCAGGAGGCCTTTTGGCCCTCCGAGTATGCACTGACCCTCCGAAAGGCCCAAGAGGCCCAACCCTCTTGTCCTATCCCCGCAACTCTGCACGTTGTTCACGGACAATCCACCGAACCTCACCATCCTTGGACACTAAGGGACAATAAACATGGCAAAACTACCTAAGCTGCACAAATTTGGATTGTGGAGGGAAACCGGAGCACCCGGAGGAAATCCACCCAGACAAGGTGAGAACCTGCAAACTCCACACAGACAGTTACCCAAGGTTGGAATCGAACCTGGGTCCCTGGCGCTGTGAGGCAGCAGCGCTAACCACCCTGAGAATCTCCATTCTGATTTCATCCCTGACCTCTGCAACCCATTCACACAAGGTTGCTAAAGTCAAATCAGTATGCTGCCTGCCTTGGTAAATGTCTTCTCCCGGTGAATATCTTACCCCCTTCAATCACTCAGCCATTCCACTTTTTTCTCATGCTATCCTTGAAGGAGTTGTTTAGAGGGACATCCAATGGTTGAAAATAGTTAGTTAGACCACCAGGAATCACTACAATATCACTGTTTTATGATCCAACTTCAGCAACAACATTATTGACAAGATGTGATCTGAACATATCCCAAATGGGAAGAGTTTTTTTTCTTTAGAGATCCTTCTGGTCGGAAGCTCCAAACATTCCTAAGCCATATTTTCCAGCCACCATCATCCATCCATCCATTATTGCGATGTGGATTCCTTTTGTGAATTGCTATTTTGAGATTGTTTTGAGGGGCAGCACCGTAGCACAGTGGTCAGCACAGTTGCGACACAGCTCCAGCATCCCATGTTCGAATCCTGGCTTGGGTCACGGTCTGTGCGGAGTCTGCACCTTCTCCCCGTGTCTGCGTGGGTTTCCTCCGGGTGCTCCGGTTTCCTCCCACAGTCCAAAGATGTGCAGGTTAGGTGGATTGGCCATGATAAATTGCCCTTAGTGTCCAAAAAAAAAGATTAGGTGGGGTTACTGGCTTACAGGGATAGGGTGGAGCCATGGGCTTAAGTAGGGTGCTCTTACCAAGAGCCAGTGCAGACTTGATGGACCGAATGACCTCCTACTGCATTGTAAATTCTATGATTCTCTTGAATATCAGCATTGGCTTAAGTTTTGTCCCATTGGACCTACACAACAGGATGATGAATCTACTCTTTTCTGACCAGTTATCTTTACTAACACTATTTCTCTCCAGCTTTGCTCACTCTATGATTGGCTGACATGTGAAAATTCATGGGAGTCTCATCCATGTTTCCAATACAACCAACCTGCCTATATTCTGTTGTCGATGTTTGATGATAAATTGCCGAGATGCTATAAATCTATCACTGCGTTTTACTGGGTGATGTTGTGACATTTAAGTCTTTTGTCACAGTGCACCATCAGGGCTGACTTTGAAATCTGCAACACCTCATTTTCTTGCTGGTTTCATGACGAAGCTTCGGACAGATCCACAATAAATTAAAAGTCCATTTGAATAATTTTCATTGACGTACTGTGCACCTTCATTTTCCAACCGCTGTCCCATACAATGCTTTCCTCCGTTTGCACATTTTTTTCTTTGGCATTTGCTTAAGCTGTGTGGGGAGCTTCCTCCAATCCCCAATGTTCTTATCTGATATTGTGAATTCTCGCGCTGCTGCACAATTATTAGTCTGCTTTGCAACCTCAATGATTCGAAGTTTGAACTGGGCTGTGTACCTGCCATTTCTTTTTGATACCATGCTACCATATTACAGGGTGGGATGGTGGCACCAATGTGTACCAGTGAGGCAGTAGCCTTGACAGCACATGTTGGCATGTGCAGACACGAGAACTGCACAACTTTGATGCTGTGCTAGTCTATAATTCTATGATTACGTAACCTTGGTAAGTAGAAAAAGTTTGGATTTTTGGCCAAACATCAGAAGTCGACTTGTACACAAGATCAATCTTTACTCGAGTACATAATCTATAACTTTTTAGTTTTAAGTAAATTATGGAGTTTATACAGTTTTAAGTCTTCAATATCACTTGCTTTATATTTAGTAATTGACCATTCCTCATTTGCTACATAATCAGGAGATATTTTACCACACTCTGTATACCACAAAATTCCACGTATTGAGATTTTTGGAACACATCAGAATATCCTGCAGCTAGATTTATGCATCTATATTATAATAATTATGCTTTCTGTTTCCCGACTTCTAATTAGTCTTTAAAATAATCAGCTCCCAATTT
Organism: Scyliorhinus torazame; assembly: GCF_047496885.1. Lineage (NCBI taxonomy): Eukaryota > Metazoa > Chordata > Chondrichthyes > Carcharhiniformes > Scyliorhinidae > Scyliorhinus > Scyliorhinus torazame. Next base: position 145,880,583 of record NC_092712.1, on the reverse strand, counting down.
GAAATCACTTGCACGTATTGCCATTATTGTTTCTCAATTGATGAGGGTTATCTATGCCTGTCTATCACATTTTTACGTGGACTGTAATATATATTTTTCCTAAATGTATAGGAGTTATGAAGATGTTAACTGGGATTGTAAGTTGGGACCTAAAATTAAATCAGACACAATACAGGACAAAATAGCCGACCCCATGTCACGACATGCTACTCTCAAGCGATACGATCCAAGCCCTCATATGTGGCAAGTAAGTATTTATATATGTATTAAAGCTTTAGTAGAGAAGCCTTTAAAATTTAATCACGTAAATTGTTTTTTATTTTGTAAAAGCAGAATGCAGAGGTTTTTTTTACAGGCAGTGTTCTTACAGCGTACTTCTCAGGAGAGTGTACATCAGCTGTGTGAGTGCTGGTAAAGATGTTTGACTTCTGCTCAGAGGCGAATGTCTTTAAAAGCCAACTTAATTTTGTGAGGCATTTGCAGATGCAGGCCACAATGCAAGTGCAATGATATAATACATATTGTATTATATGTATTTGGTGCAGCAAGGGTTAAAAGCCTAGGGTTAGTGAGTGTATGACTGCTGCTGTAGTGTTTTTGAAAATCATGCTTACAAGACAGCTGGGCGTTTTGGGAACCATCAGTGCAATTAAAGTATCGTAAAAGTTTGGGCCAATGAATGACTGTTTGTATTAAGAGGGTCCCTGCAGAGTAGTTAATTAGATAAATTGGACGGGATTCTCCCGCAATCAGCGGGATAGCCCGACGCCAGCGCCAAGAATGGTTCGGATCACTCGGGCATCGGGCAAACCGGAACTTCAGGAAACCTCCGACCCAGAAGGGGCTAGCAGCGGCGAGACAGCAATCGCGACGGCGTCACCCGTAACAGACGTGTGCGCCGTCATTGATGCCGTGCGGCGTTGCAGCACAAAAGGCGCCACCACCGGAGACTCGGCAAAATGGCTGCCTGCCGCGCAGCGCCGAGGTTCCAGGAGCGGGACATCGAGGCGCTCCTGGACGTAGTGGAGCAGAGGAGGGTGGCCTTGTACCCCGGACACGGCCGCAGGGGTGCACCACACCTCAGGTGGCGCTGGTGGAGGGAGGTGGCAGAGGCCGTCAGCGGCGTGGCCGTAACAGCCAGGACAGGCATCCAGTGCCACAAGAAGGTCAATGACCTTGTCAGGGCAGCCACGGTGAGTACCCCCACTCCCATTCCACCCCCCCTCCTCCCCCCCCCCCCCCCAAGGATGGGCGACACAGCCCTAGCTGAAACTGACATGGCTGCACCCACCCATGCAGGCTGCATTGGCAGGATAGGGTGTGAACCTATGCCAACATACACATAACCACTGGGCTGCAAGTATATGTCTGCCTAACACTGTTGCTCTTTCTCTCTGTCACCCCGTTTCCCCCCCGACAAGGGGATAAGCGCGCTCATAACAACCGGGAGCGTGAGAGGACCGGAGGGGGTCCACCTGAATTGCGCCCCCTCACCGTTCATGAGGAGAGGGCCCTGGACCTTGCAGGCAGACGCGAGGACCGGGAGGTTGCAGATGCAGAGGTCGGGGGCGCAGCACCAAGTGAGACCCCCCATTGCCTGCCCGTCTTCCCTCCATCCACCTTCCCCCACCCATCCCCCTTCCACCCTTCCCCCCTCTTCCCCCTTCCCCCATTCTCCCGCTTCCCCCTTCCCCTATCCCCCCTCCCCTTACCCCACCCACCCTCACCCCTCCCCCTTACCCCACCCACCCACCTTCCCCCATGACCCCTCCCCTTCCCCATCCCCCCTCCCACTTCCCCCACTTCCCCCATCCACTCCCCTTCCCCATTCCCCCTCCCCTTCCCCCCCTTTCCCCCACCCCGTCTTCCCCCATTCCCCCCTTCCCCATTGCCCCTTCCCCTTCCCCCATCCACCCCTTCCCCCTTCTGCTCACCCCCTTCCCCATCCACCCCTCCACCTTCCCCCATCCCCCGTTCCCCCTTGCCCCCATCCCCTCCCCCCTTGTCCCATCCCCTCACCCCTCCACCTTACCCCCGTCCACTCCCCTTCCCCATTCCCCCTCCCCTTCCCCATCCCCCCTCCCACTTCCCCCCATCCACTCCCCTTCCCCATTCCCCCTCCCCTTCCCCCCATTTTCCCCAGCCCGTCTTCCCCCATTTCCCCCATACCCCCCTTCCCCATTGCCCCTTCCCCCCATCCATCCCTTCCCCCTTCTGCTCATCCCTCCTTCCCCCATCCACCCCTCCACCGTCCCCCCATCCCCCGTTCTCCCTTGCCCCCATCCCCTCCCCCTTCCCCCTTGTCCCATCCCCTCTCCCCCTTCCCCCCTATCCACCCCTCCCCCTTCTCCCATCTCGTCTAGTGCCAGTACAACGACGCCGGAAGGCCACACCCAGCGACGGGTGTGCGCAGCTACACCAACAGGCCCCCATCCCAGTCGACCCAGGACACTGACACACAAGACACAAGCACCCAGGACACCCACATACAGAACACACCCACCCAGGACACTGACACACAGGACACACCCACCCAGGGCACTGACACACAGGACACAACCACCCAGGACACCCACATACAGGTCACACCCACCCAGGACACTGACACACAGGACACACCCACCCAGGGCACTGACACACAGGACACAACCACCCAGGACACCCACATACAGGTCACACCCACCCAGGACACTGACACACAGGACACACCCACCCAGGGCACTGACACACAGGACACACCCACCCAGGGCACTGACACACAGGACACAACCACCCAGGACATCCACATACAGGTCACACCCACCCAGGACACTGACACACAGGACACACCCACCCAGGGCACTGACACACAGGACACACCCACCCAGGGCACTGACACACAGGACACACCCACCCAGGGCACTGAGACACAGGACACACCCACCCAGGGCACTGACACACAGGACACACCCACCCAGGGCACTGACACACAGGACACAACCACCCAGGACACCCACACACAGCGGACGGACGGACAGGAAACACTACTCCAGGGGACCCCGGACTTCGGGTCGGATGAGGACCTCGACATTACGCCACTGCTATCTCCTACACCTTCCACCATCGCAGAGACACTCACCTCGGTTGGGCACTTTAGCGATGAGGCTTCTGGTACACTCACTGGTGCGCACTACACAGCCGTCCCGGTACAGCAGGTGGAGTTTGGAGCAGCTGAGGAGCCGGACGATCGGAGGGCAGCCCGGCTCCAGCAACCAGCTGCCGCCCAGACAGGACCCGGGTTCCTGGAGTTCCCACACCCACCCATAGACCCGATGCAGTCACGGACCCAGGGACGACCGAAGTGGGTGACGGCCGGCTTGCAGCAGCTGCAGACGCAGGTGGAGGAGTCCACCTGCGTGCAGGAGCAAGGAGTGATGCTGGTCATGTGTGCCACCCAGGCTGAAACCGCATGAGTGGCATCCGCAGTGGAGGCAATGGGTGCGACGGTGTCAGACATGGGGAGCAGTATGCAAGGCCTGGGGTTTTCCGTGCAGCCAGCGTCCGTGGCCCAGGATACGGCTGCCCTCTCACAGGAAGCCATGAGCCAGAGCCAGCTGCAGATCACAGCGGCGCTCAACGCCGTGGCCCAGTCTCAGCAGGCCATGGCGCAGTCCCAGCAGGCCATGGCACAGTCCCAGCAGGCCATGGCGCAGTCCCAGCAGGCCATGGCGCAGTCCCAGCAGGCCATGGCACAGTCCCAGCAGGCCATGGCGCAGTCCCAGCAGGCCATCGCTGAGGGCATCGACACCATTGCCCAGTTGCTGGCCGGCGTCGCTCAGACACAGACAGGGATGGCCAACTCCCTGAGCTCCATGGCTGCAAACTTGCAAACTCTTGTTGATACCAGGGCGGCCTCAAGGACTGGCAGCGCCAGGTGCCAGGGGTGCATAGGGTGCTGGATCCGTTCTCATCCCTGACCCATGGAGAGGCCCGGGGGTCATCGGGCACCCCGAGGGAGGAGGAGGTGCTGGGGCCCGTTCCAGGTCCCCCTGCAGGGGAGGTCCCGGAACTCCATGACACCTCGGACCCCCCGTCCCAGGTGCATCTGGTGGGCAACGGGAAAGAAAGGCTGGCAGCTTGCCATCCCAGTCACCTGAGCCGCAGCCTGGCCCATCCAGGCCGGGCCGCCCTAGGGAACGGCCGCCAAAGGGGTCCCTAGTCACAGGGCAGGAATCACAGTAGTGCACCTCCAGTTCTGCTGTACCGTCTGGGGAAGCACCTAGACGTAGTCAAAGGGCCCTTAAGGCCAAAAATTTAGACACTGAGTAAGCTGGCATGGGTGCAGGGCACAGATTAGTTATAGGGGCTAGGACACTTGTATGAACTGTTTGTCATTAAAATCACTTTCACACCTACAGAAGCTGCCTCTGTGCTCTGTCCGATAAGTGTGGGGGTGGGGGTGAGATGAGCGCCAGTGAGTGTGTGAGGGGTGACAGGACGTCGAGCTAAGGTGAGTGAGCGCCCCACCCCCCCTCCCTCCCCGGGTCGCCATCGCCATCTCCCCGGGCAGACAACAGGTCCGTGCGCTGCAGTGTCCAGGCCGTTGGCAGGACGGTCCAGGTGGAGGGTGTGGTAATACCAGGTATTGCGTTACCAGAGAGAGGAATAACCATTGGCTAGACCGTGGGGTCTACCATTGGGCAATGTACATAGCCCCGCCCTGAGTGGCGGGGTATAAGAACCAATGCTGTCCCAGCAGCCTTCACTTCTGTAACTTCGCTGCTGGGTACAGTTCTATCTGATTAAAGCTGAATCGATATGACTCCACGTGGACTCAAGCGTATTGATTGTGCATCAATTTAATCAGATAAGTACTTCTGAAGGATGGATCTCCGCATCAAGCCGGCGTGCCTTCAGCTCAGCCCGCACGCAGAAAACCCTGCCGCGATTTTTAAGCGTTGGCTGGCATGCTTCCAGAGCTACCTCGAGACGGCTGCCGACACCCCCACTGAAAGGCAGAAAATGCACCTCCTACGCTCGCGGGTCGGCCTGGCGATCTACCCCCTGATCGAAGCGGGGGCGAACTATGATAAAGCCATGGAACTGCTGGAAAGACACTACATTCATCCACTTAATCAGGTCTACGCCCATCACCTGCTGGCAACGAGACGGCAGAGCCCAGATGAGACGCTAGAAGATTTCTACAGGGCGCTGATCGTGCTGGGCCAAAACTGCGGCTGCCCAGCGGTGACGGCGAACGAGCACTCCGAACTTTTAATTCAAGTCGCTTTCGTGGCAGGTATGATCTCGCCCGACATTCGCCGAAGGCTCCTCGAAATGGACACACTGGGCCTCACCGAGGACCAGGCAATGGCAGGGTCCATGGACGTGGCATACAAAAACGCCCTTGCGTACGCCCCCCCCGTGCACCGCACCCCCCTGGGCTGCATGGCACCCCGCTGTGGCAGCCCCCCAGACTTACCCGCTTAACCCCCAGACTTACCCTCTAACTCCGCAGGCCTGCGCGGCAAGGCGCCCCGCTACCGCCGCCGGCCAACGCTGCTTCTTCTGCGGCCAGGCGAATCACACGCGCGCACGCTGCCCGGCCCGCACCATCACCTGCAAAGGGTGCGGCAAGAACGGCCACTACGCTGCGGTCTGCCTCGCCCGCGCGGTGAACGCGGTGTCCAGCGACTACCCTCAGCCATTCCTCCAGCCGCCCGCTGCGCAACCACAGCCGTTCTTCCACGTCCCGACCGTCCCAGGCCCACCGCCGCACTCCCTTTTCCCAGCCCCGCCGGCCCAACGCGCACCGCAGCCTTTGCCCCGCCAGGCAGCGTTTCAGCCGCAGCCATTCTTCCCCCCGGCAACCATGCTGGAGGAGTACGCGCAGCCATTTTGTTGGTCGCCGGTCCAATCGTCGGGGTCTCCGTCCCCGAACTCCATGGGCGATCCCTGGCCAGCGCCATCTTGGATGGGGCCTCAAGCGCCCAGCGCGGCTGGCTACGTGCTGCCGGAACAAAACCCCTTGCTGCAGCTGGCCTCCGCCATACTGGAGCAGCATGCGCCGCCAGTTTACTCCTCCCCGCCGCCATCTCAGGAGTCCCCGGACTCCACGTGCGATCCATGGCCGGCACCATCATGGATGGGGCCTCAAGCCCCCAGCACGGCTGGCTACGCGTTGCCGGACCAAAACCCCTTGCTGCAGCTGGCCTCCGCTACGCTGGAGCAGCGTGCGCCGCCGGTTTGTTCCTCCCCGCCGCCATCTTCCGAGTCCCCGGACTCCACGTGCGATCCATGGCCGGCGCCATCTTGGATGGGGCCTCAAGCCCCCAGCGCGGCTGGCTACACGCTGCCCGACCAAAACCCTTTGTTGCAGCTGGCCTCCACCTCGTGGGAGCAGAGTGCTCCCCATTTTGTCCCTCCCCGCGCCATTTTGTTTCTCCCCACCGCCATCTTCGGAGTCCCCGGACTCCATGTGCGATCCATGGACGGCGCCATCTTGGATGGGGCCTCAAGGCCCCAACATGGCTGACGATGCACTGCCCGATCTTCACTCCTTGCTGCAGCTGGCATCCATTACCCTGGACCAGAGTCGGCCCCGAACGCTAGCAAAGGCCACCACGACGATCGGCAACAACGGCCACGTGACGTCATGCCTCATCGACTCCGGGAGCACGGAGAGCTTCGTCCACCCCGACACGGAAGTCCTCCTCGGGGACCTCGCTCCCAACCTGGCTAGCAACACCCGGAACCGTCCTGCTGCGGAAACATGCGAGGGCGCACAAGTCGGACCCGCTGGTCGAAAGGGTCCACCTGCTGCATGCCTACCCCCAGTACGCCTACGTAGCGTTCCCCGACGGACGCCAAGATACGGTCTTCCTCCGGGACCTGGCGCCCGCCGGAGCCCCACGCGCGCCCGAGCCACTGCCCCCACCCCCCCCCCCTCCCCCTCTGTACCTGACCGGACGGTCAGTACTGCCGCCAGAACCCCGACCCAGAGCCGAGCAGGCACCGACGCCCCCTACAGGCACCCCTTCCTTCTGCCCATTTTTCGCCCTTACAGCGCCGCCTAGGGGTGACGAAACTGCCTGGGAGGAAGACACCACGTTCCCGGAGTCACTACTGCCGGTGCCCTCACCAGGATCGCCGCCGAAACTTAGACGCTCCAGTAGGACGACCAGGCACCCGATCGTCTGATTGCAGCACCATGAAGAAAATTGACAACACAAGAACTTTCTCCGCAACCCTCGATAGCATGGTACCTGCAATACCTGGTCCTACCATGAAAAGGCAACAGTAATACTGGCTCTTTTTTTAACGGGGGTGAATGTGGTAATACCAGGTATTGCGGTACCAGAGAGAAGGAATAACCATTAGCTAGACCGCGGGCTCTACCATTGGGCAATGTACATAGCCCCGCCCTGAGAGGCGGGGTATAAAAACCAATGCCATCCCAGCAGCCTTCACTTCTGTAACGTCGCTGCTGGGTACAGTTCTATCTGATTAAAGCTGAACCGATATGACTCCACGTGGACTCCAGCGTATTGATTGTGTATCAGAGGGTGTTACTGTGACCATGAGTCAGACATTGTCTAACGATGTAGAGCCTGGAGCTCATCGCAGAGCGGGCTGTCATCATCCTCCATGGCATGCAATAGACCCGCTTCCACTGGTGACCATTTGAGCCCTGCCCGTTGTGCCGCAGGTGGATGTGCAATGGAGGGGTGATGCGGTGGTGGGCGAGGTGAGGGTGGTTAGTGATGGGTGGGGTGAGGGTGGTTGGTGGTGGATGCGGTGAGGGTGGTTTGTGGTGGGTGGGGTGAGGGTGGTTGGTGGTGGGTGGGGTGAGAGTGGTTGGCGGTGGGCGAGGTGAGGGTGGTTGGTGGTGGGTGGGGTGAGGGTGGTTGGTGGTGGGTGGGGTGAGGGTGGTTGGTGGTGGGTGGGGTGAGGGTGGTTGGTGGTGGGTGGGGTGAGAGTGGTTGGCGGTGGGCGAGGTGAGGGTGGTTGGTGGTGGGTGGGGTGAGAGTGGTTGGTGGTGGGCGAGGTGAGGGTGGTTGGCGGTGGGTGGGGTGAGGGTGGTGGGTGGGGTGAGGGTGGTTGGTGGTGGGTGGGGTGAGGGTGGTTGGTGGTGGGTGGGGTGAGGGTGGTTAGTGGTGGGTGGGGTGAGAGAGGTTGGTGGTGGGTGGGGTGAGGTGAGGGTGGTTGGTGGTGGGTGGGGTGACGGTGGTTGGTGGTGGGTGGGGTGAGGGTGGTTGGCGGTGGGTGGGTGAGGGTGGTTGGTGGTAGGTAGGGTGAGGGTGGTTGGTGGTGGGTGGGGTGAGGGTGGTTGGTGATGGGCGGGGGTGAGGGTGGTTGGTGGTGGGCGAGGTGAGGGTGGTTGGTGGTGGGCGGGGTGAGGGTGGTTGGTGGTGGATGAGGTGAGGGTGGTTGGTGGTGGGCGGCATGAGGGTGGTTGGTGGTGGGTGGGGTGAGGGTGGTTGGTGGTGGGTGGGGTGAGGGTGGTTGGTGGTGGGCGGGGTGAGGGTGGTTGGTGGTGGATGAGGTGAGGGTGGTTGGTGGTGGGCGGGGTGAGGGTGGTTGGTGGTGGGCGGCATGAGGGTGGTTGGTGGTGGGTGGGGTGAGGGTGGTTGGTGGTGGGCGGCATGAGGGTGGTTGGTGGTGGGTGGGGTGAGAGTGGTTGGCGGTGGGTGGGATGAGGGTGGTTGGTGGTGGGCGGGGTGAGGGTGGTTGGTGGTGGGTGGGATGAGGGTGGTTGGTAGGTGGGTGGGATGAGGGTGGTTGGTGGTGGGTGGGGTGAGGGTGGTTGGTGGTGGGTGGGGTGAGGGTGGTTGGTGGTGGGCAGGGTGAGGGTGGTAGACATGTGGGTGGGGTGAGGGTGGTTGGTGGTGGGTGGGGTGAGGGTGGTTGGTGGTGGGCAGGGTGAGGGTGGTTGGTGGTGGTTGGTGGTGGGTGAGGGTGGTTGGTGGCGGGTGGGGTGAGGGCGGTTGGTGGTGGGCGGGGTGAGGGTGGGTGAGGTGAGGGTGGTTGGTGGTGGGCGGCATGAGGGTGGTTGGTGGTGGGTGGGGTGAGGGTGGTTGGTGGTGGGTGGGGTGAGGGTGGTTGGTGGTGGGCGGGGTGAGGGTGGTTGGTGGTGGATGAGGTGAGGGTGGTTGGTGGTGGGCGGGGTGAGGGTGGTTGGTGGTGGGCGGCATGAGGGTGGTTGATGGTGGGTGGGGTGAGGGTGGTTGGTGGTGGGCGGCATGAGGGTGGTTGGTGGTGGGTGGGGTGAGAGTGGTTGGCGGTGGGTGGGATGAGGGTGGTTGGTGGTGGGCGGGGTGAGGGTGGTTGGTGGTGGGTGGGATGAGGGTGGTTGGTAGGTGGGTGGGATGAGGGTGGTTGGTGGTGGGTGGGGTGAGGGTGGTTGGTGGTGGGTGGGGTGAGGGTGGTTGGTGGTGGGCAGGGTGAGGGTGGTAGACATGTGGGTGGGGTGAGGGTGGTTGGTGGTGGGTGGGGTGAGGGTGGTTGGTGGTGGGCAGGGTGAGGGTGGTTGGTGGTGGTTGGTGGTGGGTGAGGGTGGTTGGTGGCGGGTGGGGTGAGGGCGGTTGGTGGTGGGCGGGGTGAGGGTGGGTGAGGTGAGGGTGGTTCGTGGTGGGTGGGGTGAGGGTGGTTGGTGGTGGGCGGGGTGAGGGTGATTGGTGGTGGGTGGGGTGAGGGTGGTTGGTGGTGGGTGGGGTGAGGGTGGTTGGTGGTGGGCGGGGTGAGGGTGGTAGACAGGTGGGTGGGGTGAGGGTGGTTGGTGGTGGGTGGGGTGAGGGTGGTTGGTGGTGGGTGTGGTGAGGGTGGTTGGTGGTGGGTGGGGTGAGGGTGGTTGGTGGTGGGTGGGGTGAGGGTGATTGGCGGTGGGTGGGGTGAGGGTGGTTGGTGGTGGGTGGGGTGAGGGTGGTTGGTGGTGGGTGGGGGAGGGTGGTTGGTGGTGGGTGGGGGAGGGTGGTTGGTGGTGGGTAGGGTGAGGGTGGTTGGTGGTGGGTGGGGTGAGGGTGGTGTGTGGTGGGATGAGGGTGATGGGTGGGGTGAGGGTGGTTGGTGGTGGGTGGGGTCAGAGTGGTTGGTGGTGGGTGGGGTCAGAGTGGTTGGTGGTGGGTGGGGTGAGGGTGGTTATTGGTGGGATGAGGGTGATGGGTGGGGTGAGGGTGGTTGGTGGTGGGTGGGGTGAGGGTGGTTGGTGGTGGGCGGGGTGAGGGTGGTTGGTGGTGGGCGGGGTTAGGGTGGTTGGTGGTGGGTGGGGTGAGGGTGGTGTGTGGTGGGTGGGGTGAGGGTGTTTGGTGGTGGGTGGGATGAGGGTGGTTGGTGGTGGGTGGGGTGAGGCTGGTTGGTGGTGGGTGGGATGAGGGTGGTGGGTGGGGAGAGGGTGGTTGGTGGTGGGTGGGGTGAGGGTGGTTGGTGGTGGGTGGGATGAGGGTGGTGGGTGGGGTGAGGGTAGTTGGTGGTGGGTGGGGTGAGGGTGGTTGGTGGGTGGGGTGAGGGTGGTTGGTGGTGGGTGGGGTGAGGGTGCTTGGTGGTGGGTGGGGTGAGGGTGGTTGGTGGTGTGCAGGGTGAGGGTGGTTGGTGGTGGGTGGGGTGGTTGGTGGTGGCTGAGGGTGGTTGGTGGCGGGTGGGGTGAGGGTGGTTGGTGGTGGGCGGGGTGAGGGTGGTTGGTGGTGGGTGGGGTGAGTGTGGTTGGTGGTGGGTGGGGTGAGGGTGGTTGGTGGTGGGCAGGGTGAGGGTGGCTGGTGGTTGGTGGTGGGCGGGGTGAGGGTGGTTGGTGGTGGGTGGGGTGAGGGTGGTTGGTGGTGGGCGGGGTGAGGGTGGTTGGTGGTGGGTGGGGTGAGGGTGGTTGGTGGTGGGCGGGGTGAGGGTGGTTGGTGGTGGACGACGTGAGGGTGGTTGGTGGTGGGCGGGGTGAGGGTGGTTGGTGGTGGGTGGGATGAGGGTGGGTGGGGTGAGGGTGGTTGGTGGTGGGTGAGGTGAAGGTGGTTGGTGGTGGGCGGGGTGAGGGTGGTTGGTGGTGGGTGGGGTGAGGGTGGTGTGTGGTGGGTGGGGTGAGGGCGGTTGGTGGTGGGCGGGGTGAGGGCTGTTGGTGGTGGGCGGGGTGAGGGTGGTTGGTGGTGGGTGGGGTGAGGGTGGTTGGTGGCGGGTGGGGTGAGGGTGGTTGGTGGTGGGTGGGGTGAGGGTGGTTGGTGGTGGGCGGGGTGAGGGTGGTTGGTGGTGGGTGGGGTGAGGGTGGTTGGTGGTGGGCGGGGTGAGGGTGGTTGGTGGTGGGCGGGGTGAGGGTGGTTGGTGGTGGGCGGGGTGAGGGTGGTTGGTGGCGGGTGGGGTGAGGGTGGTTGGTGGTGGGCGGGGTGAGGGTGGTTGGTGGCGGGTGGGGTGAGGGTGGTTGGTGGTGGGCGGAGTGAGGGTGGTTGGTGGTGGGTGGGGTGAGGGTGGTTGGTGGTGGGTGGGGTGAGGGTGGTTTGTGGTGGGCGGGGTGAGGGTGGTTGGTGGCGGGTGGGGTGAGGGTGGTTGGTGGTGGGTGGGGTGAGGGTGGTTGGTGGTGGGTGGGGTGAGGGTGGTTGGTGGTGGGCGGGGTGAGGGTGGTTGGTGGTGGGTGGGGTGAGGGTGGTTGGTGGTGGGTGGGGTGAGGGTGGTTGGTGGTGGGTGGGGTGAGAGTGGTTGGTGGTGGGTGGGGTCAGAGTGGTTGGTGTGGGTGGGGTCAGAGTGGTTGGTGGTGGGTGGGGTGAGGGTGGTTGGTGGTGGGATGAGGGTGATGGGTGGGGTGAGGGTGGTTGGTGGTGGGTGGGGTGAGAGTGGTTGGTGGTGGGTGGGGACAGAGTGGTTGGTGGTGGGTGGGGTGAGGTTGGTTGGTGGTGGGATGAGGGTGATGGGTGGGGTGAGGGTGGTTGGTGGTGGGTGGGGTGAGGGTGGTTGGTGGTGGGCGGGGTGAGGGTGGTTGGTGGTGGGTGGGGTGAGGGTGGTTGGTGGTGGGCGGGGTTAGGGTGGTTGGTGGTGTGTGGGGTGAGGGTGGTGTGTGGTGGGTGGGGTGACGGTGTTTGGTGGTGGGTGGGGTGAGGGTGGTTGGTGGTGGGTGGGTGAGGGTGGTTGGTGGTGGGTGGGATGAGGGTGGTGGGTGAGGTGAGGGTGGGTGGTGGTGGGTGGGGTGAGGATGGTTGGTGGTGGGTGGGATGATGGTGGTGGGTGGGGTGAGGGTAGTTGGTGGTGGGTGGGGTGAGGGTGGTTGGTGGTGGGTGGGATGAGGGTGGTGGGTGGGGTGAGGGTGGTTGGTGGTGGGTGGGGTGAGGGTGGTTGTTGGTGGGTGGGGCGAGGGTGGTTGGTGGTGGGCGGGGTGAGGGTGGTTGGTGGTGGGCGGGGTGAGGGTGGTTGGTGGTGGGTGGGGTGAGGGTGGTTGGTGGTGGGTGGGGTGAGAGTGGTTGGTGGTGGGTGGGGTGAGGGTGGCTGGTGGTGTGTGTGATGAGGGTGGTTGGTGGTGGGTGGGGTGAGGGTGGTTGGTGGTGGGCGGGGTGAAGGTGGTTGGTGGTGAGTGGGGTGAGGGTGGTTGGTGGTGGGTGGGGTGAGGGTGGTTGGTAGTGGGTGGGGTGAGGGTGCTTGGTCGGTGGGGTGAGGGTGGTTGGTGGTGGGCAGGGTGAGGGTGGTTGGTGGTGGGCGGGGTGAGGGTGGTTGGTGGTGGGCGGGGTGAGGGTGGTTGGTGGTGGGTTGGGTGAGGGTGGTTGGTGGTGGGCGGGGTGAGGTTGGTTGGTGGTGGGCGGGGTGAGGGTGGTTGGTGGTGGGCGGGAGGAGGGTGTGTGGTGGTGGGCAGGGTGAGGGTGGTTGGTGGTGGGCGGGATGAGGGTGGTTGGTGGTGGGTGGGGTGAGGGTGGTTGGTGGTGGGCGGGGTGAGGTTGGTTGGTGGTGGGTGGGGTGAGGCTGGTTGGTGGTGGGTGGGGTGAGGGTGGTAGACTGGTGCCGTACTGAGCTGTCCGTGCCCAAACTCGGCGATTCCCACGCCCCCCTAGTCCGTGAACAGGGCGGCTATCATCCGTCCCGTGCCCTCTAGCCCAGCCGGTAACGGTGGGCAGCTTCCTGTCCATGCCCAGCCCGTCTATCCTGTACATTGCCCCCATCCTCCTCATTTGGGGAGGCCCGCCCTTCTTCGTGTTGCTCCTCCCCCTCCTCTGCGTGCAGCACATCGCCCCTCTGCTGGGCTATGTTGTGCAGGATGCAGCAGGCCACAACGATGTGGCCGACCCTCTCCAACGGGTACTGGAGGGCCCCTACAGAGCGGTCCAGGCACCTGAAGCGCATCTTTAGCAGCCCAAAGCACCTCTCTATCACACCCCTGGTCGCTGCATGGGCCTCGTTGCAGCGGGCCTCCGCGTCCGTCTGTGGCCTCCGTATAGGCGTCATCAGCCACGACCCCAACGGGTAACCCTTGTCGCCCAGCAATCAGCCCCTTAGCCAGGGGGGGTTTCCCTCGAACATGGTAGGGATGAACGATTGTGCCAATATGAACGAGTCATGCACACTACCCGGGTACCGGGCGCAGACGTGCATGATCCTCATGCGGTGGTCACAGACCACCTGAATGTTCATGGAGTAGGACCGCTTCCTGCTCATGAACACGGCCCTGTTATCCGCTGGTGGCCGCATGGCGACATTCATCCCATCTATCACCCCTTGGACCATGGGTATCCTAGTCATGGCAGCGAAGCCCGCTGCCCGGGTATCCTGGTGGGCGCAGTCTACAGGGAACTGATGTTGCGGTCCGCAATGGCATACAGGGCGTCAGTCACTGCACGGATGCACCGGTGCACCCATGCCTGGGAGATGCCGGACAGGTCCCCACTCGGAGACTGGAACGACCCCGTAGTATAGACGTTCAGGGCCACCATAACCTTGATGGCTACCAGGCGAGGGTGTCCTCCCCCAGTGCCATGCGGTGCCGGTGTGCCATGAGATGGCAGATATGGGCGACGGTTTCCCGGCTCATCCTGAGTCTTCTCCTGCATGTCCGGTCCGTGAGGTCCTGGTACGACGAGCGGCGCCGGTAAACATGGGGCCTCATCGGGCGTCTCCATCGCCGTGGCAACACCACCTCTTACTCCTCCTCCTCGTCCTGTCGGGCGGGTGGCTCTCCAGCCTGGGTGGCTGCAACCTGCCTCTCTACGGCACGCTCCTCTGCGGCAGCCTCCGCCGCCTCCCTGGCACTGCTCCAGCTACCACAGGGCAACATGTATAGGAGCGGCTCCCGCCACGGCAGCCAACATCGCTGGGTGATGCCCAAACATAACGGTCTGCATGGGGTGGAGGTAGACGACATGTCATCATTGCCCATAGCCCCCTCTGCAACCAGGTGCCATCGGCTGCATGGTCGCCACAGTTGCCAGCTGGCACCTGGCCAGGCATACCCTCCCACCCCCCCCCCATCCCCGACATTCCCATCTCCGGCACCACCCGCCCTCCCCGGCAACTCCCTCCCCGGCACTCCGATCCCTGACACCCCCGAGCCACGGCAGCCCCCAGTCCCTCCCCAGCCCAACCCACCCCCCCCCCCCCCGGCATCGACCACGATCACCGGCACGCACCCTTGGCCTTAGGGAGCACCCTCCACCGGCACCCGCGACCCCTCCCACCTAAGTCCATGCCGTCTCCTCTCCGGCGGCCGCCCCACGCCGACCCCTACCTCCATGCTCACTGGCGTCAGCCAGCACGACTGGTTGATGCCGTTAAAAAGCGTGTTTAATTTACACAGGCGTCGGCAGGACTTCAGCCCATCCGGGCTGGTGCTTTGAAGCAGCCCTGGGGCCCATTGCGTCGCACCGATTCTCGCGATTCTGTGAGACGTGCGTCCCGTTTCCCGTCGGGGTTTTTCGCCGGCCGGAGAATACGGCGGCCGGCGCCGGAGCGGCGGGGCGGAATTCACGCCGCCCCCCGGGGATTCTCCGACCCGGCGGGAGGTCGGAGAATCCCACCCATTGTGTTCAGTTTAGCACGATTATGTAGTTAATGCGAGGAGCCAGGAGTTGAAGCAGTCAGTTGGAAGTTTTCAGAGTTGTAGTTTGTGGCTGGAAGGCAAGCTGAGAAGTTTATGAAGAAATACAGCTAGAGATTCTGCTTTGCTCTGACAGGGTTCAGATCTATCTTTTCAAACAGTCTCAAAAGATATCTCTGTACAGCAAGTAGTCCTGAGTGCTAACTGTATTTAAAAGTGGATCTGAGATGGTTTTATCGTTTGAGTGGAAAGAAAGATAGCAGTTAAGGGTTATTGTGTCACTGTAGTGATTAGCATTGTTTAACAGGTATTTGTATACTATTTTCTTGTGTGATGTTTAAGCTATTTTAACACTGGGAAAGGAATGATGTTTGAATTCATATTCTGCATTCCTGTTTTGCATGAAAACATTCCTGGAGCGAGGT
The DNA here is from genome assembly GCF_047496885.1 of Scyliorhinus torazame. Taxonomy (NCBI): domain Eukaryota; kingdom Metazoa; phylum Chordata; class Chondrichthyes; order Carcharhiniformes; family Scyliorhinidae; genus Scyliorhinus; species Scyliorhinus torazame. The sequence goes on along the minus strand of NC_092712.1, from coordinate 145,865,196 downwards.
ATCCTTTCCTCACAGTCTTACAAAATTAAAATAAAATATTAGGGTTTCTGTCCAGTATCCAAGCCACTGTTGAGGTCTGGTCTGGGATCAAAATAAAACTAGGGGCTCTTTTCTGGGAGTTTAAAGTATAATTCTTTGTTTGGCGTGGGATTATTGAACTGAAAGACAGTGAGTGTGTATGGAATGGGTGCGTTCTTTCAGGTGGTACAGTTTAAATAGGGAGTGACTGCAGATGAGGCAGCATGGTAGCATAGTGGTTAGCACAATTGCTTCACAGCTCCAGGGTCCCAGGTTCGATTCCGGCTTGGGTCACTGTCTGTGCGGAGTCTGCACGTTCTCCCCGTGTGTGCGTGGGTTTCCTCCGGGTGCTCCGGTTTCCTCCCACAGTCCAAAGATGTGCAGGTTAGGTGGATTGGCCGTGGTAAATTGCCCTTGTCCAAAATTGCCCTTAGTGTTGGGTGGGGTTACTGGGTTATGGGTATAGGGTGGAGGTGTTGACCTTGGGGAGGGTGCTCTTTCCAAGAGCCGGTGCAGACTCGATGGGCCAAATGGCCTCCTTCTGCACTGTAAATTCTATGATTCTGTAAATTCTATGATAATGACTCTCTCAGGTGCAAAAAGTTTCCTGGGTGTTGAAGAGATTACTCAGGCTGGTTTACAATGGGTGGCCAAAACAAAATGTTTTGGTTTGGTGGACAACCTACAGTTAACTTTATCTGAAAAGGTGAGGAAGATGGTGAGAATACAAGCAATAGTTCAGCATTTGCAGAGACATAGTCCGAATTAGCTAGAATTCAATGACAAATTAAACAATTGGGGATGCAGTAACAAGAAAAGGAGAATGCGGAGATGGCAGAGGAAAAAGAAAAGGCCAGATTGGCAATGGCAGAAGGAAAGGAAAGAGAGCGTGCAGAAAATGATAAAGAATGGGAAATGGAAAGGAGGAAGCTTGAGGTAGAAATGGAAAGTATGGTAAAGGAAAAAAGGGATAAGGGAAAAGAGGGAGAATTTGATCTTCGGAAACTGGAGCTGCAAAGACAGGAGGGGCGATTCTGCGAACACCGCGCTGGGCCGGAGAATCGGCGCAACCGTGCCCCGACGCCGGCGCGCAATCCTCCGAGGTGTGGGGAATTGCCGCCATCTGCGCCGGCGCATTTTGGCGCGGCGCCGGCCACTGGAATCGGCGGGGCCGCCGTTCACCCCTAGTCGCTGCCGGCGGGAACTCTACACGAACGGTCGGGGGGGCAGCCTGTGGGTGGGGGGGGGGGGGGAGGGGCTCTGATGGGGTCTGGCCCATGATCAGGGCCCACCAATCGGCGGGCCGGCCTCTCCCCCCCGGGCCTACTTTCCGGCGCGGCCGGCCCCTGAACCCCTATGCCATGTTGCTTAGGGGCCGGCGCGCTAAAGATGTCCCCCACGCATTCGCAGGTTGGCGCAGCGCCCATTTGGTGCCGGGAAGGGAGGCTGGTGCGGCGTGAACCGCTCCAGCACCGTGCTGGCCCCCTGTCAAAGTTATTCAATTAAGTTATATAGCTTAAGAATAAAACAATTTAATTCAACTATGTATCAACCAGAATCACAAGGAGAATTAGAAAGGTGGCAACAAACTTTAAAGACCATGTTGAGGGCCTATAGTCAGGATTATCCAGAGGATTGGAATATTTTGAATTAGGATGCCTCAAATGAATCAACTAAATTCAGTCCATTTGAATTGATTTTTGATTATTGGGCAAGAGGACAATTTAAATAGATCAAAGAGAAATTGGTAAGTCAACGTTCAGAGACAAGGGGCAGGATTCTCCGACCCCCCGCTGTGTCGGAGAATTGCCGGGGGGCAGCGTGAATCCCGCCCCGATGCTCCGACGCCGGCTGCCAAATTCTCCGGCGCCGGTTTTTGGGCGGGGTCGGGGACTGCGCCGCGCCGGTCGGAGGTCGTTGGTCGCGGCCCCCCCGGTGATTGTCCGGGCCCCGATGGGCCGAGCGGCCGCCCGTTTTCGGCCAGTCCCGCCGGCATGGATTAGCCAAGGTCCATACAGGCGGGATGTGGCTCGGAGGGTGGCTGGCAGAGTCCTCGGGGGGGGGGGCGCGGGAGTTACGGTCCCGGGGGGGGGGCACGGTGGCCTGGCCCGCGATCGGGGCCCACCGATCTGCGGGCGGGCCTGTGCCGTGGGGGCACTCTTTCCCTCCACACCGTCCTCTGTAAGGCTCCGCGATGGCCGGCGCGGAGAAGAAACCCCCTGCGCATGTGCAGGAAACACGCCAGCGGTTCTGCGCATGCGCCAACTCGCGCCGGCCCCTGGAGGCCCTTCGGCACCGGTTGCCGTAGCGCCAACCCCTCCAGTGCTGGCCTAGCCCCCGGACGTGCGGAGGATTCCACAACTTCCAGGCGGCCCGACGCCGGAGTGGTTCATGCCACTCTTTGGCGCCAGTACGGCCCGCCCCACCGATTGCGGGAGAATCTCGGCCTATGTTATTGGACCATGTAGCGAACATTAGGGAGAGATTAGCTAGGGTTGATGAGTTGGCTTGAAAACATATAAAATTGTCACAATCTGTGATTTAAAAAAAGAGGTGGATAAGAAATCAAAAGTATGTAGTTTTGTTAATGGGAAGAAAGTATTAGTACTGTTACCAGTGGTGGTGAACCATTAAAAGCAAGATTTGTGGGCATTATCAAATTGGAAGGAAATTGAATGAGGTGAATTATTTGATAAGAATGCCAGATAGAAACTCACAGAGTGTGTCATGTTAATATGCTCAAAAGGTATTTTAATAGAGAAGGAAAGAAGGAGGAGGTGTTAGTCATTGTAACTCAGGGAGAAGATGGTGCAGAATTTGGCATTCCTCAAATCAGATTGGACAATGCGGAAGTGATAAGTAATTGGGATAAATTACTGAATTACCTTCCAGAGGAAAATCAAAGTGGCCTGAAAGAGTTATTGACCCTAACAAGGTTCTGGACTTAACAATTGTGCAGCGTACATTGACAATTTGGTGGTGTTCAGTCAAACGTGGAAGTAACATTTGACCCCAAAGAATGTGGAAACCAAAGCTACAGGGTAGTTTCCAATACCATTAACAAGGAAAGAAGTTCGGAGATTTTTCGGCATGAGTGATTTCTACCGCAAATTTGTGCCAAATGTTAGCAGTGTGGTTGCTCCTCTGACTGAACTTCTGAAAAAGCGCAGGAAATTTCAGTGGATGTCATAATGTCAGGAAGTGCTTGACAATCTAAAACTGTGTTAACCACCACACCAGTGAATGCCAAGAATTTTAAGGTGGCAAATGATGCAAGTGATGTGGCCGTTGATGTTGTACTGTTCCAAGAAGGTGACAAAAGAATAGTGCGGCCTCTTTTTTATTTTTCTCAGAAGCTAAACATTCATCAAAATAAATATTTGACCATCGAGAAGGAGACATTGAGTTTGGTATTGGGGTTACAACATTTTTACTTTTATGTTGCTCGTAAAATTAGTAATACATTTAATTTTAATATGCCGTTTCCCTATTTTGCGGGAAATGACTCCTGGAGTGAGGTACTCTTCCCTCACATTCTTACAAAATTAAAATAAATATTGCGGTTCCTGTCCAGTATCAGCCATTGTTGAGGTCTGGTCTAGATCGTAATAGCAAATTACATTTTAGAATCATATAGTATCTAGTTTATTTGGAGGAGAACGTACATTTGGATGTCAGAGGTGTGAGGCAGCACAAGGAGGTGGAGAGAATCTATCTGGCATTAACTAGTGTCCCAACATTTTGTGACTCTTTGGAACACTTTTAACCTAATCTGGACAGCAATGAATTTGATGTCTCTATTTTGCCTAGGAAGTGGCCCTAATAGAAGATGACCTTTTGCACAATCCATGTAAGAAACCTACCATTGCATTGAACATCTTTTCACCAAGGTCATTTCAGCTTTGCAAAAATGATTTGAATATTTGTCACTCCTCTGCGCTCATGCACCCAGAAAGTGACAGAAGCCCTGTTCACACAAGGCAACAACTATATTCAGGAGCTAATGTGATGCAGGTGGAGACCTCACTGCAATCTTCCACCCAAACCCGCGTCTCAGTGTCACCAGCGGGAAAACATGTCGATCCTAAACACTTCTGGGACAACGTGGCGTGCAAAAGTTGAGACTAACCTGAACAATGCCTGTGGCTGTGTCCGGAGTTTGGGATTTAGGCTGCCAGCAATCTTGGATCCGGAACACCACAGCTGTGGGTGGGGGGAGCATCTAGGTAGATCTTCCCGATTCAGTGTTATCGAGGAGCTCCATCGTGCAGCCTCAGAATCTCCCTGATGATCCATCTTCTTTCTCAGGAAGTCCATCTTCTTTATTCAACAGTGAAATTAGGCACCTTTGAAATACGGCATCCAGATTTGATGGTAGGATGTGCAGCATGTGGTGAATGTATTATTGCTACCATTCACCATTGTATTACATTACATTACATTGTATTATGTTGGTGCCCTTGTGGGCTCCGCCTATGGCCCTGCCCCCTCGGGGGAGGTACATAGATCTGCAGCCTGTAGGTGGCACTCAGTACAGAGCAGTCGCAGGCAGGCACAGGTCTAGCTGATTAAAACCACTGTTCACTTCAACTCTCCGTCTCGCGTGAATTGATGGTTGCATCAATTTAATCAGCTACAACATCGCGATGGAAGCAGCCCTCAAACCTGATCGACTGGAACTCGACCCTCAGGCAGCAGAAGCCAAACACATTTTTTTGCACTGGCTCCACTGTTTTGAGGCCTACCTCGCCGCCTCCTCCTCGCCCGCCGTCACTGAGGAACAGAAACTGAGTCTCCTCCACACCCGGGTGAGCCACAGAATCTCGATGCAGATCGAGGAAGCGACCACGTACGCAGACGCGGTCGCAATCCTGAAAAGGCAATACGTGAGGCCGGTGAACGAAGTGTTCGCGTGGCATCTCCACACCACTCGTCGTCAACGCCCCAGGGAATCGCTGGAGGAATACCTACGCGACCAGAAGGTGCTCGCTCGAAACTGCAATTATAAGGACGTCACAGCCTCGCAGCATTTGGAACTTGCCATCCGGGACACCTATGTGGCTGGAGTCCGGTCCAACTACGTCAGACAGCGCTTGCTCGAAAAGGGCATCCTCGACCTAGAAGAGACGATTAAACTATTCACCTCCTTAGAAATAGCGTTTCAGAGCCCCAATACTTTCCCCTCCGACCACGCGATCCCCTCGTGGACACCCGACCAGGGGGTGCCCCAGGCCTGTGCCGTGCGGCTGCCCACCCAACCCGGGGGGCTACCCTGCTATTTCTGCGGCCAGAACCAGCATCTCAGGCAGTGTTGCCTGGCTCGGAATGCGACCTGTAGAGACTGCGGCAGGAAAGGACACTTTGCCAAAGTCTGCCTAGCCAGATCCAAATCTTCTAAATCACAGGCCCGACTTTCAGACTCACAGGCCCGCAGACCCCGCAGCGTGGCGGCGTGCCTGCCGGTACCGCCCCCTTTGGACGCGTCATCAGCCTCATGCTGTCCGTGAGGACAGCCATCTTTAACCCGACCCAACACGTGCGACTCATGGGGGCCGCCATCTTGGCCGCCATCTTCAACGTTGTCCGACACGTGCAACCGACGGGGGCCGCCATCTTGGCCGCCATCTCCAACGCCGCCCGACACGTGCGACCGACGGGGCAGCCATCTTGGGACCACCACACCACCTCCGACTACGACGGCAATCCGCAGCTCGGCGCTGTCACTCTCGACCAGTCATGGCCCAAGCACCTCAGGAACTCGATGATGACTGTCCGGGTCAATGGGCACGAAACGCCCTGCCTGTTTGACTCTGGGAGCACGGAGAGCTTTGTCCATCCAGACACGGTAAGGCGCTGTTCTCTCCAAATTTCCCCCGCATTCCAAACAATCTCCCTCGCTTCCGGATCACATTCGGTGCAGATCTGGGGGTACTGTGTTGCGAACCTCACGATACAGGGCACCGAGTACGCCAATTTCAAACTATATGTCCTCCCTGACCTCTGTGCTCTCCTGTTGGGACTGGACTTTCAGTGCAACCTCACGAGCCTGACCCTGAAGTTCGGTGGGCCCCTACCCCCTCTCACCGTATGTAGCCTCGCGACCCTTCAGGTCGTTCCTCCCCCGCTCTTGGCGAACCTCACCGCCGACTGTAAACCCATCGCCACCAGGAGCAGGCGGTACAGTGCCCAGGACAGGACTTTTATCAAATAAGAGGTCCAGCGGCTCTTGAGGGAGGGGGTCATCGAAGCCAGTAATAGCCCATGGAGAGCCCAGGTAGTGGTCGTCAGGACCGGGGGAAAGAACCGGATGGTTGTAGACTACAGCCAAACCATAAACCGGTACACGCAACTCGATGCGTACCCCCTTCCCCGGATAGCGGACATGGCGAGGCAGATTGCACACTACCAGGTGTTCTCCATGGTATATCTGAAGTCCGCATCCCACCAGCTTCCAATCTGTCCAGAAGATCGCCCCTACATGGCCTTTTGAGGCAGGCGGCCACCTCTTCCACTTCCTCCGGGTCCCCTTCGGCGTCACCAACGGGGTCTCTGCCTTCCAAAGAACGATGGACTGAATGATGGACCAGTACGGGCTGCGGGCCACATTTCCATACTTGGACAATTTCACCATCTGCGGCCATGATCAGCAGGACCACGACGCCAATCTTCAGAAGTTTCTCCAAACCGCCCAAGCACTCAATCTTACCTATAGCAAGGAGAAATGCGTTTTCCGCACAACCCGACTGGCCATCCTCGGCTATGTCGTGGAAAACGGAGACCTAGGCCTGACCCCGATCGCATGCACCCCCTCCTGCAACTCCCCCTCCCCCAATGCCCCAAGGCCCTGAAAAGATACCTCGGGTTCTTTTCGTATCATGCCCAGTGGGTCCCCAACTATGCAGACAAAGCCCGCCCACTTATCAAAGCCACCACCTTTCCCCTAATGACTGAGGCCCACCAGGCCTTCAGCCGCATCAAGGCAGATATTACCAAAGCCGCGATGTACGCGGTGGACGATTCCATTCCCTTCTAGGTGGAGAGCGCCGCGTCAGAGGTCGCCCTCGTCGCTACCCTTAACCAGGCAGGCAGGCCCGTAGCCTTTTTTCCCCTGTACCCTCAACGCCTCCGAGATTCGACACTCCTCAGTCAAAAAAGACGTTCAAGCCATTGTGGAAGCTGTGCGGCATTGGAGGCACTACCTGGCTGGTAGGAGGCTCACTCTCATCACTGACCAACGGTCGGTAGCCTTCATGTTCAACAATACACAGCAGGGCAAGATCAAGAATGATAAAATCTTGAGGTGGAGGATCGAACTCTCCACCTATAACTACGATATAGTGTATCGTCCAGGGAAGCTCAACGAGCCCCCAGATGCCCTGTCCCGCGGCACATGTGCCAGCGCGCAAGATGACCGACTCGGGGCCATCCACAATGACCTCTGTCATCTGGGGATCACCCGGCTTCTCCACTTCATCAAGGCCCACAACCTGCCCTACTCAACCGAGGAGGTTAGGACCATGATCAGGGACTGCCAAATCTGCGCGGCGTGTAAGCCGTACTTCTATCGACCAGATAAGACCCACCTGGTGAAGGCATCCCGATCTTTTGAGTGCCTCAGCATTGATTTCAAAGGGCCCCTCCCCTCCACGGACCGCAACGCGTATTTTCTTAACGTTGTTGATGAGTACTCCTGCTTCCCTTTTGCAATCCCTTGCCCCGACATGACCGCGGCCACTGTCATTAAGACCCTGCATAGCATCTTCACCCTGTTTGGTTTCCCCACTTACGTCCACAGTGACCGGAGCTCCTCGTTTATGAGCGACAAACTGCGTCAGTACCTGCTCGGTAAGGGCATCGCCTCGAGCAGGACTACCAGTTACAACCTCCGGGGAAACGGCCAGGTGGAGAGGGAGAACGCCACGGTATGGAAGGCCATCTTTCTGGCCCTACGCTCTAGGACTCCAAGTTTCCCGCTGGCAGGAGGTCCTCCCCGACGAGCTCCATTCCATTAGGTCACTCCTTTGCACAGCCACGAACGAGATCCCTCATGACCGCCCATTTGTTTTCCCCAGGAAATCCACCTCCAGGGCCTCGCTTCCACCCTGGCTGACGACACCGGGGCCTATCCTCCTCCGAACGCACGTGAGGAGCCATAAGTCCGACCCTTTGGTCGAGAGGGTCCAGCTCCTTCACGCCAACCCCCAGTATGCCTACGTGGTGCACCACGACGGCCGACAAGATACAGTCTCCCTCTGGGACCTGGCACCCGCTGGTTCCCCTGCGACCATCACGTATCCCCCCCCACCCTACACCAAACACTCCCCCCTGCCCCTACATGGCCTACACCCCCCTCTCCCCATTGCCAACCTACAGGGATGAAGCTCCAGAAGACACGCTCCCGGAGTCAACACCCATGCCCACAGCAACGAGTTCAACACCCATGCCCGCAGCGACGAGTTCAACACCCGTGCCCGCAGCGAAACCAGAGCTCAGGCGATCACAGCGAACAATCAAGGTGCCGGACAGACTCAACCTGTGCGCCCACTTCACCCTGGCTGGACTTTAATTTTTAACAGGGGGTGAATGTGGTGAATGTATTACTGCTACCATTCACCATTGTATTACATTACATTACATTGTATTATGTTGATGCCCTTGTGGGCTCTGCCTATGGCCCACCATTGTATTACATTACATTACATTGTTTTATGTTGGTGCCCTTGTGGGCTCCGCCTCTGGCCCTGCCCCCTCGGGGGACGTATATAGATCTGCAGCCAGTAGGCGGCACTCAGTACAGAGCAGTCGCAGGCAGGCACAGTTCGAGCTGATTAAAACCACTGTTCACTTCAACTCTCCGTCTCGTGTGAATTGATGGTCGCATCACAGCATCATGCCCACCCTGACAGAATATGGAGTTAAACCCCCAGGTGCATAATTAATGAGGTCCCTCACTTCGAGGGACTTCCAATTATTATTACTTTATTCCCTTCTGTAATAAAGATAATAGTAAAGCACTGATTAGTACCTCAGCCTTGCATGCCCTCTGTTTCCACAAGAAAAACTGCTTTTTGCTCCCGAATTGTCCTATTCTTCCTTTGACTATCGTTTTATTATTTATATGTTTATAACAGACGTTTGGATTCCCTTTTATGTTACCTGCTAACCTATTCTTGCATTTCTATTTGGCCCTCTTATTCCCTTTTGAAATTTCCTTTGTACTTCCTATAATTAGCTTGGTTCTCTATTCTATCATGAATCTTACATTTGTCATTAGCATCCTTTTCATATTTAATTCTAATCCTTTTGTCTTTAGTCAGCAAAGCTCTAGCTTTGGATATTCTTCCTTTCCCCCTCATGGATCTGTGTCTAATCTTCATCCAAACCATCTCCTCTTTGAAGGTCTCCCATTGCTTAATTACTGTTTTGCCTACCAACTTTATATTCCAATCCCCCTGGGCTGGATCTCTTTACAACTCACTGAAATTAGCCCTCCGCTACTTAAGTATTTTCACATTTGATTGTATCTTGTAATTTTTAGACCGTAAGATCATAAGACATAGGAACAGAAGTAGGCCATTTGGCTTACCGAGTCTGCTTCGCCGTTCAATGAGATCATGACTGATCTGATAATTCTCAGATCCACTTTCCCGCCTTATCCCCTTCAGCCATGGTTCCCTTACTGGTTAAAAATCTGTTAATTTCAACCTTGAACATACTTAACAAACCTTCCTCTGTGGCCCTCTGCAGTAAGGAATTCCACAGATTCACTACCCTCTAAGAGAAGAAATCCCTCCTCATCAGTGTCTTAAATAGGCAACCCCTTACTTTGAGATTATGCCCTCTGGTTCCAAACTCCCCCACAAGGGGAAATAACCTCTCAGCATCTATCCTGTCAAGATCCCTGAGAATCCTATCTGCCTCAGTGTCGCTTCTCATTCTTCTAAACTACAATGAGTAGAGGCCCCACCTACTAAAACTCTCATTAAAAAATCCTTCCATAACTAAGATCAACCTGGTGAACCTTTTCTGGACTGTCTCCAATGCCAGTGTATCAGATTTGTATCAAATCTGATAATACCATGATCACCAGCTATTCCCTAGATGCTAATTCACTGAAACATGCTTCACTTGCCACTTCACAAGTGGATCTAACATTACTTTCTGCCTCTTTGGAAGGGACCTCCATTTCCTCCTCCTACAATTTATGTTTTCCTGCTTACCTGTGCTCAATACAGCATCTCATGAACTATATTCAAATTGATTTTCTCGATCCACTTGGGTAATATTTGAATTTGGCCTGTGAGTTTAGTATGCAGTGCCAGGTGAGTTATCGAAGGACTATTTCTGGGAGGAGCCCTTTTGCCTGGATGATTTCTTATTTGTTAAGTGGCAACAAGGTGATGGTTCTCCCCAGAGTCCTGGTTTACCCAAGAGAGCTAAAACTATCTGAGAGCATAAGTTTTACTGAACCTTTCCACTTTAACATTTCCGCCCTATTTTTCCCCACTGCCCAGGTATTCAGCTTCCTCCACAGTCTGTTCCTTCTCTCTTATAGGTGTGACAATTCTCTCAATCTCCAGAAACTCTTCTGTCACCCATATTACCTCCATCGCCTTCTCAGGTTCTGAGATTTTGAGTTTTCGCAATATAAGTTGGTGACATCCTCACAGACATTGATGCTCAAGTCAACACATGGTGCTCAACTTTGACATCTTGCACTAACAGGTAATTGTCCCTTCTTATAGGTTTAGTTAGTTTAGATAACCTGTTGATAATGTTAATTAGTCTACTTGGCATCTTCTTCCACCTCTGCACCTAATCTGCACTCTTACCAAATTCCTGTTTTAAAAGATCTAATTTTCAAACCATTCTACCTCACTCTATCACCATGTCACCCCATGAGAGTTCTGCACCAACATGGGTTAAATGGGTTAATACCTGGATGTCTTGGCTACTAGGTTGCTAGTCTCAGGCTAAGGTGTGGGACACTCAACACTGGAGCAGCAGCCAACAATCAAATGAATTGCTAAACCATGTAACCAAAATAAAAGTGCAAGAACGGTAACTTAGATTTACGCAGCACATTTAGCATCATTAAATATTCCACAGTTCTCAACTAGAGCAAGAGAAAAAAATATTTGGGGGGCAGGATTCTCCATCCCGCCAGACCCGTTTTCTGGCGAACGCCTGTCGGCAGCGGGATCCTCCGGCCCTGCAGCCGGCCAATGGGGGTTTCCCATTGTGGCCACCCCCACGCCATCAGGAAAACTACTGGCGTGAATGCGCTGCTGGCGAAGCGCATTGAGCTTGTGGCCCAGATTGTGACTGGCAGGTATGATGTGGTAGGCATCACAGAGACGTGGTTGCAGGGGGTTCAGGACTGGCATTTAAACATCCAGGGATTCACAACCTATCGAAAAGACAGAGAGGTGGGCAGGGGGGGCGGGGTTGCCTTGTTAATTAGGAATGAAATTAAATCAATAGCACTAAACGACATGGGGTCGGATGATGTGGAGTCTGTGTGGGTAGAGTTGAGGAACCACAAAGGCAAAAAAACCATAATGGGAGTTATGTACAGGCCTCCTAACAGTGGTCAGGACCGGGGGCACAAAATGCACCACGAAATAGAAAGTGCATGTCAGAAAGGCAAGGTCACAGTGATCATGGGGGAGTTCAATATGCAGGTGGACTGGGTAAATAATGCTGCCAGTGGACCCAAGGAAAGGGAATTCATTGAATGTTTACAGGAGGGCTTTTTGGAACAGCTTGTGATGGAGCCCACGAGGGAACAGGCCATTCTGGACTTAGTGTTATGTAATGAGCCAGACTTGATTAAAGATCTTAAAGTAAGGGAGCACTTAGGAGGCAGTGATCATAATATGGTCGAATTCAATCTCCAATTTGAAAGAAAGAAGGTAGAATCAGATGTAAAGGTGTTACAGTTAAATAAAGGTAACTACAGGGGCATGAGGGAGGAACTGACGAAAATCGACTGGGAGCAGAGCCTAGTGGGAAAGACAGTAGACCAGCAATGGCAGGAGTTTCTGGGAGTAATTGAGGACACAGTACAGAGGTTCATCCCAAAGAAAAGAAAGGTTATCAGAGGGGGGATTAGGCAGCCATGGCTGACAAAGGAAGTCAGGGGATGCATCAAAGCAAAAGAGAAAGCCTATAATGTGGCAAAGAGTAGTGGGAAGTCAGAAGATTGGGAAGACTACAAAAACAAACAGGATAACAAAGAGAGAAATAAGGAAAGAGAGGATCAAATTTGAAGGTAGGCTAGCCAGTAACATTAGGAATGATAGTAAAAGTTTATTTAAATACATTAAAAACAAACGGGAGGCAAAAGTTGACATTGGGCCGCTCCAAAATGACGCTGGTAATTTTGTGATGGGAGACAAGGAAATAGCTGAGGAACTGAATAAGTACTTTGCGTCAGTCTTCACAGTAGAAGACATGAGTAATATCCCAACAATTCCGGAGAGTCCGGGGGCAGAGTTAAATATGGTAGCCATCACAAAGGAGAAAGTGCTAGAGAAACTAAGAGGTCTAAAAATTGATAAATCTCCGGGCCCAGATGGGCTACATCCTAGAGTTCTAAAGGAGATAACTGAAGAAATAGTGCAGGCGTTAGTTATGATCTTTCAAAAGTCACTGGAGTCAGGGAAAATCCCAGAGGATTGGAAAATCGCTGTTGTAACCCCCCTGTTCAAGAAGGGAACAAGGAAAAATATGGAAAATTATAGGCCAATTAGCCTAACCTCGGTTGTTGGCAAGATTCTAGAATCCATTGTTAAGGATGAGATTTCTAAATTCTTGGAAGTGCAGGGTCGGATTAGGACAAGTCAGCATGGATTTAGTAAGGATAGGTCGTGCCTGCCAAACCTGTTAGAGTTCTTTGAAGAGATAACAAATAGGTTAGACCAAAGAGAGCCAATGGATGTTATCTATCTTGACTTCCAAAAGGCCTTTGATAAGGTGCCTCACGGGAGACTGCTGAGTAAAATAAGGGCCCATGGTATTCGAGGCAAGATACTAAGGCAGAGAGTTGGGATAAAAGGTTCTTTTTCGGAATGGCAACCGGTGACGAGTGGTGTCCTGCAGGGTTCAGTGTTGGGGCCACAGCTGTTCTCTTTATATATTAACAATCTAGATGACGGGACTGGGGGCATTCTGGCTAAGTTTGCCAATGATACAAAGATAGGTGGAGGGGCAGGTAGTATGGAGGAGGTGGGGAGGCTGCAGAAAGATTTAGACAGTTTAGGAGAGTGGTCCAAGAAATGGCTGATGAAATTCAACGTGGGCAAGTGCGAGGTCTTGCACTTTGGAAAAAAGAATAGAGGCATGGACTATTTTCTAAACGGTGACAAAATTCATAATGCTGAAGTGCAAAGGGACTTGGGAGTCCTAGTCCAGGATTCTCTAAAGGTAAACTTGCAGGTTGAGTCCGTAATTAAGAAAGCAAATGCAATGTTATCATTCATCTCAAGAGGCTTGGAATATAAAAGCAGGGATGTACTTCTGAAGCTTTATAAAGCATTAGTTAGGCCCCATTTAGAATACTGTGAGCAATTTTGGGCCCCACACCTCAGGAATGACATACTGGCACTGGAGCGGGTCCAGCGGAGATTCACACGGATGATCCCAGGAATGGTAGGCCTAATATACGATGAACGTCTGAGGATCCTGGGATTATATTCATTGGAGTTTAGGAGGTTGAGGGGAGATCGAATAGAAACTTACAAGATAATGAATGGCTTAGATAGGGTGGATGTAGGGAAGTTGTTTCCATTAGCAGGGGAGACTAGGACCCGGGGGCACAGCCTTAGAATAAAAGGGAGTCACTTTAGAACAGAGATGAGGAGAAATTTCTTCAGCCAGAGAGTGGTGTGTCTGTGGAATTCATTGCCACAGAGGGTGGTGGAGGCCGGGACGTTGAGTGTCTTTAAGACAGAAGTTGATAAATTCTTGATTTCTCGAGGAATTAAGGGCTATGGAGAGAGAGCGGGTAAATGGAGTTGAAATCAGCCATGATTGAATGGTGGCATGGACTCGATGGGCCGAATGGCCTTACTTCCGCTCCTATGCCTTATGGTCCTGACGACAGAGAATCCCGCCCTTGATGTTTTTTGACATAGCTACAGAAGGAGTTTTCAGGAAAGGTGGTTAAAAGTTTGATCAAAGTGACAGGGTTTAAGAGGAGGAAGGAAGAGGTAAGGAGGCCAGGAGGTTTAGGGAAAGAATTCCAGAAGATAGGGCCTAGTCAGCTGAAAAACGTCGCCAGTGGGAGAGTGAATAAAATCAAGGATACAGAGGCCAAAATTGGAGGAGTGCGGAGATCACAAAGCAGGACTGGAGGAGGCTGTATGGATAGGGAAAGACAAAGCCAAGGAGCAGTAGGAAACATTGGCTGGGCAGCTGTTTAGTGGAGACAAGATTGAGAGATTTGGAATATTCATCAGTTTTCAGAGGCTGGATCTGGATTCGATAGTGCTTTCTGTGGTCCAGACCAAACTGGCAGTGGTGGATGACAAGACCAGTTACCTACAATATTCATTGAAATCTGCATCCCTTTAACTAAAATGAGTAGAAATGAGGGCTGTACATGGGAAACGACTGAGGTAAGTGAGAATAATGGTTTTTTTGGGGACTGAGCATCAGGGACGAGAGTGCAGTTGAACATATCAGTAGCTGCAGAAATGTCATTGTAGAAGAGAGTCAAAGGTTAGATAGCTGGGATTTGAAAGTGCAGTTGTAAGTGCATTGAAGGATTGTTTTTACAAGGAGCAGACACAGAAAGAAGTAGGGTTGGGTACTGGAAAGGGGATGTGGGTGGAGGATAATACAAGACAATGATCAGAGATTATCATCATTGATACACTATTGCTGTGCAAGCTTAACCTTTTGCAATTCATGCTCTGGGATACCCAGATCCCTCTGAAACACAGAGCTGGACTGAGAAGTGGCAGATGGAGTTTAACCCTGAAAAGTGTGAGGTTGTCCATTTTGGAAGGACAAATATGAATGCGGAATACAGGGTTAACGGTAGAGTTCTTGGCAATGTGGAGGAGCAGAGAGATCTTGGAGTCTATGTTCATACATCTTTGAAAGTTGCCACTCAAGTGGATAGAGCTGTGAAGAAGGCCTATGGTGTGCTCGCGTTCATTAACAGAGGGATTGAATTTAAGAGCCGTGAGGTGATGATGCAGCTGTACAAAACTTTGGTAAGGCCACATTTGGAGTACTGTGTACAGTTCTGGTCGCCTCATTTTAGGAAGGATGTGGAAGCTTTGGAAAAGGGCAAAGGAGATTTACCAGGATGTTGCCCGGAATGGAGAGTAGGTCTTACGAGGAAAGGTTGAGGGTGCTAGGCCTTTTCTCATTAGAACGGAGAAGGATGAGGGGCGACTTGATAGTGGTTTATAAGATGATCAGGGGAATAGATAGAGTAGACAGTCAGAGACTTTTTCCCCGGGTGGAACAAACCATTACAAGGGGACATAAATTTAAGGTGAAAGGTGGATGAGAGAGGAGGGATATCAGAGGTAGGTTCTTTACCCAGAGAGTAGTGGGGGCATGGAATGCACTGCCTGTGGAAGTAGTTGAGTCAGAAACATTAGGGACCTTCAAGCAGCTATTGGATAGGTGCATGGATTACGGTAAAATGATATAGTGTAGATTTATTTGTTCTTAAGGGCAGCACGGTAGCATTGTGGATAGCACAATTGCTTCACAGCTCCAGGGTCCCAGGTTCGATTCCGGCTTGGATCACTGTCTGTGCGGAGTCTGCACATCCTCCCCGTGTCTGCGTGGGTTTCCTCCGGGTGCTCCGGTTTCCTCCCACAGTCCAAAGATGTGCAGGTTAGGTGGATTGGCCATGATAAATTGCCCTTAGTGTCCAAAACTGCCCTTGGTGTTGGGTGGAGGTGTTGAGTTTGGGTAGGGTGCTCTTTCCAAGAGCCGGTGCAGACTCAAAGGGCCGAATGGCCTCCTTCTGCACTGTAAATTCAATGATAATCTATGATTAATCTAGGACAAAGGTTCGGCACAACATCGTGAGCCGAAGGGCCTGTTCTGTGCTGTATTTTCTATGTTCTATGTTCTCTGCAATTTATCATATTTAGGTAATAAGCTTCTTTCTTATTCATCTTGCCAAAATACACAATTTCACATTTTCCCACATTATACTCAATTTGGCAGATCTTGGAACGTTCACTTAATCTATGTGAATCCCTCTGTAGTCTCCTTATGTCCTTTTCACAACTTACTTTCCTATCTATCTTTCTGTCTTCAGCAAATTTAACAACCAGACTATCAGTCACTTCATCCAAGTCATTTATATAAACTATAAAAAGTTGAGGCCCCAGCACTAATCCCTGTGGCAAACCATTCACTACACCTTGCCAATCAGAAAAAGACCCATTTATGCCAATTCTCTCCTTTCTGTCAGCTAGCCAATCTTGACAATATGTCACTGCCTACACCATGAACTTTTATTTTCTGCCGTAACCTTTGACCCGGCATCTTATCAAATGCTTTCTGGGAATCTAATTACAGTACTCACTAGTATATCCACAACACACGTATTTCTTCAAAGATCTCCAATAAATTGGTTAAACATGGGGCGCGATCTAACGGAAACGTTTCTAAGTGTGGTAGCAAGCGGAAATTGCCGGGAGCTTCCCGATGGCCGATCCGGCAAGACTACTACCTGTTTCTAAAGACAATTAGGCCAGTAATGATGCCCACAGGCTTCACATCGGAAAGGACTGTAGCGGCAGCTGATTTGCATGGATCCCGTCTGGCAGCTCCCTGCTAATGAGCGGGAGCAGCACTTACCAATCACCAGAGAAAACCCCAGACAGCACGCAACCAGGCCACTGCCGCAGACCCACTCCACATTTCAGAGATGCCAACCTGCCCAGACTGTTGGAGCGGTGGAGTCCATGCGGGTTACCCTGTTCCCCAGAAAGGGTTGGAAGATCAGCCACAGATCAGCCAGTGCCGCCTGGGAGTGCCGTCAGTGCGGGGAGTATCACAAGGAGGGCTGCCACCTAGTGCTGAAAGAAGCTAAGCGACCTCCACCGGGCCGCATGGGTGAGTTGGCATCGGCCCCCTGCCACCTCCAGCTGCCCCCCCCCCCGATGACACTGTGGTTGGCACGCACCCCTCCCCCAGCACAATACGATGCCTGTGCCCCAGCAAACCCTAGCACCCACCAGCACAGCCCCCGCCATTACCAGCAGCGGTGCCCACGCCTGTCCTCTGACCCTAACCCTAACCCTAACACCCCCCCCCCCCACCGCGATGCATTAAGCGTGCGGCTCATAATGCCCCCTCTTTGTCCCCGCAGGAGATATTAGCCCATAACAGGCAGGAAATGGCCCAGACTGGGCGGCAGGGTTCTGGACATCAGAGTCCTCATCCCCTATGAGTAACGGGCTCTGGAGAACAGAGCAGTCACTGGCTTTGAGATTGTCCTGCTGCACAAAGGTGAGTATCCACCAGCCCCCACCCAGATGACCTGTCACACGTATGTTGTTCATGCCAGAATAATGATCCTCCCCTCCCACTGACCACAAGTCTATTCTCCCATAGAATCTCTGCCCGATGGTGCCGGCCCAGTCGGGGTGTCCCCCCATCCCACCACGCCGTCGAAGGGAACACCTCGGAGGAGAGCTCTGAGGATGCCACATCGAGGCGTCACAGCTGTCATCCCCACCCTCCACCAGCGCAAAGGTACATGCCTCGGTGGGCTAAAGGAGTGGAAAGGCTTCTGGGGCACAATCTGGTGAGCACCACACAGGAGGCAGGAACATCCAGGGGTGACAGCAGTCAGAGGTCTGCTGGACCCCAGGACCCAGCTGGGCATCAGTCCGATATCAAGCCTCTGGACTAGATTATCCCAGAGCTGATGCAGATGTTAGGGTGCGACTGTGAGATTCATAGCGAGTCCATAGCCGATTGGAGGGTTCCCAAAGGCTACCGAAGATGGTGCTGGCAATGCATCGCACCGAGGCCAACAGTGCTAGTGTGGCAACCACAGTGGACAGCCTGGAGCACAACATCAGCAGCATGAGTGGTGGAGTCCAAGCCGTTGCTCAATCAGTGACGGCCATGGCTGAGGGCCTCAACTGCATGTCCCGGTCGCTGAGGGACATGACTTAGGTGGGCCTTGCAGGGGCTGTACAGCATGACCCAGTCTCAGGTGTGCATTGCCGAGGTGCTCCGGTGCACATCCCATTCGCTGAGGACCATGTCCCAGTCTCAGGTGGACCTTGCCAAGGCGCTGTGGAACATGGCCCAGCCTCAGATGGGCATTGCCGAGGCACTACAGAGAATATCCCAGTTGATGAGGAATGTGTCCTAGATGCAGGTGGACATTGGCGAGGCACTGCAGAGTGTGGCCTGGTCAGAGGGGGACATCACTGTGGGCGTTGACACCATGGTACAGAGAGTGGGGAGTTGCCAGGCTGGCAGAGTCAGATGATGCAGGGGTCTCTGGAGCTCACTCGAGGCGCCCCTCCATCCCAAGTTGACCCCCAGGGCTCTGCGGGCACCGACCAGGAGGAGAGAGCACTCCTGGAGCTCCCGGTATTACAACCCGGAGCTGCCTTACAGGGAGGTGGCGGTAGTCGCTGTAATGATATCATGGTTGTGTTGTAATTCACCGACTGACCATGAGGAGCCTCATTAGTATAAAAGTGAATGTTAGAGTCAGGTGACTGCAGACTGCCTGGAGAGCTGGAAGAGAGAGGTTGCTTTTGCATGATCATACTGTTATTCATCTGTTGTTTTGTATATAGTTTTCCCACAGTTAATGTTAAATCGTTTATAGCTTTAGCTGCAAGTGTTTTTGTAACATAAATAAGGCCATCCGACAAGAACATTGCAGTCACCAGCTCTCCTGAGTCCCCCCACTCCCCTACTGATAACGGCGCCTCCCGGGGTCAGCGGGCGGAACTGGGTGGCACACTGAGGTATGTGCCACAAGCAAGTCAGCCAGGGCCCTCTAGCGACACCCTCCAGTGAACGCCCGCCAGGGGCATTAAATGCACAGGGCATGGTAAGCAGCAAGCTGCCTCCACCTCTGATGTGCATCCTAGACATAGTGGCAAACCACTGAAGGCGAAGCATATACAGAATCACTGAGAGGGCATGGGGGGTGGGGGGGGGAGGGGCACCATTGGCATCTAGGAACAGTTAAGGTTACTATTGTTCACCAGAAAACACATTACACCCGAAACATGTGAAATTTCTGCCACGTTATTCGCAATGCGGGCTGGCCTGCACCCCACTCCCCAGTTGTCCTCTCTCTCTGGCCCGAACCCCAGCCCCAAGGCACAATGGTCCTGAATCTGCACCCTCCCTCACCGAGGCATACCACGTACAGGTGATGGGTGTGAGCCTGAACTCAGCAGAAAGACAGGAATAAACCCATGGCATATATTGAGGAGTACTAGAGTTCATCTCACAGCGGGTTATCGTCACCCTCCTGCTTTGTATATTGACCCACTGAGCATGCCGGCACAGGCTCATCTCCCAGGAGTGATGTTACACAGACCCAGGGAGGGCGGAACAGGGTGATTGGCAGGGTGGGGGAGGGTGGTGGGCGGGGCAGGTGGGGAATGGGTGGGTGGGGGAATGGTTGAGGGCGGAAGGTGAGGTGGATCGGGTGGGAGGAGAGGGCGATGGTGGGTGGAATGGGGAGAGGGGGTGAGATGACGGATGAAGTAATGCCCTATGAGAAGCAAGCAATGGTGAGGACCTCCCTGGAGCTAGCTAAATTGAACTGACAAATTAGGTTAATGGATAAGTCAAAATAGATGCAGCAGCCAACATTTAAAGGGATATTTCAGAATATACAGAATACATAAATTCCAATGACAAAAATTCCAAGGGGAGGACCCACCATTCCCGGTGAACTAAAAAAGATAGTATTGAACTGAAAACCCCCCAGATAATTGCGCAAAGGTGGGTGGCACGTCAGATGATTGGGCAAAATATAAAAAACAGCAAGGATTAAATAAATGATTAATAAGGAGAAAATATTAGATTTCCAGAGAAGGATAAAAACATAAAAACAATGGTAAGAGATCCAATAGATATTGAAAAAAATAAAAGAGTTAGCAAAGTGCGCACTCGCCCTATACAAAATGGGTCTGGGGAATTGATAATGAAAATAAGTCAGACAGTATATTTTATTTTACTTGGACCGGTTTAAATATAATAAAGCTAACCTCTTTCTTTGATAAAGCAAAGGATACCTGTCCCATTGGTTATTTTAAGATCACAGCACATTAACAATACTCACTAAATTGTCAAGTATATCCTTTTCCAAACCACAACATCTGTTTCACTCAAACAAGGAGAGGGAAAAGAGGGGAGCCATTCAGACCCTCCTCACCTGGGCGCTAAGTGTACAGTCCAGTTCTGTAAAAGAGACCATCATTATCCTGTCAGATGCCATGATGTGCAGCCGATTGCAATTGCTTCCAAAGTCTGCAGATGATCCTTGGAAAGACCCAGAGACCAAAAGTTCAAGGACACAGTGACTTGATAGCTACTAGCAGGGCATGACAAGTAGTGCTGCAAGGCGTGAGGTATTCTGTGACATGGACACAAACCTCTGAGATAATCTGGGGGGAATGTCAGAGTCCCCTGATGCATTGGTTCTCTGACATGACCGGATAGCTCCATCTGTGGCAGTAAATACCATGGTGTCAACATGGCCTCCATGACCTTCCACCCTATTAACCTGCCCTCCCGCCCCTTGTACCACTCCTCATGCCCAGTGATCTACCCTTCCTGTGAAGGATATTGCTCCTCACTGCCACTGGATGTGAAAACTGAGAGTCATGCTCCTATTGCCAGCTGATCTCTTGCTTGCAATCAGGTGGCTTCCCAATTGTATCTGGAGGCCCTGCCCCCTCACTCCTGCCCCTGCAATGCCAGGAGGGTAATGCTTGAGCACATGGTCAACACTCTCCCCACAACATGTGCACACACAAAGCACCTGTGTGCCAAAGCAGAGTGTCCTTTCCATCCGTCCTCTCTCCCATGGCCCCCACCTGATTTTGTGGGGTGGCCATGACTGTCTCCCGCAATCTCTCTGCTTCCCTGATCCAAAATCTCAAGTTGGTTCTCTCGGAACAATCAATGAACACTAAATAATTTAACTGGACTTTCAGAAGGCATTCAATACAATGCCACACAACAGACTTGTGAGGAAAATTACAGATCATAGAATAAAAGGGACACTAGCAATGTGGATATAAAATGACCGAATAATAGGAATCAGTTAGCCGCGGTCAATGGATATTTTTCGGGCTGGAGGAAGGTTTGTAGTGGTGTCCCCCAGGGGTCAACATTGAAACCCTTGCTTTTCCTGATAAATGCTATTGATCTAGATCTTGGTGTCCAGGGGAAAGTTTCAAAGTTTATGGATGACACAAAACTTGAAAGCATCGCAAACTGTGAAGAGGACGGTGTAGAACTTCAAAAGGACATAGACAAGTTGGTGGAGTGGGAAGGTAGATGGCAGATGAGGTTCAATGTGTAGAGTTTGGAATTATGCAATTTGGTAGAAAGAACATAGATAACAAAAATAAGGGATAACATTCTTAAGGGGGTGCAGGAGCAGAGGGTCCTGCGTGTACATATGCATAGATCATTTTTTAAAATTTAGAGTACCCAATTAATTTTTTCCAATTAAGGGGCAATTTAGAGTGGCCAATCCACCTACCCTGCACATCTTTTGGATTCTGGGGGCGAAACCAACACAAACACGGGGAAAATGTGCAAACTCCACACGGACAGTGACCCAGAGGCGGGATCGAACCTGGGACCTCGGCGCCATGAGGCAGCAGTGCTAACCCCTGCACCACTGTGCTGCCCCATATGCTCAGACCATTGAAGGCAGCAGAGCAGGTAGAGAGAGCAGTTAATAAAACACAGTATTCTGGACATGATTACAGAATCACAGAATAATACAGTGCAGAAGAGACCCTTCGGCCCATCGAGACTGCGCTGACGCATGAAAGACATCTGAACTGCCTACCTAATCCCATTTGCCAGCACTTGGCCCATTGCCTTGAATGTTATGTTGTGCCAAGTGCTCATCCAGGTACTTTTGAGGCAACCCGTCCCTACCACCCTCCCAGGTAGTGCGTTCCAGACCGTCATCACCCTCTGGGTAAAAAGGTTTTTCCTCATATGCCCCCTAAACCTCCCACCCCTTACCTTAAACTTGTGTCCACTCATAACTGACCCTTCAACTAAGGGGAACAGCTACTCCCTATCCACCTCATCCAATTCCCTCATAATCTTGTACACCTCGATCAGGTCGCCCCGCAGTCTTCTCTGCTCCAGCGAAAACAACCCAAGCCTATCCAACCTCTCGTCATAATTTAAATGTTCCATCCCAGGCAAAATTCTGGTGCACTGGAGGGGAGTGCAATCGTATCCTTCCTATTATGTGGTGACCAGAATTGCACACAGTACTCCAGTTGTGGCTTCACCAAAGTTCTATATCACTCCAACATGACCTCCCTGCTTTTGTAATCTGTGCCTCGATTGATAAAGGCAAGTGCCCCATATGCCTTTTTCACCACCCTATTAACCTACCCTTCTGCCTTCAGAGATCTGTGGACAAACACGCCAAGGTCTCTTTGTTCCTCGTCTTTTGTTAGGCCATTCATTGAATGCTTCTTTGTCAAATTACTCCTTCCAAAATGTATCACCTCACACCTTTAAGGGTTAAATTCCATCTGCAAGCTTTCTGCCCATTTGACTCTCTGTCTATATCTTCCTGTAACCCAAGACACTCAACCTCACTGTTAACCACACAGCTAATCTTTGTGTCATCCACAAACTGACTGATCTTACCCCCACACGGTCATCTATGTCGTTTAAATAAATTGCAAATAATAGGGGACCCAGCACAGATCCCTGTGGTACGCAACAGGACACTGGCTTCCACTCACTAAAGCAGACATCTGTCACCACAATCTATCTCCTACAGCTAAGCCAATTTTGAATCCACCATATCAAGTTACCCTGTATCCAATGTGCCTTCTTTATAAGTCTCCCATGTGGGACCGTGTCAAAGGCTTTGCTGAAATCCATGTAAACTAGATCAACTGTACTACTCTCATCTACACACCTGGTTGCATGCACAAAAAATTCAATCAACTTTATTAGGCTTGACCTCCCTCTTGACAGAGCCATGCTGACTATTCCTGATCAAATTTTGCCTCTACAAGCGGAGATAGATTCTCTCATTCAGAAATTTCTCCCAATAGTTTCCCCATCACTGGCCTGTAGTTCCCTGGCTTATCCCTACAGCCTTTCTTAGATAGTGGGACCGCACTAGCTGTACTCCAGTCCTCTGGCACCTCCCCCTTGGCCAGAGAAGAATTAAAAATTTGTGTCAGAGCCCCTGCAATCTCCTCCCTCACCTCCCACAGCATCCTGGGACCCAAGTCATCTGGACCTGGAGATTTGTCCACTTTTAGCCTACCAACACCTCCAATACCTTCTCATTCCCTATGTCGATTTGCTCAAGAACCTCACAGTCTCTCACCCTGAGTTCCCCTTAGGTGCCAAGGGAGCATAGTGGTTAGCACTGTTGCTTCACAGCGCCAGGGTCCCAGATTTGATTCCCGGCTGTCTGGTGCGGAGTCTGTACGTTCTCCCTGTCGCCGGGTCGGAGAATTGCTGGGGGCTGGCGTGAATCCCGCCCCCGCCGGTTGCCGAATTCTCCGGCACCGGAGATTCGGCAGGGGCGGGAATCGCGCCGTGCCGGTTGGCGGGTCCCCCCCCCGGGCGATTCTCCGGCCCGGATGGGCCGAAGTCCTGCTGCTGGAATGCCTGTCCCGCCGGCGTGGATTAAACCACCTCTCTTACCGGCGGGACAAGGCGGCGCAGGCGGGCTCCGGGGTCCTGGGGGGGGCGCGGGGCGATCTGGCCCCGGGAGGTGCCCCCATGGTGGCCTGGCCCGCGATCGGCGCCCACCGATCCGCGGGCGGGCCTGTGCCATGGGGGCACTCTTTTCCTTCCGCCTTCGCACGGTCTCCACCATGGCGGAGGCGGAAGAGACCCCCTCCACTGTGCATGCGTGGGGATGCCGTGAGCGGCCGCTGATGTCATTTCCGCGCCAGCTGGCGGGGCACCAAAGGCCTTTCCCGCCAGCTTTCGGGGCGGAAATCAGTCCAGCGCGGGCCTAGCCCCTCAAGGTTAGGGCTCGGCCGCTCAAAATGCGGTGCGATGCCGGACTGATTTGCGCCGTTTTTGGCACCGGTAGGTGGACATCGCGACGATTACGGAGAAGTTCGCCCATGATGTCAGGTAATTTGGACATTCTGAATTCTCCCTCTGTGTACCCGAATAGGCGCCAGAATGTGGCAACTAGGGGCATTTCACAGTAACTTTATTGCAGTGTTAATTTAAACCTACTTGTGACAATCAAAATTATTATTATTATATCTACCTCCTCATTCTCTTGGGTGAAGACAGATGTTAAGTATTCGTTCAACACACTACCAATGTCCTCTGGCTTCACCAACAGATTGTCCCCTTGGTCCCAAATGTTCTCTAGTCTTTCCCAGGGTATCCTCTTCTCATTGATATCCATATTTATAGAGGCACAGAAAACAAGAGCAAGAGGTTATGCTGAACTTTCACAAAACACTGGTTAGACCTCAGCTGGAGTATTGTGTACAGTTGATAATGCCACACTATCGGAAGGATGAGAACGTATTGGAGAGAGTGTGGAAGAGGTTTACAAGAATGGCTTCAGGGATGAGAAACTTCAAGTATGAAGATAGATTGGAAATGTTGAGACTGTTCTCCTTGGAGAGGAGAGGCATATGAGGAGATTTGATGGAGGTGCTCAAAATCAGGAGCGGGCTGGACAGAATAGACAGGGAGCAAAGGAACATGACGGGACAAATGTAAAGTGATTTGCAGAAGAAAACCTTTTTGCGCAGCAAGTGGCTAAGGCCTGGAATGCACTGCCTGGAAGTGTGTTGGAGGCGGGTTCAATATAGGACTTCAAGAGGGAATTAGATGATTATTTGAATACAAACAATGTGCAGGAGCCCAGGGAAAAGGCAAGGGAATGGCACTAAGTCATAATTCCGAGAGCTTGTCCAGGCATGATGGGCCGAATGATCTCCTTCTATGCAGTAACTATTCTGTGATTCTGTGAATATTTGTGAATCAGACAGATTCTCAAGGAGAGCTTGCCCCACGTTGATGAGACTCACCGGTGGCAGGAATATCAACATCAAACAGTCATTCTGGCCAGCGATGCTATTTTTAGTAACCACCCACCTCTGTTCTTACCCCAGGCTGGGCTTAAACATCCAGCCACAAGTTTTTAACCACAGTATTTGTCTCCAGAATATATCTTCATGATTGAATTCTGGAGTTAATCAAAGTGGAGATCAGCCCGTATCTTAATATTGTTACGTTCTCCAAGCATAGTGTGGCTGTCTCTCTATTATATGTCAATTTAAATGATAAATTATTATGCCTATTATCCTTTAAGGACTTAAAAACCACAATAGGTGAGTGAATTTTTATAAAGAATGCCAGAATATTTGAGTGGAATTTAATATTAGGAAATGAATTCTGTTTGATTACTTGTTAATATGATTAACGTCTTTCAAGTGTTGCCTTGATATGTCCATCTCATTGTCTTGTCATTTTAGCTCTTCGTATTTTCATCCTCTCTCTGGCAGCCCAAATTTGTTCTTAAAATTTATAGATTGTGACAATACATTAAGTCAAGTGCACAAAAATTTCCCTTAGGGGTAAATGTAGCTCCAATACTTAAGCCAAGGACAAAACATATTGCTTAAATAGCACCTCTACCACTGAAATCATGATCAACCCCGATCAACAACAGCACACAGTGGCATCAGAAAGTACTACAGGATCTGCTGCAGCAAGTCACCAGATTAATTTCAACAACCCAAGCCCCTTTACTACCAAGAGGCACAAAAACAGTAGCAATATGTGAACACCATTCCTGTTCATTCCCCTTCGAGTTACAAACGGTCCTGACTTGGACATGTTGCTGTGTTAAAAATTTGGAATTCCTTAACAGCAGCTAGACATGACAAAGACTACAGTATCACATAGAATGTTATGCTGGGCCTTCCCTATGGGCAACCAGCGGTGAGAAAATATGCAGTTTTGCTATGGTCACCTACATTATGGGAGCAAATATATATTTTTATCCTAATTGAGAGAAAAATGCCATGGTACTAGCTAGATTTAAATAATGGAAAACTGAAGTGGTTGTATCACTGCATGGATCGAGTGCAAGTCTTGAATCCTGAGTAACACAATCTAGAATGTGTCACAGACTTGCCGTGCAATAGGTCATGCTTACCCAATGCAATACTGCTATCTTCTGGGAGCTCTTGAAACTTAACAATGTGTAATTGTAGCCATGCCATGGCACCATAGGGATGTTGAGACACCTGAGAGAGGGCTAGAACTAACGACTATATAGCTTCTCCCGATGTCTTGTCATCATCTGTTTTATCTCACTTTATTGGCTTTCTTCCAAAATCACGGTGGGCGATCGCCAACAGAAATTCCAGGTGGGAACATGTAATTATTTTTAAAACCCATTAAGAAGTTCCTGGATAAATACTAACAACTCTCTCGGCACTTTCAGGGCACAAAGTAGATGTTAGTTGATGTGACCATTGTGGTACACCCTTGACACGATCACAACTTGAATGTGCAGTTGTCATTTGGCCAAATCACGAACGTGATGTCTATGAAAATAGTTTGTGTGCAAAACTATTGAGACAAAACAGAAAGAGCTGGCATTCTGAGAGACCTAAAAGAGAGTGAAGTTGCCCAGTTCAAAGCGCCCATCCTCATTCCTGCCCAGTAATTTTAAATTTTTGTATCGCATCATAAGCATTTGCTTCATAACATCATACTGGGTAATCTTCCTTGTCTTACTTTATGTCAAATCTGAGGATGTACATTATAGTGAAAAATAGTTTGCTGTCGGGACTGGAAAATCCCAACAGCAGCCAATGGCAATCCACTCCAATGCCAAAAAACACACAGTAGGAGGGCTGGAAAATCCCGTTCTTAATGTAAGCCAAATGAATCTGTGATAAATTCAAGAAACATAAATAACACTTAGCTAAAGAAAAGAAGCTGTCCTTTCATGATATGATAATTTTTTTGTTAATTCAAGGGCATGCTTGCCAGCCTTCCGTCTTGTGATGGTTTGTACCTGAGTGGTCAAGTATGTGTTAGATGACGCCTGATGTGGCTCAAGGAGCCTCACTCTGTCATGGCAGTCTCTGCCAGATTTATTGCAAATGAAGGCAGTGGGCTGAGAAGATGCAGGATTCACTGGCCTGAGTTTTCTCTGGGTCCTCTTCTCAGACATCAGGGGCGGGATTCTCCCCTACCCGGCGGGGCGGGGGGTTCCGGCGTAATGGAGTGGCGGGAACCACTCCGGCGTCGGGCCGCCCCAAAGGTGCGGACATCTCCGCACCTTTAGGGGCCAAGCCCTCTCCTTGAGGGGCTAGGCCCACGTCAGAGTGGTTTCTGCTCCGCCGGCTAGCGGGAAAGGCCTTTGGCGCCACGCCAGCCTGCGCCGAAAGGTCTTCACCGGGCGACGCATGCGCGGGAGCATCAGCGGCTGCTGACGTCATCCCCAGGGGAGGGGGTCTCCTCCGCCTCCGCCATAGTGAAGACCATGGCGAAGGCGGAAGAAAAGGAGTGCCATCACGGCACAGGCCCACCCGCGGATCGGTGGGCGCCGATCGCGGGCCAGGCCACCGTGGGGGCACTCCCCGGGGCCAGATCGCCCCGCGCCCCCCCCCAGGACCCCGGAGCCCGCCCACGCCGCCTTGTCCCGCCATTCAAAAGGTGGTTTAATCCACGCTGGCGGGAGAGGGTTGACAGCGGCGGGACTTCGGCCCATCGTGGGCCGGAGAATCACCGGGGGTGGGCCCGCTGACCGGCGCGGCGCGATTCCCACCCCTGCCAAATCTCTAGTGGTGGAGAATTCGGGACTCGGTGGGGGCGGGATTCACGCCAGCCCCCGGGCGATTCTCCGACCTGGTGGGGGGTCGGAGAATCGCGCCACTGGGCTTTCCGTTTCTCCTCGCCTTTTCCAATGCCTCTCCAAACAGTCAGCCACCAGACTTTATAGTGGTCAGCGACTGCCTCCAAGTTGCCTGTGTCAGCTCTGCTGGTGGGGCCAACATCCCTAATTGCTCTTGAGAAAGTGGTGATGGGCCGCTTTCTTGAACCGCTGCAAGCCTTTTGCAGTTTTATTGGACTTATTGATGAATCGGACAGGTTCTCCGGCTGGAAACTGTTCAATAGGGAGTTTCAGGACTTTGGCCCAGTAATTTTGAAGGAATGATGATATATTGCCAAGTCAGGATGGCTTTTTGGCCCATAGCCTCTGCTCTATCCAGTGTTTTCAGTCATTTCTGATTATGTGGGTGTTATTGACAAGACCAGCATTTATTGTCCACCCCTAATTGCTCTTGAATTTCCCTTGCTAGGCCATTTCAGATTAAGCACAGCAGATTTCCTTCCCCAAAGAGCATTAGTGGAAAACTCAATGACAGTTTCATGAGCATCATTACTGAGGCTATAACTTTTATATTTCATATTTATCAATTGAATTTAAATCCCACCAGCTGTCATGGTGCGATTTAAACCCATGTTCCCAGAACATTCGCTTGGGCCTCCGGATTACTAATCTCGTGACATCACCACTAAACCACCACCTAGGCAACAGAAAGTAAACTGATGGGGTGGTAATTGGTCAGGTTTGATTTGTCCTACTTTTTATGTACTGGACAATTTTCCACATTGCCGGGTAGGTGCCAGTGTTGTAATTGTACTGGAACAGCTTGGCTAAGGGTGTGGTCAATTCTGGAGCACAAATCTTCATTACTATTGCTGGAATGTTGTCAGGACGTTTTCAGTATCCAGTGCCTTCAGCCTTTTGTTGATATCACGTGGAAAGAATTGAATTGGCTGAAGACTGACAAATGTGATGCTGGTGACCTCTGGAGGAGGCCAAGATAGATTATCTACTCAACACTTCTAGCTGAAGGTTATTGTAAATGTTTCAGCTTTACCTTTTGCTGGACTACTCTATCATTGAGGATGCAGATATTAGTTGTTTAATTGTCCACCACCATTCACGACTGGATGTGGCAGGACTGCAGAGTTTAGATACGATTGTTGGTTGTGGAATTGCTCAGCTCTGTCTCTCACTTGCTGCTTATGCTGTTTGACATACAGGTAGTCTTGTGTTGTGGTTTTACCAGGTTGACACCTCATTTTTCAGTATGTCTGGTGCTGCACCTGGCATGCTCTCCTACACGCTTCATTGAACCAGGCTAGATCCCCTGGCTTGATGGTAATGATAGAATGGGTGATATGCCGGGCCATGAGGTTACAGATTGGGGCTGAGTACAATTCTGTTCCTGCTGATGGCCAACAGCGCCATCTCTTCAAGGCAAAACAATTACATCATGTTCTCTCTAAGCAGGGAGAGGTCGGATGAGAAGGCATGTGGCTTTGCTACATGAGATTGTAAAAGGGAGAAAAATATTCCATGGCTAAAAAAGGAATTCAAAGAGGACATAAAGGCGAAAACTAGGGCATCCCAGACTGCAAACGGTAGTGGTAAACTTGAGGATTGGGAGAACTTTAAGGTTCAGCAAAACACTACCACAAATAAAGTAAAAAGAGCTAAGATGAACTATGAAAGCAGAGATCATAAACATAGGTACCAAAAGCTTCTATAAATCTATAAGTTGGAAGAGAATAGCTAAAGTAATTGTTGGCCCTTTAGAAGTCGATACTGGTGAGATAATGATGGAGAGCACAGAGATGGCTGAGGCACTGAACCAATATTTTGCCTCTGTCTTCACGGTAGACGATAATAAAAACATTCCCAAAACTGCAGTTAATGCAGAGAAACTTGGTGCAATAGCCATCACTCAGGAGAAGGTATTGAATAAATAATAGGATTAAAGGCAGATAAGTGTCCGGGGCCTGATGACTTGCACCCTAGGGTATTAAAGGACGTGGCACCAGAGATAGTGGATGCATTGGTTATTATATTTCAAAATTGCCTGGATTCTGGAAAAGTCCTGGTGGATTGGAAACACACAAATGTGATGCCCCTATTCAGAAAGGGAGAGAGGCAAAAATATGAAACTATAGACTGGTTAGCTTGATCTCTGTGGTGGGGAAGTTGCTGGAATTAATCATTATGGTGGAGATGACTGAACATTTGGAAAGACAAAGCTCAACCCACCAATGTCAGCATGGTTTTATGAAGGGTAAGTCATGCTTGGAAAATGTGCTTGAGTCCTTTGGGGATGTATCCAGCAAGGTGGATAATGGGGAACCTGTGGATGTGGTATATCTAGACTTTCAGAAGGCATTTGACAAGGTGCTGCATAAAAGACTGATCCAGAAGGTTAGATCGCAGGGAGTTGGGGTTAGTTTGGACTGAGGATTGGCTGACTAACAGACAGCAGAGGGTCAGGATAAGTGGGTCCTTCTCTGGCTGGTAAACTGTAACGAGCGGGGTGTCGCAGACGTCAGTCCGAGGACCTCAACTGTTTACAATCTATATAAATGATCTGCAAGCAGGAGAAGAGTGTAACATCGCAAAAGTTGTGGATAACACTAAAATAGGTGGGAAAGCAGGCAGTGAAGAGGAGATAAAGAGTTTACAAACTGATAGAGACAGGCTCGAACAATGAACCAAAATTTGGCAAATGGAGTTTAATGTGAGGTTATCCATTTTGCTGAAAAAAATAGAAAGGCAAATTATTATCCAGATGGGAATCAGGGGCGCGATTCTCCGACCCTCCACCGGGTTGGAGAATCGCCGGGGGCTGGCGTGAATCCCGCCACCGCCGTGTCCCGAATTCTCCGCCACCAGAGATTCGGCGGGGGCGGGAATCGCGCCGGTCGGCGGAAACCGCGGCGGTCGGCAGGCCCACCCCCGGCGATTCTCCGGTCCACGATGGCCCGAAGTCCCGCCGCTGTCAACCCACGCCAGCCGGCGTGGATTGAGCCACCTTTCGAATGGCGGGACAAGGTGGCGCGGGTGGGCTCCGGGGTCCTGGGGAGGGGGGGGCGCGAGGCGATCTGGCCCCGGGGGTGCCCCCATGGTGGCCTGGGCCGAGATTGGGGCCCACCGATCCGCGGGTGGGCCTGTGCCGTGGGGGCACTCTTTTCCTTCCGCCTTCGCCATGGTCTTCACTATGGCGGAGGCGGAAGAGACCCCCTCCACTGCGCATGCACGGGGATGCTGTGAGCGGCCGCTGACGCTCCTGCGCATGCGTCGCTCGGTGAAGTCATTTCCGCGCCAGCTGGCGGGGCACCAAAGGCCTTTCCTGCCAGCCGGCGGGGCGGAAATCAGTCCGGCGCGGGCCTAGCCCCTCAAGGTGAATTCCGCACCTTTGGGGCGGCACGATGCCGGACTGATTCGTGCCATTTTTGGCGCCGGTTGGCGGACATCGCACCGATTGTGGAGAATCCCGCCCCAGATTACAAATGCATCTGGGCAGAGAGATCTGGGAGTCTTTGTTCATGAATCACAGAAAGGCAATATGCAGGTATAGCATGTAATTAAAAAGGCAAATGGAATTTTAGCATTTATTGTAAAAGGACTGGAGTACAAAAGTAGAGAAGTGTTGTTGCAATTGTATAAGGTTTTGGTGAGACCACATCTGGAGTATTGTGTCCAGTTTTGGTCTCCTTGTTTAAGGAAGGATATAGTGACATTGGATACAGATCAGAGGAGGTTCACCAGATTGATCCTGAGGACGAAAGGGTTGCTGTATGAGGAGAGATTGAACAGTTTGGGTTTATACTCGCTGGAGTTTAGAAGAATGAGAGGGAATCTGATCGAGGTATACAAAATATTAAGAGGGATTGATAAAGTAAATGTAGACCAAATGTTCCCCCTTATGGGGTAATCTGGAACGAGAGGTTGAGAGGCAGTAGATTTAAATCTGAGATGAGGGCGAACTACTTCTTGCAGAGGGTGGTGAATTTATGGAACTCGCTGCCCATAGTGCGGTGGAGTCTGAATCATTAAATGGTTTCAAGAAGGAGGTCGATATACTTCTTAATTTTTAAAATGGGTTAAAGGGATATGGGGAACAGGTGGGGTGGTGGATCTGAGACCAGGAAAAGATGATATGATTAAATGGTGGAGCAAACTCGAACGGCGGAATTGCCTACTTCTGCCACTAATTTCTATGTTCCTATGTTTGCCAGGATAGTGGAATTTCTGATGGGGTAGGGCATGTAGCTCTGCAAGTCTTGAATGTTGATCAGCTGAGGTATAGAAATAACAAGGATGAGGGAGAGGAGTTGGTGTGGAAAGCAGGAGCTCCATGGTCACACCATCTTGAACAAAATGACATGTGTGATGCGGTGTGAGTTGAGAAAGGGCATCTGGCAATGACATATCATCATCCAAAATGCTCTCAGCAATTCCAAATGCTCCGTGCTCTGTTGCAGCTGTCCCTATGGATCATAGCACCATTCCCGCTGATGGGCTGAGAGATTAAAGGCTGTCTCTACTCGTTCTATTTTGATACTTTTTGTTGTGGGCAACCTTTTTGTGATGAGAGAGGGGAGAATGCCATTGATTGTGTTTTAATGCATTTGATTCATGTTGCTGTCGTAACTGAATAGCAGGAGCTATGTGAAGACAGTGAGAAATGGGTGTGAGACTGTCAAATCATTTGTGGGGGGGGGGGGAAACTGAAGTGAAATCACAGTAAAGCAGTGATCTGATTGGCTGGTAGGGAATCTGTTCAATTTGAGAAAAATTACATTGAAAAAAACGAATTAAACCTTATTAAGTAGCTAGGTAGAGCAGTAACTAAACCTGAGGGCAGAGATTAGTATTTTGCATTTAATTTTATAGTATAAATCTAGCCTCAGGGCCATATAGTTAATTGTAACTCAATCTCACAATAATTCAAGTGTTTAATTTAAATTAATTAACTAGTGCTTAAATGTCACTCAGCGGGGTGCAGTGCACCCACTGTGAGACGTGGCAGATCTGTGACGCTTCCAGCGTTCCGGTCGACTACGTCTGCAGCAAGTGTAACCAATGGCAGCTCCTCACAGACCGCGTGGTTCGGTTGGAGCAGCAGTTGGATGCACTTAGGAGCATGCAGGGGATGGAAATAGACAGGAGTTATGGAGACGTCACACCCAAGGTGCAGGTAAACAGATGGGTGACCACTAGAAAGGTCAGGCAGTCAGCGCAGGAATCCCCTGTGGCTGTCCCCCTCTCTAACAGGTGTACCGTTTTGGATACTGTTGTGACGATAGCCTGTCAGCAGAAAACAACAGCAGCCAGACAGTGGCACCACAACTGGTTCTGTTGCTCAGCAGGGGAGGGCAAAGAGCAGGAGACCAATAGTTATAGGGGACTCTATAGTAAGGGGCACAGATAGGCTCTTCTGTGGGAGTGAAAGAGATTCCAGGATGGTATGTTGCCTCCTTGGTGCAAGGTCAAGGATGTCTCTGAATGAACACAGGACACCCTGAAGAGGAAGGGGGAACAGCCAGAGGTCGTAGTACATATAGGTACTAACGATATAGGCAGCAAGAGTGATGAGGTCCTGCAGAAGGAGTTCAGGGAGTTAGGCAGTAAACTAAGAAGCAGGACCTCCGGGATTGTAATCTCAGGATTACTCCCTGTGACACGTGCCAGTGAGGCTAGAAATAGGAGGATAGTGCAGCTGACCACGTGGCTAAACTGGTGGTGGAGGAGGGAGGGTTTCAGATTTTTGGACCATTGGGATCTCTTCCGGGGCAGGTGGGACCTGTACAAGAAGGATGGGTTGCATCTAAACTGGAGGGTCACCGATATCCTGGCTGGGAGGTTTGCTAGATTCACTCGGGAACCAGAATGTGTGTTTAGAAGGTGCAATAACTGAAGGGGAAATAGAGAACCAAAATAAAAGAAAAACATCACCCTCAGGCAGAGCAAAAATGGTGACAAGTGAGAAAAGGGAGGTGGCCAATGCAGGATTCAGGGAGTTGTACCTAAATGCGCGTAGTATACGGAACAAGGTAAATGAGCTTGTTGCGCACATTGAGATCGGCAGAAACTATGTTGTGGGCATCACAGAGACGTGGCTGCAAGGGGATCAGGGTTGGGATCTAAATATTCAAGGATATGTGTCCTATGGAAAGGACAGGCAGATGGGAAAAGGGGGCGGGTTTGCATTATTGGTAAGGAATGAAGTTAAATAACAGCAAGGAGCGATACAGGATCAGAAGGCATAGACTATCTGTGGGTAGAATTGAGGAATTGCAAAGATAAAAAGAGGGGCTGGTTTAGCTCACTGGGCTAAATCGCTGGCTTTTAAAACAGACCAAGGCAGGCCAGCAGCACGGTTCGATTCCCCGAACAGGCGCCGGAATGTGGCAACTAGGGACTTTTCACAGTAACTTCATTGAAGCCTACTCGTGACAATAAGCGATTTTCATTTTCATTTTTTTCATTTCACCCTGATGGGAGTTATGTACAGGCCCCCATAGCAGTAGTCAGGATGTGGGGCAAAAAATAAATCAGGAGATAGAAAAGGCATGTAAAAAAAGACAATATTATAATAATCGTGGGGTACTTCAATATGCAGGTGGACTGGGAAAATCAGATTGGTAGTGGATCCCAAGAAAAGGAATTTGCGGAATGTCTAAGAGATGTTTTTTTGGAGCAACTTGTGACAGAGCCAACCAGGGAACAGGCAATTCTGGATTTGGTGATGTGTAATGAGGCAGACTTGATTATGGAACTTAAGGTGAAGGAACCCTTAAGGAGCAGTGACCACAATATGATAAAATTTACCGAGCAGTTTGAAATGAGAAGCTGGAATGAGATGTAACGGTATTACAATTAAATAAGGGTAACTACAAAGACATGAGGGAGGAGCTGGCCAGAGTTGATTGGAAAAGGAGCCTAGCAGGGAAGACAGTGGATCAGCAATGGCAGGAGTTTTGGGGGATTATTCGGGAGGCACAACAGAAATTCATCCCAAGGAGGAGGAAACATGCTAAGGGGAGGGCAAGCATCCATGGCTGATGAGAGAAGTCAAGGACAGCATAAAAGCTAAAGAAAAAGCATGCAAAATGGCGAGGATTAGTGGGAAGCCAGAGGATTGGGACGTCTTTAAAAGCGAGCAGGGGACAACTAAAAAAGCAATAAGGGGGAGAAGATGAAATGTGAGTGCAAGCTAGCTAGTAATATAAAGGAAATAGGAAGAGTTTTTTTCAATATATAAAAGGTAAGAGAGAGGCAAAAATAGACATTGGACCACTGGAAAATGTGGCTGGAGAAGTGATAATAGGAAACAAAGAAATGGCAGATGAACTGAATCGGTACTTTGCATCAGTCTTCACGGTGGAAGACACCCGTGGGATGCCAGAGCTTCAGGAAAACCAGGAAGCAGAGGTGAGCGCAGTGACCATTACTAAGGAGAATGTTATGGGGAAACTGAAAGGTCTGAAGGTGGATAAATCACCTGGACCAGATGGACTACACCCCAGGGTTCTAAAAGAGATAGTTTAGGAGATTGTGGAGGCATTGGTGATGATCTTTCAGGAGTCACTGGAGGCAGGAAGGGTCCCAGAGGACTGGAAAGTGGCTAATGTAACACCACTGTTGAAGAAGAAGGGAGGCAGAAGACGGGAAATCATAGGCCGGTTAGCTTGACTTCGGTCATTGGTAAGATTTTAGTGTCTGTCATTAAAGATGAGATCGCGAATTACTTGGAAGTGCATGATAAAATAGGACTGAGTGACTACGGCTTTGTCAAGGGGAGATTGTGTCTGACAAATCTGTTAGAGTTCTTTGAGGAAGTAACAAGGAAGTTAGACAAAGGAGAACCAGTGGATGTGATTTATTTAGAATTCCAGAAGGCCTTTGACAAGGTGACGCATAGGAGACTGTTAACGAAGTTAGGAGCCCCTGATGTTAAGGGTAAGATCCGGGCATGGATAGAGGATTGGCTGACTGGCAGAAGGCAGAGAGCAGGGATAAAGGGGTATTTTTCAGGATGGCAGCCGGTGACTAGTGGTGTACCTCAGGGGTCGGTGCTGGGACCACAACTTTTCACAATATACATGAATGATCTGGAAGAAGGAATTGAAGGCACTGTTGATAAGTTTGCAGATAATACAAAGATCTGTAGAGGGGCAGGTAGTATTGAGGAAGCAGGCGGCCTGCAGAAGGACTTGGACAGGCTGGGAGAGTGGGCAAAGAAGTGGCAGATGGAATACAATTTGGAAAAGTGTGAGGTTATGCACTTTGGAAGGAGAAATGGAGGCGTAGACTATTTTCTTCATGGGAAGATGCTGAGGAAATCAGAAGCACAAAGGGATTTGGGAGTCCTTGTTTACGATTCTCTTCAGGTTAACCTGCAGGTTCAGTCGGCAGTTAAGAAGGCAAATGCAATGTTAGCATTCATGTCGAGAGGGCTAGAATGCAAGACAAGGGATGTACTTCTGAGGCTATATAAGGCCCTGGTCAGACCTCATTTGGAGTATTGTGAGCAGTTTTGGGCCTAAGGAAGGATGTGCTGGCCTTGGAAAGGGTCCTGAGGAGGTTCACAAGTATGATCCCTGGAATGAAGAGCTTGTCGTATGAGAAACGGTTGAGGACTCTGGGTCTGTACTCGTTGGAGTTTGGAAGGATGAGGAGGGATCTTATTGAAACTTACAGGATACTGCGTGGCCTATATAGAGTGGACGTGGAGAGGATGTTTCCACTTGTAGGAAAAACTAGAAGCAGAGGACACAATTTCAGACTAAAGGGACGATCCTTCAAAACAGAGATGAGGAGGAATTTCTTCAGCCGGAGGGTGGTGAATCTGTCAAACTCTTTGCCGCAGAAGGCTGTGGAGGCCAAATCACTGAGTGTTTTTAAGACAGCGATAGATAGGTTTTTGATCAATAAGGGGATCAGGGGTTATGGGGAGAAGGCAGGAGAATGGGGATGAGAAAATATCAGCCATGATTGAATGGCGGTGCCGACTCGATGGGCCCAGTGGCCTAATTCTGCTCCTATGTCTTATGGTCTTATAGTGGAAGATGTATGAGGTGGGATTTCTGTATGGTAAGCCTGACTCCTGAACTAGGGTGAGTGCTGGGTGGGTATGGGTGAGCAGCATGAGAGGTTGCGAAGAGACATTGTTCGAAAACTCATTTACTGCCCTTGTCCACCCATCTGAAGCCATTAAGCAGAGTCCGCCGGGACTTTCTGTCACAAAATTGTCGCAATTATTTGTCTATTTTTACAAAATAAATAAAAAGTACCCAGTTCTGTTTTTCTCCAATTAAGGGGCAATTTAGCGTGGCCAATCCACCTTGCCTGCACATCTTTGGGTTGTGGGGGTGAGACCCACAGGGAGAATGTGCAAACTCCACACGGATAGTGATCCAGGGCCGGGTTCGAACCCGGGTCTTCGGTGCCGTGAGGCAGCAGTGCTAGCCACTGCGCCGCCGTATCTCCTTCAATTGTTTGCCTATGATGATAAGAGAAGTATATTCCGTACAGGGGAGGATAGCTAAATGTTTCATGGCGTGTGTACTTCACTGTTACCATCTGAATAACAAGAATTTCTGGAATTCAGTTTAGTTTATCTCAGTTGTTACATTAACAGTATGTGGATTCCTGCATCTTGTTTCGCTTGGCAGTACCTGTAAGAAAACTATGGAATCCTCTGAGAATATTGATCAAACATTACTATTTAATTTCACCATTGCGATACTCAAATGTTTTTGGCAAACACACACATGTTTGTTTCAGTTTAATCTAAGGATGATTATCTATTTTTCCTCAAGTACATACAAGATCCACTGCAATTCGCATATCGTCGCAACCGGTCCACAGCAGACGCTATTTCCCTGGCCCTACACGCATCCCTGGAGCATCTCGACAACAAGGACTCCTACATTAGACTCCTATTTATTGACTACAGCTCCGCCTTCAACACTGTTAATCCCAGCCAAACTCATATCAAAGCTCCAAAACCTAGGACTTGGCTCTTCACCCTGCAACTGGATCCTCGATTTTCTGACCAACAGACTACAATCAGTAAGAATGAACAACAACACCTCCTCCACAATAGTCCTCAATACCGGGGCCCCGCAAGGCTGCGTACTTAGCCCCCTCCTATACTCCCTGTGCACACCCGACTGCATTGCAAAATTTGTTTCCAACTCCATCTACAAGTTTGCTGACGATACGGCCATAGTGGGCCGGAGCTCGAATAATGACGAGTCAGAATACAGGAGGGAGATAGAGAACCTAGTGGAGTGGTGCAGCGACAACAATCTCTCCTGCAATGCCAGCAAAACTAAAGAGCTGGTCATTGACTTCAGGAAGCAAAGTACTGTACACACCCCTGTCAGCATCAACGGGGCCGAGGTGGAGATGGTTAGCGGTTTCAAATTCCTAGGGGTGCACATCTCCAAAAATCTGTCCTGGTCCACCCACGTCGACGCTACCACCAAGAAAGCACAACAGTGCCTATACTTCGTCAGGAAACTAAGCTAAATTCCGCATGTCCACATTAACTCTTACCAACATTTACAGATGCACCATAGAAAGCATCCTATCGGGCTGCATCACAGCCTGGTAAGGCAACTGCTCGGCCCAGGACCGCAAGAAACTTCAGAGTCGTGAACACCGCCCAGTCCATCACACGAACCTGCCTCCCATCCATTGACTCCATCTACACCTCCCGCTGCCTGGGGAAAGTGGACAGCATAATCAAACACCCCTCCCACCCGGCTTACTCACTCTTCCAACTTCTTCCATCGGGCAGGAGATACAGAAGTCTGAGAACACGCACGAACAGACTCAAAAACAACTTCTTCCCCTCTGTTACCAGACTCCTAAATCACCCTCTTATGGACTGACCTCATTAACCCTACACCCGGTATGCTTCATCCCATGCCGGTGCTTATGTAGTTACATTGTGTACCTTGTGTTGCCCTATTATGTATTTTCCTTTATTCCTTTTCTTCCCATGTACTTAATGATCTGTTGAGCTGCTCGCAGAAAAATACTTTTCACTGTACCTCGGTACACGTGACAATAAACAAATCCAATCCAATTCAATCCAGCTAGACTGGAGTGAGTTATGAGCTGAAATCTTGTTTGCCAACTTTCAATATATCGATCTGGTACATTTAGGATTGTTTAGTTGTACAAGAATTAAAACTGAGCCAAATTCTGTTTGTTTTTACTTACTTAATTAAGCTGTTGAAAATGAAATGAAAATTGCTTATTGTCACAAGTAGGCTTCAAATGAAGTTACTGTGAAAAGCCCCAAGTCGCCACATTCCGGCACCTGTTCGGGGAGGCT
This sequence comes from Scyliorhinus torazame, assembly GCF_047496885.1. Lineage (NCBI taxonomy): Eukaryota > Metazoa > Chordata > Chondrichthyes > Carcharhiniformes > Scyliorhinidae > Scyliorhinus > Scyliorhinus torazame. The sequence continues at coordinate 145,825,741 of NC_092712.1, read as the reverse complement.
GTTACGGGAGGCTGTTCAGCGTATTTGCAACTGATTTGCGTGACTAAGCTTGCCGCTGAAGAATTTTCATTGTGCATCATCCTGCTGCAGTAAAATGTAAATTGCTAAAGGATTATTGCGAACATGGAAATTTATTTCATTATTTAACCTTCTTCCTAGGCCGTGAGTGGACATGGATACTGGGACAAAACTCAGTCTCGACCCTTGAGTGCTGTAGCTAAACCAATCACCTTGTGAGTAATTCTCTTTTTACCATCTATTAAATTAAACTCTTCTACTTCAATTGTCAAACTAATCTCTTGATATGATTCCAGCAACTATTTTCAAGAAAATGACATTTACCTTTCTGGGCATGATCGAACCAAATTGGAACAGAATCCCGTGCCGAGCTCATTTAGCCGAGTATTTCCGGCGCTCCGAGCACTGAGAAACACAAGCTACCTATCGGGACTCTGTTTCAATTTGGGGCCTCAGCAGGGAATTCCCCACTGAGACCACACTTAGTCCCATTCCCTGTACTGAGGAGCTCCGCTCGCCGGAACTTCTCAGTGCAGGAAGAGATCGAAGTGCCATTTTAAAATGGCGTCCCAATCTCTCGACCCCAGAAACCCTCCAAAGCCCCAACTCACCAAAAGGGGGTCTTTGGGCCCCCTCGCACCTGACCTCACACGCGCAGGTCATCCCCGGGGCCCGATCCCCACCGTGGGAAAAATGCCAGGCTGGCATCCATTTGGCACTGCCAGGGTACCAGACTGGCAGTGACTACGTTCCCAGGTGGCACCAGCAGTTCCAGCGTGCCACCCTGCCCAGAGGGCAAGGGCCTGGGAGCCTCCAATCCCCTGGGAGACCCCCACAAGTGTCATTCTATTTGGTCTCCGCTTGTGGGGACCAGCACCGAACAACACTCGTTTGAGGTCTCCGAAGCGAAGGAGTTAGATCCCAATGCATCAGATAGATCAAGGGAGTGCATACTAGTTGTCTCACTCTAATATGCATATTTGCAAACTATTGATATCGCCGACAATGGACGGAATTCAGACCGCGACATCTCGTGAGATTGCATTAGATCTCTCAAGGCATGGCGAGCCACGTTGATCCCGGAAGAGGGATGTCCCCGCAACTACCGTCCGTTCTGCACCGTGTTTCGGAAGCAACGCGGTCGGTAGATCGCGCCGTCAATATGTATTGGACGCTCTGTGTGTCAATAGAATGTAGGTTGGATCGAGCATATTAAAGGCACCTTACTACTGTGTTAGTTATGTAAGTGAAGAGTCTAATTTTTATGTAGTTCTGCAGAACTAACGATGGTGTAATATTTTACAGCTCAAGCCTTTTTCCCAGAATTCATCAAATTCCACTATATAGGTGAGGCACCTAGTTCCACAATAATTGCAAAGTATTTTCCTGATGGTGTGCTCAAAGTAACATCTTTTTCACTTTGTCTTTGATAGTGGTTCTGTTGGTGGTAATAACCTAGAGGATGTAGATAACCCTTACACTGAATTTACCCCCTACACCGTACCTCGAACCGAAAAGCCACGACATACAGATACAACTCAGTATGTATGCAAATATGCCCTATTTAAGCACTACAAAAGGCTGTCTTTACTTTAATTCTAGTGTGCTGTACCAATTTACTGTTCAATCCTTTATGCACTAACTGAGGTGTATGCAGGATCCAGCATTTATTAAAGTGATAATTCTGTTTGTCAGGACATGGTATAGTTTAAAGGGATTTAATGAAAGAATTAGAAGAATTTTAAGAGTAAAACTGCAGAAACTTAAAGCATGAAGTAGTAACTGGAATTCTAGTGTATATTGCAATTGTTTCCTTAATATTTGTCGAAGGATGGGGTTTTAATAGCATCATGCATAAACATTTTACAAATCTGCTGAATTTTTAAATTTAAAGAACTACACAGCAACGTCTCCAATCCGCAATGTTTGGAGCCAAGACTTTTATGGATTTTGGAGTTCTCTGGATTATGGAATGACTTTCGAATGTCTAACCACAGGTGTGAGAACCAGAAAACACCATGGGCGGATTCTCCATTCCTGAGACTAAGTGTTGACGCCGGCGCAGGATTCGTGAAGTTCCACGACAGCAAAACTGGCGACGCATCTGGACCGATCAGCGACTGTTAAGGGGCTAGCACCGGGCGACACGTGGAACACAATCATTCATCAGGTCTGAGATTGACACTCAGGAGGTTGACAAGCTGCAGCTACATATACACACTTCACTCCCCATACATCATCCAAGCCACCAAGATGGCAGCGAGCAGAGCGGCCCATGATTCACCGATGCCGAGCTGGTTAACCCTGTGTCCCAGCCCGGGCAGGAGGCTTCCAGCTGCCACCATTCGCTGTGCCTGGGTGCAGGTGGTAGAGGCGGTTAGCATCACCAGCAACACCGGAAAGGCCAGCAGTGCCAGAAAAAAAATCCAGGGTGGCCAGGGTGAGTGGATAACATTGTGCCCCTGGCACTAACCCACATCCCCCCGACCCAGATGGTGGCCGAATACCCAGTCTACACCACATGCCGGCACCAATACTGACGACAGGTCAGATGCCCTGGTCACTGAAGCCACCAGCTACCCAGACCCTGGGCTGCATGCGGCGGACTATCTAACACTGTCGTTTTCTGTTTCCCCCCAGGGAAAGGCCGCCCATAACGGCTAGGAGCAGGAGAAAACTGGAGGGGAACCACCGGACCTGTGATCCCGCACCTTGGTAGAGCGGAGGGCCCTGGGCATGGCCGGCGGCCCAGAGGAAAGAAAGGTCACTGAGATGGAGGTCTTGCGTGGGCAAAAACGCGAGACCCCGTGAAGATGCGGTCTCCATGTCACGTGTGTCAGTCACCCACCTCCAACGCCACCCCCACGCCACCCTCACACTCACCCCAACCCTCACCCCCATACCACCCTCACCTTCAGCATCATCCTCACCCCACATCACCCTCACCCCCACACCACCCTCACACTCACCCCAACCCTCACCCCCACACCACCCTCACCTTCAGCATCATCCTCACCCCACACCACCCTCACCCCCACATCACCTTCACCCCCACACCACCCTCACCTTCAGCATCATCCTCACCCCACGTCACCCTCACCCCCACACCACCCTCACACTCACCCCAACCCTCACCCCCACACCACCCTCACCTTCAGCATCATCCTCACCCCACGTCACCCTCACCCCCACATCACCTTCACCCCCACACCACCCTCACCTTCAGCATCCTCCTCACCCCACACCACCCTCACCCCCACATCACCTTCACCCCCACACCACCCTCACCTTCAGCATCCTCCTCACCCCACACCACCCTCATCCCCACGCCACCCTCACTCCCACCACCCCCCGGCCAGCAGTCTAATCATGCATCTTGTATTGTGTCCAGCAGGACCTGCTGGTGATGAGAAGCGTACATCTGGCGTACCCTGCCCCCAGCCAGTGCCCCAGCTGAGACACTCCGTGAGCTGAGCAGTGATGCTGAGAGCAGCCCGGACACCCGCAGGCCTCGGCTTGAGACTCAGGAGACCCCAGAGCTTGAGTCCAAGGATGACACTAACTTCCCGTCACAGCTGTCTCCAACATCATAGAACATAGACCATTACAGCGCAGTACAGGCCCTTTGGCCCTCGACGTTGCGCCGACCTTTGAAACCACTCTAAAACCCATCTACACTATTCCCTTATCATCCATATGTTTATCCAATGACCATTTAAATGCCCTTAATGTTGGCGAGTCCACTACTGTTACAGGCAGGGCATTCCACACCCTTACTACACTCTGAGTAAAGAACCTACCTCTGACATCTGTCCTATATCTATCTCCCCTCAATTTAAAGCTATGTCCCCTCGTGCTCAACATCACCATCTGAGGAAAAAGGCTCTCACTGTCCACCCTATCCAATCCTCTGATCATCTTGTATGCCTCAATTAAGTCACCTCTTAATCTTCTTCTTTCTAAAGAAAATAACCTCAAGTCCCTCAGCCTTCCCTCATAAGATCTTCCCTCCAGAAAGGCAACATCCTGGTAAATCTCCTCTGCACCCTTTCCAATGCTTCCACATCCTTCCTATAATGCGCGACCAGAGCTGCACGCAATACTCCAAATGCGGCCACACCAGAGTTTTGTACAGCTGCAACATGACCTCATGGCTCCGAAACTCAATCCCTCTACCAATAAAAGCTAACACACCGTACGCCTTCTTAACAACCCTCTCAATCTGGGTGGCAACTTTCAGACTTGGTGTCTATGTACATGGACACCGAGATCTCTCTGCTCATCCACACTGCCAAGAATCTTACCATTTGCCCAGTACTCTGTCTTCCTGTTATTCCTTCCAAAATGAATTACCTCACATTTTTCTGCATTGAACTCCATTTGCCACCTCTCAGCCCAGCTCTGCAGCTTATCTATGTCCCGCTGTAACGTGTTACATCCTTCCGCACTGTCCACAACTCCACCGACTTTAGTGTCATCGGCAAATTTACTCACCCATCCTTCTACGCCATCCTCCAGGTCATTTATAAAAATGACAAACAGCAGTGGCCCCAAAACAGATCCTTGTGGTACACCACTAGTAACTGGACTCCAGGCTGAACATTTCCCATCAACCACCACCCTTTGCCTTCTTCCAGCTAGCCAATTTCTGATCCAAACTGCTAAATCACCCTGAATCCCATGCCTCTGTATTTTCTGCAATAGCCTACCGTGGGGAACCTTATCAAACACTTTACTGAAATCCATATACACCACATCAACTGCTTTGCCCTCGTCCACCTGTTTGGCCACCTTCTCAAAGAACTCAATAAGGTTCGTGAGGCACAACCTACACTTCACAAATCCGTGTTGACTATCTCTAATTAAATTATTCCTTTCCAGATGATTGTACATCCTATCTCATATAAACCTTTCCAAGACTTTGCCCACAACAGAAGGAATGCTCACTGGTCTATAGTTACCGGGTTTGTCTCTACTCCCCTTCTTGAACAAGGGGACAACATTTGCTATCCTCCAGTCTTCTGGCACTATTCCTGTAGACAATGATGACATAAAGATCAAAGCCAAAGGCTCAGCAATCTCCTCCCTAGCTTCCCATAGAATCCTTGGATAAAACCCATCCGGCCCAGGGGACTTAACTATTTTCACACTTTCCAGAATTGCTAACACCTCCTCCTTAAGAACCTCAAGCCCTTCTAGTCTAGTAGCCTGAATCTCAGTATTCTCCTCGACAATATTGTCTTTTTCCTGTGTGAATACTGACGAAAAATATTTATTTAGCACCTCTCCTATCTCCTCGGACTCCACGCACAACTTCCCACTACTGTTCTTGACTGGCCCCACTCTTACCCTAGTCATTCTTTTATTCCTGACATATTTATAGAAAGCTTTAGGGTTATCCTTGATCCTATCTGCCAAAAAATTCTCATGTCCCCTCCTGGCTCTTCTTAGCTCTCTCTTTAGGTCCTTCCTAGCTAACTTGTAACTCTTGAGCGCCTTAACTAAACCTTCATGTCTCATCTTTACATAAGCCTCCTTCTTCCTCTTAACAAGTGATTCAACTACTTTAGTAAACCATGGGTCCCTCGCTCAACCACTTCCACCCTGCCTGACAGGGACATACTTATCAAGGACACGCAGTAGCTGTTCCTTGAACCAGCTCCACATTTCAATTGTGCCCATCCCCTGCAGTTTCCCTCCACATCCTATGCATCCTAAGTCTTGCCTTATCGCATCATAATTGCCTTTCCCCCAGCTATAACTCTTGCCCTGCGGTATATACCTATCCTTTTCCGTCGCTAAAGTAAACGTAATCGAATTGTGGTCACTATCACCAAAGTGCTCACCTACCTCCAAATCTAACACCTGTCCAAGTTCATTTCCCAGTACCAACTCAAATATGACCTCGCCTCTCATTGGCCTATCTACATACTGTGTCAGGAAACCCTCCTGCACACATTGAACAAAAACGGACCCATCTAACGTGCTCGAACTATAGCGTTTCCAGTCAATATTTGGAAAGTCAAAGTCCCCCATAACAACTACCCTGTTACTTTCGCTCCTATCCAGAATCATCTTTGCAATCCTTTCCTCTACATCTCTGGAACTTTTCGGAGGCCTATAGATAACTCCCAGCAGGGTGACCTCTGCTTTCCTGTTTCTGACCTCAGCCTATACCACCTCAGTAGACGAGTCCTCATCGAACCTCCTTTCTGCCACCGTAACACAGTCCTTGACTAACAACGCCACCCCTCCCCCTCTTATACCACCTTCTCTGAGCTTACTGAAATATCTAAGCCCCGGCACATGTAACAACCATTCCTGTCCCTGCTCTATCCATGTCTCCGAAATGGCCACAACATCGAAGTCCCAGATACCAACCCATGCCGCAAGTTCACCCACCTTATTTCGGATGCTCCTGGCATTAAAGTAGACACACTTTAAACCACTTTCCTGCCTGCCGGTAGACTCCTGCAACTTTGAAACCTTACTCCTGACCTCACTACTCTCAACCTCCTGTATATTGGAGCTACAATTCAGGTTCCCAGATCCCTGCTGAACTAGTTTAAACCCTCCCGAAGAGCGTTAGCAAATTTCCCCCCAGGATATTAGTATCCTGGTCCAGGTGTAGACCATCCCATTTGTAGAGGTCCCACCTACCCCAGAACGAGCCCCAATTATCCAGGTTTCTGAAACCCTCCCTCCTGCAGCATCTCTGTAGCCACGTGATCAACTGCTCTCTCTCCCTATTCCTCATCTCGCTAGCATGTGGCACGCGTAACAACCCAGAGATAATAACTCTGTTTGTTCTCGATCTAAGTTTCCACCCTAGCTCCCTGAATTCCTGCCTTACATCCCTATCCCGTTTCCTACCTATGTCGTTGGTGCCTATGTGGACCACGACTTGGGGATGCTCCCCATCCCTCTTAAGGATCCCGATAAAACTATCCGAGACATCGCGGACCCTGGCACCTGGGAGGCAACACACCAACCGCGAGTCTCTCTCGTTCCCACAGAATCTCCTATCTATCCCCCGAACTATAGAATCACCAATGACTAATGCTCTACTCCTCTCCCCCTTCCCTTCTGAGCAACAGGGACAGACTCTATGTCAGAGACCTGTACCCCATGGCGTACCCCTGGCAAGTCATCCCCCCAACAGTATCCAAAGCAGTATAATTGTTATTCAGGGGAACGACCACAGGGGATCCCTGTACTGACTGCTTCCTCCCAGCCCCTCTCACCGTCACCCATCTATCTTTATTCTTTGGAGTAACTACATCCCAAAAGCTTCTATCTATGACTACCTCTGCCTCCCGAATGATCCGAAGTTCATCCAACTCCAGCTCCAGTTCCCTAACACGGTTTCTGAGGAGCTGGAAATGGGTGCACATCCCACATATGAAATCAGCAAGGACACTGACGGGGTCCCTCACCTCAAACATTCTGCAGGAGGAACATTGCACTGCCGTCCCTGCCATCCCCTCTAGATAAACAAGAAGAAAGAAGAAGGAAGAAGAAAAAAAACAAAAAGAAGAGCAACCGCCCAACTTTTCTACAGAACCTACCTGATTCCCATGCTGCACTCCGGCTCCCTCTCTCTCTCCTGCTCCCGGAAATGAAGGCCGCTGGAACCTGGGGGTAAGTTTAAACACTTACCTGCTTCACAAGCTGCACTCCGGCTCCCTCTCTCTCCCGCTCCCGGAAATGAAGGCCGCTGGAACCTCGGAGTAAGTTTAAACACTTACCTGATTCCCAAGCTGCACAACGGCTCCCTCTCTCTCTCCCGCTCCCGGAAATGAAGGCCGCTGGAACCTGGGGGGTAAGTTTAAACACTTACCTGCTTCACAAGCTGCCCTCCGGCTCACTCTCTCTCTCCCGCTCCCGGAAATGAAGGCCACTGGAACCTGGGAGTAAGTTTAAACACTTACCTGATTCCCAAGCTGCACACCGGCTCCCTCTCTCTCTCCCGCTCCCGGAAACATCCTCCACCATCCCAGAGACACTCTACTCGGTTGGGCACCAAAGAGACACCTGGGACACTGTCTGGTGCACACCACACAGCTGATCTGGTACAGCAGGGGGAGGTATGAACACCCGGGGGATGGACTGTTTGGGGGCAGGCCGACCCCAGGAACTAGCTGCCATCCAGACGGGTTTCAGGCTTCTGGAATAGACAGTCCCATCGATCGTGGAGCAGCAGCCGCCGAGCCAGGGACGACGTGAGGGGCTGTCGGTGAGCATCCAGCACCTGCAGGCGCAGTTTTAGGAGTCGAACCGCTTGCAGGAGCAGGAGGTGATGCCGGCCATGCATGCCACCCAGGCCAACACCGCACGGGTGGCATCCACGGTGGAGGCATTCGAAGTGAGGGTTGCAGCTATGCATCGGCACGTCCAAAGCTTGGTGCATTCTGTGCAGGCGCTGGCCGAGGCCCAGGACAGGGTTGCCGCCTCACAGGCAACCATGTGGAACCTTCTGGAATTCGCAGTGGAGCTTCTGAACGTGGCCCAGCCACAGCAGGCCATGGCTGATACATCGGCGGCATTGCCCAGGCACTGGTCGACGTGGCGCAATGCAGGGGGAGGTGGCCCAGTCCCAGAGGGAGGTGACGCAGTCACTGGCTGATGTGACACAGACCCAGAAGTGGTGGCGCAGTCAATGGGTGATGAGGCGCAGTCCCAGACGAGGATGGTCCACTCCCTGTGCTCCATGGCCGCGAGCGTGCGGACACTGATCAAGACCAGAGTGGCCCCCAGGACTGGCAATGCCAGGTGGTGGGGGAGACTCAGGGCAGAGCTCCGCTCGCACCTCCATCCCATGGAGCACCCCGAGGGAGGGGGAGGTGATGGGGACCATGCCGGTGACTCTACGGGGGAAGTGCCGGAACACCGCAGCACCTCGGACACCCCACTCCTATACCTGGCGCATCTGATGGGCAGCAGGCAGAACAGGGCAGCACGACGCCACCTGGGACACCCAAGCAGCAGATGGGCTCATCCAGGCCCGATCGCCCTAGAAGACGCTCGCCAATGGGGACCCAGGTCGCAGGGCAGGAATCACAGCACGCCACCTTCACTCCTGATCCACCTAGATATAGCCCGCAAGGCCAGAATTTTAGACACCAGTTAAGTTGGCACGGGGGCAGGGCACAGTTTAGTTATAGGGGCCAGGACACAACTCTGAATATATTTTGCCACATTAAACACCTGTTAACACTGTTACAATCTGCCTCAGTGCTCTGTCAGATTGGTTAGTGGGGTGGGCTCTTCTGGGCTGGCCATGGCGGGAGTGAGGAAGCGGGAATGGGCGGATGCTGTGGGTGGTCTGCGCTCCCCACCAGCACCCCCCCGGCCGTCCCCACCACCATCACCCCAGGGATTCAATGGCACAGTGTGATGGAGTGGCCAGCTCGCATGCAGTGATCACCCAGGTGGTCGGTGCAAAGTGCTACCGTGGGCAGGAGTCAGATTTTGTCAAACAATTTGGAGCACCAGAGCTCATCGCAGAGGGGTTGTCATCATCCTCCATCCCCTGGACTAGACCCGCTGTTACTGCCAACCCAGGGCCCACACCTTGTTGTACAACAGGTATGTATCACAGAGGGGATTGCAGGCGAGGGTGTGTCAGGAGGGGGGTGGGGGAAGGGGGGTGAGGGGGTTGCGTGATCCGCCCCCCCCCCCCCATGATGCACAGCTCATGGTCACATATCAGCTGCACAGTCATCAAGTTGAACTCCTTTCGGTTTGTGTAGAGCAGCCTGTCATCTGCAGGTGCTCGTAGGGGAACATGCATCCCGTCGATCACCCCCTGGACCAGGTGCATCCCGGCAGTGGCGGCGAACGCCGCTGCCCGGGCATCCTGGTGGGCTCGGTCCACATTGAAATGGATGAACTGTGCCGACTGGGCATATAGGGCCTCCGTGACAGCGGGGATGCACCTGAGCACTGAGGTCTGTGAGATCCTGGACAGGTCCCCACTCGCTGCACAGAAGGACCCATGGCATAGAAGCTCAGAGCGACCGTCACTTTGACGACCATCGGGACTGGGCTGCCTTCCCCATACCCCCGCGGTGCCAGGTGTGCCGTGATCTTCTAGATATGTCGCACTGTCTCCCTGCTCAGCTGGAGTCTTGCCCAGTCCGGCAGGTCCTCGAATGACAGGTGCAGCCAGTAGACGCAAGGCCTCATGCGGCATCTCCTTTGTACCTCTTCCTCCTCGGCCTGTTGGGCCCGATAACCGGCTCTCCATCCTGGGTGGCAGCCTCCTGTTCCTCTGCTGTATGCTCCACTGCTGCACTCTCCTTTGCTGCAGCTTTCTCCTTCTCGAGCAGCTCCAGCTCATTCAACTGCAGGGCATCCGCCAGAGCTGCGTGACTAGCAGGTAGGCCACCATTACTGGTTGAATTCCAATATCCATAGTCTGTAGGGGGTGAAAGGCCGACATGTTGGCTTGGGTGTGTGCCCCCGTGCCCAACCAGGCACACCAGGCTACATGGGCTCTGCCCCCGCATGTCCCACTCCCCACCATCTCCGCGACCCTGGCCCTGACGGTGCCCGGCACCGTGGGGACCTCTGGCCCTGGTGCCTGTCCCTGATGCCATGGGTACTGTCGACTGGTGCTGCCTTAGCCAGTGGTATGCTCAGCGCCCTCCGCCTGACGGACCCAATAGGGGCTACATTGGATGTTGCCCTTCAGTGGGCCACCTGATGCCCTGCTGGTGGGTGGCGGGTGGCGGCCGGGTGGTGGGCGTATGGCAAAAGATGGGGTGTAGGAGTGGGGAGGTTTGGGGGCACCCATACGGCCGATGTCACTCTGCAGAACCAGCGGTTAAGGTGAGTGTCCAGTGGGGTGTGCAGCAAGGTGGCTGCCTTGCAGGCTGCGGCAATCGTGGTCCGTGCCTGGACACAGCCCCAGTCACGTGGGGGGACATCCCAGCCACTCAGCCTGTTCCCCCATCACCCCCCCCCCACACACACACACACACACACATACACACACGCTGCCCTGCCTCCTCTCCCTCCCTCATCAGCCACGCGTCAGTTTCATGATTTTTAAAAGAACAAGTGAACCGCGCCGTCGAGAACTCAGCCCATCGGAGGCGGAGAATTGCGGCGGCCCCGGAGAATACCGGGTCAGGCCCGTTAATGATGTGCAAACGGTGTTTACTCTCATGTATTGGCACTGCTGTCGAGCTGATGAAGAATTGCAATTTAGCATCAAATCGACACCCGGCACGATTTCAGCGTCGGAACTGATTCTCCGCCCAATCGCGTTTCCCAATTCCTGCATCGGCCGACGGAGAATCCCATGTTCTTGTGCCGGAGCTGAATTGCACCAGTTTTACGATCTTGTGGTCGTAAAGTGGGATGCAACGCAGCGTTCCACGTCATGCAAATTTACGCATGGCGTGAAAAATGAGGGATTCCCAGCGATATGGGGTTTGGATCCTAACCGCCCCCCTCCCCCCCCCCCCCCACCACCACACAGAAGCCCCCACCCCCGGAGTGACTGGGTGCCTCCCCCACCCCCAAGTATAGGGTGACCCGATCTGCCGCTACCCCAGGGACCTCGGTAATAGGGGGATCTCCCCAAGGACTCCAGTAATAGAGGGGCCCCCTCCACATAGACCCCCTGCCTAAAGGACCTCCCCACACACACAAAGACCCCCTAAACATAGATCGCGCCCCCCCCCCCCCCCCCGATCCCCAGAAATGGAACTCCTGTCTGCAAGCAAGAGAGCAGTCCAAACAGGAGCAGTGGGAAGCATTATTGCTGTAATACTTACCTTGTAGCTCCACGAGTCTATTCCTCGAAGGAGAGCAGCTGTGTCTGCATCTGGCTCCCACCGGTCCACTAGCTGCAATCCATTCATACCTTTGGAGTAGTGGTCTGTGATTGACAACTCGTAAAAACCATCTGCAGCTTTCATCGATTTTTATCCTTTCACGATTCAGTCGCCTAAATGGTGAAACCCCAGTGTTTGTAAACATTGACCACATCAAAGAGAGGTATGTGCAGTGAAATCACACACTTGAGTGATTGGAATGTACTTCGTGCTTGGAATGCACTTACCTCTCTGATTGTACTGAGCGCTGTCACAAATAAACACCTGTTCACCAATGTTCTAAACTGCCTCGCCCCTTTATCGGGAGGATATGAGGGATGAGCTGGGCTGGTTGCAGAGGGTGTGCTGGATGGGGGTAGGATGATTGGCGAGGGGTGGGGGGGGAGAGACCGGCGGTGTGGCTTGCTGATGTTGGAGGATGGCATGGGCCAGGGCCCCCAGTGCTGTTGGGAGTACATTCAGTAGCCACCCTCGGAGGCGCAGGGGACTGGGCCAGAGATGCGGGGGCGCCTCGTGGTAGGGCCTGCCCACTTCATTACCGCTCACCACCCCTGCCCCAGACCCAAACACCACACCCGCACCCCCAGAAAGTCTGTGGGCCCGTGAGATGGAATGGCCAGCACGTCTACAGAGATCACCCGGGTGGGCAGTGGGGTATGACACCAGGGCGGAAATCACACATTGTCAAACAATACGGAGCACCAGAGCTCACCACGGAGCGGATCGACATCAGCCTCTTCCCCATGGACCAGCCACCCTGATACTGCTGACTCAGGCCAACACACTGTGGCGCAGCTGGTGGGGGTCTCAGAAAGGGGTGGGGGTGCTGCAGTGAGGGGATGGAGTGCAGGAAGGGGACGGGGCTTTCCATGGTGGGGGGTGCAGGTTGTGCGGGTGGGCGGGACGTTTGGGCAGCCAGCGACCAGGCACCCTAGTCGGTGAACCATAAGGCCTTTGGATTGTCCCGTGCACAACGACCCTGGCGCGCACATCGTGTGGCCTCCTATCCTTGCCCGAGCCCCATGTCCTGCCCATCCTGGCTATCCTCTGCACCCTCCTCGTCGGTCAATGCATGGTGTTCCTCAATCTCCTCTTCCAGCATGACACCTCTCGGCTGCACTGTGGAGGACGCAGCAGGCCACCACGATGTGGGTGTCCCTCCCAGGCTATCCAACAGGGCCCCTCCAGAGCAGTACAGGCACCTGAATCGTACCTTCAGTACAGGGTCCCCCGTGCCTGGCGGAGTTGGTGCTCTGCTTTCCTCATGGAGAGCAGGTCAAAGTCCATCTATACCTTTTTCCTCTCAGCCAGTAGCTCTACAGTCGGAGCCTCAGAGTATCGCCGGTCCACCTCCAGAATGCAGTCAACTAGCTGTTGCCTCACCACCCTCTCTTCCCATCTCTCCGTGCTTTGTAAGCTATAATTTTACCCCTGATCACAGCACCATTGGAAACTTTTCTGACCTCTTTCTCCCTCAGCAGCCACAGCGCCTGGTCCCCATTTTTAAATACCACAAGTGAACCGTGCCAGCGTCACCTCCACCTGGGAGGCAAAGCATCGCGGGAGGTCAGAGACTACCGGGTCGGGTCCATTAATGATATGTTAATGAGTGTTACTGTACGATTTCCATGCCCATGCTAGCGTGGGGCGTGGAATGCATACACACCGCCATCAAGGCGCTAGAGCATGGCACTCTGGTGGCACTCTCAACCGACCTCGACTTTCGGCTGGCACCTGGGGCGTCATTCTCCGACCCCCCGCCGGGTCGGAGAATGGCCGTTGGCCGCCGTGAATCCCGCCCCCGCCAAAGTCTCCGGTACCGGAGATTGGGCGGGGGCGGGAATCGGGCCGCGCCGGTTGGCGGGACCCCCCGCTGGATTCTCCGGCCCGGATGGGCCGAAGTCCCGCCGAGAAATTGCCTGTCCCGCCGGCGAAAATCAAACCTGGTATTTACCGGCGGGACCAGGCGGCGTGGGCGGGCTCCGGGGTCCTGGGGGGGAGGCGCGGGGCGATCTGACCCCGGGGGTGCCCCCACGGTGGCCTGGCCCGCGATCGGGGCCCACCGATCCGCGGGCGGGCCTGTGCCGTGGGGGCACTCTTTCCCTTCCGCCTCCGCTACGGCCTCCACCATGGCGGAGGCGGAAGAGACTCTCCCCACTGCGCATGCGCGGGAAACTGACAGCGGCCGCTGACGCTCCCGCGCATGCGCCGCATTTCCGCGCCAGCTGGCGGGGCAACAAACGCCATTTCCGCCAGCTGGCGGGGCGGAAATCCCTCCGGCGTCGGCCTAGCCCCTCAATGTTGGGGCTAGGCCGCCAAAGATGCGGAGCCTTCCGCACCTTTGGGCCGGCGCGATGCCCGTCTGATTGGCGCCGTCTTTGGCGCCAGTCGGCGGACATCGCGCCGTTGGGGGAGAATTTCGCCCCTGATTCTCCACCCGATCTCGATTCGTGATTCTGTCGTCGCAGGACTGAGAATCCCGACCAATAAAGCCAAAATTAAAATTAGCTTTCTTATCCAAATACTGGATCTTCCATGCTTCCCCTCCCAAAGTACAGTACTAAAATATGTGCTGTGAGTTTCGGGCAATCCTTGGGGCTGCTCAAAACATTTGTGGACAATTTGGTGTTTCCAAATAATCGGTTTCCCAGACCGGAGAGGTTACATGTAGAATCATAGAATTCCTACAGTGCAGAAGGAGGCCATTCAGCCCATCGAGTCAGCACCGACCCTCTGAAAGAACACCCTGCAAAGGCCCACTCCCCCGCCCTATCCCTGTAACCCCACTTAACCTGCACAGCTCTGGACACTAAAGGGCAATTTTACCATGATCAATTCACCTCACCTGCACATTTGTGGGTCATGGGAGGAAACCAGAGCATCCGGAGGAAACCCACACAGACACGGGGAGAAAGTGAAAACTCCACACAGTCACCCAAGGCCGGAATTGAACCCAGGCCCCTGGCGCTGTGAGGCAGCTGTGTTAACTACTGTGCCACCGTGCCACCCAGTATTTCCATAAGTTTCATTTGAATTTGTTTCAGTTTATTCTTTCAGCAGAAATGCGGTTTATTGTCTATGTTACTTTTCTTTCTTCAGTTGCCCAAATATACCTGGTTATACAGGTACAAGACAATGGACTGGTACGGAAAGTAAAAAATCCAGCTTCTCAAGACTGTTCCATCCACCTCCACAACGAGTGTATGGGTAAGTAGTTCACTTCATTTATGTTGTTCATCATTTTCTTAGGGGCAAATGACCCCGTCAGGAGTGCAACAAAAATCATGAAATGAGCTAACTTTACAATATCACATGGCGCTCTGGGCTGAACCTGCACAACAATGACTGATCAACTAATTTAAAGATTTTTGCGGAACTCCATAAGATTGGAAACATCAAAGGGTTCAGGGGCCAGAATCCTGGGGCCAGTTGCTGGTGAAGAACTTCGCACCACCTTGAAAATCTCATTACTTTTCAAATAGCAGCATGTCCCATCCCCTTGTCAATGTTACGTATGGTACTAAACTAAAGCTAAATGCCAGGGCTGTGTGTGTACCTATAAACTGTGGCCAGGATTCTCGGGCCGCTTGCTAGCTGCAGGATTCAGCGAGCCTTTACAAAAGGTGTGGGGGCAGTACCTGCTCTTTCTAGGAAACACTTGAGAACAAAGAGGCAGCCTTTAAAAAAAACTGTGGTTCGACACCACCTGTTCCACTGGGTTAATGGATCTCAGCAGAGCTGTATAAATCAACAATCTTCATCCCCCTTTGAAACTGTCTCGACCTGTCAATCAAAACGCCTTAAGTCGGCACTGTTGCGTGAAATTGAATGTAAAAAATGCAGTTCAAAGCTTTTAGCCTTCTAGGCATACAAACAGTCTTCAATACTTTAAAAATGAAATTGACTGGAGCTGGGAGCGAAGTATGGGCTGGAGCA
The DNA here is from genome assembly GCF_047496885.1 of Scyliorhinus torazame. NCBI lineage: Eukaryota > Metazoa > Chordata > Chondrichthyes > Carcharhiniformes > Scyliorhinidae > Scyliorhinus > Scyliorhinus torazame. The sequence goes on along the minus strand of NC_092712.1, from coordinate 145,809,941 downwards.
GGGGGAAATGTTTAGATACATGCAGGTTCAAGACTTTGCGAGAAAGGAGATACAGAGTTTCCCAGTAGAGCAGGCTTCCATATTGCTGGAGGAGGTGCTGACGACAGGCGGACTGGACAAGTGGGTGATTCCTAATTCCTTTACGGGGCTATTTTGGAAGAGGAGGAGTCACCGCTGGAAGGGATCAAGGCAAAGTGGGAGGAAGAATTGGGAGAGGGTATGGAGGAGGAGTTCTGGTGTGAGGTGCTCCGGAGGGCAAACGCCTCCACCTCGTGTGCGAGGTTGGGGTTGATACAGCTGAAGGTGGTGTATAGAGCACACCTTACAAGGGCGTGGATGAGCCGGCTCTTTGAGGGGGTCGAAGATATGTGTGAACGTTGCGGGGGGGGCCCCATAAACCAAGTTCATATGTTTTAGTTCTGTCCAAAGCTGGAGGATTACTGGAAGGAGGTATTTAGGGTAATCTCTAAAGTGGTGCACGTGAAACTGGACCCGGGCCCTCGGGAGGCCAGATTCAGGGTGCCGGACTAGCCGGGGTTGGAAACGGGTGCGGAGGCAGATGTTGTAGTCTTCGCCTTGTTGATCGCCCGAAGGCGGATCCTGTTAGGGTGGAGATCAACCTCCTCCACCCTGTGCCTTGGCATGGCGGGTGGACCTGCTGGAATTCTTGACGCTTGAGAAGGTCAAATTTGAACTGAGGGGAAGGATGGAGGGGTTCTACAATTCATGGGTGTTATTCATTATGCACTTTCGAGAATTGGATTACATCGAACATTAGGGGGGAGGGGCTGGGAGGGTTGGGGGGAGGGGAACTGTATGTGTTAATGGTGACTATGGGTGATTCCTAATTCCTTTTTGTCATTTGTTAATGTTAACATGGGTGTGGGGGGACTTCCAGCAATCTGGAAGGGTGAAGGAGCGCTGCACCAGCATTCTGAGATCAGACCACCCTTTAAAAATGGCGCTTTGACTTGCGAAGAGCGAGACCTATCAGACAAACTCAGTTCCACTACTCTCAGTTCCAGCGAGAATCCCGGTTGCCACTGAAAACCCGATTGAGGGTAAAATTTCTTCAAAGTGCTGTGGAATGGCATGTCAAAGTCAATATTTTCCCGCTTCTGTAGTAGAAAGATTCAACACACTCGTTAAGACAGAATAACAAGCTTTATTTTCGAAAACAACTGCATGCAGTAATGGCTGAAACTTGAAGTCAGAGAGCAGTCAACAAAACTGCTGAGTCTTTCACAAGTTCCGCGCTTTCGCGGAGAATGATCTCAATATTTATACATTATCATTATCAAGATTGTGTGACAACAGTATAGTCAGGAGTTTGATCGGAAATACAAACGGCAGCATAGAACAGACCATTTTTGGTCACATCACTCATACCATTATTTAGTCCTTGGAGGGAACATTGAAAGGTCGGAATAGACTTGTTTCTTCCTGAACTTATCTTGTTTTAAATTCCTACGGCCCTGGGTTATGACGAGTTAGTTTTATCAGGAGTTGCCGAGGTCCGGTGTTTTGGAATGGCTCGACCTTCGCTGATCTTTTCAGACTTCACGTTATGCAGAGTTGGCCTTATCAGTCTTACTGTCTGAAAATGGTTAGGGCAGCATTCTTTACATGGACCTGGTGAGCTGGAATGAGTAGTTTCAGCCTTTCTTACATTGTATCAAACCTTTTGACCAGTCTTCCCATTGATCAGTTTTCCCATCATGCCATTACTTAATTCGTACCATATCACAGGTACATCAGGGTCACTCCTAGTGCCAGTAAGAATGACGCTGGTTTTCCCATTGGCAGGAGTACTTAGTCGCCGATCGGGAGAATCATGCATTGTGTTTCATTACAAGTTAGTTTTCCAAAGACCACTACCGCCATCTGCTGATCAAAAAGCTGAACATCATTTATACAAGATTTTTTCGATATCAAAGGTGTCCAGTTCCACCATGACTGGTTAATTTGACTTGAAGTAATTTAAATCTTGCCCACCTTAAGAATCCAGTCTCACTGAAAACACTAATTTTCATAAGTTGATGTAGCAATCCCACCTAAATGTTACTTTGTGACTTGTCAGTTGACTTTTTTCAATGGTAGGTCTTACTGCAAGATGTGTAACTGCCAACCCAAATGACCAAAATGCACCTTGTCAAACAAAATTAATCAGTGTACCTTCATGGAAATATGCATTTATTTTCTTTTATTTGTCTTTGGCCTGCCCCGATTCCTGTCTTACAGAGGAAGTATTAATAAATGCTGGTGAAGGTGCAGGGAGAGAAGTCAAAGCGTTGTACAAAGATTCAACATAATTGTAACGTGACCCTTTTTTCTTCCAGAATTCCACACGGCACTGAAAAGCTGTTAGAACATCAGCGTCAGTCCCCCTTTTCCAAGATGATGACAACAGTTTCACCTCACAACCCCTTTCATACAAAAATATCCAAATCGTTTCTTTTATAAGTAAATAAATATATAAATATATTTGCATGTGAGATCTGTGTGAAAGCTGTGATTGGATATGGATTTTGTTCTTTTTAAGTCGAGATTATGAAATTAATCTTTTTTATAAACATTGCCTTATTAGTCCCATCAGTTTTCTACCATTCCTCCTGAAGACATTGACTTCTACCAGGTTATGGACAGACATTCGTAGATTATTCAATAATTGGAGACATGGCAGATGATCCAAATATATATGCACGTCACAGTACGAGCCATTAAAACGCGGTGGCCCTGTCTGAACTAAACCATAGAGACATCGGGCTAAATCTTGCAAGAAAAATAATAGTGTGTTAACAATGCACAAATCATTAATGTGCAAATCAGTCAGTAAATTTGGGGAATTAGGACAGATGCTACCAGTTGCAAGCCTCCAGAACTTGTGGTCAATTGACACTGCCATTCTATTACTTCTCTGAAGTAGCATCTTGTACTTGGCTTCCCCATTATTTTTAGGAACTTGATGTGTTTTCACATAAATTGCATTAAACCCACAGTATAATACTAATTCTGATAGATCGGCTTACATATATTTTTAACAATGCAATGCCAGCCAACCACACTGGGACAGAAATTGAACAGTTCTCCAAATGGTCAATAATTTTTTGAGAGATTTAAAAATGTTATTTTCATTGCATGTGAGGTCAGAATTGGAGGATTAAAATGTCAGGAGATGAAGAGAAATGAGGTATTGACATGGCTGTATTATGAATTCAATCGGTTAGGGGACAGAAAGCAGGATTGTGCGAGAAAGGACATGGCAGTCACGTTTTGAACAAGTTGGCATTAATGTAGATGGCACTCAAGAGGACGATGCAGAGTGTTTTTGTGAAGTCAAATTAATAATAATAGATCACCTGTGTGAACCCTGTGTTGTCCATTGCACTGAGTAAGACTAACACATGCTCAGCTGCTGGCAGCCATTATTGAACTATCTGTGTTTGCACCTCCCAAACAGAACAGAGAGGGCAGCAGAGAGGGCAGCTCTGCATTACAATACATTCCCTCTCTACTTGAAGGGTGGAATTTTCTCACTTTTCGGCAGTGTCGCAGCAGGTGCCGCAGCAGGCATTTAAGGTGTCGGCCCAAACAACGTTTTCTCCACTGTATTGTTAGCCTGATAGTGGAAAGAAATTTAAGGGGCGGGGTCCCACCATGGCACGCTGGCAGGTTGGACACTGATTGAGCTCGCCCGGCTAGCAATTTCATTTTTTTCAAGATTGGGCTGCCATTTTTAAACACCACCCCAATACAAAAAACATTCTTCTTCCCCTTCGGCAATCACTCACTAATGAGTGTGTTTTTCTATTATTCATTTACGGGTTGTCCACCAAAGAATCTCTACATTACTGGTCATGGGTTCTGTGGGTTCTTCCACAGCTGATGAGCCCGATCCTAGAGCAGGGTCTTCAACCACGCACACGGAGGGTGTTTCTGGGAGGTGGAATCGGTCCTTGAACTCTAGATTTCTGGTATATTTTTCTCAGGCTTCTTTCCCAGGCCTTCTCTTGTCATCGGGTGTCCTCATAGAATTGTGTCCCTTCAGTCAGGATGTTCCAATTAAGTATTTTCTGAGCAAGGGTCTCCCAGGTGTTGACATGGCAGTGTGAATCCACAGTGCTATCCACATGTGCTACTGTGCTGCCCAAAAATAGAACCAAATGGAACTACAATGGCAAGTAATAGGATTGTATCATCATATTTCACTATAGCACTAACCACCTACAACAACAATATTGTTATTGGAGCAATTTGTCAGTATACCAGTTTTGCATAAGGGAATGTGACTTAAGGACTTATTGTATTCTCCTTTTGAGATAACAGACATGGCTGCAGCTGTATCAGCAAAAAAAGAATCTCCAACTTTCATTTTCACTGGAATTATATCATCAGCCCTTTCACTCCAATCTTCCATGGGCTGCTTTTCTTGTCTTCTGACCATGTGCAACCATGATGAACCTGCTCGATAACATTGACTTCTATTTCCTCATCAATCATATGCACATTTAAAGATATCCAGACTCCTGAACTAGCTTTAAATCCTCACACCCTCAGCCTGGATCATGGCTTTGACGTGGAGCTTTGCATGACCTAGAGTGTTGCTGTCTCCCTACTCGTGCATGTCGTCTGGATATGACCGCCTTTCTCACATGCATTGCAATTTGACCGGAAATGAGTCAACTGGTTGGAAGCTACCATGGCAATGGTAACATCTGAATTTCTGACTGTCATGGCCTAAATCTCACTGAAATCCAGTCATCCTCCCCTGCCACCTTAGGAGGATAACTCCCTTGCAATTTACAATCACCCCTCTTTTCCAACTCCATGGCTGTGGCCGCATAGCAAGCCTCCTCCACGTCAGCCCAGGATTTGATTTTATTCTTCTTTCGTCCTCCAAGGTCAATTTTGATGTTTGCATCATGTGCATGGTGATCATGGTAACCTATCTTTAACCTGCCATGAACGCCTGAGGGACAAGATTCCAAACTAATTTCCCCACATTGGGAAACCGATTTTTAGCCTCCTGCCAAATCTTGCTCCCCCACCCACCAGTCTTCCCACTGTTGGCAAGTGTAGGCAATTAATCTCCAGCTTCTGAAACAGCATTTGCATCAATCAGAAACATTAGAGATTTCAATTCTCTGCAAAGCTGCTGCAGAACAAGGAAATATCGAACAGTTTGCGATAAGACAAAGGCAAGGATTTAATGTGCATGATGGAGGCCTCATCAAATGGTTCGAGAACCAGTGAGAACCTTGCTTTGCTTCTGTGGGATGGCTTGACAAAATTACATGCCCTTCAGGCACTTAACGGTCAGCCAATTTACAGAGTTAAAGGCCCTATTAAGGGCCAAATTACATTGCCGTCAGCGTTCTGCCGATGGCGTGGCCACCCTCCTACTGGATAGCTAGGCCACCGGCCCGGGGCGACGGTTTGGGGGAGGGAGGAGGCTCCAAGGGCCAAAGAGTCACTCAAATCATTCCTGGGATGAAGGGCCTAGCTTATGAAGAAATGTTGAACAGGGTGGGCTAATACCCATTGGAGTTTGGAAGGAATCCACTCCCTAACAGCACTGTGGGTGTACCTACACCTCAGGAACTGTGACGGTTCAAGAAGGCACACCACCATCTTCTGAAGGGCAATAAATGCTGGCCTAGCCAGTGACGTCCACATCACATAAATTATTTTCTTTTTAATGTAAAATTCATATCCATGCATAATTTAACATTTATAAAAGTTCATGATGTTGGATTTATTCCATTCTGATTCACATTTTGCCAGCTGTCGGTGTCCCTCAGACAGCTTCTTTCATATTAGAGTATGATAAGGGCCAAAGCTAGTGGTGTCCCTCAGGGATCAGTCTTGGGCCCACAATTGTTCACAATTTGCATGGATGATTTGGAGTTGGGGGACCAAGGGCAATGTGTCCAAGTTTGCAGATGACACTAAGATGAGTGGTGAAGCAAAAAGTGCAGCGGATACTGGAAGTCTGCAGAGGGATTTGGATAGGTTAAGTGAATGGGCTACGGTCCGGCAGATGGAATACAATGTTGACAAATGTGAGGTTATCCATTTTGGTAGGAATAACAGCAAAAGGGATTATTATTTAAATGATAAAATACTAAAACATGCTGCTGTGCAGAGAGACCTGGGTGTGCTAATGCATGAGTCGCAAAAAGTTGGTTTACAGGTGCAACAGGTGATTAAGAAGGCAAATGGAATTTTGTCCTTCATTGCTAGAGGGATGGAGTTTAAGACGAGGGAGGTTATGCTGCAATTGTATAAGGTGTTAGTGAGGCCACACCTGGAGTATTGTGTTCAGTTTTGGTCTCCTTACCTGAGAAAGGACATATTAGCGCTGGAGGGTGTGCAGAGGAGATTCATGAAGTTAATCTCGGAGTTGAGGGGGTTGGATTACAAGGAGAGGTTGAGTAGACTGGGACTGAACTCATTAGAATTTAGAAGAATGTGGGGGGATCTTAGAGAAACATATAAATTTATGAAGGGAATAGATAGGATAGATGCGGGCAGGTTGTTTCCACTGGCGGGTGAAAGCAGAACTAGGGGGCATAGCCTCAAAATAAGGGGAAGTAGATTTAGGACTGAGTTTAGGAGGAACGTCTTCACCCAAAGGGTTGTGAATCTATGGAATTCCTTGCCCAGTGAAGCAGTAGAGGCTCCTTCATTAAATGTTTTTAAGATAAAGATAGATAGTTTTTTGAAGAATAAAGGGATTAAAGGTTATGGTGTTCGGGCGGGAAAGTGGAGCTGAGTCCACAAAAGATCAGCCATGATCGCATTGAATGGCGGAGCAGGCTTGAAGGGCCAGATGGCCTACTTCTGCGCCAAGTTCATATGTTCTTATGCTAACATTGATGCTGAATTTCCTCATTGGCTGCAGAAGTGGCATGTCAGTGGGATGAGATTTCTACCCACTGGTCACATGTTGGAATTCCAGCTGTTGAGACATTTGCACAAAGTGGGCATATTAGTGCACCTGGGTACCTTATAAATAGAGCTAGGAAACAGTACATCAGCGAACAGCTGGGTGCTAGACGCTGTGACCGAGGAAACTTCATAAAGGAGAGACCTTGTCCTTTCTGAGAAGGCAGCTGTTCTTACAGCATTCAACTGCTTTGCATCTGACCTGAGTACCATAAGGAAATGCCACATTTGGTGACCCCCCACTTCCATCATCTGACAGGTGTCGTATGCCCACATCATGGAGACAAACAGTACACAGAGGCATGAGAGGTTGAATTAACAGGAATTCTCCATTTGATACACTCCTGCTATTCCTGGCTATTGTTTTTAAATGAGCAGAAAAATGTTGAAATTCCCACCTCCCTTGCAGGAATCATCAGAATATCCAAAATTGGATGGAGACCTTGTGGAAATGGGACACACCCTAACTTGCACAAAGATCCAACACCCCTCCCAGGTTGTACCAAGGATGGTTTTGCCAAATCATTCGGTGTATATTCATTGTTGTTTTCTTTGGATTGCGTTTTATAACAACTTCTCTGGTGATGATAGTCGCTAAGAATGTAATATTGTGAGAGTTATTTTTCTTTCTCTCTTTTTGATATTAAAGGAAAAGGGAAATCGGAGGTAGTTATGGTAAATCAACAGGAACCAACCTTTTGGCATTTTGAAAGAATCAGTGCCTTTGTTACTCATTTCAAGAGTCATTATAGCTTTGGGAAAAAGGTTATTGGAGGTTAATTAGAAACTGTCCAAAACAGCATAATAGGAAAATTAAGATAATGGGGTTATTTTTAAAGATGAGAAATGCACAATTGGGAAAAGTATTATGAAGAAAATATTAAGCGTTAATTTTCATTATATGCTTAAAATATAGTTCAGATAATGGTTATGTGTTTGAATATGCTCGCATATATTGGGATACATTCCACTCAGTTGGGCTGGATTTTTTCAAAGCAATTAACTTCAAGTCAATTTAATCCATGCAAAAGATTCCAGAAATTTACATGCAATTTACATTCAGCACAGTTGACGTTTCCATGGTCTTGTGTGCTAGTTTAAAAAATGATGCTTTAGCGTTGACCCAACCACAAAACTGGCCACGGTCCCAATCAATCACCAATGCTAGTTTCCTCTAATTTGCTGGCTTCAGTTTGTGCTTGTGGGTCCCCAACCACCTCAACTGTGCGTACCTCTCTCGGTGGGGCTGCTAGCTACCCAGTGCTGTGGGTCCTCAGATTGGGCCTCCGGCCTTGCGAATCTACCCGCCGTCCTTAACTGGATTGTGAATATGGAGACAGCCTCTTGATTAGCCAACTCCCGGAGGAATGTGATGCTGTGCAACCATTCCATGTCAGCGAGGTCAGAACTCAAAAATAGTCCAAAATCCTGGATAATTTTCAAAGGGCATAAGATATGATCCAGGAAGTCTAGATCAAGAATGGTTGATAATTGGACTAGGGTCACAATCAATATTCAATTCATTCCCATGTATTCCTAAGTCCACATATATAATGGAAACACCCAATGCTGTAGCCATGTAAAATGGCTGCGTTCCGATTAATCTGGCCATAACCCAGTTTAAAACGGCTAACCAGAAAGACTGCTGTGAAAAGCAGCCAAGAAGACACAAGCAGGCAGCTGCAGACAGTTTTGCATATTCGGCTCTGGGAAGGTAGCCCAGATCGATACTCAGGGCTATGAACAGCCCATCAACCCAGGTATTCGCAGTTGCATTCAGGACTGTTTGCAGCTAATCTATTCAGACATCCACAGTTAAATCGGCTATCCCCGGGAACAATTGCAACATATTAGCAATTGAATACCGGGCCAGACCTGTCGGCGCCTGCAGTGGCCGAAACAAAGACAGGTGAGCGACCACCCCCCGATCGAGGAATCGCCTCACCATTGGACACATCGACCCCAGAGATTGGGGACAGAATCCAATCACTTGGGACTCAGGGTCAAGGGCCGCCCCGGGAGGCGGGAAGCCCCTGGGCCCTATAAAAGTGAAGGTCCAAGTTCAGATCTCTCTCTCTCTCATCTTCGCCTGCTCGAGACCTTCGCAAGACCAGCCACCAGCAACTGTAAGTTTGAATCCAACGATCGCTATCCGGTAGAGACACCTAGCCACCAACCTGTAGCAGCCTTTTGAATCCCACGGGCCAGATTTGATTGGACAAGCCATTCGTTTCCCTGACCTGGTGGGCTCTTCCTAAGTTAGGTATTGGCCAGTAGTGATAGGTTTATTATATAGAAAGTAGTATTAGGGTATTAATATTGCTTGTTGTATATAATAAATGACCGTTGTTTTAATCCTTACTAAGCGGTGTGCTGTGTTATTAATCATAACCTGAACCTGAACCATGTGGCGGTATCATAAAGATACCTGGCGACTCATGAGCAAAGGTGACGTAAACAGAGCAAATAGACTAAGGTTAAAAAGAGCAACAATGCCAACACATCGCATCACAATTTCATCCTCCTGCCAGTAGTATTGTTGCCGCAGCCCCACTGGTGAAAATGTGCAGTTGGGTTATGACAAGTTTACAAAGGCAGTTTACACTATAAGGTTGGATGTAAGAATGGTAAATATTGACAATATGTGCACACAGAGAGGGGAGTTGCCAGGGTTGAAATATTCAATTCAGAAAAGAATGATTCCCATAGCACGGATCAATTTTTTATTTGCCGCACTAACTGTCTCTCTGCTCTTTCTGCATCAAACTGCCAGTTGTGTTACACTGAGTATATTTATGCTCTGGCTAGCGCCGACTAAAAGCTGTGATGGAACTACCTGAAATAATTGCATACAGATATTCTCACGTTTGGTCATTCATCCCATCATCCTGGGCTGTAGTTGGATACAGACCTCAGAAAGAAGCAAGAGTATCTAATTACTATATCATCCACTCCCCAAGTGCACAATTGGACATCAAGTATGGGTAAAACTTGAAATGTATTGAAGTTTAGTACATTAAATGTGTCATAAAACACCTCAGCGTGACCTTCACCAACAGCAGCAATGGTTCATACTCAATACCAAAGAAAGATTTATTACTTTACTGCCAAGTGCTTTTTTCCTCATCCATGAATATTTTTGTCGATGGTACCATTTCAAGATGTATTTTAAGCTCTGATTATGTTACTTGCTAGTAGTAAAAATGTAGAAGAGCCTTAATTTGGTTTGATAATAAATATTTCCAGTCTTGTGCTGTCTAGGTGATTTGTGTGCAAAGTAATGTTAGATCCACTCAAAAGCCCGCACCACCTCTGAGATCTTTTACATGCAGAACACTGAAAGCAAATTGCTCTACATGCAGAAAGTGTCGATATTCATAATATTTGTCATAACACATCAAATCACTTTTTTTGTGTTCTCTTTGAGCAATGAATTTGGGACATGGTTTAAATTTTTCTTTTGTTAGTCACAGTCAACTACTTCAAAACAACTACTTAGGAAAACCTGCCATAATTGGTTTGTAAAAAAAATGATAAGCATACAAACACTATGCCAACATTTCCTTTATTACCATTGTCTTAATCCACCTATTTAAATGCACTGTTTAATTGGGAGGTTTTGTTTTGAGTGACAAACCTATTTTTATGCACCTAAGAAAGCATATATGATTTTCATTTTGACAATATTAATTATATAAATGAGCCTGGAATTTATTGAGAACACCGTGCATCATTTAGCAAGTGCAGAAGTTTCAGAAAATAATGGCACGAGTAACTTATCGCCTTACACCATTCCATCATCCCCATAGGCTTTTTCAACACTCTTCCTTCACTCCTTGTCGAAAACAGCTAGAAGGTAATTATCATTGCTCTGCCCCAGTAACCTCAATGGCATTCACAAATTTGCTGCACTTAAGCCATTCTTCATTTTACTGCCACATAGGCAGAAAAACAGTGGCGCTGGAGACCTTGCAGTGTTGTGAACTGAGGGACTTATATTTGAGGAAGGAAATTTGAGGAAGGGATTAGTTTAATTCACAGGCTTTGGAAGTCTTTGCAAAGCTCAGCACATGCCACACCCAAACTCTTTCCTATTAACTCAAACCAGGTTGGAAAGAACGGAGTTGGAAACATGTATAAATAATACAGATCTCTTCCTTAATCTCTCCCTCAACAATCCAAATTGTTGAGTTGGAAAGTAGCTTGATCCTTTGCGGAATATGTTCACATCTCCTGATTCCATGAAAAACCCTGATCATAGACAGTAAATTTTATACTGCTGACAACTAAACGTATTCTTTCAAAGAGACCTTAGATATTTTTTAGATGACCTGATGCACAGGTGGGAATAACCTGCAATTAAAGGCCCATGCAGATAAATAATTGTTTTCAGCATTGCAATAATACCAATATTGTGAAAACAACCGCTTTATTGTGCTTGTTTTAGCTAAATAAAATAAGTGTCAGCCATTTTCTGGTTTATCCCTCAGGGCAATGCCTTAACCAACTAGTGTCCTGCTGTCTGGTTTAAATTTTCAAACCAATGCTGAGCAGTTAACTGTCAGGCATCATTAGCTGATGCAACAGGTAATCTTGTAATTGTCCTGATGAATGCAAGACTAAAAGCTTTGACAAAATGTATTTTTGCAGCAATACTCAAGTTCTGTACCAAATGACTCTACATAAAACGATGTAATATCCAATGAATAAAGATACAAATTACCATTGTAACAAAATTGAATTATTTATCTCTAAAATAATATCCACAAACTAAATTTAGGTAGTGCATTTTCAATGACTATAGCTAAAGCTTTAAAACTGGAATAAAATTAGCTGGATTAACAAACTAGTCTTTGTTTTTTCTGATTGAATATTAACTTCCTATCGAACAAAGCCTATATTTTAAGCAGCCATAAATAAGACAGTTGAACCTACCTTTAACACTGAACCTGTTGTCAATACCAGTGCTCTCGAACTGGAAGATTTCAGCTGCTTTTCACAACCTAACGAGGCACCTACTGAAAGTTAGAGACTGCCAACTGCTCAGCCATAGGTGCTCTGTTCACACAATATGCCGGTATATTTTAAAACTAGCAGGGTAAACAAACTGCTTTAGTGTTTATGCATTAGTTTTATATTGTATCATGATTTGGGGGGGGGAACAACATTTTTTTGTGGTATTGCTGTTGAGTTGAAGGACAAATTGCAGTGTTCACGCAAGAAAGGTACATTGGCCATTGCCTGCTCTGATTCTCTACTAGCTCCACGGCGCCATATTCTAATTGGATCTCCGGCAAATTTTGCCATAAATTTGCAAAGGAGCATTGTGAACACAATGGTGTTTGTAGCCATTTCCAGGCCATGAGTTTCAAAGATCATCATTTGTCACTGAACTAATGTTGTTAGTGGTGCTCCTTTTTAAAATCACAAATTGTAAATTAAATCAATTAAGTTATTTTGACATTATAATGTAGTCATCTATTTATTATAATGAATCAAATGTACAGAACCCTGTTGATAAACTACTCGCCTACAAACTTGTACCATTGGTTATTAAACCCAAGTTTAATTGCTAATGGCCACTCTTCATAAAGAAACAAAGACAAAAAGTGGACATCTAAGTGACTCAACCTCCCCCTCCCCATCCTCACCGGCATCAGCACCTGCCCCAATGCTGGCATCAGTTTCCCACTGCCAAATGCCAGCACAAGGCCACCCCATCCATGTTGCGCCTACATGGTCATTGGTCCGATTACACATCATATTGTTGGGTGTTCTGCAATGGTTAGTGAATACTTACCAGAACAATGCGGAGCAGACAGATATCATTGTCAATCACTGGATTTGACGCAATTGATGCTATTTGGCGAATGAGGTTACATTCAGCAGCGTAAATCTCCACCCCTCCCCCACCAGTTGGCACTATTTCAAGGGATCATAAACAACATACAGGGTAGTTACAGGCTGATTGCTTCTGGCTGTTCCTTTGATTCTATAAGTGTGTTATCATAGAATTTACAGTGCAGAAGGAGGCCATTCGGCCCATCGAGTCTGCACCGGCTCTTGGAAAGAGCACACTACCCAAGCCCACACCCCCACCCTATCCCCGTAATCCAACCCAACACTAAGGGCAATTTTGGACACTAAGGGCAATTTAGCATGGCCAATCCACCTAACCTGCACATCTTTGGACTGTGGGAGGAAACCGGAGCACCCGGAGGAAACCCACGCACACACGGGGAGAACATGCAGACTCCGCACAGACAGTGACCCAAGCCGGGAATCGAACCTGGCACCCTGGAGCTGTGAAGCAATTGTGCTAACCACTATGCTACCATGCTGCCCATAAATGTATGCATTGTATACTGTATTTCAAGATGCACAAATCGACAGGGATTACTGTGACAGGTGCTGAAGGACTTTTTGTTGACTTCTGCAAAAACAAGTTGCTCCCAGACATGTACGAACTAGAAGGTGTTCCCCTTAGTGTCCAACTTGAGTTGGAGAATGAACAGCAGTCACCATGCAGGTCAAGTTGCTAGGTGAGGGAGCAAAGGGAGAAAGGCTCCTGGCCAAAGGCCAATCAGTCCAGGGTGTTCAGGGTGACATTCTCTGAGGTGAATCTCAACCACCAACAAGGTATCAGATGTCTGTGTCACGTGCCGCAACCTCATAGCAGTGCAAGGACTTCGGGTGACTTTGAAGGTGACCATGGCTATTAAATTTTATGCATCGGGTTTCTTCCAGGCTAGTGTGGAAGTATTTGCAAGATTGTTGTTGTGAAGCTTGTACAAAATGATCTCAGCGGTCTCGGGTACAGCACGATTGTGTATTCTTCCAGCATATGGTGGGGGAGAGCTACATCAGAGGGATCTTCGAGGCAGCACTCTGCCAACCTACAGACCTGCAAGCATCCTTATACATTGCCATGTATACAGAACATTGTTTAGTTTCCAGTACTGCCTGCATATAGGGGGTGATGGTGATGTAGTGGTAATGTCACTGGACTAGTAAACCAGAGACCTAGAGGAATGCTCTGGGGACCCAATGTCAAATCCCGCCACTGCAGATGGTGACATTTGAATTCAATAAAAATCTTGAATTAAAGAAACGTCTAATGATAACCACAAAACCATTGTCAATTGTCGTAAAAACCCATCTGGTTCACTAATGTCCTTTAGGGAAGGAAATCTGCTGTCCTTATCTGGTCAGGCCTACATGTGACTCCAGACCCACAGCAATGTGGTTGACTCTTAACTGCTCCTTCAAGGGCAATTAGGGGTGGGCAATAAATACTGGCAAATCTCTGTTTTGATGTCTGCCGTTCTGCACCTGTTCCTTCTGCAAGAAACAGCCACTCAGATCTGTGCAGAGTCCAAGGCTTCTCTGGCAAATGCATTCTACTGATATGAGCTTGTGTAGTGAAGGTTCAATGGTGTGAAGTTGACTGCCTACGTAAACAAGACAGTAGTGTCTTTTACTTTAAGTGCATGAAGATTAGTTATAATCCTTTTTTATAAATTACACATTAATTTAATTAGTCCCTTTTATAAATGCATTTAATAAATTCATATTAGTTTAATTCATTTTTAATTCTTAACAGTCTCCCATTTTGGCTCTTGGCCTTGCCCAAGGTAGCCAACTTTCAAACTTACAAACTACTGTCTGTTAACTTTACTCTCCACTGCCCACTAATACTGACCAGGTATCCAGCTTAGGGTCATAAAAGCGCTGAGTCAAACCATCGGTATGAATCGGTCTTTCCATCCAGGCATCTGGGCTGTAATTCTCTGGCCATTACGATTCACTTTTACCGCTGGTAGCGCACCCCCGCCCATGGGTTTCCTGGTGGCATGGGGTGGCTTCAATGGGAAATACCATTGACAAGTAGCGGGAGTAGAGAATCCCGCTGCCAGTGAACAGCGCACCACTGAGAAACAATCGGCTGGGGAACAGGAGGATCTAGCCCCTGATCTATCATCCTATTACTTCAATTGCTAAATGTAAATCCCAAATGCCATCTCTTGTGTGATCTTCGGGTGTGGTAAATTAGGCATGTTAAACATAGAATTAATATCAACTGAACTATAACCAGGGCATGGGAAATAATTTGAATCCATGGGTGTATCTGTATGATTGAGTCCCAATTCCAAAGATCCTCCCACTACATAGAGGTATCTGTTTGTTCAGCATTATTCTCTAAGTCTCCGGCTTGTTGTTGAAGTATATAGTATGTTCTGTATATTCTCTGAGCCAGCCTCAAAATTGTAGCCAGATGTTCCAGCAAGAGGAGGATTGCAGAGGATAAATAGCTCAAGTATTGCTTTAGATTATCCTTATGCTTTCTATGACTTGCATATCATCTGTTCCTCTCCTTTATACTTCTATCAGTTCCATCTTCCCTACCTTGCCTACACTTGTGGGTTGAAACATGCAGTATGATTAATGGTGGGGCAGAACCAATTGTTCACATATCAAAGGTTCTGCTGGCACGTGGTGTTGCTGTGCCCCCTCACCCAGGTATGTGGTGTGGGTTGTCTTCTTTGCAGCCCACGGGGCTTATATTATAATCATAATAATCTTTATTGTCACAAGTAGGCTTACATTAACACTGTAATGAAGTTACTGTGAAAATCCCCTCATCGCCACACTCCGGCGCCTGTTCTGGTACACAGACGGAGAATTCAGAATGTTCAAATTGCCTAACAGCACGTCTTCGGGACTTGTGGGAGGAAACCGGAGCACCCGGAGGAAACCCACGCAGACACAGGGAGAACGTGGAGAGTCCGCACAGACAGTGACCCAAGTCGGGATTCAAACCTAGGACCCTGGCGCTGTGAAGCAACAGTGCTAACCATTGTGCGACCATGCCGCCCATACAATTTGCTGCAGCATTAAACCCTCACCTTGCCTCTACTGTTTTCGGATGTGCACACATTACTGAGCTGGCTTCTGCATTGCACCAACCTAAAGCTGTGCTAATCATGTTTCCCTATATCTCGACAGCATACGACAGGACGTTATGATATCAAACATAATTATTTCCCCATATTACCGCAATATTCTCGACTCGATATAACACCCTTGTTGAAATAGATATAATAGTTATCACCAATACAATACCTACTAACATGTTACTATCCATAATACATTCTACATCATAATAATGATAATAATCTTTATTACTGCAATGAAGTTACTGTGAAAAGCAGGGTGCAATATACAAGTGTTAAGACCCTGAGCTGGCAATTGGTTAAATCGTGATCCTTGTTTCATGAAAGTTTGACCAGTTGTGCAGATTGCTACCCATTGTTCACCACTTTGCCTTCAGTTCTCTAGTGTCTGTTCAAGCACCCATGGCCCATGGGTACCACACACATATTCTTGCTTGCGTCACCAAAATACTTTTCCTATCCTAATTGGTTTATGAATGGTACCCGCATGGCTTTCTGGGACAGTGGTCAGATTCTGAAATAACCATGCCATGTCTTGGATGGTGTCCTGAATCCCTTGTCCTTTTGCTAATATTGACTTAAGTTGTAAGCTCGGGGTCTGGATCTTTTGGTCTACAGCAACCAGATCTATAGAATTAACCATTGTTGTCCCTGAATTGAATACAATCCACTTTCTATCGCCATTTGCCCAGGTCAGTATGAGTAGGTAGTTATTGTTTGGGTCAAAAACGTCCCACCCAGAATTCTTGTGATGAGAGTTTATAACCTGGGCATACATCATTAAACACATTGCATAAACGTGGCTCGCTTTTTCACAAACAAACTCCAACTCCTCTTCCCACTCCTCATGTTCATACACACAGGTTTAAATCTGGAAATGTAATAAATAAGCTGAATGCCCCCCCAGACATTCCCCACCAGCTGAATGTGTGTCAGGTCCCTGATGCTTCCCCATCCGAGCTGAAACAAACCCAAACTGCAATTTAAAGTCATTTGTTCTCCGACTGGCAGGTTCAACCTGTCATGCTGTGTGTCACACTCAGCACTGTTCAGGGTGTACCAGAGTCCTGCCTGTGGTGTCCAAGCTGCAGTGCCTCTTCCTGTGTCCATGGCCATCAGCCCCTCAAAGCCGTTGATATTCTGTAAATGAAGCAAATAACTGTCCCAGTCGTCACCGGTCGGTTGAGGTTAGATTCTGTAAAACAGAATCAATTCGTAAAATGCTTCAGTTGTGACCAGTGCTTCCAGCGCCACCCACCCCTAATGTTCACACAAGCACATGTATCACTGGCCATAATAACCTCGGGCGGACCTATCCATTTGAGCTGGTCTGGCGTGACCTTCACCATTATCTTCTCCCCAATACTGGGCACTTCAGTCTGTTCCAATGTAGCTTCCACTTCTATTGATCTGCTGGACTCAGCTCCTGTCTCAGCCCATGCAACTTTTTGCACAGCTCCCAAACAAACCCTGCCCTGCCCAGCCTCGCCTTGTGTCCTGGAAGTCCTTGGCTAATACTTTCTTTACTGTGCTGATCATTCGTTCGACTATCCCTGAGCTTTGGTGGACGGTAGGAAGTGCAGAACTTTTGCTTTATTCCTCGCCACTTGCCCAGTGAAATAGCCTCCTATCCAGCCACACTGCTCCACACCCCACCCCCACCCCACACTACAGTATACATCCAACCCTATTTTCAGATCTCTCTAGCTTTGACAATGAGTCATACAGACGTTAGCTCCCTTTTCTCTCCACAGATGCTGTCAGACCTGTTGAGGTTGTCGAGTATTTTCTGTTTTTGTTGCATTTTATTCTCTTTTGCCAGAGACAAGCAGATGAAACAAACACTTGGCTGCGGTAGAAATGTGGGCTTCCCCATGGTGCAGGATGCCAGTGGCTGCACCTACATCGCTTAACACGCACTGCATATCAGCAATGTCCTGTGCCAGAAGCAAAAGGGATTCCACTCTCTCAACATTCATCTGGTGCATGACCAAAGGCAGCAAACCATTCAGGTCAGGGATCAATGACGCCAGGAGATTGGGTTTCCCTGAAGATGGCAACCTCAAAGTTCCCCTGCAGGTCCGGCATAAATAATCCCTTTTCAGTTACTGTATATGCAATGTCCCACAAAAACATTTGAAGGGCTCACACACTTATACAAACCACCAGCGTACTGGACAAAATAGTTGGAGGGTACATTGGTCATGGTGACTTTATTCTGCAGCAGTTATATGTGACAGGATTTGATTTACTGCAGAAAACCAAAGGGTGGTCACTGAGTGACAAAGGCTATCTGCTGATGACATCTGCTGGTGACATGGGGCATAATCCTCACACACACACAGGGGCAGGATTCTCTGTCGGCCGACGCCAAAATTGGGAAAGGCATTTGGGCGGAGAATCGTTTTTGACCCCCAAATCGTGGCAGATGCTGGGTTCACGCCGAATCATAATTCTCCGATGCCTCAACAGTGGCGTCAATGCATTCCACTCCACAAGTACAGTAAACGTCCATTGCATATCATCAGTGGGCCTGACCCGGTATTCTTTGGGGCATCCACAATTCTTCGCCTCCACTGGGGGGAATTCCCGATGGCGAGGTTCACTTGTGCTTTTAAAAGTTGAGAACCAGGCATCGTGGCTGATGAGGGAGGGAGAGGAGGAAGGATATGGGGAAGCACGACCTTGGCTGCTGAGCAGCACACTGGTCAGGCTGGCTGGGATGGGCGGAGAGGTCGCTAGGGCTGGGGAGGGGGGGTGATGGGTGGATAGGGCCTTGGGCTGCTGTGACCCCCCACGGGACTGAGGTGGTGCATGGACTGCCATGGCCGTGGCCTGTAATGCAGCCATCTTACTGTGCATCCTTCTTGGCCCCTGGTTCTGCAGAGTGCCACCGGCCATATGGGTGCCCATACCTCACCACCTCCACACCCCACCTTCCACCAGACCATACCCCCAACCAGCTACCACCCACCGGCAGGGCATCACGCTGCCCAGCCAAGGGCAAAGCCCACAGTAGTCTGTACAGAGGGCGCCAGACTGTGGCCGCAGAGCGTACCGCTGGCATCAGCAGCGGCAGCCGATGGTACCCTTGGCAGCAGGGATGGGCGCCAAAGCCAGAGGCCCCACGGTGCCAGGCACTGACGGGCCAGGTGTGCGGGGATGGGGGGGGACATGCGTCGGCAGAGTCCACAGTGTCAACCAGGGTCACCCTGCAGCCCAGTGGATCTGGTTGGGCATGGGGGTATGCACCATGATAACATGTCGACCTATGACTTGATATTGGAATTCAACCAGCAACAGTGGCTTCCTCCGAGTCGCCACAGCCCTGGGGGATTCCCTGCGGTTGTATGAACTGGAGCTGCTCGAGGAGGAGGAAGCTGCAGCTGCGGAGCATGCAGCAGCGAGCGTGCAGCAGCGGAGCGTGCAGCAGCGAGCGTGCAGCAGCGGAGTGTGCAGCAGCGGAGCGTGCAGCAGCGAGCGTGCAGCAGCGGAGCGTGCAGCATCGGAGCGTGCAGCAGCGGAGCGTGCAGCAGCGGAGCATGCAGCATCGGAGCGTGCAGCAGGGGAGCGTGCAGCAGCAGAGCATGCAGCTGCGGAGCGTGCAGCATCGGAGAGTGCAGCAGCGGAGCGTGCAGCAGCAGAGCGTGCAGCAGTGGAGCGTGCAGCAGCGGAGCGTGCAGCTGCGGAGCGTGCAGCATCGGAGCGTGCAGCAGCAGAGCGTGCAGCAGTGGAGCGTGCAGCATCGGAGCGTGCAGCAGCGGAGCGTGCAGCAGCAGAGCGTGCAGCTGCGGAGCGTGCAGCAGCAGAGCGTGCAGCTGCGGAGCGTGCAGCATCGGAGAGTGCAGCAGCGGAGCGTGCAGCAGCAGAGCGTGCAGCAGTGGAGCGTGCAGCAGCGGAGCGTGCAGCTGCGGAGCGTGCAGCATCGGAGCGTGCAGCAGCGGAGCGTGCAGCAGCAGAGCGTGCAGCATCGGAGCGTGCAGCAGCGGAGCGTGCAGCACGGAGCGTGCAGCAGCGGAGCGTGCAGCAGTGGAGCGTGCAGCAGTGGAGCATGCAGCTGCGGAGCGTGCAGCATTGGAGTGTGCAGCAGCAGAGCGTGCAGCAGCGGAGCGTGCAGCAGCGGAGCGTGCAGCACGGAGCGTGCAGCAGCGGAGCGTGCAGCAGCGGAGCGTGCAGCAGCGGAGCGTGCAGCACGGAGCGTGCAGCATCGGAGCGTGCAGCAGCGGAGCGTGCAGCACGGAGCGTGCAGCAGCGGAGCGTGCAGCAGCGGAGCGTGCAGCACGGAGCGTGCAGCAGCGGAGCGTGCAGCACGGAGCGTGCAGCAGCGGAGCGTGCAGCAGTGGAGCGTGCAGCAGTGGAGCATGCAGCTGCGGAGCGTGCAGCATTGGAGTGTGCAGCAGCAGAGCGTGCAGCAGCGGAGCGTGCAGCAGCGGAGCGTGCAGCACGGAGCGTGCAGCAGCGGAGCGTGCAGCAGCGGAGCGTGCAGCAGCGGAGCGTGCAGCACGGAGCGTGCAGCAGCGGAGCGTGCAGCAGCGGAGCGTGCAGCAGCGGAGCGTGCAGCAGAGGATGGAGTCCGGCCGCCCAACAGGCCGAAGAGGAGAAAGTGCAAAGGAAGCGCCGCATTGAGGCCTTGTGTGTATCGCACATTCGAGGACCTGCCGGACCGGGCATGACGTCGAAGATTCCAGCGGAGCATGGGGACAGTGCGACATATCTGCCAGATCATGGTACATCTGTATTATCCTCAGACTCGAGCTCCAGGGTTTCCTGGATTTCGGGTCAAGGGTTCTTGCCTGGGGTTCTGGCTGTGGCTGTGGCTGGGATCAGGGGCAGGGGACACCAGAAGGGCCCACCACATCACCAGCAGCTCCTGCAAGACACAAGACAAGATGCATGATTATACCGCAGGCAGAGGGGTGTGGGGTTGGTGGGGGATGGTGGAGAAGGGGGTGTTTGGGAGGGGGGAGTAGAGGTGGTGGTGGTAGTGCAGCAGTGGTGTGATGGTGGTGTGGGGGTGGTGTGGGGGTGAGAGTGCTGTGTGGGGAGGGGGGTTATACACGTGTGAGGGGGGAACCGCAACTCAGCGGGGTCTCACTTCCTCGCCCAATGTCGACCTCTGCCTCGGCAACTGCCCTTTCTCAGGCCCGCCAACCACCTCCAGAGCCCTCTGCACTGCCGCGGTGAGTGGTCGCAAGTCCCGTGGTCCTCTTACAGTCTTCTCCGTTATGGGCAGCCTACCCAAGGGGGGCGGGGAACAGAAAACGGACAGTGTTAGACAGTCCAATGCATGCAGCCCAGGGGGTGGGTTGCTGATGGCTCTAGTGACCAGGGCACCTGGCCATAGCGACCGATATGGGTGGTGCCGGCATGTGGTGCAGGTTCAGCTGCCCTCTGTGTGGAGGAGGGATGGTGGGTTGTGGTTACATGTGTGGGTCAGGGATTGGTGCTCGGGGCACAGTGCTGACTACTCACCCTGGTCGCCCTGAGGAGGTCATGCTGTTCTTTACTGCACCGCAGGCAGGTCGGGTCTGTGTTGCTCACAGCGCTGACGACCTCTGTCACTGCACCCAGGCATGACAAATGGCGGCAGCTGGCAGCCTCCTTCCTGGGCTGGGGTACAGGGTCGCCCACCTATCTTCCACGGCATCGAGCAGGGTCTTGTGCTCACCGTCCATAAAACGGGGGGGGGTACTCTCCTCGCTGCCATCTTGTCGGCTGGGCTGGTGTGTGTGGGGATTGAAGTGTGTAAATGCGACTGCAGCTTGTCAGCCTCCTGAGCATCAATCGTGAAACTGGCGAATCCGGCACCATTTCCCATTGGAAACGATTGTGTCCCATGTGACGCCGGTGCTAGCTCCTTCACGGTCATTGAATCGGTCCAGTTTTGCTGTCGTAGAACTCCACGAATCCTGCCCCGGCATCAGCACAGCCTTACGAATGGAGAATTCCTCCGAAGAGGTCTCCACACTTCAGATAGAGATGGGAAGATTTTTTTCTCTCAGGTGGTTGAGTCTTTGAACTCTCTGCTCTGGAGAGTGGTGAAAGCTGGGAACATTTTTAAGGCAGAGGTAGGTAGATTCTTGATTAACAAGGAATCAAAGGTTAACGGAGACCGGTATGGAGTTGAGGTCACAATCAGATCAGCCATGATCTTTTGAATGGCGGAGTAGGCTCGAGGGGCCGAATGGCGTACTCCTGATCCTAATTCATATGTTCAAATGTACATGTCCATTACAAGCATACAATGAAAGCAATGCTGCCACATGAAAGATGACAGAGTAGACTATTGGCATGCTTTCTCTATCTTGACTATTCAATAGGAACCATGCAGTACCCAGCAGAATAGGCATCAAGATTCATGATGGTCAGATGCAAGCTTCACAACCTCGCCTTCACGAGGAGCCAGCTCTACTGTGAGGGGCTGAGGAGCAGGAGCCTGTGGGAGAAAAGGGAGTGGAGGAAAGAGAAGACAACTAAGACTGTCCAATTCTAGCCAGGCTGTTCACAAAGAGCTAATCGAGTGAGATACCCATAACTGCAATCTTAATTCTCATAACTGCCTGACACCATAAAATGAGGTCCTGGCTTCCTAGGCTGGTTTGCCCTGGTGGGTGAAGATGCAGGGGGCAGTCTAGAACCAGGGAACACAGTCTTTCAAGAAGAGATAGGCCCTTTAGGACGGGGTGAGAAGAATTTCTTCAGTCAAAGGGTGGTAAAACTTTGGAATTCTCTAGCCCAGAGTCACAGTCTTCGTAAGGCTGGTTCAGTTAAATTTCTGGTGAATGGCGGCTCTCAGGATGTTGATAGGGAGCATTCAATGATGATAATATTGTCGAATGTGAAGGGGAGATGGTTAGATTCCCGCTTGGTGGAGATGGTCATTTTTGCATGAATGATTCATGTCACTTTTCAGCTCCAGCCTTGTTGCATGCGGATACTGATACCGTATCTGAGACGAAGTGAATGATACTGAACACTGCAATCATCAGCGAACATCTCCACTTCTGACCTAATGTTGAAAGGAAGCTCACTGCAGGGGTGGCTCACCACCACCTGCTCAAAGCAGTTAGGGGTGTGCCATCAATTCTGGCTTTGCCAGCATGCCCACATCACACGACCGAATACATGTTTCTGAAGTTTTCAATTCTTTAGCATTGGAACCCTACCCTGAGCAATTCTTGCAGCAATTTCCCGGGGCTGAGATGATTGGACTCTAATTACCATTACGACCTTCCTTTGTGCTGGGCATGGCTCCAATGTGGAAAGTTTTCCCACAATTTCCATTGCATCAATTTTGTTAGTGTTCCTTGATGCTTCGCCCAGTCAAATGTTGCCTGTGTCAAGGGCAGACACTTTCACCTTAAATCTCAAATGAAGTACTTTTGTCCATCTTTCGACCGGCTGTAATGAGCTCTGGAGCTGTGTGGCCCTGGCAGAAATCAAACGGAGCAACGGTAAGCAGGTTATTTCTGAGTAAGTGCCATTTGATAGCACCGTCAATGACAATTTCCATCACTTTGCTGATGGTCAAGAGTAGGCTGATGAGGTGGTAGTTGGCCGGGTTGGATTTGTCCTGCTTTTTGTGGACAGGACATACCCGGGCAATATTTCACATTGCTGAGTGGATGCCAGTGTTGTAGCTGTACTGGAACAGCTTGGTTAGGGGTGGGGCAAGTTCTGGAGCACAAGCCTTCAGTGCAACAGCCGGGATGTTGTCAGGACCCACAGCGTTTGCTGTATCTAGTGCCTTCAGTAATTTCTTGATATCACTAGTATCTGTGATACTGGGAACCTCAGGGGGAGGCCACGAGGGATCTGACTGAAGATGGTGCTGAGATCCACCATCTTTGATGATGGGGATATTTGTGGAGTCCCCACCTCCAGTTAGTTTCATTGTCCAGCTCCAAACATGGTTGGACATGGGGGACTGCTGAGCTTTGATCTGATTCATTGGTTGCGGGATCCCTTAGCCCGGTGTTTATCTCAGGCCACTTCTGCTGTTTAACATACTGAGGTACCCTCAATAATGACACTTAGAGATTAAACTGTAAAGAAGGCTTTATTAGACTAATAACTATGCTAGAGCTAGAGACGAGAGCTGACTGTTACAGACCATGAGGTAGCCCTTATGTATGGCTCCCAGATGGGCGGAGCCAGAGGCGGAGTCCCCAGGGTTACAAGCCCGGACTTAAAGGGGACATCACCTTACATGATGATAAGGCAGTAACCATTCATCACACATACAAACATCGAAAGAAAGAGCAGGAGCCGGCTATTCAGCCCTTTGAGCCTGCTCCACAATTTATTAAGAGCGTGGCTGATCTGACAGTAACCTCAAATCTGCATCCTGCCTACCCCTGATAACCCCTGATAATCTGTCGCCCCTCGCTAACCAAGAATCTATTCACATCTACTTTAAAATATTCAAGGGGCTGGTTTAGCACACTGGGCTAAATCGCTGGCTTTCAAGGCAGGCCAGCAGCACGGTTCGATTCCCGTACCAGCCTCCCCAAACAGGCGCCGGAATGTGGCGACTAGGGGCTTTTCACAGTTACTTCATTGAAGCCTACTTGTGACAATAAGCAATTTTCATTTCATTTCATTTCAAGTATCTGCTTTCACCACCTTTTCACGAAGAGAGTTCCAAAGACACGCTTCATCTTTTAAATGGGAAACCCCTTAATTTTAAACAATAACTGCTCGCTCATCAACAACCTCACCATGTGGCCCTGTGTTGTAACTTCACCAGAGTGATACTGCATTAATAGTATACCTGGTGCACTTCTTATTGAACCAGTGCATTAGTCTGCTTCCGGATTGGGGGGGGTTACGGGTGTGTGGGACATGGCCAGAGGCACGGTGCTGCCGACTCACCCTGAGGAGGTTGCACAGATTTTTGCGGCACTGGTGGCCGGTCAGGACAGTGTTGCCCATGGCACTCACAGCCTCAGCCACCCATGCCCAGGCATGGCGAATGGCAGCATCTGGCAGCTTCCTTCCCGGGCCAGGGTACAGGGTCATCCGCCGCTCCTCCACCGCGTCCAAGAGATTCTCCAGCTCGGGCATCCGTAAACCTCGAGGCTGCTTTCCTCGCTGCCATCTTGTTGGCTGGGATGGTGTGTGTGGGGTGTGTGGAGATGCGGCTGCAGCTTGTCAACCTCCTGAGTGTTAATCGTGAAACCGGCGAATCCGGTACCATTTCTCATTGGAATCGATTGTGTTCCATGTGGCGTTGGTGCTAGCCCCTTAACGGTCGCTCAATCAGTCCAGGTGAGATGCCAGTTTTTCTGTTGTCCACGAATTCTGCATTGGCATCAACACTTCAGGCTGGATTCACCGATTTGGAGGCTAACGCCGGCGTGGGAACTGTGGCGTTTTACGATGGAAAAATTGGCACCGAACCCTGGCCGATCCTGCAACCGATGAGGGGCTAGCAGCCGTGCTGAGTAAAACTCGCAGCTCCCATGACAAAAACGGCTGGAGAATGGCCAGGTCCATGGCCGCGCCTGCGCACGACAACAACCAGCAGCGGTCACGCATAAAACATGGCGCCAGCCGTGCGCGGACCCGATCTGCCAAAAACTGCCCCCCTGGCCGCCCCCTGGCCTCCCCCCACCAGTCCCCCAGCCCTTGCGGAAGCCTCCCTGGCCAGTAGCACAGCTCCCGGCTGGCTGTGGCGCCGCTGGACACCGTCCGCAGCCGCCACGCCGATTCCCAGCAACTGAGACCACAAGTGAAGCACGCCTTGAGGAGCTCAGTCCATCGGCAGCAGTGAATCGCAGAGGCACCGGAGAATAGAGGGTCAAGCCCGTTAATGATATGCCAACGGTGCTTGAACGCCACGTGCCGATGACACATTTACGCCATTTTCGGGATGCCAAAAGATCCCGATTTGGCATCAGACCAGCGCCTACCACGATTTTGGCATCAGAGCAATTCTCCGTCCAATCGGGTTTTGCGATTTCGGCCTCGGCCGACGGCGAATCCAGCCCTTGTCTCAGAAATGGGGAATCCCACCGTCTGTCTTTTTAGAAGCACCTTTCCTGTTTCTAGCCAGTGAATTAAAAATCAGTTTTTGACATACACACAGCTTCATAACAGGTGACAGAGGAGAGCCATGAGCCAGGTGTACAGTGAATATTCCTTGTTACCCAGCAGTCAACTCCGATGGGGACTAAAGATGGCAGGTATGGCTAACTAGTGCAGGATAATTACATTGTGGCCACTGCCAAGATAGTGAGCATTTGCCAAGAGGAATGGTCACATGCCAACTGTTGCTGCATGGTTATGGAACACCACCCTGTTAACATGTGGAGACCACCTAGCTACTTGCGTGCAGTCCATTGCACTCGATACCAGCACCAGGCTTGGAAATCCATGGTGCTCCCTCCTCCTGCTTCTTTCTGATCAGCAAGAAAACAATGAAGTCCCCTCTCCAGGAAGAGGCTTCTTTCATATCCCTTATGCAGTGATGGACAGCAAACTGTGAGATGTTGCTGATGTCACCGGCCTGCACCTGGAAGAATCAACTATTGAAGAAGTTTGAGACCACAGTGACCTTGTGATGCACGATCAATTGCACAAAGACTAAAGTTAGGTACAACTGTGGCTTTATTGCAGTCAGATGTGTGGCCTCCTGCTGCAGCTGGCGAAATGGCAGGGCACTGGAGGTCATACATATTTATACAGTTCTCCCTGGGCGGAGCCAGCCGGCAGGAGCTACCGGTGAACCTGTAGTGCAGGTCCTACCTTACATCTCCTAATACAGTGGTTCACCACATTCACCCTGTAGCCACCTGGGTTGGCCACTTCCCGACTTAAAATGGAGATCCTCAAAGACTACAGGGAAATTCAGCCAACACAGGCAAAAACTAGCAAGTGCAGAAATCCTGTGTATTGGAACTTGCAAAAGCCCAGACAGCACTGAAACTCACAGCCATCTGCATACTAATGAGCGATCCCCGGGTACAATTAGAAACATTTAGTAAAACAAGGTCAAGCCAGACTCCTCGGCGCCAGCAGGAGTCAAGACAAAGGAAGGCCAAAGGACACTCAGGGACCGCCCAGCGATCAGGGAACAATTCGAGTATTGGAGAAATCGATCCAAGTGATCGGAGCGTAGTCCAAACACTTGGAACCCGATACGGGCACCGCCCCGAACGACGCAAAGCCCCTGGGGACTATAAAGTAAAGCACCCAAGTTCAAATCGGTCTTCTTGGCAGGGTCACTCAGCAGCGTGAAACAACCCTTGACAGTGACCTGCCTAGCTGCCGCATCAACCAAGTAAGTCTCCCGTCAACACACACTACGAGATAGGCGCTCTCAGCTACCAGTCCATACCAGGTTTTGAATCCTGCAAACTCAGATTGAATGAAAGGCCATTTGTTCCCCTGACCTGATGGGCCAGTTCCGAAGCTAAGTATAGGCCTTTTAGTGATAGAGAATAGTCTAGAAGGTAGAGTTTATGCATGAGTAGTGATTTACTGTGTATAATAAATGTGCTTTGATTTGAATCTTACTAATTTGGTGTGTTGAGTTATTGATCAGTACTTGAACTTGAACCTTGTGGCAGTATCATAAAGATACCTCGTGACTCTAGAGCAAAGGTTATAGAAACAGAGCAAATTCAGTAAAGACCCAACGGGCAACGAATTAAGAGCCAACCAAAGTTACCAACATATTACTGGCGACTCCGCCGGGACCCGACTTAGATGTGGCCTAACCACTCCGGGAGAACCCAAAATTTGAATTAGAATCCAATTGGGAACAGGAAAACCACAAGTGTTCAAGCAGTTCTGATCAATCCTCGTAATTCGGAAGTGTGTTAATGCATGCGTAACTAACAGGGCTATAAGGTAAAACTGATAGATTTTTGTTGCGACAATGTATTCCGGAAAATAGCGAAAGCCGTACCCGTAATTACAGCACCGCCTTAGTACCCCTTGTTCCAAATTTTAAGAGAGTATTTAGAGAGAAAAGAGGCCAATGCAGGCAATGCAACGCCTCATGAACCCTGAAGAATTCGTGGTCGCAGCGACCAGCAGGAGAGTAGGTCAGTGTCCCGTTTGGGAAGAAGAGATAGGAAATATCTCAAAGGGAAGGGATGGCCCCTTTGGAGTGAATTCTGTGATAATAAGGAAACAGGACCCGGGAGTATAGGACATACTTGCTGGAAGAACTTGTCAGAGATCCATAAGAAAAGCTTGGTAAAAGCTCGCAAGCCGATGGCAATCATGTCCTGTTTGGCACAATTGCGAGGCACAGAGGAGGTCGTTCGGATGCTCCGCAAAGAGATAGAGGAGGCACATCGAATGAGCAAGGTCGATGTTAGCGAGATCGAGAAAGAGAATATAGAATTAAGAAGGAAGTTGGCAGCAAAGGACGGAGAGGTGAATGATGCTAAGTGGGCACACCAGTCTTGTCTGGCACAATTGAGCAGCTTCCAAACCCAATACGAAAAGGCCTATCAGGACACGCAACGTGCAGTCCTGGTAAGAGAAGAGACAGAGAAACAGGTAGAGGCATTGCAAAGGCAGTGCAGCGATTTAAAGGCAGCGTTAAGAGCACTCCATGCTGCCACCACGGAGCACAGACAAAGCTCATTAGATCATGCGAAATGCAGGAAGCAGATTGCGGAACTGCAGTCTTTGCTTTCAGTGCGAAATGGGTTTCAGAGCACCTTTGGATCCCAATTAGATGAGGAAGACGGACCTGATTGGCAAGAATTAAATGAAACCGCACATAGGTATGTTCAGGGAACATGTGCGCAAGGAAAGCCCCAAAAGAGAAAAGCACACCAATCCCCCACAGAGCAGATAGATCAGGCACCCATGAATCCAGTCACGACCCATTGCACAGTCACATCAGAAGGAGACGCAGAATTCCTTTACACCACCACCTTAACCGTGACCCAATTATGGGACACGTGCAAAAAGATCACACTGTTCCTCCCCACATCAGACCCCCACCACTTCTTTGCTAGAGTGAAGCAGCAGGCGACCATGAACGGCCTGGATGAGCGTGAGCAAGTGAAGCTCACAGTTTTGAGTTTAGACCCTTCGGTCGTAGCAGCCCTTCCCGATCCACAGAATGTAGGAGGAGGCAACCTTGCAGAGATGCAGACAGCGATCCTAGACGCGATCGGTTACCACAGAGGTGACCCAGTAGAAGGCCTGAATAAGTGCAGGCAGAAGAAAACCGAACACCCCACAGCGTTTGCTGGACGCCTGTGGATTCATTTTACAGCAGTTTTTGGAACCTTAGAATGCGCCCATTTGTCCCAAGATGGTATGGCCAAATGGACCCACACCCTTATCTCCCATGCCACAGAGGCAGGACAAAAGGCCTGTACCAACTATGACCCCTCAGAAGAAGCGCACAATGAAAAGTGGGTTTTAAAAGGACTGTCCCGCACCTGGGAACAATCTGTCCAAAACAAACCCGTAATTAAGAAACCCGAATAACAGCAGGCAGTGGCGGATATCCACGCAGTTCCGATGCACCAGAACCCCGCATGGGTGAACAAAGGCAGGAACAGCCCCCCACAGAAACCACAGGAGTGTTACAACTGTGGACAATTAGGTCACTTTGCACGAGAGTGCAATGCCCCACGAAAGCCACAGAGAGCCCAGCAGACAGGCACTCTGAATAAGAATAGGACAGAGCCCACACATAGTGTGAGCACCCGTTCAGAGCAGACAGACATGAACGGAACTGACTGACGGTGTTCGGGCTCCCCCAGTTGGGTCTGCGACACCCTTTGGGATAGGTCCGGCCGACCAGTAGTTGCAGCAAAGATACGGGGGCAGCCCATCGAATTTCTCTGTGACACAGGAGGGTCCTGCACCACAATTAATTCCTCCACCATGTTCCAAAAAGATACGTGGCCCACTACAGCCACAATCACCCTCAGCAGCTTCACAGGCCACACACAGCACGGACACATCACAGCCCCTGGACCCATTCAAATTGGCAACATTACAACAAAACACCCCATAGTTTTAGTCGGTCTACCCCACACAGCAGGACACATTTTGGGCATTGATTTTATGAACTCCCACCACCTTTCATTTGATCCGGTAAACCAATGCGTTTGGAGAATGGCAAAATCCGCAAGAGCCCCCGCAACGCTCACAATAGGTGAATACGCAAACAAGATTAGCGCAGTCGGCGATTTCTGGTTTGACCCGACCACAATTAGCACAGACAA
Source organism: Scyliorhinus torazame (assembly GCF_047496885.1). Lineage (NCBI taxonomy): Eukaryota > Metazoa > Chordata > Chondrichthyes > Carcharhiniformes > Scyliorhinidae > Scyliorhinus > Scyliorhinus torazame. Next base: position 145,779,829 of record NC_092712.1, on the reverse strand, counting down.
GCAGGTTAGGGCAGTTCTGCAGAAGCACAGGACAGCATTCGTGACCCACAATCACGACTGTGGCCGGATGACTGGTTCCGTTCAAATCACAGGACCTGACCCTCGACCCCAAAAGCAATACGGATTTCCCCAGGAGGCAGAGGGAGAAATCTCAAAAGTTATCGATAGCTTATTAGAGCAGGGCATACTTAGATCAGTAGCCTCTACTAATAATGCCCCGATTTGGCCAGTGAGAAAGTCCGATAGAACATGGTGACTGACCATCGATTACCGGGAACTCAACAAAGTCACCCCTACAGCAGCCCCCACGGTAGCCACAAGTCCCGAGACCATGCTCAAACAGGGACTCAACTCACGATATTTTGCGGTTTTGGACGTCAGTAACGGATTCTGGTCCATTCCATTGGCAAAAGCGTGCCAATACAAATTTGCCTTCACTTTTAAAGGTCAGCAGTACACGTGGACATGCCTTCCACAAGGATTCCACAACTCCCCCTCCATTTTCCACCGACAGCTGGCAAATGGATTATCAAAATTTTCTCGCCCCGAATGTCTGGTCCAGTATGTGGACAACCTATTACTGCAGACAGACACAAAGGCAGAGCGCATCTTGCTTCTGTCCGAACTCCTGGAACTCCTACAGCAAATTGGATGCAAAGTAAACCCCAAAAAGGCCCAAATTTTGGAAAACAAAGTGATGTATTTGGGTATGATTGTCACGCATGGTAAACGCGAGATCGAGCACAAAAGAATTGACTTGATTGCCAAATTGCCCCTTCCCCAGAATGTTTCAGCCCTCCGGTCGTTTTTAGGACTGGTTGGCTACTGCCGAAACCATATTGACGGTTTCGCCACCAAAGCAGCACCCCTCTCGGAACTCCTAAAGAAAGGAGCCCTTTGGGAATGGCTTCCGCAGCATACGGATGCTGTGGATGCTTTGAAAAGAGCCCTCATTGCAGCCCCCGCACTACAGGTTCAAGACCCGCTTTCCCCCTATGCTATAGAGATAGCTAGCACAGACCGCACCCTTTCGGCCGTGCTCCTCCAGGAACGGCACAAACAGTTAAGACCCATGGCTTACGCCTCCAGACTTTTAGATCCTGTGGAGCAGGGATTTTCGGCCTGTGAAAGGCACCTGCTCGCAGTTTTCTGGGCGGTTCAGTATTTTTCCTACATAACCGGACTAAACCCCATCACAATCCTCACAGAACACCCCCCCACCCAACTTTTACTAGAAGGACAACTTAAGGACGGTACAGTAAGCCAGATTAGAGCAGCCAGATGGACCCTTCTTTTGCAGGGACGGGACATCACTGTTAAAAAGACCAAGACCCACACTTTCCTAGCCGACAACCTTCAGTACCCAGGCACCCGCCAAGAATGTGAAATCATCTCACCGCACCACAACACAGGCCCCTTGATCGCAAAAACACCCCCCAAAAAGATAGGTAGTTCACCCCAGAGCCCCCAGCACACAGACACGTGCGAACCCTTCAGGATATATGTGGGTGGTTCTTCCACTGTATTAGATGGGAAGCACATTACAGGATGCGGCATTTATGTCGAGGACGTGCAGGGCGCGCCCTAGAAGAAATCTCCTGAAAACGACCAGGACACTTAGGCACGCAGGCAGCAGAACTAGCAGCTATTGCGTACATTGTGGATCACCCAGATTCCTTCCCCAGCCCAGCAGACATATACTCGGACAGCCTCTCTCTCTGCAACAGCCTTAAAGAATTCCTACCCTTGTGGAAAGCAAGAGGATTTGTTTCCGCAGACGGAAAACCCCTCCCTTCAGCCCCATTGCTCTGCCACATTTTAGAGAAAACACAGGACAGGGCATTTGGAATTGTTAAAGTTCGAAGTCACCACCGTTCCTCCCAACCTGGAAATGTAAAAGCCAACGCACCGGCTAAAGCAGGTTCCAGGCATGGATATTTTTGGACACCCCCCCAAAAGCGCCCCAGTGAATGCAGTTCAGGTCTCACAGACTAATATCGAGGATTTAGTGCAAGCCCAGAAGCAAGATAGCAATCTCAGGAAGATTTTGAAAGGAAAATTTCCAGCACCTTACGTTAGATTTAAAAATGCACTGACCACACATGACGGTGTGGTGCTAAAAGTCACCCTTTATGTGGTTCCTGAACAGGACAGGAATCAGCTTATTTGTTTGTTCCATGACAGTCATGGGCATCAGGGAATTGATCCCACCACAGCCCACCTCAGGCAGCTCTGCTGGTGGCCAAGTTTAAAAGAAGATGTAACGCACTACGTTGAGAATTGCCTTATCTGTGCCCAAAACAATCCGGACAGATACGCAAAGAAAGCTCAGCTTAGCCACACCCACCCCGTTAACGGCTCCTGGACTAACCTCCAGATCGATTTTATAGGACCATTGCCCCCTTGCAGGAATGGTTACAAATACGTATTAGTCGTCATAGACACTTTTACGAAATGGGTAGAGGCATTCCCATCCAGAACGAACACGGCAAAGACCACATCAAGATCTTAACCCACCACATCTTTACGAGATGGGGACTCCCCCGCAGCATTGAATCCGACCAAGGTTCCCATTTTACGGGACGTGTCATGAAGAACGTCCTCACGATATTTGGCATTACCCAAAAGTTCCACATCGCATACCACCCCCAGTCAAGTGGTATCGTGGAGCGAATGAATCGGACCCTAAAAGCAACCCTCAGGAAAATGGTCCAACAAAACAGCACCACTTGAGATTCAGTCCTCCCTTTTGCGCTGATGTTTTTGAGAAATACTGTTTCGACATCCACAGGATACACCCCACACACTCTCATGACCGGACACCCCATGAAAGGCACAGAATTTTTATTAGGACTTGACTTGACCAGCCCCGAAGTGACGGCCCTCACACACGAGAATGCAGTCAAACAGTTAGTCGAAAATGTAAAAACGGCTCAGCTAGCAGCCGCAGTAAGATTAGGCACTAGAAAGAAACAGAGCAAGGCCTGTTTCGACAAGACAGTGCATGCGACTGAGTTTGAAGTAGCACAGCAGGTCATGCTCTCCATTTACAACCCCAGCACATTCCTGTCACCGAAGTCTTCGGGTCCGTACTCCATTGCGGACAAAGTAAGCCCCTCCGTGTATAAAATTAAGTACCCCAATGGAAAGACTGCGTGGTTCCATATTAACCAGCTTAAGGCATATGGCCCACAGTCTAACCACACACACCATGTCATGCTCGACACAGCAGACCACACCCCGCCCACACCCAACGTATCCCTCCCCTCCCCCAACACGTCCACCCACCCACGGACTCGCCCTCGACTCCACCCCTGAACTCTAGACTCCGCCCCGGAACGCCCACAGACAGCAGCAGCAGAGACAGTGACTGTGACACAGACAATAGCCACAGCTCGCCTCCCTACTATCCCCATGCAACAAGACCCACACCCAGTGAATCTGAATATGATTCTAGTGATCCCTTCCTGATCACATTCCTCAACAAACCCCACCAAAGACCACCGCTCTACGATGATGACCCCGACTCCATCCCCACAGAATTAGACGCCACCTTTTGGCACCAGGATAATTCATACAGGCTCGCCCGAAACGACGAGATGGACCCCAAATCGCACCATGCAGCTTTATCAACCCTTATCCATTCCAGAGTATGGCATCCGGGAGAAGAGGACGACTTTGAGTCTGACTCCCAAAACGAGAACCCCTTTACGACCCTGTTCTCACCTGATAACTGAGGTGTCCAGATGATGTTTTAAAAAGGAACCGCTTGGGAGAAACGGTATCCTTTCTGATGGAACCTGCAGCATGTTGTTTAATGTTGTTTGTTAGTGTTATTGTTAAGTGTTGTTTGTACACTCGGAGGTTCCACGGCCACACGCTATATTTGTCGGCAGAAACCTGTGAAAACTTGCCAGCACGCTTTTCGGCAGAAACCGCTGAGAGCTCGCCAGCCCCCGTTCATAACTGCTCTTCTGGTTCGACGGTAGAACCTTTACAGCAACCCCCCCCGATGATTACATTTTTTGCCCGTTCTTGCCGGTTGCTCAGGCAGTGGAGAAACGGCATTGGTCTCCGCCCTGCCTGAGGATCCCCCCCTCTGGTCAGCTACACTCGGGTAGAGCACATACGGCATTGATCACCGTCCTACCCGGGGATTCCATCCAAATCTTACCCGTCACGGCCCATACGCACCTTATTTTGGCACTCTTGGTTCAAAAAGTTTTGTTTTGTTTTCGGGCAACCCTTAGGTTGCCAGCCCTATGCTATTTACATCCTCAAACACTCGGATGGTAAATGACACAGGCTGCGAGACGGCTCGCAGTATGGCAGTATTTTCTTAGATGTCTAGTCCAAATTTTCGTTTAAAAAAAAATGAGGGAGTCACACACGGTGACAAATTATAAAGGGAAATTGGCACTACAAGCCAGAGATGCTAACACACAAGATATTAACCAAGATAGTAACAGAAACTATGCTTGATCCACAGAATTCCAGAAGCTCCAGGAAGAGAGAAGAAACGGAAAGGAAGAGACGAAAAGGAAAGAAGACAACAATGAAGATGTCATACGTGTTTTTCGTCGTTATTGTAATTTGTATCCGGTTCCGCATGAATGCGAACCCCCTGACCCCTACCACACAGGCCGTGAATGATTCCCACCCCTACCATACACTACACCCTGAAATAGTTAACCCCGAGATAGTCACCGACACACCATCATGGTGTGATACGTTCATAACCTGGTATTCACTATCATACGTAATAGAATCCCTACTAGTATTGGCGATACTCTGCAGCATCGTGCAGACTATCCGCATGAGGAAATGGCGAAGGAGAGCCTACCGCTCTCGCACCCCGGTATACAGGATAAGATCCCCTATTTTTGGTTATCACCAGGACCCCGAACCCCTTGATCTACAATAAAGGACATTTGTGTTGCATCTTTTGTAAATAAATGTGTTTTGTTTAAGAAATGTGTTTCGTTTACAACAGAAATATTGTACACCTCTGTGCTTGACTGCCAAGCCAGAGGAAAAATGTGAATGCTGCTATTATTTTTGTATTGTTAGGAAGTTAATATGATTGAATGTTTGAGTGAGTGTAGTGAAAAAGAGATAGTTAGAGGTACCGTTTTTTTTGTTGTAATGCATGTCCCGGTCTGACATAGCACCACTTAAAATTGTTAGTTAAAACATTTTCATAGGACTTCCGGGTGCGGCGATGACCAGCTGAGTCGCACGTTTCGACAGCTCCCTGTGAAACGGACTTTTGGGCTCTTGATAGGAGCCCCAACGGCAATTTTGACGGCTAAAAACACTGTGCGGTAAACCAGAAGGGAATCCCCCCTGGATACGGATGGAAAAAGGAGAGGGAAGTGGCCAGATTGCAGTGGATCCTTTAGAACAGCGGCAAGGAAGGCAAGCAAAAACCAAGATGGCGTCGGAAGGTGGCAGTTTAACATGGGGCCCTGAACAACAAGAGTTCTTGAAATGCTGTGTGGAAGAGATCAAAAAGGAAATGAAGAAAGAGCTGTTGGCCCCGATACTACAGGCAATCGAAGGGCTAAAGGAGGAACAAAAGACCCAGGAGCGGGAGCTTCGGGTCGTGAAGGCAAAGGCAGCCGAGAATGAGGACGATATACAGGGCCTGGTGGTGAAGACGGAGACGCAGGAGGCACATCAGAAACGATGTGTGGAAAGGTTGGAGGCACTGGAAAACAACGCAAGGAGGAACAACCTGAGGATTCTTGGTCTTCCTGAAGGTGTGGAGGGAGCGGACGTCGGGGCATATGTGAGCACGATGCTGCACTCGTTAATGGGAGCGGAGGCCCCGGCGGGTCCGTTGGAGGTGGAGGGAGCATACCGAGTGATGGCGCGAGGACCGAGAGCAGGAGAAATTCCCAGAGCCATAGTGGTGAGATTCCTCCGTTTTAAGGATAGAGAAATGGTCCTTAGATGGGCGAAGAAAACTCGGAGCAGTAAATGGGAGAACGCGGTGATCCGCGTTTATCAAGACTGGAGTGCGGAGGTGGCGAGAAGGAGGGCGAGCTTTAATCGGGCCAAGGCGGTGCTTCATAAAAAGAAGATAAAATTTGGAATGCTGCAACCGGCAAGACTGTGGGTCACATATCGAGAGAGGCACCACTACTTTGAGACGGCGGATGAAGCGTGGACTTTTATTGTGGAAGAAAAACTGGAATGAGCGGGTTATTAAAAAGAACGTTCGAACAAAGCGGTGGGGAGAATGTGGGGGGCAAAGAGGGGTTTTATGTACTAATCCTGCGATGTGGTAACTTTTCTCTCTCCCACAGGTGGTGATGGGGGGAGGAGGGGAGGTGGAGGAGATGGGGCGTTGGCCATTGGGGGCGGGGCCAAGGGAGAAGCGCGGGCTTGGTTCCCGCGCTATGATAATCATGGCGGGAATAGAGAAGCAGGAAGGAGGGGGCATCGCACGGTGCGAGCCGAGGTCACGGGGGGAAGCCGAGGTCAGCCAGAGTTTGCTGACTTCTGGGAGCAACATGGGGGGAGTAATTACGCTAGCGGGGGATCTAGCGGGGGGGGGTGGGAGGGGGGAATTACTGGGTTGCTGCTGCTGGGGAGAGGGGGGAGCTGGTATGGGAGAGGATGGGCGGGGGGGCACCGCCTGGGGGAGATACAGCTGCGTGGGAACCGGGTGAGGAGCTGGAAAAAGGTGATGGCTAATCGACAAGGAGGGGGGGGTAGGAAGCCCCCCAACTCGGCTGATCACGTGGAACGTGAGAGGGCTGAACGGGCCGATAAAGAGGGCACGGGTACTCGCACACCTTAAGAAACTTAAGGCAGGTGTGGTTATGTTACAGGAAACGCACCTGAAACTGATAGACCAGGTTAGGCTACGCAAAGGATGGGTGGGGCAGGTGTTTCATTCGGGGCTAGATGCGAAAAACAGGGGGGTGGCTATATTAGTGGGGAAGCGGGTAATGTTCGAGGCAAAGACTATAGTGGCGGATAACGGGGGCAGATACGTGATGGTGAGTGGCAAACTACAGGGGGAGACGGTGGTTTTGGTAAACGTATATGCCCCGAACTGGGATGATGCCAATTTTATGAGGCGGATGCTAGGACGCATTCCGGACCTAGAGATGGGAAAGCTGATAATGGGGGGAGATTTTAATACGGTGTTGGAACCAGGGCTGGATAGGTCGAAGTCCAGGACTGGAAGGAGGCCGGCAGCAGCCAAGGTACTTAAAGATTTTATGGAGCAGATGGGAGGTGTAGACCCGTGGAGATTTAGCAGACCTAGGAGTAAGGAGTTCTCGTTTTTCTCCTATGTCCATAAAGTCTACTCGCGAATAGACTTTTTTGTGCTGGGTAGGGCATTGATCCCGAAGGTGAGGGGAACGGAGTATACGGCTATAGCCATTTCGGATCACGCTCCACACTGGGTGGACTTGGAGATAGGGGAGGAAACAGGAGGGCGCCCAGCCTGGAGAATGGACATGGGACTAATGGCAGATGAGGGGGTGTGTCTAAGGGTGAGGGGGTGCATTGAAAAGTACTTGGAACTCAATGATAATGGGGAGGTCCAGGTGGGAGTGGTCTGGGAGGCGTTGAAGGCGGTGGTTAGAGGGGAGCTGATATCAATAAGGGCACATAAAGGGAAGCAGGAGAGTAAGGAACGGGAGCGGTTGCTGCAAGAACTTTTGAGGGTGGACAGACAATATGCGGAAGCACCGGAGGAGGGACTGTACAGGGAAAGGCAAAGGCTACATGTAGAATTTGACTTGCTGACTACAGGCACTGCAGAGGCACAATGGAGGAAGGCACAGGGTGTACAGTACGAATATGGGGAGAAGGCGAGCAGGTTGCTGGCACACCAATTGAGGAAAAGGGGAGCAGCGAGGGAAATAGGGGGAGTGAGGGATGAGGAAGGAGAGATGGAGCGGGGAGCGGAGAGAGTGAATGGAGTGTTCAAGACATTTTATAAAAAATTATATGAAGCTCAACCCCCGGATGGGAGGGAGAGAATGATGGGCTTCTTGGATCGGCTGGAATTTCCCAAGGTGGAAGAGCAGGAAAGGGTGGGACTGGGAGCACAGATCGAGGTAGAAGAAGTGGTGAAAGGAATTAGGAGCATGCAGGCGGGAAAGGCCCCGGGACCGGATGGATTCCCAGTCGAATTCTATAGAAAATATGTGGACTTGCTCGCCCCGGTATTGACGAGGACCTTTAATGAGGCAAAGGAAAGGGGACAACTGCCCCCGACTATGTCTGAAGCAACGATATCGCTTCTCTTAAAGAAGGAAAAGGACCCGCTACAATGCGGGTCCTATAGACCTATTTCCCTCCTAAATGTAGATGCCAAGGTCCTGGCCAAGGTAATGGCAATGAGAATAGAGGAATGTGTCCCGGGGGTGGTCCACGAGGACCAAACTGGGTTTGTGAAGGGGAGACAGCTGAAGACGAATATACGGAGGTTGTTAGGGGTAATGATGATGGCCCCACCAGAGGGAGAAACGGAGATAGTAGTGGCGATGGATGCCGAGAAAGCATTTGATAGAGTGGAGTGGGATTATTTGTGGGAGGTGTTGAGGAGATTTGGTTTTGGAGAGGGGTATGTTAGATGGGTGCAGCTGTTGTATAGGGCCCCAGTGGCGAGCGTGGTCACGAATGGACGGGGATCTGCATATTTTCGGCTCCATAGAGGGACAAGGCAGGGATGCCCTCTGTCCCCATTATTGTTTGCACTGGCGATTGAGCCCCTGGCGATAGCGTTGAGGGGTTCCAAGAAGTGGAGGGGAGTACTTAGGGGAGGAGAAGAGCACCGGGTATCTTTGTATGCGGACGATTTGCTACTATACGTGGCGGACCCGGCGGAGGGGATGCCAGAAATAATGCGGATACTTGGGGAGTTTGGGGATTTTTCAGGGTATAAATTGAACATGGGGAAAAGTGAGTTGTTTGTGGTGCATCCAGGGGAGCAGAGTAGAGAAATAGAGGACCTACCGTTGAGGAAGGTAACAAGGGACTTTCGTTACCTGGGGATCCAGATAGCTAAGAATTGGGGCACATTGCATAGGTTAAATTTAACGCGGTTGGTGGAACAGATGGAGGAGGATTTCAAGAGATGGGATATGGTATCCCTGTCAATGGCAGGGAGGGTGCAGGCGGTTAAGATGGTGGTCCTCCCGAGATTCCTCTTTGTGTTTCAGTGCCTCCCGGTGGTGATTACGAAGGCTTTTTTTAAAAGGATTGAAAAGAGCATCATGGGTTTTGTGTGGGCCGGGAAGACCCCGAGAGTGAGGAAGGGATTCTTACAGCGTAGCAGGGATAGGGGGGGGCGGGCACTACCGAGCCTAAGTGAGTATTATTGGGCCGCTAATATTTCAATGGTGAGTAAGTGGATGGGAGAGGAGGAGGGAGCGGCGTGGAAGAGATTAGAGAGGGCGTCCTGTAGGGGGACTAGCCTACAGGCTATGGTGACAGCCCCATTGCCGTTCTCACCGAGGAACTACACCACAAGCCCGGTGGTGGTGGCTACACTGAAGATTTGGGGACAGTGGAGACGGCATAGGGGAAAGACTGGAGCCTTGGGGGGGTCCCCGATAAGAAACAACCATAGGTTTGCCCCGGGGGGAATGGATGGGGGATATGGAATGTGGCAAAGAGCAGGAATAACGCAACTGAAAGATCTGTTTGTGGATGGGAAGTTCGCGAGTCTGGGAGCGCTGACCGAGAAATATGGGTTGCCCCAAGGGAATGCATTCAGGTATATGCAACTGAGGGCTTTTGCGAGGCAACAGGTGAGGGAATTCCCGCAGCTCCCGACACAAGAGGTGCAGGACAGAGTGATCTCAAAGACATGGGTGGGGGATGGTAAGGTGTCAGATATATATAGGGAAATGAGGGACGAAGGGGAGACTATGGTAGATGAACTAAAAGGGAAATGGGAAGAAGAGCTGGGGGAGGAGATCGAGGAGGGGCTGTGGGCAGATGCCCTAAGCAGGGTAAACTCGTCGTCCTCGTGTGCCAGGCTAAGCCTGATTCAGTTTAAGGTATTACACAGGGCACATATGACTGGAGCACGGCTCAGTAAATTTTTTGGGGTGGAGGGTAGGTGTGCGAGGTGCTCGAGAAGCCCAGCGAATCATACCCATATGTTTTGGTCATGCCCGGCACTACAGGGGTTTTGGATGGGGGTGACAAAGGTGCTTTCAAAAGTAGTAGGAGTCCGGGTCGAACCAAGCTGGGGGTTGGCTATATTTGGGGTTGCACAAGAGCCGGGAGTGCAGGAGGCGAGAGAGGCCGATGTTTTGGCCTTTGCGTCCCTAGTAGCCCGGCGCAGGATATTGCTAATGTGGAAAGAAGCCAAGCCCCCGGGGGTGGAGACCTGGATAAATGACATGGCGGGGTTTATAAAGCTAGAGCGGATTAAGTTCGTCCTAAGGGGGTCGGCTCAAGGGTTCACCAGGCGGTGGCAACCGTTCGTCGAATACCTCGCAGAAAGATAGACGGAATGGGAAAAAGGCAGCAGCAGCAGCCCAGGACCGGGGGGGGGGGGGGGGGGAGGGGGGAGGAACCAGAAGGACTCTCAGGGTTGTTAATATATACTGTATAGTATGTATAGGTCGTTGCTACAGATAATTATATATTGGACTGTTAAAGTATATTTTTGGAGAGTGTTACTTGTGACAAGGCAGTTGCCAATTAGGGCTAGTTTTCATTTTTGTTATTTATTATTTATTCATTTTTTGTTTATAAAATAGGTCATTGTTATTTGTGTTGTTATAATATTGTGTAAAGGATGCACAATGTACTGTGTTGGTTGACCAAAAATTTTCAATAAAATATTTAATAAAAAAAAAACATTTTCATACATAGTTATGGCCAGTGTCGAGACCATGGAAGAGTGCTCGCTGGGTCAGGAAGTGAAACAACGCAGTTATGTGATCCTTCACGCTTCGCGTTAGGGATCACAAGGAGGAAGTGTAGCCACCTGGGTTGGCCACTTCCCGACTTAAAATGGAGGTCCGCAAAGACTACAGGGAAATTCAGCCAACACAGACAAAAACTAGCAAGTGCAGAAATCCTGTGTATTAGAACTTGCAAAAGCCCAGACAGCACTGAAACGCACAGCCATCTGCATACTAATGACCGATCCCCGGGAACAATTAGAAACATTTAGTAAAATAAGGTCAAGCCAGACACCTCGGCGCCAGCAGGAGCCAAGACAAAGGAAGGCCAACGGACACTCAGGGACCGCCCAGCGATCAGGGAACAACTCCAGTATTGGAGAAATTGATCCAAGTGATCGGAACGTAGTCCAATCACTTGGAACCAGATACGGGCTCCGCCCCGAACGGCGCAAAGCCCCTGGGGACTGTAAAGTAAAGCCCCCAAGTACAAATCGGTCTTCTTGGCAGGGTCACTCAGCAACCCGAATCAACCCTTGAGAGTGAACTGCCTAAGCTGCCGCATCAACCAAGTAAGTCTCCAGTCAACACACGCTACGAGATAGGCGCTCCTAGCTACCAGTCCATACCAGCTTTTGAATCCTGCAGACTCAGATCGAATGAAAGGCCATTTGTTCCCCTGACCTGGTGGGCCATTTCCGAAGCTAAGTAGAGGTCTTTTAGTGATAGAGAATAGTCTAGAAAGTAGAGTTTATGTATGAGTAGTGATTTACTGTATATAATAAATGTGTTTTGATTTTTAATCTTACTAATTGGTGTGTTGAGTTATTGATCAGTACTTGAACTTGAACCTCGTGGCGGTATCATAAAGATACCTGGCGACTCTAGAGCAAATGTTATAGAAACAGAGCAAATTCAGTAAAGACCCAACGGGCAACGAATTAAGAGCCAACCAAAGTTAGCAACAGCTCCCTGTTAAAAATGAATCCGGCGGGGGTGACGTGAAACTATATGCAATTAGTGCAATTATGTACAGTGGTAGGGAAAGAAAAGTCCATGTTGACGGTCCGGAGTCCGTCAAAGGTTCAGCCGGTCCGGTGCTTTGGTGCTTCGTTGGGAGCGGCATAATGGTGGTGGCGAAGTCGGTGGTGGAGGTGGCACCGATGGCGGTGGTGGCGGTGATGATGTTGGTCAGTCATCGGGGAACTCCGGGAGCGTGCAGAAGTCCTCTTCATCCTCTTGTGCGGAAAAGGGGAGGGGGGGGTGGCCTGATGGGGTCAATATTGGCGGCGTGGTGGGAGGTGGGGGGGGGGGGGGCGCATTGGTTGGGTGGGTGTGTTGGGTGGAACCTGACGGTGCCAGGACCCTGAGTGAGACAGTATCTTGGTGGTCGTCGGGGAACTCAAGTTAGGCATATTGAGGGTTGGCGTGGAGCAGGTGAACCCTCTCCACCAAGGGGTCCGCCTTGTGGAGTCGGACGTGCCTACGGAGAAGGACCGTTCCTGGAGCAGCGAGCCAAGTCGGGAGCGACACCCTGGATTTGTCTTCCTGGGGAAGGTAAAAACATGTTCATGGGGTGTGTTATTAGTGGCGGTGCACAGTAGTGACTGGATGGAGTGTAGAGCGTCAGGGAGGACCTCTTGCCAGCGAGAGGCTGGGAGGTTCGTGGACCGTAGGGCCAGCTGGACAGCCCTCCAAACTGTCCCATTCTCCCGTTCTACTTGTCCGTTTCCCCGGGGGTTGTAGCTAGTCGTCCTGCTGGAGGCTATACCCCTGCTGAGCAGGAACTGATGCAGCTGATCCCTCATGAATGAGGATCCCCTGTCACTGTGGATGTAGGCGGGGAAACCGAACAGAGCGAAGATGGTGCTGAGGGCCTAGATGATGGTGGCAGACGTCATATCGGGGCATGGGATGGCAAAGGGGAATCTGGAGTACTCATCGACCACACTGAGAATGTATGTGTTACGGTCGGTGGAGGGGAGGGGCCCTTTGCAATCCACGCTGAGGCTTTCAAAGGGGCAGGAAGCCTTCACCAGGCGCGCACGGTCCGGCCGGTAGAAGTGCGGCTTGCACTCCGCACAGACCTGGCAGTCCCTGGTGACTGTCCTTACTTCCTCGACGGAGTAGGGCAGATTGCGAGCTTTGACCAGATGGTACAATCGAGTGACCCCCGGGTGACAAAGCCTGTCATGTAGGGTCAGGAGTTGGTCCACTTGTGCGCTGGCACATGTACCTTGGGAGAGGGGGTCTGGGGGCTCGTTGAGTTTACCGGGGCGATACAAGATTTCGTAATTATAGGTGGAGTGGTCGATTCTCCACCGCAAGATTTTATCATTTTGATCTTGCCCCGCTGTGTGTTATTGAACATGAAGGCTACCGACCGTTGGTCCGTAAGGAGAGTGAATCTCTCACCGGCCAGGTAATGCCTCCAATGCCGCACCGCTTCAACGATAGCTTGGGTCTCCTTCTCGACGGATGAGAGTTGAATTTCAGAGGCATGAAAGGTGCGGGAAAAGAATGCCATGGGCCTGCCTGCCTGGTTTAGAATGCTGGCAAGGGTGACGTCTGAAGCGTCGCTTACTGCTTGGAAAGGCAGTGACTTGTCCACTGCGCGCATCCCGGCCTTGGCGATGTCTGCTCTGATGCGGGCGAAAGCATGTTGTGCCTCGGCCGCAAGGGGGAATTGGGTGGACTGGATGAGTGGGCGGGCCTTGTCCGCATAATTTGGGCCCCACTGAGCAAACCTTATCGGGTTCTTTGAGAAGGTGACTGAACAGGTAGACGAGGGTAGAGCAGTTGATGTGGTGTATATGGATTTCAGTAAAGCGTTTGATAAGGTTCCCCACGGTAGGCTATTGCAGAAAATATGGAGGCTGGGGATTGAGGGTGATTTAGAGATGTGGATCAGAAATTGGCTAGCTGAAAGAAGACAGAGGGTGGTGGTTGATGGGAAATGTTCAGAATGGAGTTCAGTTAAAAGTGGCGTACCACAAGGATCTGTTCTGGGGCTGTTGCTGTTTGTCATTTTTATCAATGACCTAGAGGAGGGCGCAGAAGGATGGGTGAGTAAATTTGCAGACGACACTAAAGTCGGTGGTGTTGTCGACAGTGCGGAAGGATGTAGCAGGTTACAGAGGGACATAGATAAGCTGCAGAACTGGGCTGAGAGGTGGCAAATGGAGTTTAATGTAGAGAAGTGTGAGGTGATTCACTTTGGAAGGAATAACAGGAATGCGGAATATTTGGCTAATGGTAAAGTTCTTGGAAGTGTGGATGAGCAGAGGGATCTAGGTGTCCATGTACATAGATCCCTGAAAGTTGCCACCCAGGTTGATAGGGTTGTGAAGAAGGCCTATGGAGTGTTGGCCTTTATTGGTAGAGGGATTGAGTTCCGGAGTCATGAGGTCATGTTGCAGCTGTACAGAACTCTGGTACGGCCGCATTTGGAGTATTGCGTACAGTTCTGGTCACCGCATTATAGGAAGGACGTGGAAGCTTTGGAGCGGGTGCAGAGGAGATTTACCAGGATGTTGCCGGGTATGGAGGGAAAATCTTATGAGGAAAGGCTGATGGACTTGAGGTTGTTTTCGTTAGAGAGAAGAAGGTTAAGAGGAGACTTAATAGAGGCATACAAAATGATCAGGGGGTTAGATAGGGTGGACAGTGAGAGCCTTCTCCCGCGGATGGAAATGGCTAGCACGAGGGGACATAGCTTTAAACTGAGGGGTAATAGATATAGGACAGAGGTCAGAGGTAGGTTCTTTACACAAAGAGTGGTGAGGCCGTGGAATGCCCTACCTGCAACAGTAGTGAACTCGCCAACATTGAGGGCATTTAAAAGTTTATTGGATAAGCATATGGATGATAATGGCATAGTGTAGGTTAGATGGCTTTTGTTTCGGTGCAACATCGTGGGCCGAAGGGCCTGTACTGCGCTGTATCGTTCTATGTTCTATGTTCTATGAGCGTAGTAGGAAAAGAACGCCAGGCAGCGTTTGAGGGCCTTGGGGCAGTGGGCGAGGGGAAGTTCCATGAGGGGGCGCATGCGCTCGGGGTCGGGCATGAGAAGTCCGTTTTGGACTATATAGCCGAGAATGGCTAACCGGGTTGTGCTGACACACTTTGTTGTAGGTCAGGTTGAGAAGAGTGGCAGTGCGGAGGAATTTATCGAGGTTGGCATCGTGGTCCTGCTGATCATGGTCGCAGATGGTGACCAAGGATAAGAGTGGTCCTAGGATGAATGTGCTAAATTGGGGGAAGGCTTATTATAACAATATTAGGCGGGAACTGAAGAACATAGATTGGGGGTGGATGTTTGAGGGCAAATCAACATCTGACATGTGGGAGGCTTTCAAGTGGAAGTTGAAAGGAATTCAGGACCGGCATGTTCCTGTGAGGAAGAAGGATAAATACGGCAATTTTCGGGAACCTTGGATGACAAGAGATATTGTAGGCCTCGTCAAAAAGAAAAAGGAGCCATTTGTCAGGGCTAAAAGGCTGGGAACAGACGAAGCCTGCGTGGAATATAAGGAAAGTAGGAAGGAACTTAAGCAAGGAGTCAGGAGGGCTAGAAGGGGTCACGAAAAGTCATTGGCAAATAGGGTTAAGGAAAATCCCAAGGCTTTTTACACGTACATAAAAAGCAAGAGGGTAGCCAGGGAAAGGGTTGGCCCACTGAAGGATAGGCAAGGGAATCTATGTGTGGAGCCAGAGGAAATGGGCGAGGTACTAAATGAATACTTTGCATCAGTATTCACCAAAGAGAAGAAATTGGTAGATGTTGAGTCTGGAGAAGGGTGTGCAGATAGCCTGGGTCACATTGAGATCCAAAAAGACGAGGTGTTGGGTGTCTTAAAAAATATTAAGGTAGATAAGTCCCCAGGGCCTGATGGGATCTACCCCAGAATACTGAAGGAGGTTGGAGCGGAAATTGCTGAGGCCTTGACAGAAATCTTTGGATCCTCGTTGTCTTCAGGGGATGTCACGTAGGACTGGAGAATAGCCAATGTTGTTCCTCTGTTTAAGAAGGGTAGCAAGGATAATCCCGGGAACTACAGGCCGGTGAGCCTTACTTCAGTGGTAGGGAAATTACTGGAGAGAATTCTTCGAGACAGGATCTACTCCCATTTGGAAGCAAATGGACGTATTAGTGAGAGGCAGCACGGTTTTGTGAAGGGGAGGTCGTGTCTCACTAACTTGATAGAGTTTTTCGAGGAGGTCACTAAGATGATTGATGCAGGTAGGGCAGTGGATGTTGTCTATATGGACTTCAGTAAGGCCTTTGACAAGGTCCCTCATGGTAGACTAGTACAAAAGGTGAAGTCACACGGGATCAGGGGTGAGCTGGCAAGATGGATACAGAACTGGCTAGGCCATAGAAGGCAGAGAGTAGCAATGGAAGGATGCTTTTCTCATTGGAGGGCTGTGACCAGTGGTGTTCCACAGGGATCAGTGCTGGGACCTTTGCTCTTTGTAGTATATATAAATGATTTGGAGGAAAATGTAACTGGTCTGATTAGTAAGTTTGCAGACGACACAAAGGTTGGTGGAATTGCGGATAGCGATGAGGACTGTTGGAGGATACAGCAGGATTTAGATTGTTTGGAGACTTGGGCGGAGAGATGGCAGATGGAGTTTAATCCGGACAAATGTGAGGTAATGCATTTTGGAAGGTCTAATGCAAGTAGGGAATATACAGTGAATGGTAGAACCCTCAAGAGTATTGAAAGTCAAAGAGATCTAGGAGTACAGGTCCACAGGTCATTGAAAGGGGCAACACAGGTGGAGAAGGTAGTCAAGAAGGCATACGGCATGCTTGCCTTCATTGGCCGGGGCATTGAGTATAAGAATTGGCAAGTCATGTTGCAGCTGTATAGAACCTTAGTTAGGCCACACTTCGAGTATAGTGTTCAATTCTGGTCGCCACGCTACCAGAAGGATGTGGAGGCTTTAGAGAGGGTGCAGAAGAGATTTACCAGAATGTTGCCTGGTATGGAGGGCATTAGCTATGAGGAGCGGTTGAATAAACTCGGTTTGTTCTCACTGGAACGAAGGAGGTTGAGGGGAGACCTGATAGAGGTATACAAAATTATGAGGGGCATAGACAGAGTGGATAGTCAGAGGCTTTTCCCCAGGGTAGAGGGGTCAATTACTAGGGGGCATAGGTTTAAGGTGAGAGGGGCAAGGTTTAGAGTAGATGTACGAGGCAAGTTTTTTACGCAGAGGGTAGTGGGTGCCTGGAACTCGCTACCGGAGGAGGTGGTGGAAGCAGGGACGATAGTGACATTTAAGGGGCATCTTGACAAATACATGAATAGGATGGGAATAGAGGGATACGGACCCAGGAAGTATAGAAGATTGTAGTTTAGTCGGGCAGCATGGTCGGCATGGGCTTGGAGGGCCGAAGGGCCTGTTCCTGTGCTGTACATTTCTTTGTTCTTTGTTCTATTATCTAAGTACAGAAAGGTGGTCCTCAAACCGTACTGGTCGATCATTCGGTCCATCTCTCTTTGGAAGACCGAGACCCCATTTGTGACACCGAAAGGGACCCTAAGGAAGTTGTAGAGGCGACCGTCCACCTCGAAGACAGTGTATGGCCGGTCCGACTTCCAGATGGGGAGCTGATGGTTGGCAGATATCAGGTCAATTGCTGAGGAGGTCATCGGCGGGGACCAGGAGGGGCAGGAAGGAGTAAAAAGGTGGGCAGCGCGGCGGGAGAGGTACGATTGTACGTTACAGGATGCGACCGTCATGGAGAGCGCCAAGGTTTTCGTCTCCGCCAGTTCGAGCGTGGCCCCTTCCAGGAATCGCTCTCGGATGAGGTCCGACGCAATCCCCGTCACGAAGGCATCCCGCATGAGGAGATTCGAGTGTTCGGCGGCCGTGACGGCCTGGCAGTCACAGTCCCGGATGAGTGGGATTAGGGCCCGCCAGAAGTCTTCGATGGACTCACCAGGTAGTTGCGAGCGGATGGCAAGTACATGCCTGGCGAAGAGCGTGTTCGTCTTCTGCGCATAGTGTTCTTTGAGGAGTTCCATTGCTTTTGTGTAATTCGTGGCATCTTGGATCAATGGGAACACGCTCAGTCTGGAGTACAGGACATTTATCTTCTGAGCCTCCGTTGGCGCGGGGTCCGCCGCGTTGATGTAAACCTCGAAACATGCTAGCCAGTGAGCAAAGTCTTTCCTGCCATTGGGCGAGTGCGGATCCAGCTGCAGGTGATCGGGCTTAATTCGAATATCGATTCTGTGGTCTTTGTGCAATTGATCGTGCATCAATTTTTTACAGTCAGATGTGTGGCCTCCTGCTGCAGCTGGCGAAATCTGACTGTAATAATTTGATGCACGATCAATTGCACAAAGACTAAAGTTGGGTACAACTGTGGCTTTATTACAGTCAGAGGTGTGGCCTCCTGTTGCAGCTGGCGAAATGGCAGGGCACTGGAGGTCATACATATGTATACAGTTCTCCGTGGGCGGAGCCAGCTGGCAGGAGCTACCAGTGAACCTGTAGTGCAGGTCCTACCTTACATCTCCTATTACAGTGGTTCACCACACCTTGACAGCCACTCGCAACACCATCTTCGCCCGGCCCTGAAGGTTGGGTTGTAGGAGGTGGCACAATTCAGTCAGTAACTCCTTGGTGAAATGCAGGTGGCACAGACACTGCTCAGGGTGGAGATGGAAGTAGGAGAAATGTCCCATAAAGACACCGGGTGGAGAGCCACCTTCTCTTTCTGTGCACTGTTTTCCCCCCTGTTGCCATTTCTCCATTTTCAAACCATCTTGCAGTCCAAGGAGAACTGCAATGATAGCCCTCATTACTGAAGTAGACCTTCTCGTGACAGGCCTTTCAACTCCTCGAATCTCCTCGTTAAGATCCAGCACCGTTTCCTGAAAATCTCATCTTTAGAAATTTCCAATAATGCAGAACATACAAACCAAAAAATATACAAGTCAGAAGCACCTCACCTGGAATTTGGATAATTGGGCCTGTAAATGACATTAGTGGGAGGTTCTTTGTGCAGCTCATCACATTTTCAGCTGGGAGTGAGGCCATTAATGGGGGTCTGTGTGATCCAAGATGGCAAATTGTGTGCCAAATCAGCATTGGAGACTGTTTGGTGTCACAATTCGCTGTCCATTCTGCATGCTTCCATCATATGCACGGCACACTCATGCTCATGGCCTTTCCGTCGGGCCCTACCAAGTGGGCCATACCAGAAGTAGCTGAACGCATTCCGGCCAACAAACCTGGGTTCAGAGCTTCTGGAACATGGCACTAATGATGCTACAGAGCTGAATTTAGTGGCCTAATTTGCTCCTTTCATGTTTTTGAAGGAAACAGCCATCAGAGGATGATTAAAACTTGTATCAAATTAAATTTTAAAAAGCAGGTCAATCCACAATACCTAGTAATTACTTGGACTGAATACAGTTATTTCTTTTTGATGCTCCTTGATGTCCTTCGGCTCAGGTACTAGCCTCCCCGAACAGGCGCCGGAATGTGGCGACTAGGGGCTTTTCACAGTAACTTCATTTGAAGCCTACTTGTGACAATAAGCGATTTTCATTTCATTTCATTCATTTTTCATTTCATTTCAGGTGAAGCAGCAATCAGCATTGTGAGTGTTTCTAGTAAGGAAAATATGGCATTAATCATTGTAGAAATGTACAGCCATCTTTTGAAATACTTACAAAGAAGAAAAGCTAATATTCTTTCAGGCCTCTCAGATTAAATAGGGAAGGGAAGGAAGAAATTGCCAATATATATCCAAGATATTTTAAGAAGAGGCAAGTACAATTCCACATTATGTTTTAAGTACACTTATGCACAGAAAGAAATTACTCTGTGTTGCAGTTAATGCACGTTAATTGTCAGTGTCAAGCATTGATCATCTCCGTTCGTTGTGCACTCAAAATTCTGACTTTATTCTTCTGCCCATCTGCAAGGCACTGATGAGGATTTTCATCCCAACTCCTGAATGTGGAGAACAATCACTTCAAACAAACATTTTAGATTTGCGTGGAGACAACACAGGATTGTAAAATTAACTTGAGAATAAGCGAATGTGTTGTGTTACAGTAGCCTGAATACGTCATGTGGCAGAAGAGAAACCGGAGGAAGGGAAAAGGCCATTCAAAGATGCACATATAGGTTGGGTAAGGACACTCACGTTACACTCACGTTCATGGTGTGGGAGAGCATGCTATCAGTGAAGAACAAAGACTTTGCAGCACCAAGCGTCTTCAGCTGTTTCTTGATATCATGTGGAGTGAATTGTGTTGGCTGATGGCTGACATCTGTGATCCTGGGAACCTCTGGAGGAGACCGAGATGGATCATCCACTTGGCACTTCTGGCTGAAGATTGTTGCGAGTGCTTCAGACGTGTCTTCTGAACATATGTGCTGGGCTCCTCCATCATTGGGGATGGGGATATTTGTAGAGCCTCCTCCTCCAGTGAGTTGTTTGACTGTCCACCACCGGGACTTCCGGTTGCGGCTATGCAGAGCTAAGTCACACGTTCGGCAGCTCCCGCTTGGAACGGACTTTTGGGATCTTTTCAGGGCCCCCAACGGCATTTTTCCGACATTTCCCGGTGTGGGAAAAAGACTGCAACATTCCCTCGATGGTGTATGGCTTGGACCAGGAGCGGGGCGACTAAACAAGTGGTGGTGAAGCCAAAGAAAGTGCGAGGGAAGAAGAGCAAGATGGCGGCAGGCAGGGACCAGGCAGCATGGATGCAGTGGGCGCAGGAGCAGCAGGAGGTTATCCAGAGCTGCTTCAGGGAGCTCAAAGCGGACCTGCTGGAGCCGATGAAGGCTTCTATTGATAAGCTGCTGGAGACCCAGACGGCCCAGGGTGTGGCGATCTGCGAGGTCCGACAAAAGATCTCAGATAACGAGGATGAGATCTTAGGCCTGGCGGTAAAGGTGGAGGCGCCCGAGGCGCTCCACAAGAAATGGCAGGAATGGTTCGAGGAGATGGAGAATCGGTCGAGGCGGGAGAATCTGCGGATCCTGGGCCTCCTGGAGGGGCTGGAGGGGTCGGACGTGGGGGCCTATGTGGTCACCATGCTAAACTCGCTGATGGGAGCGGGGTCCTTCCAGGGGACCCTGCTGGTATGGTCAAGGGGGAGCTGGAGCGAGTAGAAAGGGTAGACAGGAGGTACACGGAGGTGCCGGAGGAGGGACTGTTGAGGGAGAGGCGTAGCCCCCAGGCCGAATTCGACCTGTTGACCACCAGGAAGGCGGAGGCGCAGTGGAGGAAGGCCCAGGGGGCGATTTATGAATATGGGGAAAAGGCAAGTCGGATGCTGGCGCATCAGCTTCGGAAGCGGGATGCAGCTAGCGAGATCGGGGCAGTTAAGAATAGGGGAGGGAGTGTGGTGCGGAGTGGGGTTGGCATCAATGGGGTTTTCAGGAATTTTTATGAGGAATTGTATCGGTCCGAGCCCCCACTGGAGGAGGGATGGATGGGCCGCTTTCTGGACCAACTGAGGTTCCCGAAGGTGAAGGAGGGACTGGTGGTGGGATTAGGGGCCCCATTTGGGCTGGAGGAGCTGGCCAAAGGGATAGGGAGCATACAGGCGGGGAAGGCACCAGAGCCGGACGGTTTCCCGGTCGAATTTTACAAAAAATATGTGGACCTGTTGGGCCCGTTGCTGGTTAGGTCCTTGAATGGGGCAAGGGAGAGGGAGCTTTGCCCCCGACGATGTCCCGGGCACTGATCTTCTTGATCCTGAAGCGGGACAAGGATCGCCTGCAGTGTGGGTCTTACGGGCCGATTTTGTTGTTAAATGTAGATGCCAAGGTGCTAGCGAAGGTCTTAGCCACGAGAATTGAGGATGGGGTGCCGCAGGTCATCCAAGAAGACCAGACGGGGTTCAGGAAGGGGAGGAAGTTGATCGCGAATGTGCGGAGGCTCCTGAACGTTATCATGATGCCGGCGAGGGATGGGGAGGCGGAGATAGTGGCGGCGATGGTTGCTGAGAAGGCCTTCGATAGGGTAGAGTGGGGATACTTGTGGGAGGTGCTGAAGAGGTTCGGGTTTGGGGAGGGGTTCGTCAGGTGGGTTAGGCTGTTGTACAAGGTCCCGAGGGCGAGTGTGGCCACGAACAAGAGGAGGTCTGAGTACATATAGACCATATAGAACACTACAGCGCAGTACAGGCCCTTCGGCCCTCGATGTTGCGCCGACCTGTGAAACCACTCTAAAACCCATCTGCACTATTCCCTTATCGTCCATATATCTATCCAATGACCATTTGAATGCCCTTAGTGTTGGCGAGTCCACTACTGTTGCAGGCAGGGCATTCCACGCCCTTACTACTCTCTGAGTAAAGAACCTACCTCTGACATCTGTCCTATATCTATCTCCCCTCAATTTAAAGCTATGTCCCCTCATGCTAGACATCACCATCTGAGGAAAAAGGTTCTCACTGTCCACCCTATCCAATCCTCTGATCATCTTGTATGCCTCAATTAAGTCACCTCTTAATCTTCTTCTCTCTAACGAAAACAGCCTCAGGTCCCTCAGTCTTTCCTCATAAGATTTTCCCTCCATACCAGGCAACATTCTGGTAAATCTCCTCTGCACCCTTTCCAATGCTTCCACATCCTTCCTATAATGCGGCGACCAGAATTGCACGCAATACTCCAAATGCGGCCGCACCAGAGTTTTGTACAGCTGCAACATGACCTCATGGCTCCGAAACTCAATCCCTCTACCAATAAAGGCTAACACACCGTACACCTTCTTAACAACCCTCTCAACCTGGGTGGCAACTTTCAGGGATCTATGTACATGGACACCGAGATCTCTCTGCTCATCCACACTGCCAAGAATCTTATCATTTGCCCAGTACTCTGTCTTCCTGTTATACCTTCCAAAATGAATCACCTCACACTTTTCTGCATTAAACTCCATTTGCCACCTCTCAGCCCAGCGCTACAGCTTATCTATGTCCCTCTGTAACTTGTGTCATCCTTCCGCACTGTCCACAACTCCACCGACTTTAGTGTCATCTGCAAATTTACTCACCCATCCTTCTACGCCCTCCTCCAGGTCATTTATAAAAATGACAAACAGCAGTGGCCCCAAAACAGATCCTTGTGGTACACCACTAGTAAATGGACTCCAGTCTGAACATTTCCCATCAACCACCACCTTTTGTCTTCTTCCAGCTAGCCAATTTCTGATCCAAACTGCTAAATCATCCTGAATCCCATGCCTCCGTGCAGTAGCCTACCGTGAGGAACCTTATCAAACGCTTTACTGAAATCCATATACACCACACCAACTGCTTTACCCTCATCCACCTGTTTGGTCACCTTCTCAAAGAACTCAATAAGCTTTGTGAGGCACGACCTACCCTTCACAAAACCGTGTTGACTATCTCTAATCAAATTATTCCTTTCCGGATGATTATACATCCTATCTCTTATAAACCTTTCCAAGATTTTGCCCACAACAGAAGTAAGGCTCACTGGTCTATAGTTACCGGGGTTGTCTCTACTCCCCTTCTTGAACAAGAGGACATTTGCGATCCTCCAGTCTTCTGGCACTATTCCTGTAGGCAAAGATGACTTAAAGATCAAAGCCAAAGGCTCAGCAATTTCCTCCCTAGCTTCCCAGAGAATCCTAGGATAAATCCCATCTGGCCAGGGGACTTATCTATTTTCACACTTTCCAGAATTGCTAACACCTCCTCCTTATGAACCTCAAGCACTTCTAGTCTAGTAGCCTGAATCTCAGTATTCTCCTTCACAACATTTTATTTTTCCTGTGTGAATACTGACGAGAAATATTCATTTAGCACCTCTCCTATCCCCTCGGACTCCAAGCACAACTTCCCACTACTGTCCTTGACTGGCCCTACTCTTACCCTAGTCATTCGTTTATTCCTGACATATCTACAGAAAGCTTTAGGGTTATCCTTGATCCTACCTGCCAAAGACTTCTCATGTCCCCTCCTGTACTTCGGGTTGCATCGAGGGACGAGGCAGGGGTGTCCCCTGTCCCCCCTGCTCTTCGCACTGGCGATTGAACCCCTGGCTATGGCATTGAGCGAGTCGAGGAATTGGAGGGGGCTGGTGCGGGGTGGGGAGGAGCATAGGATGTCGCTCTATGCGGACGACTTGCTGCTATATATGGCGGACCCGGTGTGGGGAATGCCGAAGGTAATGAGGATCCTCAGGGAGTTCGGGGATTTCTCAGGGTACAAGCTCAACATGGGGAAGAGCGAGTTGTTCGTGGTTCACCCAGGGGACCAGGAGAGGGGGATTGGCGAGCTTCCACTAAAAAGGGCAGGTATTTGGGGGTCCAGGTGGCCAGGATCTGGGGGGCCCTGCATAGACTTAATTTCACGAGGCTGGTGGAGCAAATGGAGGAGGAGTTGCCGCTGTCCCTGGCGGGTAGGGTGCAGTCTGTCAAGATGACGGTGCTCCCAAGGATTTTGTTCCTGTTCCAGTGCCTCCCCATTCTTATCCCGAATGCCTTCTTTAGGCGGGTCAACAGGAGCATAACGGGGTCTGTGTGGGCGCGAGGGACTCCGAGGGTGAGAAGGCAGTTCCTGGAGCAGAGTAGGAATGGGGGGGAGGGGCTGGCAATGCCCAACCTCTGTGGGTACTACTAGGCCGCCAATGCGGCGATGGTGCGCAAGTGGGTGATGGACGGGGAGGGGATGATGGAAGAGGTTGGAGATGGTGTCTTGTGAGGGTACGAGTCTGGAGGCGCTGGCAACGGCGCCGCTGCCGCTCCCTCCAATGAGGTATACCACGAGCCCGGTGATGGCGGCTACACTCAAAATTTGGGGGCAATGGAGGCGGCACAGCGGGGAAGTGGGGGCCTCGGTGTGGACCCCGATATGGGGGAACCACCGGTTTGTCCCAGGGAGAATAGATGGAGGGTTTTCGGGGTGGCACAGGGCAGGGATAAGAAGATTGGAGGACCTGTTGATGGACGGGAATTTCGCGAGCCTGGGTGAGCTGGAGGAGAAGTACGGGCACCCCCCGGGAAACACCTTTAGGTATCTACAGGTAAGGGCGTTTGCCAGGCGGCAAGTGGTGGAATTCCCGCTGCTGCCGCCACGCACGGTACAGGACAGGGTGCTCTCGGGGGGGTGAGTTGGAGAGGGGAAGATTTTGGCAACATACCAGGTGATGCAGGAGGAGGAGGAGGCCTCGGTGGAGGAGCTGAAAGGTAAGTGGGAGGAGGAGTTGGGGGAGGAGATCAAGGAGAGGACGTGGGCAGATGCCCTAGGGAGGGTGAACTCTTCCTCTTTGTGCGTGAGGCTCAGCCTCATACAGTTTAAGGTGCTGCACAGGGCACGCATGACCGGGACAAGGATGAGCCGTTTTTTGGGGGGTGAGGACAGGTGTGTTAGGTGCTCAGGGAGCCCAACAAATCACACCCATATGTTCTGGGTATGCCCAGCGCTGGAGGAATTTTGGAAGGACGTAGCGAGGACAGTGTCGAGGGTGGTAGGATCCAGGGTCAAACCGGGCTGGGGGCTCGCAATATTTGGTGTTGCAGAGGAGCCGGGAGTGCAGGGGGCGAAAGAGGCCATTATTCTGGCCTTTGCGTCCCTGGAAGCCCGGCGAAGGATTCTTCTTCAGTGGAAGGATGCAAGGCCCCCAAGCGTGGAATCCTAGATCAACGATATGACGGGGTTTATTAAGTTGGAGAGGGTGAAATTTGCCTAGAGGGGATCGGTGCAAGGGGTTTTCAGGCGGTGGCAACCGTTCTTAGACTTCCTGGCAGAACGGTAGACAATGGTTAGCAGCAGCAGCAACCCGGGGGGGGGGGGGCTGCTATTATATTTTTGTTTGTCTATACTGGGGGATCTGAGGGGGTGTATATATTTGCTATGTTTGCTATGTGTTTCGGCGGGTGTTAATTTATTATTTATATATAGGGGGAGGGGGGCACTGGGGTGTTTTGTTTTGTTTTGTATTTAAGTCTATTGGATTCCTTTTACATTTTGTTGTTGATATTTTGCGAAAACTTTAATAAAAGTTATTTTTTTTAAAAACTGTCCACCACCATTCATGGTTGGATATCAATACTGTGGCTACCGGAGCAGGTCAAAGGCTAGGACTCCTACAGCGAGTAACTCACCTCCTGATCCTCCTGAAGCCTGTCCACTATCTACAATGCACAAGTCAGGAGTGTAATGGAATAATCTCCGCTTGCCTGGATGAGTGCAGCTCCAACAACACTCAAGAAGTTCAACATCACCCAGGGCAAAGCAGCCGCTTGATTGCTCCCCCTCCACAAATATTCAATCCCTCCACCACCGCCAAACAGTGGCAGCCGTGTGTACCGTCTACAAGATACACTGCAGTAACCCACCAAGATTCCTTCGACACCTCCTTCAAACCTACGACTACTACCATCTAGAAGGACAAGAGCAGCAGATACCTCGGACCCCCACCACATAGCGGTCTCCTCTAAGGCACTCACCACCCTGATTTGTAAATATATCGCTGTTCTTTCACTGTCGCTGAGGCAACATCCGTGAAATTCTTCCCTAACAGCACAATGGGTATACCTACACCTCAGGGAGTGCAACGGTTTAAGAAAGCAACTCACCACCACCTTCTAGAGGGCAACAAGGGATGAGCAATACATTTTGGCATAACCAGCGACACCCACATCCCATTAATGAATAAAAATATATATATGCTGGGCCATGAGGTTGCAGATTGTGGGTGAATACAATTCTGCTGCTGCTGACAGTTCCAGCGCCTCATGGATGCTCAGTCTTGAGTTGCTAAATCTGTCTGAAGTCTATCCCATTTACCATGGTGGTAGGGCCACACAACACAATAGAGGGTATCCTCAATGTGAAGACAGGACTTGGTCTCCACAAGGACTGTGTGGTGGTCATTTCTACTGATACTGTCATGGACAGATGCATCTGCAGCAGGCAGGTTGGTGAGGATAAGGTCAAGTATGTTTTTCCCTCTTGCTGGTTCCCTCACCACCTGCTGCAGTCCCAGTCTAGCAGCTATATCCTTTAGGACCCGGCTAGCTCGGTCTGTGGTGGTACTATCGAGCCACTCTTGGTGATGGACATTGAAGGCCCCCACCCAGAGCATATTCTGTGCCCTTGCCACCCTCAGCCCTTCCTCCAAGTGCTGTTCAACATGGAGGAGTAGTGATTCATCAGTTGATGGTGGATGGTACGTGGTAATCAGCAGGAGATTTCCTTGCCCATGTTTAACCTGAAGCCAATCGACTTCATGGGACAGAGTCGATGTTGAGGCCTCCCAGGGTAACTGCCTCCCGACTGTATCCCACTGTGCCACCATGAAACAGGACATACCCAGGAATGGTGAAAGTGGTGTCTGGGACATTGTCTGTAAGGTATGATTCTGTGAGCATGATTATGTCAGGCTGTTGCTTACCGTGTCCCACAATCGATGGGACCATCCGTTCCAGAAGCCCATCTGGACTGCAGCTAGTTCCTGGGGTCGGCCCACCCTCTGACCTTCTGTCTCCTCAGGTGTTCCTATCTCCACCTGTGTACTGGGGCATGTGTGTGGTGCACACTAGATAGTGTCCATGAGCCCCTTCACTAAATTGGCCAACCAAGGTGAGTGTCTCTGAGATGATGGAGGTTGTTGGTGTCAGCTGTGATGGGAAGTCAGTGTCATCCCCAGACTGGTGCTCCGGGGGTGTCTCGGGATGCGGGTCGAGGGCTCCCGTCCGTGTCGGTTTCGTCGTCATCACTGGTCGACATACGGGGTTCTGGTTGTGGCTGGGGTCGAGGGCAGGGGACACCATAAGGGCCCGCGCCATCACCAGCAGCTCCTGCAAGACCCAAGGCAAGACGCATGATTGCATCACGGGCTGGGGTGGGGGGTGGGGTGGGGGGATGTGTGGGGAGAGGATGTAGGAGTGGTGGTGGAGAGGGGTTTGGGGGGTGGTATGGTGGGGGTGGTGTTGGGGGGAGTGACACACATGGCATGAGGAACCGCAACTCAGTGGGGTCCCACCTCCTCACCAGATGCCGACCTGGGTCCTGGCAACTGCCTTTCCTCGGGCCTTCCGACCACGTCCAGTGCCCCCAGTTCTGCTCCGGTGAGGGGCCGCAGGCCCAGCGTTTCCCCTCCAGTCTTCTCCTACTGTCAGCGGTTGTGTACGGCCATCTCCTGGGGACGGGTGGAAGAAGGGGTGGTGGGGAACAGACAATGCACAGTGTTAGACATTCCGACACATGCAGCTCAAGGGGTGGGTAGCTGGTAGCTTCAGTGGCCAGGGCATCCGCCATGGCGGCCAGTATGGATTGCGGCATGTGGTGCAGGGTGGGGTTTTGGCTATCCTACATGTGCGGGGAGATGGGGTTACGGGTGAGTGGGATGGGGGCTAGTGTCAGGGGCACAGTAATGCCTACTCACCCTGGCCATCCTGAGGAGGTTGTGCGCTTTCTTTCGGCACTGCTGGCCAATCCTCGTACTGTTGCCCATGGTGCTGACGACCTCTGCCACCTGCACCCAGGCCCGGTGAATGGCGGTGGCTGGTAGCCTCCTTTCCACCCCAGGGTACAGGGTTGCCTATCTCTCCTCCATGGCATCCAGCAGCGCCTCCAGTTCCATGTCGGTAAATCCCGGTGCCGTGCATCTTGCTGCCATCTTGATTGGCTGAGGTGATGTGTGTGAGGAGTGAAGTGTGTATATGCGGCTGCAGCTTATCAGCCTCCTGAGAGTCAATCCCGAATCCAGCACCCTTTTTCATTGGAATCGATTGTGTTCCACGTGGCGTCGTTGCTAGTCCTTAATAATCGATGAAGTGGTCCAGGTGCGGTGCCAGTTTTGCTGTCATGGAACTCCACTAATCCTGCCCTAGCATCAACACTTTGTCTCAGGAATATAGAATCCGCTGCAAGTGTTTCAGGTCTGGAATGCACTGCCTGGAAGAGTAGTGAAGGCAGGTTCAATCGAGGCCTCCTTCTGCACTGTAAATTCTATAATTCTATGATTCTATGAGGCATTCGATAGGGCAAGATGATTATTTGAATAGAAACAATGTGCAGAGGTATTGGCAAAAGGCGGGAAAATGGTATGAAGTCATAATGCTCATTCGGGGAGCAGGTGCAGACATGATGGGTCGAAGAGCCTCCTTCCACACCGTAACAATTCTGTGATTCTGTTTGATGGAGAACTCATGGGGAGTCCAAAACTAGAGGTTATGAATATAAGTTAATCACTCGGAAATACAATTGGGATTTCAGGAGAAATTTCTTCAATCAGAGAGTAATGAGAATTTGGAACGTGGTACCATATGGAGCGGTTGAAGCAAATAAATATCTACACTTCAGGTTAGGCAAGTACATGAGGGAGAAAAAAGTAGAAGGATATGTTTAAAGGGTGAAAATAAATAAGTGGGAAGAGGTTCTAATGGTCATCAGGCAAAGAGTGGCACCTTGATGCTGAACTTCAGATTACCATTGGTCGATAGGAAAAGCTTGATGTTTTTGACTTTTCCACCCTCTCCCTTGAAAGATCTCCTTCTTTGCAACATGCTGCATGATCCACAAAGTTGCTCTTCAATTGGGCTTCACGCGAAACCAATATTAATGAGGGTGTGTGAGCTGTAGCTCGACAGATGAAGAAAGAAAGTCACATAAAGGGCAGGATTTCCCACGTTTTTCAGTGGCGGCTCGCCATTGCCGGTGGCAGGATCAACTGGTCCCATCGCTGTCAACAGGGTTTCCCCCTGTCATCACCACATCAAAAGCAGCTAAGAGCTTTTTGCTGTTAAAAAGAGGAAGTGAAAGCACTTGGATACTTTTGATGTGATGTCAATCACAGCGAGAATGCTTATAAACATTGTTGGCAGCATCAAAACAGGGTTCTTGAGATGCATTCAAACATGAAGGGAAAACAGATCAACAATACACCAAGCATCTGTCTCTGCAGTAATAAAACTGTCAATCACTGGCTAATACAATGTATTGTTTTTTTTAAATTTAGAATACCCAATTAATTTTTTTGCAATGTATTGTGTGAAATTGAATGGAAGATTTGCATTTCAATGGATTTGAAGCCCTCTGAGGTGTACTTGACTTTCAAGGAAACCTCTGACACTTGTAACAGCTGCTGCTTTGCGCACTTTTGTCTGCGATAGTAGATATTAGGGAAGGGTAAGTGAAAATGCAATGATCTTTCACTGTACTGCTTGGACTGCTCTTCAGTTTCAGGAAGAGGAGACTGATGGAGGTCTCCGATGGGGGTCTCTGATGGGGAATCTGAAGGGGGCGACTGATGGGGGTCCTAGTTGGGGAGTCTCTGATGGGGGTCTCTGTTTGAGTGTCCCTTTTGATGGGTCCGATAGGGGTCTCGGTTGGGAGGTCTCTGAATCGAAATCTGATGTGGGTCTCTGATGGGAGTCTCAGTTAGAGTTTCTGATGGGGGGCCTGATGGGCATTTATTGGGCGGTTTCTGATGGGGGTCTTTGATGGGGATTTCTTTTGGGGGTTTGTGATGTGGTCTCTGATGATGGTCTCTGATAGTGGGGTTTGATGGGGGTTGGGGGTCAGATGGGAGGTACTGATGGAGGAAAGGAGGGCGTTTGTGGGGAGGGTTGCATGGTTGTGGGGGTGGGGGGGAGGATGCCTCTATTTCTCAGTGGGAGGCAGGATTTGCATTGTGGGGGCGAGCCCCCCCCCCCCCCCCCCCCCCCCCCGCTGGACCTCAGTAATGGGCCACGCGCACAAAATGACGGTCCAATACCGGGATTCTGACAAAATCAGGCAAACTCTTCTCCATGCATAAATTAGCATGGTCAAGGAGAGGGGATCACATCTGGGCACCGCTCCTAGTTCCTGCGGCGACTAGTAGCGAGTCGTCACTGGCAGGAGGACTTAGCAATTAGAACGGAGAGTCCAGCCCCTTATTTTCACAAGTAACCTTGTTTATTATTTTTGAGATGCCTGCAGCCATCCAGCACTCTGCCTCAGTGGATATATTTCAGATGTGTGCTCTAATAGGAACAAAAGTGCTGCATCACATCTATCCTTTGTAGTGTCTATTTTCCAACAGGGTAATGTTAAGAAATTTCCCCTTCTTCTGTCCAATGGCTTGGAGAACAATTATACTGCTTTCACTAAACTTGGGATCTGCATGTTCTTTACTATCCAATACAAAGTATGTGCTACATTATTCTACTGAACCACTGGGAAAGCCCCACTTAAGACAGTTTTAAAAATATAAATATCTTATAAATGATGTATGCATAAAGCAAATGAATAGAATTGTAAGTACTTCCTCATAGAAAATCCTTCCTCTTCAGGAATGAATTGAAAGTTTTCTCTGACCAGCTGCTGCAAACTACATGAGGGAAAAATCTCGGCCCTGGAATAAGTAAACCCAAAGTACAATTGATATTTGGCTTTGGGCCTTATTTAAATGAGACCATTGAGTTGGTCATCTGGTTAGTGTCTTCAATCAGCTGATGAACCCCTCAGGTGGACAAATATGGAGGGATTGAAGCATTGGTCAGCACGACAGTGGAGCTGTTTTCTGACATACATGAAGCTGCCTGAGAACTTGAGTCTTATTCAGCTCTTGCATTCTACTATCTGCAACATGAGGCATCACATAAATTTACACAGGATTGTTAACTTTGTAAACACACATGGAAAGCTGGTAATGCTTTATGTAGTTTTTATTTTTTATATGTATCTGCTTTAATTATCTGCATTGTGGATAGCATAATTGCTTCACAGCTCTTGGGTCCCAGGTTCGATTCCGGCTTGGGTCACTGTCTGTACGGAGTCTGCACATCCCCCCCGTGTGTGTGTGGGTTTCCTCCGGGTGCTCCGGTTTCTTCCCACAGTCCAAAGATGTGCAGGTTAGGTGGGATTGGCCATGATAAATTGCCTTTAGTGTCCAAAATTGCCCTTAGTGTTGGGTGGGGTTACTGGGTTATGGGGATAGGATGGAGGTGTGGACCTTGGGTAGGGTGCTCTTTCCAAGAGCCGGTGCAGACTCGATGGGCCGAATGGCCTCCTTCTGCACTGTAAATTCTATGAAATTTCTTGGTAAGCCATACCTTCCAATCTTGTGTTTTCTGAGCTGCAAATGATCATTGTTGTCTCAAGACAGAAGAAAAGCCCAGAAAAGAAAGAATCCTAATGTTTCCACCTCTCCCTTTACAAATGATGGAAAAGAAACTGCATGCAAAGGATCCATAAGTTGTAAATCCAACTGTAGATCATTCAATATCTGGAACTATTCTTGTTGAACACCTCAAAAACAAAATACTTGAAGAAAGTACCATGTTATACAGGTGTTTAAGGTAACAGCACCAGTAAGGACTTGGTGTGACTGCATAAACTTTCAGTTCATGAACTAGGCTTACCTGTTGCTGTAACCATTCAAGTGATTCAATTAGTAGAGATCTTATGGTCAGTTCTTTGACAATGCAATATAGTGCTTTCACAGGTGCCATACTTCCTACTTCTCAAGGTCACTGACAGGGCATCAAATCCCTGCTCTCTGGTTTTGCCAAAATCGCAATTCTCCATCACCTCGACAGTGGCGTCAATGCATTCCGGAAAGCACATACAGTAAACACGGTTTGCATATCATTAGCGGTCCTGACCCGATTCTCCGGAGCCTCCATGATTCTTCACCATTGATGGGCCGAGTTCCCAATGGCGCGCTTCACTTGCGCTTTTAAAAATTATGAAACCGGCATGGTGGCTGCTGAGGGAGGGAGAGGGGTTACGGAAAGTATCCAACATCGCCATAGTTTGCAGACAATTGTGCTGCTGGTCATGGGGCTTCTGCCAGGGCAGAGGGGGAGTAACGGGGGTGTCCAGGAGGTGGGCTGTGGGGTCAGGGTGGACGGGCACAGAACACCATTTCTGTAGGTGCCAAAGCAGCCATGCAGCCATGCAGCTGTGCACGCCGCTAACAGCCCACTGTGAGCTTAGTACCATGGGTCATATAGGTGTCCCACCAGGGCACCCCCCTGGGGGCCATCCGGCCCCAGCTGACCCATCAGCTATATGGGCACACTCCAGTGCCACCAGTGCCATCTTGTTGGCTGGGATAGTGTGTGTGGGGATTGCAATGTATATTTGCGGCTACAGCTTGTCAGCCTCCCAAGTGTCACTCACAGACCCGGCGAATCTCCGCACCATTTACATAAGAACATAAGAACTAGGAACAGGAGTAGGCCACCTGGCCCCTTGAGCCTGCTCCGCCATTCAATGAGATCATGGCTGATCTTTGTGGACTCAGCTCCACTCTCCAGCCCGTACACCATATCCCCGAATCCCTTTATTCTTTAGAAAGGTATCTATTTTTTTCTTAAAAACGTTTAAAGAAGGAGCCTCAACTGCTTCACTGGGCAAGGAATTCCAGAGATTCACAACCCTTTGGGTGAAGAAGTTCCTCCTAAACTCGGTCCTAAATCTACTTCCCCTTATTTTGAGGCTATGCCCCCTAGTTCTGCTTTCTCCGACCAGTGGAAACAACCTGCCCGCATCTATCCTATCTATTCCCTTCATAATTTTATATGTTTCAATAAGATCCCCCCGCATCCTTCGAAACTCCAATGAGTACAGTCCCAGTCTACTCAACCTCTCATCATAATCTAATCCCCTCAACTCTGGGATTAACCTAGCGAATCTCCTCTGCACTCCCTCCAGTGCCAATATGTCCTTTCTCAGGTAAGGAGACCAAAACTGAACACAATACTCCAGGTGTGGCCTCACCAACACCTTATACAATTGCAGCATAACCTCCCTAGTCTTGAACTCCATCCCTCTAGCAATGAAAGACAAAACTCAATTAGCCTTCTTAATCACCTGTTGCACCATTTCTCATTGGAATCAATTGTGTTCCACATGGCGCTGGTGCTAGCCCCTCCACAGTATGGAGCCAGTTTTTCTGTCATGAAAGTCGACAAATTCTGTATTGGCGTCAACACTTAGTCTCAGAAGCGGAGAATCCCGCTCTATATTTATTGGGAGGGTGCAGGGTTATGCATCTAAAAGTTGAAAAGTTTGCAGTCATCAAGGTGCTGCTAATAGTAACAGCAGGACCTCCTGAACTTTTCCTTCTTCCAATTCCCACCTGATAAATCAACTGAATGACTAATTGTTCAGCCAGACAACCAGTGATGGGAGTACACAGCCAGGAACCATTAGCGACGGATCTTTGCAACAAGGATTGATCTGCAGTGGGGGTGGGGTTGTGAGTGCGGGGGGGGTGTTGGGGGAAAGGTGTGATTTCCACATTGAGGAATGGCAGGATCAGCAGAATAGATCCTGAAAACGTCCTTCAGGGACTGAGGTGAGGAGGCCAGCGCCCCCCGGCCCTCAATAAGTGCTCTGCAAAGCACTAAGTGGTTGGAGCCACCCTTTTGTTGCTAAGTCTCCTTATGCTCTGCAAATTCCAGCCGGCAGTTGGTGAGTGATGATCGAACTCCAAACTATGCAATGGGAGCCTGATTTAACTATATTAATGAGGAATCCAAGGCCAGACAGACAAACGTCTCACAACTTGTCAACCTAAAAATGGAAGCAGGTGTGCACATGGCAGGTTGGATGATTTAAAACATTCCAACATACCCAACCCCTGACCAGTGAATATTGAGGGAAATGGGCGTGATTCTGCCGAAAGGGAATAAAGTCACCAACGAGCATGTTTAGCTGCATGTTTCCTGGTGTTTGCAGTGCCGAGAAGCACATGGCTATTCAACGCAACTCGCTGAGGCCACATATAACCCCATCTTGTACAGTGGGTAGCTCCACTCGCCGGAGCTCCCCATGGTAGCAAGAGATCGTGATACCATTTTTAAATGGCGTCCCGATCTCCAAGGCCCCTGAAACAATCACAACTTCCGCCCAATCCTGAATGCACTATGGAAGAGTCCTCGACCCCCCACTCCAACTCCCACGACAGGCAACCTGGCACCCTGGCAGTTCCCATGCCAGGTGGAAGTGCCAGACTGGCACCCAGGTAGCACTGCCAAGGTGCCAGGCTGGCACTGTCAAGGTGCCCAGGTGGCACTGCCAGGGTGCCCAGATTGCACCAGCAGTGCCAGGGCACCACCCTGCCCAAAGTGCATGCAACCTGGCACCTCCGATCCCCTGGGAGACCTCCACGAGTGCCGTTCCGTCTGGTCCCCGTTTGTGGGGACCAGTGCTGAATGGCGCTCGCCCAAGAAGTGAGATACTCCAGCCCCCGCCGGGTCAGAGAATCCCGGGGGGGGGGCGCCGTGAATCCTGCACCGCCGCTCCGACCCTGGCTGACGTATTCTCGTGCGCCGATTTTCAGGCAGGGCAGGGAACACGCCACACCAGTCGGTGGCCGTTGGCAGCGGCCCCCCCGGCAATTCTCCGGGCCCCAATGGGCCGAGCGGCCGTCGGTTCCTGGCCAGTCCCGCCGGCGTGAAATGGACATAGGGGATCCGACCCTGGGGGGCCCCCACAGTGGCCTGGCCCGCAGTCGGGGCCCACCGATCTGCGGGCGGGCCTATGCCGTGGGGGCGCTCCTTCCTTCCGCTCCGGCCTCTGTAGGGCTCCGCCATGGCCGTCGCGTTGAAGACACCCCCCTGTGTATGCGCAAGAATACGCCGGCCGGCCTGCGCATGCGTGGAACCATGCCACCGGTTCTGCGCATGCGCTAACTAGCGCCGGCCCTTTGCCGCTGGTTGGCCGGGCGGCAACCCCTCCGTCGCCGGCATAACCCCCAGAGGTGTGTAGGATTCCGCAACTTCTGGTTGGCCCGACGCTGGAGTGATTGCCGCCATTTTTTTACGCCGCCATCGGGCCATCAGGGGATTCGGGAGAATACCCGCCCAAGGTCTCTGAGGTGAAGGGGTCAAATCCCAAAGCCGCAATAACTGCCTCTCTTTAATATGCAGATTTGCCAAAAAGTGATCCTCCCATTGTGGGCGGGATTTACTTCGCAACATCTCATGAGATCGCATTGGATCTCGCAAGGCATAGCAAGCCGGGTAGATCCCCTGAACGGCATCTCCCGGCTTTCATTGGCCACATTGCGCTGGTTTTCTGGTTTTCTGGCACAGTGTGGCTATTGGATCGCGCCCACTACTGTCTCTGACGACAGCAATGGATTTGCCACTCGTTTCGAGGATGTCGTCTTCTCTGGGTCAAGGGTTTGCGCAATGAGTCTTCATGGGAATAAACAGGCCAATTCTCAACCCACATCTTTGGGCACATGGGGATGAATTTCCCACAAAATAATGAGCTGTGGAGCACAGGCTTTGCTTCCTTTTCCTCATTGCTGCTGCTGCTCTGCCTCATCATTAAAATGTTGAGACTCGAAGGATGATGCAGCTAGATAGACAAGTGTCATCATTCTGAACAATGGACAGAAGTTCCACCCAGTCACTAATGTCAATGCTGCCATACTTCAAGAGGAGCTTCAGAGTGGCCTGGAAGCCCTTCTTAGTCCGTCTCTGGAAGGTTGAACAAACCGGATCGAGCAGGAAGACATTTTTTGGCCATTCAGAAACAGTGCCCAGTCCATTGAAATTGAGTTTTGCAGGCCTTTTGCCTGAATGCTTGCAGAGCTGACTTCAAGAAGGAAAGTGGCATGTGTTCGACTGTCCTACTGAATCTGGAGGATGTGCATTGGCATTGCTGATGGAAAATCTTTAGCATTCTAATGTGTTACTGATATACAATCTCCCAGTAGCACAGGAATGTGGTGATGACAACTGCTCTATACATTAGGACTCCTGTTGCGGATGTCTTTGTTGTCAAACACTAGTTGCTGTAGTTTGTAGGAGGCTGAGCTCATGAAGCTCATCTGATATTGAACTCCTCATCAATGCCAGCCTTGAGAGGCATCTGGCCAAGGCACGGGGTGTGCTTAACATATTTTGGAGTCTCTCCTTCAACATATATGGGAGATGGAATATTTGGCTGACTCGATTAATGTATTAATTAGTGGGTTAATGAATGAGTTTTATTTTGGCAACATTCAAGGGAAAAACGAGTTTCTTGCATGCAGAATTGAAGAGATTGGGAGTGGCTTGAAAATCTGGTGCAGATTGGGTGACCACGCTGAAATAATCGACAAATTGCAGATCACATTTGCCTGTGGTGGTGAGTTTAGTTTTGGCACTGAAATTAAATTTTGTTCCATGAGACAATATTTAATACTGACACCAGAGGGCAGATCTTTGAGGAGGTGAATTTCCGCTCTCAAACAGATTGTAAATAGTATGGGAGATATCGCACGGTCTTTTATGATCCCAGTCTGGACTTCGAAGGCACTTGTTTCGGATCTCCCACTTCAGACAGTTGCAGTTATATCATCATGAAGCAATTGAAGAATTGTGATGAAATTTGTCTGACATCTAAATTTTTGGAGCACAGTTCATAGTGTAACGACACCTTGAGCCTGTGTGCAGCCAATTCTGGCCCCACTTGACCCTGAGTTGCAAAACGGTTGTAATTCATTTTTATTTTAAAATACCCAAGGTTTTCGGCTGTCCAATAACTACGGTCACAAGGTTTGCGAATTTAAACACAATTAACGTTTTATTATGAACAGTAAGTATAATTTAATAGGCAACAAGTGCAACTGGTTAAATACTATCTAACCTCTAGCACCCCCCACCACCACCACTTTTAACTCACTGCACACACACACAGACAAACAAATACAGAGGGGTGTAAAATGATGTTGGAAGCAAAAGGATAAGAATCTTGGTTTCAGATGGACGTCTTCTTCAGTCAAGGCTTCCAG
Organism: Scyliorhinus torazame; assembly: GCF_047496885.1. NCBI lineage: Eukaryota > Metazoa > Chordata > Chondrichthyes > Carcharhiniformes > Scyliorhinidae > Scyliorhinus > Scyliorhinus torazame. The sequence goes on along the minus strand of NC_092712.1, from coordinate 145,742,189 downwards.
ATGGAGGTTATCTTTCCTTTCAGCTTGTAATGGTTTTCACTGTAGACTCACAGGAATGACAGGCAGCCAGCATGTGAGAGAGAGAGAGAGAGAGCTGGATTCTCTGATCGGCGATGTCGAAATCGTCCGGAGAATCCACTTTTACACTGGAATCGGGGGCGGCGCCATTTTTGCAATGCCCCGTCCCCTCAAAAATGGCGTACTCGCACACCACCGTCACCTGAGGCCATCACCCGATGCTCCGCCCCAGATGGGCCGAGTCCCCGACGGCGTCACTCATGTGTGCTCACACTCTTCGGGGATCTCGGATGGCGGCTGTGGACTGTGTCCAGCGTTGCCACAGACGGGGGAGCTGTTCCGCTGGCAGGGAGGGCTGGGGGCACTGGTGGGTGGTGGTCTGGGGGTGGCGAGGGGAGTTACGGGGGGCAGTTTCCGACAGGCCGAATGCGCGCTATGTTATTCTCTAAGTCTGAATAAAGTTTGTAGACTTCCAGTTAACACAATTACTTTAGTCAATGGGTTTGTTCTGTTTCCAGAGCTTAACTAGATATAATACAGTCAAGAGGAGTCACCAGTGAAGCTAAGGTAAACTGCCTATGCTGAGCTGTCTCTGTGTGCTGCTGCTCACAAGCCCTGTGCTTCTGAAAGAGGCGGATCCTACCTTGGGCCGGACCCTTTATACCCGTCTCTGATGCCCTCTAGTGATGCTGTGGCTGTTACATCTGTCTGCAGTCCCTGGTGTATGTGCAGATGTATGTACAGATGTACAGATCACTACATCCACCCCCCCTTTTATTGGACATGTTTTCTAGACTGGCCTCAAGAAAACTTTACATAACAAGTGTTGAGAATATGCAAACCTGCACACTGTGAAAATGATAAAATTAATACAGAAACAATTAACTGTGTTGTGGGTCCATCGTGAGAAATTTCCATATTCGTCTTGTGCGTGTGTTGAAGTGTTGTCACAAATCTAGCTGGTCGGGTGCCTTACGGCTTCTGCTGGAACGTCTTAACGGTGGTAGTAGGGATGATGGTTTGATGTCATCCAGAGTACTGTCTGGCGTTGTGTGGCGAGGAACGTCCTGTGGACAAATGGACTCAGTCAGGTCCAGTGTGGGAAATACTGGCGTTGTAGGTCGAATCTCTCGTAGATCCCGGTGATTACAGCAAAAAAGTACTCCCGCAGACGATCTGACAATATAGGACTGCGGTGCACCTGCCTGATCACTGTGGCTGACTCAGACCATCCGCCTTCTGGGTCCATGATTCTGATGGTGTCACCCATTGTCAGTGGCTTGAGTGGGGTCGCATGTTGATCGTAGTATAGTTTTTGTTTGGAGCATAGTGCCCGCATGTCGTCGAGAACCGGTGTTGCCGGGGTCTTGGAATTGCTTTGCCGGTAGGGTTGTCCGGATGTCTCTGCCGAAGAGCATTTGCGTGGCGACAGTCCTGATGTCGGAACGTGACTCGGCTGCTTTGCTGATGAGTCGTTTAATGATGTGGACACCTTTTTCCCCTGTTCCATTTGATTGCGGGTTGCGATTCTGTGTCACACCGTTGTCTGACCTCGACTTTTTCCTGTGTTTGTGGTATTGATTCTGTATGTCATCGTTCGTGAAAGCTGTTTTGCTTGTTTGTTCTGGGGCCAATGTGAATTTGTGAGATTCTTTATCATGCCATGGCATGTTTGTAGTCTTGTCATTGTTTTGCAGTGTGCTGTGGCATTGTCCTTCACGTGCAGAGTTGTACCATGTTATATAGGTCGTTGTTTCATTATTGTTGATTCTGTTGTTTCTGTCTTTGTTGTTTTCGTTGTCGTTCTTGTTGTTGTCGTTCTTGTTGTTCTTTTTGTCGCGCTTGTTGATTCTGTTTTCGTTGTTTTCGCTTTTATTCTTGTTCTTTTTCTTGTCGTGCTTGTTGTTTCTGGGATGCTTCTTGTTGCTTTTGTCGTTCTTGTTGCACTGCATGTTGTTTTTGTTGTTGCTGTTGTTCTTGTTTCTGCTGTGCTTCTTGCGGTTTTTGTTGTTCTTGTTATGCTCAATGAGTGTGCCATGTGGATGATTTGAGTCATTGTCACAGTTATTGGTGTCAGTGTCCTTTGTGGTATCTGCTACATTGAGCGTTTCTTCTTGAGAATTGTGAGAATGATCTGATGTTGCATGATGTTGGTGACATCAGTCATTTGTGGTGGATTCCATTCCTCTTCTTTGCCTACTTGGTACTCCTCTTCTAGAGTCATTTCTGGTTCACTTGAATCATCATTGATTTCTAGGTAGTCCTCTTTTGGAGTCATTTCAGGGTCACTTGAATTATCATTGATTTCTTGGTGCTTCTCTTTTAGAGTAATTTCAGGTTCATTTGAATAATCTGTGATCTCTTTGTGCTCCTTTTCTGGAGTCAAAATCTTCAGGATTTTTATTGACGTGGTCTCTCTGGACTCTTAGTGCTCCTCTTCTGGAGTCAAAATTTTCACGATTCCTAATGACGTAGTCTTTCTGGACTCTTGGTGCTCTTCTTCTGGAGTCAAAATCTTCACGATTCCTAATGACGTGGTCTTTCTGGACTCTTGGTGTTCTTCTTCTGGAGTCAAAATCTTCAGGATTTTTATTGACGTGGTCTCTCTGGACTCTTGGTGCTCTTCTTCTGGAGTCAAAATCTTCAAGATTTCAATTGACGCGGTCTCTCTGGACTCATGGGTGGCCGTCCTCTGATTGTTGAGTACGCCTGTGCAGACGAGCTGAGATATGTCAGTCTCGCTGTGATCCTGAACATCCTGTATGGGAATTGTGATCTCTTCGTCACTTGTCTCACAAACAGTGAGTAGACATTCAGTGTCTTCTTCTGGTGGCTCAAATAAGCTTGATAGATATTCATGGTCTTGTACATGCATGGCGTTCGCTATGGAGTGTTTGCTTGCTTCCATTTTTGAGTCTGTCACCGGGCTGTCTGTGGAGGCTTGCGTCACTCTCTTTGTGTAGGCTTGCATTGCTCTCTTTGTGGAGGCTTGTGTCGCTCTCTTTGTGGAGTCCTTCATCGCTCTCTCTGTGGAGTCCTTCATCTCTCTCTCTGTGGAGTTTGTCATCGCTCTCTCTGTGGAGTCCTTCATCGCGCTCTCTGTGGAGTCCTTCATCTCTCTCTCTGTGGAGTTTGTCATCGCTCTCTCTGTGGAGTCCTTCATCTCTCTCTCTGTGGAGTTTGTCATCGCTCTCTCTGTGGAGTCCTTCATCGCGCTCTCTGTGGAGTTTGTCATCACTCTCTCTGTGGAGTCCTTCATCTCTCTCTCTGTGGAGTCCTTCATCTCTCTCTCTGTGGAGTTTGTCATCGCTCTCTCTGTGGAGTCCTTCATTGCGCTCTCTGTGGAGTCCTTCATCTCTCTCTCTGTGGAGTTTGTCATCACTCTCTCTGTGGAGTCTGTCATCCCTCTCTTTGTGGAGTCGTGCAGTGTTCTCACTGTAGAATCGATCTGTGCTCTCTCAACTGAGTCATTCTGTGCTCTCTGTGTGTCGATCGTGGGCCCTGGTCATCCTCTGTGATCATCGTAGTTTCAGCGGTGAAGCAGGCGCCGGCTCGGGCATCTGTGACTCCGGGAGCATGACTTTGGCTTCTTCGGTAGCTTCATCATCCCTGGATGGGACCAGTGGAAGAACCAATACACCTGGGAAGGGGGCAACCATGGAGTGCGCCGGTGGGAGGGAGGGTGGGGTTGGTGTGGGGGGTGTGGGTGGGGATCCAGCGGGCACCAGGTCCCGTAGGGAGACCGTATCCTGCCGGCCTTCGGGGTACGCCACGTAGGCGTACTGAGGGTTAGCGTGAAGGAGGTGGACCCTCTCTACCAATGGGTCCGACTTGTGCACCCACACGTGTTTGCGGAGCAGAATGGGTCCAGGAGCTGCCAGCCAGGTTGGGAAAGTGGTCCCGGAGGAGGATTTCCGTGTTGGGGTGTATGAAGCTCGCTGTGCTCCCGGAGTCGATCAGGCAGGATGTTTTTCACCCGTTGATGAGCACGGTCATAGTCGCGGTTGAGAGCGTTCGGGGCCGAGACTGGTCCAGAGTCACCAAGGCGAGTTGTGGCAAAAGTTGAAGATTTTCCTCGGGTGATGTGTGGTCATCCGAATCGGGGTCCTGAGACTCCAGCCAAGATGTCGGCGCCCACGGGTCGCACATGGCTGGGGGTGGGCAAGATGGCGGCGCCGATGCATCGCACGTGGTCCCTGGGGAACAAGATGGCGGCGGCCGGGGACCGCGCATGGCTGTGAAAATGAAGATGGCGGCGCCCGCAGCCCATACGTGGCCCATGGAGAGAGTTGTGGTGGCGGCCCCGGTTCGCCCCCGGAGACAGTGGCGACCGCCCGGGCCTGGCATACCGCCACAAAATGTCCCTTTTTGCCACAAACTTTGCAAGTCGAGGAGCGGGCCGGGCAGCGCTGCCGGAATTGCTTGGCTTGCCCGCAAAAATAACAGCGGGGCCCCCCGGGGTTGCCTGGTAGCAGCGCGGCACAAGCTTGTGGGGGGATGCATCGGGGTAGGCCGCGGGTGGGTTCCACGCTGCCCAAGGGGTTGCCACGCGGTCGGGGACGTATGCGCGGGCGTTTCGGGAGGCCACATCCAGGGACCTAGCAAGGGCCCGTGCCTCCTTGAGGCCTAGTGTCTCTTTCTCCAGCAGCCGCTGATGGATTTGGGAGGACACCATACCTGCAACGAATGCGCCCCGGATTAAAAGTTCTGTGCGGTCGCTGGCTGAAACTTGCGGGCAGTCACAGTTCCTAACCAGTACCAGGAGCGCGCGGTAGAATTCATCCAGTGACTCCCCTGGGATTTGTCGCCTTGTCGCTAGCAGATGTCGGGCGTAAACCTGGTTTACTGGGCGAATGTAGTGCCCTTTCAACAGGGCCATCGCGGCCTCGAAATCGTCCGCATCTTCGATGAGGGTGTAGATCTCTGGGCTCACCCTTGAGTGGAGAACTTGCAGTTTCTGGTCCTCCGTGGGTGCAGTCGAGGCCGTCCTGAGGTGCCGTTTGAAGCACGGCAGCCAGTGTTTGAAGGTTGCCGCTGAGTTTGCCACATGGGGGCTGAGTTGCAGACACTCCTGCTTGATTCGGAGCTCCATTCTTTAAAATCTAGTCCAATAAATTGATGCTCCGTCAATGACTCCAGAAGCGAGATTGGATGACAATTGAAGGCTTTCTTGGACTAGATGTTTCCCCCAGCAGTGCAGGTACAGAATGCAGCTGCTAGGGAGCCACAGGCTCTTATACTCCGCCTTACTGGGCGGAACCAGCAGGCAGGCTTCACCAATGATCTTCCTGTCTCAGGTACCTCCCACACCAATGATCTTGCAGCCTCAACCTAGGTACCGTAATACCCCTAATACCGACTACCATAAGATTTCTCTAGCTTCATGTCCTCCTGTTGAGAGCAGTAGGGCTATTTTCGTTGCGCCAGAGGCAGCGCTTACATCATTAGCTGTAATAAATATTTGGAACAGCTGTTCAAACATTTTCCAGTTATAACTTAAATTAACCGCTGTTTCCAGCTGCCATGGAGTTCCAACAGGTTCCATCGAATCAGTTAGTCGTCGAGGATCCATTTGCTGCAAAGTCTTCCACAGTCGAATATTCGGTTTAAGTTTCTCTTCTCTTGCTGATGTGTAGCTAACTCTCTGAAATCACTGCTGGTATCATATGTTATTCTCTAAGTCTGAATAAAGATTGTAGACTTCCAGTTAACACAAATACTTTATTCAATGGGTTTGTTCTGTTTCCAGAACTTAACTAGATATAATACAGTCAAGAGGTGTCACCAGTGAAGCTAAGGTAAACTGCCTATGCTGAGCTGTCTCTGTCTGCTGCTGCTCACTAGCCCTGTGCTTCTGAAAGAGGCGGATCCTACCTTGGGCTCGACCCTTTATACCCATTTCCGATGCCCTCGAGTGATGCTGTGGCTGTTACATCTGTCTGCAGTCCTTGGTGTATGTGCAGATGTATGTACAGATGTACAGATCACTACACACATGGCCGGTGCCATGTTGAACGGCATGGCCGCGCAGGCTGCTGCCGTGCACATGCGCGGCCACGGACCCAGCCATTCTGTGGCCATATCCGCAGGTAAAACCGAGGGCTTTACGCTGTACGACTGCTAGCCCCCCACCGGGAGGAGGATCGGTGCAGGGGCGGCACCGACTTTCTGGTCGTAAGAATTCAGGCCAGAGAGAGAAAGACAGCATCTTCTTTCAGGGTCTAGAAGTTTCTGCCTTCAGACAGTAGGCAGCAGAGAGCGAGAACTTGAGGGCCCCTTGAGGGCCCAGGGGCTTCTCCCGGATTCTCTCCGAAAAACCCCACCTGACAGGAACCAGGCACTGTCGGTTGCTGGTGAGGCAGCTCTTCATGTGCACCTCCTTCAATCTGACCTATTGCATTCGCTGTTCCCAATGCGGTTTACTCTACATTGGAGACTAAATGCAGGCTAGGTGACCGCTGCGCAGAACACCTCCCGTCCGTCTGCAAGCAGAACCCAGACCGTCCTGTCGCTTGCCAGTTTAATTCACCGTCCTGCTCTCATGTTCACATGTCTGTCCTTGGCCTGCTGCAATGTTCCAGTGAAACTCAAAGGAAACTGGAGGAACAGCAACTCCTCTTCCGATTAGGCATATTACAGCCTTCCAGACTGAACACTGAGTTCAACAACTTCAGATTGTGAACTCTCTCCTCCACCTTCACCCCATTTTTATTTCAATCAATTTATTTTCATTTCTTCCATCAATCCATTTTTGCCTCACCATTGTCCCCTACCCCATCCCCATCCCACTTGAGCCAGCAGTTCCTTGTTCCTAGTTGTCCTTTGACACACCGCTTACCTTTGTTCTGCCATTAACACATTCTGATCTCTTAATGTGCCACTTTCAGTACCCACCTTAGCCGTGATTGCCATTTCCATTCCCTTTGTCTTTCTGTCCATGACAACTTTGTCAATCTCCACCTATCGCTTGCCCTCTACCCAGCCCCCAAACTCCATCCCTCCCACCTTCTCCCACAATAGTAAAAATCTTATCCCATTTCCAGTTCTCTCTTGATTTGGCAATGAGTATTCCCAAAACATTAGCTCCATTCTCTCTCCACAGATGCTGTCAGACCTGCTGAAATTATCCTGTATTTTCCGTTTGTATTTCAAATTCTAGCTTCCGCATTCATTTGATTTTATCTCGGGCAGAATACTGTCCCTGGCCAATCCATTGGCTGCGAACGAATCAATGGAAACAAACACCCCCAATACCTTGAGTGCTGTAAAGTCTGTGTTATTCTGCCCAAAATACAAAACTTTATAACACAGTGTACTATTTTGACACTTTTGATTTCCTTACTTCCTCTGCTCGAATTAAAGGTATGTCTCCATTAACGATCCATGGAACAAATACAATGAAGACAATGTGAAAGAAATAGGAACTAAGGGAATCAACAGGAAGGGGGCCACACAATCGAGCCTTTCATTTTACTGGTCAGGTTGATGAATGCAATTAAGAGTTCCTGATGATATTCTCAACATTTTTCTTGGATTCCTGACAATAAAGATCTTTTTATTTATTTATTCATTCAGGGGATATGGATTTCGCTGGTGTAAAGATGCACTTTCACAGACTTCATTCGTGAATACGAAAGGTAGTAATTAATTTAAAATGTTCAACAGCCTCATGGCTGTGGCTTTCTCCAAAAATGTCTCTTCCTCGGAGCCTCTCTCACCATGAACTGATGTCACACTCTGAGGGCCAATTGGTTACACAGGCCATGTGATCATTACTCTGCTGTGTTGCCCTTAAAGGGACAATCACTACATCCCTCCCCCTTTAAGTCCTTTAAAAAAAAAATTAAATTATGCAATTATTATTTTTTTCCAATTACAGGGTGATTTAGCATGGCCTGCACGTCTTTGGATTGTGAGGGTGAGACCCACGCAAACACGGGGCGAATGTGCAAAGTTCACACGGACAGTGACCCGGGGATGGAATTGAACCCGGGTCCTCAGCGCAGTGAGGCAGCAGTGCTAACCATTGCGCCACCGTGCAATCTTCAATAACTAGTTTACTCAGTCCTAAATATTAACTAAACATTATGTACATGAGTTGGGCAACTACATATCGAATCTTTGAGGGGGTTTTCTGTTCCATGCAGAGTGGCGTACTTTTGTAGTCCTTCCACAGGATTTACATTAACCGGAACTGCAATATTGGGTACCTCTTCTAGCACAGGCGATTCATCACTATTAGCTTCCACAGAGACCTATGCCAATAACAGGTCCATCAGGTACTTTGATGCTGATGGGTTCAAAAACATTTCTTGATGGCAACACTGACTGCTGGAGCATCTCTACTCCTCACGTGGTTCACATGTTTATGAACAATCCATCCCTCCACATCCACTTGGTCTAAAAAGGATACAGCCTTAGAGAAAATAATTCTGGATATCCAACTTGATCCACTACTGAAGTTTCTCACATATACGGTTTAATTTACCATAAATGATTGTGCTGTACTATGTGAATCATAGCTTGTTTTCTGATTAGTTTAGCTGGCTTCAACTCTCCCTGACAAATTTGGAAAAACAAGGCTCAGTCTTGTTCTGCGATGATGTTTCATTACCAGTTCTGCTGGTGGAACCCCCATTGTTGCATTTGGAGTAGTATGATAACTAAGGAGGAATCATGAGATTTTGTTCTCCAAGGTTCTTCCTGACAGTTTCTTTAGGCTGGACTTGAAAGTTCGGATGACTCTCTCAGCTGGGCCATGTGATACTGGGCGGTAAGACACAATGTTTAATATGTTGAGAGTGGTGAAGATTTGAAACTCAGCATTTGTGAATACGGTTCCGTTGTCTGATATCATGACTTCAGGTAATCGGTGAGTTGAAAAGCATTGGTATAATCTTTTGGTGGTAGCATGCAATGTAGGTGACTTTATTTCTACAATGTCCATCCATTTAGAGCGTGCATCAATCATGAGAAAAAGCATTGTGCCCAGGAATGGACCAACATAATTGATATGGATTCAAACCCATGGCCAGTCAAGCTATCCCCAGGGTTGCAGTGGAGCTGTAGCAGGCAACCTTTTTCGCAATTGGCACTGTTGACAGTGCTTAACTAGCTTCTCGACAGCAGGATCAATACCAGGCCACCACACATAACTCCTGGTGAGCATCTTCATCTTAGAGATGCCAGGATGAGCGCTGTATAATTCAGTTAGGAGCAACTCTCTGTCTGGTAGAGAAATGACTACTCTTGCTCTCCAGAGTATGATGCCATCCTGGCAACTCAATTCATTCTTGCAGGTAAAGAATAGAACTTTGGGGGCGGCATGTGGCACAATGGTTAGCATTGCTGCCTACGGCACTGAGGACCAAGGTTCGAATCCCAGCCCTGGGTCACTGTCCGTGTGGAGTTTGCACATTCTCCTCGTGTCTGCGTGGGTTTCACCCCCACAACTCAAAGATGTGCAGGGTGGATTGGCCATGCTAAATTGCCCCTTAATTGGAAAAAAATAATTGGGTACTCTAAATTAAAAAAAAAGAATAGAACTTTGGCTTTGTCTGCAATACAATATATAAACTTACAATCATGAGTTAAAAACAGTAAATACTTCATGAATATCTACATTCATACATTTGTGCATATATATCATACATCCATACCATACAAACATATCATATTGCACTCTGCCATTAAAGCATTTACTGCAGTAAAAATAAATAAAAACAGCAAGTGAAGTCACATTATGTTATTTAGTAAGCTTATGGCACTGGGAACAAAGGACCACTTGAACATATTTTTCCTGGCAATAGGTATTCTAAAGTGTCGGCCAGAAGAGAGCCTTTAAAATTGATGAAATATAGAGGGCTGGTTTCTCAGATTCTGAGACTGTGCTGACGACCGAAAAAAAATGACGTAAAACGGCCACCGATCCCTTGTATGGTGGGGGGCGAGCAGGCAGGCAGTGTAGAGCACCCAGCTCTAGCTGACGATATGGCCGGAGAATTGTCGGGTCCGTGGTCGCGCATGCACACGGCGGTGGCCTGCAGGTGTTGCGCCGTGCAACGTGGCGCCGGCCGTGCGTGAATCCGGCCTGCCAAATAGTGTCCCCCTTAGGCCAGGCTCGCCGCCCCTGGACCAACCCCCACCAGTGCCCCCAGCCCCTGCCAAGGCCCCCCCTGCCCGCGGATCGGCTCTCCCCCGACTGTGGTGGTGCTGGAATCAGTCCGCAGCCTGCCAGGCCGAATTCCCAACAAAAAATGGCACGCGAGACCCACGCAGTCGGGAACCCGGCCCATCGGGTGCGGAGCATCAGGGGGAGGGCCTCAGGTAACGTCCTGAGGCCGTCCATACAGCGTGTTTTGGAGGGGGCTGAGCATCGCAAAAGCGGCGTCTGTCCTGATTTCGGCACCAACGTGGATTCTCCGGCCGATCGTCGAACGAGAATCCCACCCAGAGTGGGAAGGATCATTGATGATGGTCTGAGCTTGCCTCTTAACTGCTAAATAAATTATCGAGCTGTGCCTGCTGTCTACCAGTGATTTTACCTGCAGTGTTGACAATTCTGGTCAGCTTACTTTTGCATTTCACACTCAGGTTACCATACCAGACTGCAATGTTGAACGTTAAAGTACTCTTCTCTAAAACATCTTGACTCACTCCAAACCCTTTTAGTTTTCTAATTGAAACCAGACACTGACTGGCCTTTTTAAAGAAACAGAATAGTTAAATTTCTTCGAAAACTAACTCATTTATCCATCCTATAAGTATTTGTCTCTCACTTTGCACAGAAATAGATCTAAATGGGTTCAGTTCCTGATTTACTTCACAGAGACTGGCAATTTGTCTAAAACATTTAATGCCGTGCTGATTTCCTGTTGTACCAGGGTAAAGGTGGTCATTTCTTGCATTGGCGGACAGAATTTTCGCTGTTGCTAACTTTCCAGTTGGTTCAATTGCTCTGTTTTATTACCTTTGCTCTCGAGTCATAGAACATAGAACATAACAGCGCAGTACAGGCCCTTCGGCCCCCGATGTTGCGCCGACCTGTGAAACCACTCTAAAGCCCATCTACACTCTTCCCTTATCGTCCATATGTCTATCCAATGACCATTTGAATGCCCTTAGTGTTGGCGAGTCCACTACTGTTGCAGGCAGGGAATTCCACGCCCTTACTACTCTCTGAGTAAAGAACCTACCTCTGACATCTGTCCTATATCTATCTCCCCTCAATTTAAAGCTATGTCCCCTCGTGCTAGACATCACCATCCGAGGAAAAAGGCTCTCACTGTCCACCCTATCCAATTCTCTGATCATCTTATATGCCTCAATTAAGTCACCTCTTAATCTTCTTCTCTCTAATGAAAACAGCTTCAGGTCCCTCAGCCTTTCCTCATAAGATCTTCCCTCCATACCAGGCAACATTCTGGTGAATCTCCTCTACACCCTTTCCAATGCTTCCACATCCTTCCTATAATGCGGCGACCAGAATTGCACGCAATACTCCAAATGCGGCCGTACCAGAGTTTTGTACAGCTGCAACATGACCTCATGGCTCCGACACTCAATCCCTCTACCAATAAAAGCTAACACACCGTACACCTTCTTAACAACCCTCTCAACCGGAGTGGCAATTTTCAGGGATCTATGTACATGGACACCGAGATCTCTCTGCTCATCCACACTGCCAAGAATCTTACCATTAGCCCAGTACTCTGTCTTCCTGTTATTCCTTCCAAAATGAATCACCTCACACTTTTCTGCATTAAACTCCATTTGCCACCTCTCAGCCCAGCGCTGCAGCTTATCTATGTCCATCTGTAACTTGTAACATCCTTCCGCACTGTCCACAACTCCACCGACTTTAGTGTCATCTGCAAATTTTCTCAGTCATCCTTCTATGTCCTCCTCCAGGTCATTTATAAAAATGACAAACAGCAGTGGCCCCAAAACAGATCCTTGTGGCACACCACTAGTAACTGGACTCCAGTCTGAACACTTCCCATCAACCACCACCCTTTGTCTTCTTCCAGCTAGCCAATTTCTGATCCAAACTGCTAAATCTCCCTGAATCCCATGCTTCCGTATTTTCTGCAGTAGCCTAACCTTATCAAATGCTTTACTGAAATCCATATACACCACATCAACTGCTTTACCCTCACCCACCTGTTTTGTCACCTTCTCAAAGAACTCAATAAGGTTTCATAGATTATCATAGAATTTACAGTGCAGAAGGAGGCCATTCGGCCCATCGAGTCTGCACCAGTTCTTGGAAAGAGCACCCTACTCAAGGTCAACACCTCCACCCGATCCCCATAACCCAGTAACCCCACCCAACACTAAGGGCAATTTTGGACACTAAGGGCAATTTATCATGGCCAATCCACCTAACCTGCACATTTTTGGACTGTGGGAGGAAACCGGAGCACCCGGAGGAAATCCACGCACACACGGGGAGGATGTGCAGACTCCGCACAGACAGTGACCCAAGCCGGAATCGAACCTTGGACCCTGGAGCTGTGAAGCAATTGAGCTATCCACAAGGCTACCGTGCTGCACGACCTACCCTTCACAAAACCGTGTTAACTATCTCTAATCAAATTATTCCTTTCCAGATGATTATACACCCTATCTCTTATAAACCTTTCCAAGATTTTGCCCACAACAGAAGTAAGGCCCACTGATCTATAGTTACCAGGGTTGTCTCTACTCCCCTTCTTGAACAAGGGGACAACATTTGCAATCCTCCAGTCTTCTGGCACTATTCCTGCAGACAAAGGTGACTCAAAGATCAAAGCCAAAGGCTCAGCAATCTCCTCCCTAGCTTCCCAGAGAATCCTAGGATAAATTGCATCCGGCCTAGGGGACTTATCTATTTTCACACTTTTCAGAATTGCTAACACCTTCTCCTTATGAACCTCAAGCCCTTCTAGTCTATAATAGCCTGAATCTCAGTATTCTCCTCGACAACATTGTCTTTCTCCTGTGTGAATACTGATGAAAAATATTTATTTAGCACCTCTCCTATCTCCTCGGACTCCAAGCACAACTTCCCACTGCTGTCCATGACTGGCCCAACTCTTACCCTAGTCATTCTTTTATTCCTGACATATTTATAGAAAGCTTTAAGGTTATCCTTGATCCTACCTGCCAAAGACTTCTCATGTCCGCTCCTGGCTCTTCTTAGCTCTCTCTTTAGGTCCTTCCTCGCTAACTTGTAACTCTCGAGCGCCCTAACTGAACCTTCATGTCTCATCTTTACATAAGCCTCCTTCTTCCTCTTGACGAGTGTTTTGACTGCCTTAGTAAACCACGGTTCCCTTGCTCGACCACTTCCTCCCTGCCTGACAGGTACATACTTATCAAGGACACGCAGTAGCTGTTCCTTGAACAAGCTCCACATTTCCATAGTCGCCGGGTATCTTTATGATACTGCCACGAGGTTCAAGTCCAAGTAATTATCAATAACTCAATACACCGATTAGTAAGATTCAAATCAAAGCATATTTATTATACACAGTAATCGCTACTCATGCACAAATTATACGTCTAAGCTACTTCTACAACTAACAGGCCTATACTTAACTTCGGACTGGCCCACCAGGTCAGGGGAACAAATGGCCTTTCGTTCAGGTTCTGAGTCTGCGGGATTCGAATTTGGTACGGTTGGTAGCTAGGAGCGCCTATCTCATAGCGAGCGTTGAATTAAGACTTACTTATTTTGGTGGTCACTGCACCGGTCACGGTCAAGGTTGGTTTGCGTTGCTGGGTGACCCGGGCAGGACGAAGAGAGCGATTTGAACTTGGGGCTTAACTCTTATAGTCCCCAGGGGCTTCCCGCCTTTCGCGGCGGACCCTGTAACTGGTTCTAGATGATTGGACTTCGTTCCAATTGCTTGGTTCGATTTCTCCAATACTGGAGCGGTTCCCTGATCGATGGGCGGTCTTGAGGTGTTCGTTAACCTCTTTTGTGTTTGCCCCTGCTGGCGCCGGGGAGTCTGGCTTAGTTTTGAGTGTCCCAAATGTTGCTATTGTTCCCGGGGATTGCTCATCAGTATGTAGATGGCTGCTACATTGTTATGCTGATGGTCGCTGGTATCGATGCTGTCTGGGCTTTTGCAGAGTTAAATACACAGTAAACCTGCACCTGCTGGTTTCTGTCTGTGTTGGCTGACTTTCCCATCAGTCTTTGCTGTTCGCCATTTTAAATCGGGAGTTGGCCAATTTAGGTGGCTACATCGCCCATTGTTGAATTCTTACCAAGGTGATCGACAGTATAACCTTGTCCTCTTTGAAAAGACCCAAAAGCGGTTTGTGGTCAGAAACGATGGTAAAGTGTCTACTATGTAAGTACTGTGGCATTTCTTGACACCAAAGACTTTGGTAGTCCTTTCTTCTTGATTTGTGAGTAGCCTTTTTCGGTCTCTGAGAGAGCCCTTGATGCATACCTATTGGCCTTTCAGAGCCGTTGTCCATCTCATGCGACAACACCGCACCAACACCATATGGAGAGGTATTGCAGGTCACTATCAGTTCATAAGTGTATTAACAGGTTTGAAGAATGCAGCAATTGCTTTACACTGTTGAAAGCTTCCTCCTGGTGAGCCTACAAAGTCTAACATTGTATATCTTCAGCAGAATATGCAAGGGTGTCAATACTATTGATAAGTTTGATAAACATCCATAGTTGTTTACCATCCTCCCCCAAAATTGAGTTCAGTTGTGTTTGTGGAGCAGGCTCCTTCTCTATTGCCTTGGCATTGTCTTCTTTTGGGTGCAATCCCTGTGTATCTACATGGTGCCCTAGGTAGGTCACCTCAGTGGCTTGAAAGATGCACTTCTCTTTCTTGAGGCGAACTACTGGGGGAGTCAGTCAATGTGGTATATTTGGACTTCCAGAAGGCGTTTGACAAAGTACTGCATAAGAGATTATTCTGCAAAATGAAAGTGCATGGGATTGGGGGAAATGTATTGCGGTGGATAGAAAACTGGTTGGCAGAGAGGAAACAAAGAGTAGGGATTAATGGGTCCTTTTCAAATTGGCAGGCAGTAACTAGTGGGGTACCACAGGAATCGGTGCAGAGACCCCAGCTATTCACAATATATATTAATGATTTGGATGAGGGAGCAAAATGTAACATCTCAAAGTTTGCAGATGATACCAATTTGGGTGGGGAGGGTGAACTGTGAGGAAGATGCAGGGATACTACAGCATGATCTGGACAGGTTGGGCGAGTGGGCAAATCAATGACAGATGCAGTATAATTTGGATAAGTGTGAGGTTATTCACTTTGGAAGGAAAAACAGGAGGGCAGATTACTACCTGAATGGTTGGAAATTGGGAGATGGGAGTGTGCAGCGGGACCTGGGTGTCCTTGTGCACCAGTCGCTGAAGGTAAAGAAGGCTAATGGTATGCTGGCCTTCATTACGAGAGGTTTCGAGGATAGAAGCAGGGGTGCGTTGCTGCAATTATACAGTAAGAAGTCTTACAACACCAGGTTAAATTCCAACAGGTTTTAGTGTTAAGGTGTTAGTGAGGCCACACCTGGAGTATTGTGTTCAGTTTTGGTCTCCTTACTTGAGAAAGGACGTACTGGCACTGGAGGGTGTGCAGAGGAGATTCACTAGGTTAATCCCAGAGCTGAAGGGGTTGGATTATGAGGAGAGGTTGAGTAGACTGGGACTGTACTCGTTGGAATTTAGAAGGATGAGGGGGGATCTTATAGAAACATATAAGATTATGAAGGGAATAGATAGGATAGATGCGGGCAGGTTGTTTCCACTGGCGGGTAAAAGCAGAACTAGGGGGCATAGCCTCAAAATAAGGGGAAGTAGATTTAGGACTGAGTTTAGGAGGAACTTCTTCACCCAAAGGGTTGTGAATCTATGGAATTCCTTGCCCAGTGAAGCAGTAGAGGCTCCTTCATTAAATGTTTTAAAGATAAAGATAGATAGTTTTTTGAAGAATAAAGGGATTAAGGGTTATGGTGTTCGGACCGGAAAGTGGAGCTGAGTCCACAAAAGATCAGCCATGATCTCATTGAATGGTGGAGCAGGCTCGAGGGGCCAGATGGCCTACTCCTGCTCCTCGTTCTTATGTTCTTATGTTCTTATGTTTGTTTCGATGTCACTAGCTTTCGGAGCGCTGCGCCTTCCTCAGGTGAATGAAGGGGTATGTTCCAGAAACATATATATAGACGGATTCAAAGATGCCAGACAATGCTTGGAATGCGAGCATTAGCAGGTGATTAAGTCTTTACAGATCCAGAGATGGGGGAACCCCAGGTTAAAGAGGTGTGAATAGAGTCAAGCCGGGACAGTTGGTAGGATTTCGCAGGCCAGATGGTGGGGGATGAATGTAATGCAACATGAATCCCAGGTCCCGGTTGAGGCCGCACTCATGTGTGCGGAACTTGGCTATAAGATTCTGCTCTGCGATTCTGCGTTGTCGCGCGTCCTGAAGGCCGCCTTGGAAAACGCTAACCCGTAGATCAGAGGCTGAATGCCCTTGACTGTTGAAGTGTTCCCCGTTCATTCGTTGTCGCAGCGTCTGCATGGTCTCGCCAATGTACCACGCTTCGGGACATCCTTTCCTGCAGCGTATGAGGTAGACAACGTTGGCCGAGTCGCACGAGTATGTACCGCGTACCTGGTGGGTGGTGTTCTCACGTGTAATGGTGGTATCCATGTCGATGATCTGGCACGTTTTGCAGAGATTGCCATGACAGGGTTGTGTGGTGTCGTGGTCACTGTTCTGAAGGCTGGGTTGTTTGCTGCAAACAGTGGTTTGTTTGAGGTTGCGCGGTTGTTTGAAGGCAAGTAGTGGGGGTGTGGGGATGACCTTAGCAAGATGTTCATCTTCATCGATGACGTGTTGAAGGCTGTGAAGAAGATGTCGTAGTTTCTCCGCTCCGGGAAAGTACTTGACGACGAAGGATATTCTGTCGGTTGTGTCCCATGTTTGTCTCCTGAGGAGGTCGGTGCGGTTTTTTGCTGTGGCGCGTTGGAACCGTCGATCGATGAGTCGAGCGCTATATCCCATTCGTACGAGAGCATCTTTCAACGTCTGCAGATGTCTGTTACGCTCCTCCTCGTCTGAGCAGATCCTGTGTATACGGAGAGCTTGTCCATAGGGGATGGCTTCTTTAATGGAGAAGTGGAGCATCGTGAGGTTATCTGTGGGTTTGCGTTAAAGCAAAGTGCTGAGGTGACCGTCCTTGATGGAGACGAGTGTGTCCAAGAATGCAACTGATTTTGGAGAGTAGTCCATGGTGAGTCTGATGGTTGGATGGCACTTATTGATGTCATCGTGTAGCCGTGGGTCCAAAGGAAATAAATGTCATTGATGTATCTGGTGTATAAAGTCGGTTGAAGGTCCTGTGTGGTGAGTAGGTCTTGTTTGAGCTTGTGCATGAAGATGTTGGCGTATTGGGGTGCGAATTTGGTCCCCATGGCTGCAATTATACAGGCCTTGGTGAGGCCACACCCAGAGTATTGTGTGCAATTTTGGTCTCCTCTTCTAAGGAAGGATGTTCTTGCTCTCGGTGGAGTGCAGCGAAGGTTGACCAGACTGATTCCAGGGATGGCGGGACTGTGATATGAGGAGAGATTGACTAGGTTGGGATTGTTCTCGCTGGAGTTCAGAAGAATGAGGGGGAATCTCATAGAGACTTATAAAATTTTAATGTGACTAGACAGGGTAGATGCAGGTAAGATGTTCCCTATGGAGGGTGTGTCCAGAACCAGGGATCACAGTCTGAGGATTCAGGGTAAACCATTTCGGACAGATATAAGGAGACATTTCTTCACCCAAAGAGTGGTGAGCCTGTGGAATTCATTACCACAGGAAGTAGTTGATGTCAAAACATTGAATATATTCAAGAGACGGCTAAATATAGCTCTTGGGGAGAATGGGATCAAAGGCTATGGGGAGAAAGCAGGAATAGGCTATTGAGTTGGATGATCAGCCATGATCGTGATGAATGGCGGAGCAGGCTCGAAGGGCCAAAAGGCCTCCTCCTGCTCCTATCTTCTATGTATCTATATACAGCCTCTTGAAATACTTTAATACTCCTCTACATTTGCTAGATGCTCGGCCTCTGGCGATCCAGTTATAAGGACATCAACAAGGTATACTACAACCCATGGTCGCCATGTAGCAGGCTCTCCGTGTCATATTGCATATGCCAAATATTGCAATGGGCAGCACAGTAGCATTGTGGATAGCACAATTACTTCACAGCTCCCAGGTTCGATTCTGGCTTGGGTCACTGTCTGTGCGGAGTCTGCACGTCCTCCCCATATATGCGTGGGTTCTTCCGGGTGCACCAGTTTCCTCCCACAATCCAAAGATGCGCAGGTTAGGTGGATTGGCCATGATAAATTGCCCTTAGTGTCCAAAATTGCCCTTAGTGGTGGGTGGGGTTACTGGGTTATGGGGATAGGGTGGAGGTGTTGACCTTGGGTAGGGTGCTCTTTCCAAGAGCCGGTGAAGACTCGATGGGCCGAATGGCCTCCTTCTGCACTGTAAATTCTATATTCATATGCCAAAGATACACCAAAAGGCTAATTGCCTAATTGCTCTTGGGGATGGTCAAACTCGAATTGGAGATTCCTCTGGAAGGTCTAAAGCCACTGTTAGCCATTCTGATCCGTAAGGTTAGGATTGACATTTGAGATACTGCCATGGAATGCAGATGGTTTTGTTCAAAAAATGGTTTAAAAATATATTAGCATCTTTGTACAAAATATTTAATGGGCTGAAGCTTTCAATAATTAAAAGGCCCCAATTTGACCCAGTTTTTAAAAAAAAATCATCGAATGAATGGTATATAGCAAGTAAATTGGTTAGTTCAGTTGGCTGATTTGTAATGCGGAGCGATGCCAACAATTCAAGTTCAATTCCTGTTCCGCTTGAGGTTCTTCATGAAAGCCCCACCTTCTTAACCTTGCCCCTTGCCTGAGGTGTGATGACCCTCAGGTTAAATCACCACCAGCCAGCTCCCTCTCAAAAGAGAGCAGCTCCTTCGTGACTATGGTGACTTTTATTCTCAAATGCCAAGTCCAAATTTGATACACTCTTCTGACCCAAAAAGGCACAAGGAGATTTAATGTACACCAGCAAAATTACAAAGTAAGTTATCATCAAATTACTAGGAAGAAATGTAGAAATCTGTTTTTCAACATATTAATGTCTAAGTTATCATTCAGAAATATTTTAAGAGCAAATGTACAAAATTAAATGCAGAATCATTTATTTTGAATAATTTTAAATTATATCTATGTCTATGATGTAAGGTGAATTTTAAATGTCCACAGGCTCTGAATTTTGTCATTTTCCTTGAGAATATTATCCCGGATGGGATCTACCCCAGAATACTGAAGGAGGCTGGAGAGGAAATTGCTGAGGCCTTGACAGAAATCTTTGGATCCTCGCTGTCTTCAGGGGATGTCCCGGAGGACTGGAGAATAGCCAATGTTGTTCCTCTGTTTAAGAAGGGTGGCAGGGATAATCCCGGGAACTACAGGCCGGTGAGCCTTACTTCAGTGGTAGGGAAATTACTGGAGAGAATTCTTCGAGACAGGATCTACTCCCATTTGGAAGCAAATGGACGTATTAGTGAGAGGCAGCACGGTTTTGTGAAGGGGAGGTCGTGTCTCACTAACTTGATAGAGTTTTTCGAGGAGGTCACTAAGATGATTGATGCAGGTAGGGCAGTAGATGTTGTCTATATGGACTTCAGTAAGGCCTTTGACAAGGTCCCTCATGGTAGACTAGTACAAAAGGTGAAGTCACACGGGATCAGGGGTGAACTGGCAAGGTGGATACAGAACTGGCTAGGCCATAGAAGGCAGAGGGTAGCAATGGAGGGATGCTTTTCTAATTGGAGGGCTGTGACCAGTGGTGTTCCACAGGGATCAGTGCTGGGACCTTTGCTCTTTGTAGTATATATAAATGATTTGGAGGAAAATGTAACTGGTCTGATTAGTAAGTTTGCAGACGACACAAAGGTTGGTGGAATTGCGGATAGCGATGAGGACTGTCTGAGGATACAGCAGGATATAGATTGTCTGGAGACTTGGGCGGAGAGATGGCAGATGGAGTTTAACCTGGACAAATGTGAGGTAATGCATTTTGGAAGGGCTAATGCAGGGAGGGAATATACAGTGAATGGTAGAACCCTCAAGAGTATTGAAAGTCAAAGAGATCTAGGAGTACAGGTCCACAGATCACTGAAAGGGGCTACACAGGTGGAGAAGGTAGTCAAGAAGGCATACGGCATGCTTGCCTTCATTGGCCGGGGCATTGAGTATAAGAATTGGCAAGTCATGTTGCAGCTGTCTCGAACCTTAGTTAGGCCACACTTGGAGTATAGTGTTCAATTCTGGTCGCCACACTACCAGAAGGATGTGGAGGCTTTAGAGAGGGTGCAGAAGAGATTTACCAGAATGTTGCCTGGTATGGAGGGCATAAGCTATGAGGAGCGATTGAATAAACTCGGTTTGTTCTCACTGGAACGAAGGAGGTTGAGGGGCGACCTGATAGAGGTATACAAAATTATGAGGGGCATAGACAGAGTGGATAGTCAGAGGCTTTTCCCCAGGGTAGAGGGGTCAATTACTAGGGGGCATAGGTTTAAGGTGAGAGGGGCAAAGTTTAGAGTAGATGTACGAGGCAAGTTTTTTACGCAGAGGGTAGTGGGTGCCTGGAACTCACTACCGGAGGAGGTAGTGGAGGCAGGGACGATAGGGACATTTAAGGGGCATCTTGACAAATATATGAATAGGATGGGAATAGAAGGATACGGACCCAGGAAGTGTAGAAGATTGTAGTTTAGTCGGGCAGTATGGTCGGCACGGGCTTGGAGGGCCGAAGGGCCTGTTCCTGTGCTGTACATTTCTTTGTTCTTTTGTTCTTTTATATGCTTCTTATCGAGATACTTATAAAATTCAAACAGGACTAGACAGGGTAGATTCAGGGAAGATGTTACCAATGATGGGTGTGTCCAGAACCAGGGGTCACAGCCTGAAGATTCAGGGTAAACCATTTCGGACAGAGATAAGGAGACATTTCTTCACACAAAGAGTAGTGAACCTGTGGAATTCATTACCACAGGAAGTAGTTGATGCTGAAACACTGAATATATTCAAGAGGCGGCTAGATATTGCACTTGAGGAGAATGGGATTAAAGGCTATGGGGACAAAGCAGGATTAGGCTATTGAGTTGGATGATCAGCAATGATCGTGATGAATGGCGGAGCAGGCTCGAAGGGCCAAAAGGCCTCCTCCTGCTCCTATCTTCTACGTATCTATGTATCTATGTACATCACAACAGTGGCTGTAATTCAAAGAAATGGGGGCAGAAGCAGCCTCTCCTTCTCCAACTTCCACTTCCATCACAATCCCTCACAGGCCAAACAATCAGGAGCTAGTCGGCAAGGTTCATTTTACTGGTAATTGTTAGAAATATGGTATAATTTTAAGTGGGTTTAATTTTTCTTTTTAGTTTAATTAATATTTCTGTGCCTGGAAGAGTAATTTCTATAGTTAGATTCATGCTGGACAAAGATGTTTGTGTGGGTTGGTTTCAATTTCAACTGTGATTCCACTGTGGTAGAGAGGACTATGATGGGAAGGGTAAACAAGCCAGAAGTGGTTGCTTAGCAACTAGGGCCTTCTAAGGTAGATAAGCTTTTCAGTTTTATTTAGCTAATTTGATTGCAGATGGAGACAGTACATCGGGGAGTGAACATCTCTTAACTCTACCAGAAGAAAGACTGGACCAGCAAAAAGGCATGCTTCCTAATGTACAAGTCACAGTCCAGCTAACAAGGGAATTGGGACAGAAAGAATTTTAAGATGAGTGGTAGAATTTACAGTGCAGAAGTAGGCCATTCAGCCCATCGAGTCTGCACCGGTCCTTGGAAAGAGCACCCCACTTAAGCCCATGCATCCACCCTATCCCCGTAACCCAGTAACTAACCTTTTTGGACACTAATAGCAATTTAGCATGGCCAATCCACCTAACCTGCACATCTTTGGACTGTGGGAGGAAAC
This sequence comes from Scyliorhinus torazame, assembly GCF_047496885.1. Lineage (NCBI taxonomy): Eukaryota > Metazoa > Chordata > Chondrichthyes > Carcharhiniformes > Scyliorhinidae > Scyliorhinus > Scyliorhinus torazame. Next base: position 145,720,116 of record NC_092712.1, on the reverse strand, counting down.
CGGAGCACCCGGAGGAAACCCATGCAGACATGGGAGAAATGCAAACTCCACTCAGTCACCCAAGGCTGCAATTGAACTTGAGTCTCTGGTGCTGTGAGGCAGCAGTGCTAACCACATGCTACCATCCTGGCCTTTTCAGCCGGGGTTCCATCCGATCTTCCCATCCAGTTATAACATCAACTAGGGTCATAACAGGCAGCAGCGAGGGTGTTTTGTGACCTAGAAGAAGGTGAAGGCAACTTTTTTAAAAGACAGCACCTATTGTTTTTTAAAGTTGTTGGCTGGAGGAGGTAGCATTTAGCTGGAGAAGATTATTTGAATTTTGTGTTAAAATGTGTTGAAGAATACACCTAAGTTGCTCTTGATAACAGATCCTCAGCTTCAGGCCACCCCTTCGTCTTCCCCAACCAACAGGAACCTGCAACACCTCCGCTGGCTTTGATCACCCACTCATCTGCCTCGGGCAACTCCCTCGTCTGCCTCAGATCACCCCCTCTTTAGCCTCTTGTCACCCTTCAACTGTCAAATAGCACACTGGGGATGTTTGAAGATGCGTTGTGCTCCACGTGTTCAGAAGCCTGGGCCTCACTCCTCTGCAGCCAGATTGTGTTAAGCAGAACAGAACACCTGGGGCATATTGAAGAGCAGCACCTGATTGCTTCAGGTTGCTGAATTTCATTTTGAAGACATCAACTAGTCACTTTTGTGGCTTGTGTTATAGCGCTCCTCTACCTCATCTCTCAAGTTCTTCACCTGTGTCATCAGCCAGGTCTTCAGTGGGTAACCTTTATTGATGAGATTCCATCTTTGCAGTAATGTGAGGTCTGGAGGTGGGTGTGGTGTGGGGGGAGGGGGGGCAAGGGGGCAAGGGCAGGATGCAGAGCGGCTATGAAAAGCCAACAGTGCCAGAGAATGTAAGCTTCATGACTGCTCCAGGATAACACTTCAAGATGAGTTAGACATCGAGAGGATTAAATTGCTTTCTGTTAATGAATGCCACTGGCAGGAGCCCTAATGGCCACACGCATACTCTCTATAAGACCCAGCACATGGGGGAATACATCTATGGAGCTGAAGCCTCTGACTCTCTCAGCCTGACTGTCTACACTGGTAATAAACTTCATGTACTGGTTGGCCCTTCTGAAGTGGGGATCACTCATTACTTTGATGCAGTGATGATCAGGGGATGCTGCACATTTCTCCAGTAGGTCTCTGCAATGAGCCTGACATGTCGAAATTCAGGATTATAACTTTCAGATCCTTCGGAGACAATGATCACTCTTACCCAAGTGTTCTCCCACAGACACTTGGTCCATTTGACTCACCTCTTCCCAAACACCAGATTTAGCAATGCCTCCTTCAAATCTGGACAAGGAAGGAAATCAAGGAGGTTCTCCTTCTTTCCCCTTCTTTCACTTTTTATTAACATTTTTGAACGTGCAGCTCCGCACAGACAGTGACCCAAGCCGGGAATCGAACCTGGGACCCAGGCTCTGTGAAGCAACAATGCTAACCACTGTGCTACCATGCCGGGTCTCTTCCCGCCGGCTTGAACCCGGATCACACCAATAGAGAGTGAGAAGGTGATTAGTGTGTATTTGAACACATTCAAATATCAATAGCGAGTTTAAAGTCAGATCTCCGGCCTCACACAATTTTCCCGCCCACCAGCGAGATTACGAGTTGTCCTGACAAGTGTAGACCAGGCACGATGGACTCCGAGAGGGAGAACTGGGTTGATATCTCCCTTTACACTTATCTCCAGGGTGCCTAGGGGTGTCCTTCAAGGGAGGGAGTGGAGGAGGGTCGCTCGGGCTTGTCTGGAAGGACTCAGGTCGGGGGTCTTTTCCAAGGCATGGGGGTTGTGTGGCAAGTCATCCCTTTGTAACCGTACAACTCTTTGATATGTCTCCCAGCATGTCAAATTGAAAGATCTGTCAGATAAAGATGAAAGGCTTCTCTCTGATGTGGTGGGAATGTTTGCAGCGCTTATTTCACATGCAATTGTATTCCCCTTTAACATTTTCAAGCCTCTGGCCATGCTGGTCAGCCTAAAAGCTTTGAACTGTACTTTTTACTTTAAATTTCACACTTCATTATATTTTACAAGCCATTTGATTGTCAGGTCCACCCTGTTTCAAAGAAGGGACCAGCTTTGGTTGTTTTTATTGCTCTCCATTATCAATGCAATCTGATTTGTATGTACACTTGTATGCACTTGCACATTTCAGTTGCTGTAGTTTCTAGCCACAGTCTTTTAAAACAGGGGTTCCCTTTGTTCTGAAGACCTTCCTAGGAATACCAGGTCCTCAATCCGACTGCTCTCTTTTTCATAATGGGTATTTTTCAACCTCTTATGCCAGAACATGCTTGTACTGGAGATTGTTTTCAGCCAAATAAGAAGCTGGCACCACTCAGAAACTCCAAGGGGTCCTCATAGAGGACCTTCTCGAATCCACTGTTTCTCTGAAGAGGCATTATGACCATGCCGGGGAGCTTGGAGGCCTTTGGAGTCCCCCAGAGGTCAGGGATACAGCCGGACAGTACCCTGGCTCTACCCCCTGTCACTCTGGCATTGACACCGCAAAGAGTTGGTGCCTGACGGGAGTCCGCAGGGGGCGGGTCATTGGTGATCCCAAATAGGAATTTCCCTCTCTTATGGGTGAGGGTTGGGGGGGTGGGGTGGGGGGTGGGGGGGGGGGGGGGGGGGGGGGAGGTGGGAAGGATTGATGCTTCTGACTGAGGAGGGTTGAGGGTGAAAGAGGGACATGGCCTCGGGTCCAGAGAGTGATGAGGCTATCATTCCAGCATGTCTATCACTGGGTATCAAGGGCCCTCACAGTTGGGATTGCTTAGATGGTCTGCAGTTTAGATGGGGGATGAGCGCCTTGTGAGAAATGGATAAAACACAAAGTAGTTGCAGCTTTGAGTTGCACGGTTCTTTCATGTTGATTAGTTACAATTATCCTATCCCTAATTATAAATTACAGAATCACAAAACACTACAGCACAGAAGAGGCCCTTCGGCCCATCGAGTCTGCACCGACTCATGAAAGGCCCGGAAAAGCCCACCTAATCCCATTTGCCAACACTTGCCCCATAGCCTTGAGAGCCTGTCGAAAGGTGTCTCCCAGAGCTGCTGGACATGCAAAGGCAGAGCCGGCAAATTCAGGAGGAAATGTCAGTGGCATTCCAGCAACCGCAAGGCTGCTGGCTGTTGTCCCAAATCCGTTAGGTGCAGGAAATGATATCGATGGCATCTGCTTTCAACCATGTCCACTTGGTGCTGCACCTTATGAGGTCCAGCGCTACATCTGGGTGCCTCCCCAGGATGCACATCGGAGGTGGAGGTGGCCTGCTGCCTTCTGTGCGTTGTAGCCTCTGATGCCTTTTTTTTAATAAACATTTTATCGAGATATTTATGGTTTTATAGTAACAGAAGAAACAGTGTACATACAAATATAAACATAGTGCAAAAGCCATCTTCCTCCCTCACAGGTCCCACCTTTTCAAAGACCCTACTCTAAACTAAATTAAACCACCCTCCCCCCCTTCTGCTGATGGTTAATTTTCCCCAAAGAAGTCGACGAATGGCCGCCACCGCCGGACGAACCCTAACATTGACCCTCTCAGGGCGAACTTGATGTTCTCCCGACAGAGAAAGCTAGCCATGTCAGTTAGCCAGGCCTCCGACTTCGGGGGCTTTGAGTCCCTCCAAGCTAATAATATGCGTCTCCGGGCTTCCAGAGAGGTAAAGGCCAGCACGTCTGCCTCTTTCTCCTCCTGGATTCCCGGATCTTCCGATACCCCAAAAATCGCCACCCCTGGACTCAGTGCCACCCTTGTTTTCAACACCTTGGACATGACATCTGCAATCCCCTGCCAGAATCCCCTGAGCTTCGGGCATGCCCAGAACATGTGGACATGGTTCGCTGGCCCTCCCGCACATCTTGCGCACCTATCTTCTACCCCAAAGAACCTGCTCATCCGGGCCACTATCATGTGGGCCCAGTGAATGACCTTGAACTGTATCAGGCTGAGCCTGGCACATGATGCGGATGCTTTGACTCTGCTCAACGCGTCCGCCCAGAGACCGTCCTTTATCTCTCCTAACGCCTCTTCCCATTTGTAATTCAGCTCCTCGATCTGCGATTCCTCTGACATCATAAGTTCCTTATTAATGTCCAAAATCCTCCCTTTTCCCAGCCACATTCTGGAAACTACTCTGCCCTGTATCCCCTTGGTGGTAGGAGCGGGAAGGTTGAGACTTGCCTGCGTAGGAAGTCCCACGCCTGCAGGTACCTAAACTCGTTCCCTCCCGTCAATTCAAATTTCTCCTCCAACTCCCTCAGGCTGTGAAAGCTCCCCTCTATAAACATATCGCCCATCCTCTCGAACACTGCTCTCTGCCATCCCTGGAATCTTCCATCTAGCCTGTGATAATAACCGGTGATTATTGCAGATTGGTGACCAGACCGATGCTCCCTCTGCTCCCGCATGTCTCCTCCATTGCCCCCAGACTCTCGGGGCCACGACCACCACAGGGCTGGTGGAGTAGCGTGCTGGCGGGAATGGCAGAGGTGCTGTTACCAATGCCCCAAACTAGTGCCTTTGCACGATGGCACCTCTACCCGCTCCCACATCGACCCCCCACCGCCATCCACTTCCGAATCATGGCTATATTCGCCACCCAATAATAATTACTAAAGTTTGGCAGCACCAGCCCACCCTCCCCCCAGCTGCGCTCCATCATCCACTTTTTAGCTCGCGGGGTCTTACCCGCCCATACAAAGCCTGAGATCACCTTATTGACCCGTTTAAAGAAGGACCGTGGAATAAAGGTGGGGAGACACTGAAACACAAACAGGAATCTCGGGAGGACCGTCATTTTCACTGTCTGTACCCTCCCAGCTATTGACAGTGGGAGCACATCCCACCTTCAAAAATCCTCCTTTATTTGGTCTACTAGTCAGGCCAGATTTAGCTTGTGCAGCCGTTTCCATTCCCGTGCCACCTGGATGCCTAGGTACCGGAAGCTTCCCCCACCACTCTAAACGGCAGGTCCCCCAATCGCCTCTCCTGCCCCCTTGCCTGGATCGCGAATATCTCACTTTCCCCCATGTTCAATTTATAACCTGAAAACCGGCCAAAATCCCCCAGAATCCTCATAATTTCTTCCATCCCTTCCAGTGGATCCGACACATATAAGAGCAGATCGTCTGCGTATAGCGAGAATCTGTGTTCCACTCCTCCTCGAAGCAGCCCCTTCCAGCTCCTTGAGGCTCTCAGCGCAATTGCCAGCGGCTCTATGGCCAGCGCAAACAGCAGTAGAGAGAGGGGGCATCCCTGCCTCGTCCCCCGGTGCAGCCTAAAACAGCCCATGTCAGCCTGTTCATCCGAACACTCGCCACAGGCGCCTGATACAGCAGCCTGACCCAGTCAATGAAGCCCCGCCCAAACCCAAACAGCACCAATACCTCCCACAGATATTCCCATTCCACCCGATCAAATGCCTTCTCTGCGTCCATTGCGAACACTACCTCCACGTCCCTACCCTCTGGGGGCATCATGATAACATTCAACAGCCTTCTTACGTTGGCCGCCAACTGCCTCCCCGAACAAATCCTGTCGGGTCTTCCCCAATCACGTCCGGAACGCAGTCTTTAATCCTTGAGAACAGGATCTTAGCCAACAGTTTGCCGTCTACATTTAGTAGGGAGATCGGTCTGTAGGACCCGCATAGCTCCGGGTCCCTACCCGCTTCCGGATCAATGAGATAGTGGCCTGTGACATCGTCGGGGGAAGGCCCTCTCTCTCCCTTGCCTCATTAAATTTCCGCATCAGCAGTGACACCAGTATCCCAGAGAACGTTTTGTAAAACTCCACTGGGTACCTGTCGGGATCCGGGGCTTTACCCAACTGCCCTTCTGCAACATTGCCACGTCCGCCTTCAGTCCCCTCAAATGTGCGAACACGTGTGCCCTCTTAACCGGCCCATTTAGCCTTCTTACGTTCCATGTGATCAACCTGGTTGGGGGGCTTCTTGGCCCCCCCTCCGCTGATCAGCCATCACCTTTCTTGGGCCAGTCTCCAGCCCGCGGCTCAAGCATCCACAGGCCCGCCCCCAGACAGCCTACATCCCTGACCTCCCTATTGTCCCACAGCAAATGTCCGTCCCCCATCAGCAGAACATTCCCCCCCTCCCCCCCAGTAACAGCACTATATAAACAACCCCCTTCAACAAGCATAACATCTGCTCAACCCCCACTGTGCTTCCGTGAGCTAGCCTACCCAGCTAGCTTGGTGGCCCCCACGCATGGCGCCAGACATTTTCCCACCTATTGTTCCCTACCCCCCTCTCCCCCACTGGGACACATATATGCAAATTAAAACAATCCCAACCCAATTGCCCAAAAGAAACACAAAGAAAATCAAAAAGAAGATCCAACATCTAACATTCACACCTCCAACCCCCATCACTGCAAATGCAAACTTTAACTCACACAGCTTATCCGCAGGCCCCAAACCGATACAGAAGGCATTACAGATAACGTCCAAAAACAAAAACTTTTAAAAACATGAATGCTGCAGCAAAGTTCAGTCCAAACACCTCAGTCCGCTACCAGCCCTTTTCTTCTAGCGAAGTCCATCGCTTCCTCGGGCGACGCGAAGTAGAAATGCTGCTCTTCGTGAGTGACCCAATGATGGCCGGATACAGCAGTCCAAACTTAACCTTCTTCTTAAAAAGGGTGGATTTTATCTAGTTGAACCCTGCTCTTCTCCTGGCCACGTCTGCGCTCAGATCCTGATATATACGCAGGATGCTGTTCTCCCATTTACAGCTCCATGTCTGCTTGGCCCACCATAGGATACACTCCTTGTCCAGGTACCTGTGGAATCTCACCACCATTGTTCTTGGGGGGTCACCTACACGCGGCTTCTTCCCCAGTGCTCTGTGCGCACTGACCATCTCCAAGGGTTGGGTGAACGTCCCCTCCCCCAGTAACTTCTCGAACATACCCGCTATGTATACCCCTGCGTCCGTTCCATCGGATCCCTCCGGGAGACCCACAATTCTCAGGTTCTGCCGGCGGGACCTGTTTTCTAGATCCTCCACCTTCTCCTGAAGCCTTTTCTGTTGGTCTGACGACATCCCACCTCCAACTCCACTGCACCTTGGTGTTCCTCCTGCTCAATCAATGCCTTCTCCACTTTCTGGATCGCCCGGTCTTGAGCATCCAGTCTGAGTTCCAGCCGCGCAATCAATTCCTTAATCGGGTCCAAGCATTCCTGTTTCTGCTTGGCGAAGCCCTCCAGTATGAACTGCATCAGCTGCTCCATCGACCGCTGGGTCGTCGAGCCAGAATTCCGGTCATCCGCCATGCTTTGTCCCGCTGCAGCTTCAGCCCAAGCCTTCTCCGTTCGCCTGTTTCTTCCTTTGCGAGCACTCCTGGTCCACCTCTCCATGCACTGATGTAGGATTCGTCATCACAGGTGCATCCAACATCAATTTTCCAAATCAGATCCGACAAAAAATCGGGGAAAAAGGTCCAAAGTTCCTACCCGAGCAGGAGCCACCAAATGTGCGACCTACTCCTTCATAGCCGCCACCGGAAGTGAGCCTCTGATACCTTTGACGGACATCCTCTGGAAGGACTGGACCTAGAGGGACCCAGCTGACTTTCGGGTGCCACTCGTACTGCCGTGCCATGCTGTTCTGCCGGCTGCCCCTGAGGACGTATGGATTCAGAAGGGTTGGAATTGCCATGGTCTCTTGCATGGAAGGTCCCAGGACAGACATCAGTGCTTCCTTCTCCGTCAGGGTACGTGTGAGCTACTCCATGGGTGGGTGGGGCAGCTCGAGTGAGTTCCAGAAGCCTCAGCGCCACCTGTTGCTGCTAGTCCTGGAGGCCTGAAACTCTCGCACCATGGTGTCAAAGCCTTTATATCTCCAGCAGCTCTGGGAGACACCTTTCCAGAGGCTTGACACTTGGCTGGGGGGCAGCTGTTTCCTGGGGTCTTGCAGACCTCCGGCTGCCCGATCCCTCGGAAGTTCATGCCTCCACCTGTTGAGCATCAGCAGCTGTGTGGTGGTTAACAGATAGTGACATAGAAGCCAGTCTGCTAATAAAACTGAGATGCACGTCTCTGGGCTGGTGGATGATGCAGGTGATGGCTGTGATTACTGATTGGTGTCCGCCTCCAAGTTCTCCTCTAAGTGTTTTGTCCCACTGAGACACGGAAGAAATGGTAAGGTGATGGAGCCTTGGATGACAAGAGAAGTGGAGCTTCTAGTCAAGAGGAAGAAGGAAGCTTACGTAAGGTTGAGGAAGCAAGGATCGGACTCGGCTCTAGAGGGTTACAAGGTAACCAGGAAGGAACTCAAAAATGGACTGAGGCGAGTAGAATGGGGCATGAAAAAGCCCTGGCGGGAAGGATTAGGGAAAAGGCGTTCTACACTTATGTGAGAAATAAGAGGATGATCAGAGTGAGAGTAGGGTCGATCAGGGATAGTGGAGGGAACTTGTGCCTAGAGTCTGAGGAGATGGGGGAGGCCTAAATGAATATTTTGTTTCAGTATTCACTAGAGAGAGGGACCTTGTTGCTCATGAGAACAGTGTGAACCAGGTTAATAGATTCAAACAGGTTGATATTAAGAAGGAGGATGTGCTGGCAATTTTGAAAAGTATCAGGAAAGATAAGTCCGCTGGGCCTGATGGGATATACCCAAGGTTACTACGGGAAGCGAGGGAGGAGAAAGAAGACAGCGAGTGGTAGCGGATGGAAAGTATTCCACCTGGAGGTCGGTGACCACTGGGGTCCGCAGGGATCTGTTCTGGGACCTCAGCTCTTTGTGGTTTTTATGAATGACTTGGGTGAGGAAGTGGAAGGGTGGGTTAGTAAGTTTGCCGATGACACGAAGGTTGGGGGAGTTGTAGATAGTGTTGAGGGATGTTGCAGTTTACAACAGGACATTGACAGGATGCAGAGCTGGGCTGAGAAGTGGCAGATGGAGTTCAACCTTGATAAATGTGAAGTGATTCATTTTGGAAGGTTGAATTTGAATGCTGTATACAGGGTTAAAGGCAGGATTCTTGGAAGTGTGGAGGAATAGAGGGATCTTGAGGTCCACATACATAGATCCCTCAAAGTTGCCACCCAGGTTGATAGGGTTGTTAGGAAGGCGTATGGTGTGTTGGGTTTCATTAACAGGGGGATTGAGTTTAAGAGCTGCAAGGTTTTGCTGCAGCTTTTATAAAACCCTAGTTAGACCACACTTGGAATATTGTGTCCAGTTCTGATCGCCTCATTATAGGAAGGATGTGGATGCTTTGGAGAAGGTGCAGAGGAGATTTACCAGGATGCTACCTGGACTGGACGGCATGTCTTATGAAGAAAGGTTGAGGGAGCTAGGGCTTTTCTCACTGGAGCGAAGGCAGAGAGGTGACTTGATAGAGGTGTACAAGATGATGATAGGCATGGATCGAGTGGCTAGCCAAAGACTTTTCCCCAGGGCGGTAATGGCTGTCAAGAGGGTGACATAATTTTAAGGTGATTGGAGGAAGGTATGGAGGAGATGTCTGAGGTCAGTTCTTTACACAGAGAGTCGTGGGTGTGTGGAATGCACTGCCAGCGGAGGTGGTGGAGTCAGAATCATTAGGGAGATTTAAGTGACTCTTAGACATTCACATGGACAGCAGTAAATTGAAGTGGTGTAGGCTGTGTTGATCTTAGATTAGGATAAATGGACGGCACATCATGAGCTGAAGGGCCTGTACTGTGCTGTACTGTTCTATGTTCTATGTTCTCCAGGTGCTCTCCAGTGCTCTCCAGGTTTGCAGGGGTAGTGGTGACTCCGGATGACCCAGTCTCCTCTGATGGTCATCCTACAAGACAATGGATGTGGGTTCCGAAAATGGGAGGGACAAAGGTCTAGGAAATAGACAACTCACTTGAGACTGGTCATCGAGATGAAGGTGCAGAGGATCCTCACTTCTCTGGCACAGGCCAACGTCGCTGTCCATCATGGCTTTGTCTGTGCTCTCTCTCAAAATCTGTAGAGCCCTTTCCTCATAGGGGATGAGGGCTCTCAATAAGGGAATTCCTCTGCCTGTCTTCTCCCTCTCCCCTTTATCATGAGCTATCTTCTCCTGAAAGGACACAAAGAGGACATTGTGAGCCGTATACCTCGCGGGGTGGGGTCTATAGCAAGTGCCATATGTGGACACCTGCCCAGAAAGGAAGGGGTTGTGTTGAGAGTGCCAGGTGGTCAGATACTGGTTGCAGTGAGTGGATTAGTGGTGACAATCCAGGGGTGACAGATGGGACTGATGCCACGAGGAGACAGGTGGGAACTCACCCTTGCAGAGCGCATGAGGTCATTGATTTTTTTTCCCACATTAGACTCCGGTCCTCCTTGTCAGGCTGTCACCACATCCCAGATGGGATTAGCCTGCCTAGTTCTGAGTCTTCTACCCACGGGGGGGTGGGGGGGAGGGGAGGGAAAGGGTGGGGGGGGTTGGGGGTTGGGAGGCTGGCTGGCTTCTCCTCCACTGCATCCAACAGCCTGTTGAGATCTGCCTCAACAAAACATGGAGCTGGTCTGCTTGCAGCTATCCTTCTGTCTTGACTGAGAGTGAGTGCAGAGGTTCCATTTAAATACAGCTCCCCTTGTTAACACAGTACAGCTGAGCCTCAGCTTGGGCGAATTAGACGCCAGGGAACTCCAATTTAGTGTGATTCTCATGGGAATTAATTTATTGCACCAAGTGTGGGCAGATTGCGATCTGATTCATGCCGGACTGTCGAATGGAATCCCCACCAGTTTTTGCACCCAAAATGAAACTTAGTAATTTTTGCAAAGATTCCCCCCAGAATAAATGTGGACCAAGATAGAAGATAATAAACGGTGGATTATATTGAGAGGGGCAGACTACAGGGCACCCAGTGGTGAAAGGGAGGCGAAGGAATAAATATGTGACTCATCAGAGAAATCAGTAAAAGAAAATCATAGAAGAATAATCATGGGGAATTTCAACTACCCCACAATTGATTTCCTAGAGGGATGACCCAGGGGGTTGAGGGAATAGAGTTGCCATTCTTTTTTCAAATCTGTTTATTTTCTAATCCAGTATGTAAGCAACTCAACAAGAGAAGATTCATTGCTGGACCTAATCATGGGGAATGAACCTAAGTACAAAGAACAAAGAGAACAAAGAAATGTACAGCACAGGAACAGGCCCTTCGGCCCTCCGGTAGCGAGTTCCAGGCACCCACTACCCTCTGCGTAAAAAACTTGCCTCGTACATCTACTCTAAACCTTGCCCCTCTCACCTTAAACCTATGCCCCCTAGTAATTTACCCCTCTACCCTGGGGAAAAGCCTCTGACTATCCACTCTGTCTATGCCCCTCATAATTTTGTATACCTCTATCAGGTCTCCCCTCAACCTCCTTCGTTCCAGTGAGAACAAACCGAGTTTATTCAATCGCTCCTCATAGCTTATGCCCTCCATACCAGGCAACATTCTGGTAAATCTCTTCTGCACCCTCTCTAAAGCCTCCACATCCTTCTGGTAGTGTGGTGACCAGAATTGAACACTATACTCCAAGTGTGGCCTAACTAAGGTTCTATACAGCTGCAAGATGACTTGCCAGTTCTTATACTCAATGCCCCGGCCAATGAAGGCAAGCAAGCCGTATGCCTTCTTGACTACCTTCTCCACCTGTGTTGCCCCTTTCAATGACCTGTGGAACTGTACTCCTAGATCTCTTTGACTTTCAATACTCTTGAGGGTTCTACCATTCACTGTATATTCCCTACCTGCATTAGACCTTCCAAAATGCATTACCTGACATTTGTCCGGATTAAACTCCATCTGCCATCTCTCCGCCCAAGTCTCCAGACAATCTAAATCCTGCTGTATCCTCAGACAGTCCTCATCGCTACCGCAATTCCACCAACCTTTGTGTCGTCTGCAAACTTACTAATCAGACCAGTTACATTTTCCTCCAAATCATTTATATATACTACAAAGAGCAAAGGTCTCAGCACTGATCCCTGTGGAACACCACTTGTCACAGCCCTCCAATTAGAAAAGCATCCCTCCATTGCTACTCTCTGCCTTCTATGGCCTAGCCAGTTCTGTATCCACCTTGCCAGCTCACCCCTGATCCCGTGTGACTTCACCTTTTGTACTAGTCTACCATGAGGGACCTTGTCAAAGGCCTTACTGAAGTCCATATAGACAACATCTACTGCCCTACCTGCATCAATCATCTTAGTGACCTCCTCGAAAAACTCTATCAAGTTAGTGAGACACGACCTCCCCTTCACAAAACCGTGCTGCCTCTCACCAATACGTCCATTTGCTTCCAAATGGGAGTAGATCCTGTCTCGAAGAATTCTCTCCAGTAATTTCCCTACCACTGAAGTAAGGCTCACCGGCCTGTAGTTCTCGGGATTATCCTTGCTACCCTTCTTAAACAGAGGAACAACATTGGCTATTCTCCAGTCCTCCGGGACATTCCCTGAAGACAGCGAGGATCCAAAGATTTCTGTCAGGGCCTCAGCAATTTCCTCTCCAGCCTCCTTCAGTATTCTGGGGTAGATCCCATCAGGCCCTGGGGACTTATCTACCTTAATATTTTTAAGAGACCCAACACCTCGTCTTTTTGGATCACAATGTGACCCAGGCTATCTACACCCCCTTCTCCAGACTCAACATCTACCAATTCCTTCTCTTTGGTGAATACTGATGCAAAGTATTCATTTAGTACCTCGCCCATTTCCTCTGGCTCCACACATAGATTCCCTTGCCTATCCTTCAGTGGGCCAACCCTTTCCCTGGCTACCCTCTTGCATTTTATGTACGTGTAAAAAGCCTTGGGATTTTCCTTAACCCTATTTGCCAATGACTTTTCGTGACCCCTTCTAGCCCTCCTGACTCCTTGCTTAAGTTCCTTCCTACTTTCCTTATATGCCACACAGGCTTCGTCTGTTCCCAGCCTTTTAGCCCTGACAAATGCCTCCTTTTTCTTTTTGACGAGGCCTACAATATCACTCGTCATCCAAGGTTCCCGAAAATTGCCGTATTTATCTTTCTTCCTCACAGGTACATGCCGGTCCTGTATTCCTTTCAACTGACACTTGAAAGCCTCCCACATGTCAGATGTTGATTTGCCCTCAAACATCCGCCCCCAATCTATGTTCTTCAGATCCCGCCTAATATTGTTATAATTAGCCTTCCCCCAATTTAGCACATTCATCCTTGGACCACTCTTATCCTTGTCCACCAGTACTTTAAAACTTACTGAATTGTGGGCACTGTTACCGAAATTCTCCCCTACTGAAACATCTACCACTTGGCCGGGCTCATTCCCCAATACCCGGTCCAGCACCGCCCCTTCTCTAGTTGGACTGTTTACATATTGTTTTAAGAAGCCCTCCTGGATGCTCCTTACAAATTCCGCCCCGTCTAAGCCCCTGGCACTAAGTGAGTCCCAGTCAATATTGGGGAAGTTGAAGTCTCCCATCACCACAACCCTGTTGTTTTTACTCTTTTCCAAAATCTGTCTACCTATCTGCTCCTCTATCTCCCGCTGGCTGTTGGGAGGCCTGTAGTATACCCCCAACATTGTGACTGCGCCCTTCTTATTCCTGATCTCTACCCATATAGCCTCACTGCCTTATGAGGTGTCCTCTCGCAGTATAGCTGTGATATTCTCCCGAACAAGTAGCGCAACTCCGCCTCCCCTTTTACATCCCCCTCTATCCCGCCTGAAACATCTAAATCCTGGAACGTTTAGCTGCCAATCCTGCCCTTCCCTCAACCAGGTCTCTGTAATGGCAACATCATAGTTCCAAGTACTAATCCAAGCTCTAAGTTCATCTGCCTTACCCGTAATGCTCCTTGCATTAAAACATATGCACTTCAGGCCACCAGACCCGCTGTGTTCAGCAACTTCTCCCCGTCTGCTCTGCCTCAGAGCCACACTGTCCCTATTCCCTAGTTCTCCCTCAATGCTCTCACCTTCTGACCTATTGCTCCCGTGCCCACCCCCCTGCCATACTAGTTTAAACCCTCCCGTGTGACACTAGCAAACCTCTCGGCCAGGATATTTATGCCTCTCCGGTTTAGATGCAACCCGTCCTTCTTATACAGGTCACACCTGCCCCGGAAGAGCTCCCAGTGGTCCAGATAACGGAAACCCTCCCTCCTACACCAGCTGTTTAGCCACGTGTTTATCTGCTCTATCTTCCTATTTCTAGCCTCACTGGCACGTGGCACAGGGAGTAATCCCGAGATTACAGCCCTCGAGGTCCTGTCTTTTAACTTTCTGCCTAGCTCCCTGAACTCCTGCTGCAGGACCTCATGCCCCTTCCTGCCTATGTCGTTAGTACCAATATGTACAACGACCTCTGCCTGTTTGCCCTCCCCCTTCAGGATTCCCTCTACCCGTTCGGAGACATCCTGGACCCTGGCACCAGGGAGGCAACATACCATCCTGGAGTCTCTTTCACGTCCACAGAAGCGCCTATCTGTGCCCCTGACTATAGAGTCCCCTATTACTATTACTCTTCTGCGCTTTGACCCTCCCTTCTGAACATCAGAGCCAGCCGTGGTGCCACTGCTCTGGCTGCTGCTGTTTTCCCCTGATAGGCTATCCCCCCCGACAGTATCCAAAGGGGTATATCTGTTCGAGAGGGGGACAACCACAGGGGATTCCTGCACTGACTACCTGCCCTTTCTGGTGGTCACCCATTTCTCTGCCTGCACCTTGGGTGTGACCACATTTACATAACTGCGATCTATGACGCTTTCCGCCACCTGCATGCTCCTAAGTGCATCCAATTGCTGCTCCAACCGAACCATGCGGTCTGTGAGGAGCTCCAGTTGGGTGCACTTTCTGCAGATGAAGCCATCCGGGATGCTGGAAGCCTCCCGGACCTGCCACATCTCACAGTCAGAGCACAGCACCCCTCTAACTGACATTGCGTCAATTAATTAAAATTAAAATTTGTCTTTTTTTTAAATACTTTTTTTAAAATTTCAAAGTTACTGTCAACTATCTGTTTCCTAGCACTAGATTTCTAATAGAAATGCGATAGCTAACTATAATACTCCCCGATCTCTGGCTTAAATATCCTCTAAATTATAATTAAGTTATTATGTTTAATTAGTTACCAAATACTCAATTTTTTTCAAATTTAGGTTAGAATCCCAACCAGCCACTCTGGCCACAGCTTTTCTGTGATCTCACTTCAGTTTCCCCCCGACACACACAATTTGAAAAAAGGTATAAAAGTAAAAATAAGTAAAAATCACTTACTTACCTTCTTACCTTCTGAGTGTCTTCGATGTTCTCAGGTTCTCTCGCTGACAGAGACTGCTCCTCCACATCCGAACCTTGACCTGCACAATGCTAATAATATAATATGGCACTTACCTTACACCAATGGGTCTTATTATTAGGTTAGAGGAGGAGGGCGGGTGGGAGACACTACACGTATAGTGTCTCGGGTTACCTCTCCACCAGAATTTATTGGTTGGAGGGGGGGGGACTTGCCAGAGGTCCGCGGGTCGAACTTCCGGTTCTCGCCTTATATAAAAACAAATAAAACAGAAAAGAAGAACAGACACGGGACCAGGCAAGGCTTTTTAAATTCACTACTCACCTCCAAGAAGGCCCCTGCGCACCGCTGCCGCCGAAATCCAAAGGGCTTCTCCTGTAAAGGCAAGGCTTTTTAAAGTAAGTACTCACCTCCCAGAAGGCCCCTGCGCACCGCTGCCGCCGAAATCCAAAGGGCTTCTCCTGTAAAGGTAAGGCTTTTTAAATTCACTACTCACCTCCAAGAAGGCACCTGCGCACCGCTGCCGCCGAAATCCAAAGGGCTGCTCCTGTAAAGGCAAGACTTTTTAAAGTAAGTACTCACCTCCCAGAAGGCCCCTGTGCACCGCTGCCGCCGAAATCCAAAGGGCTGCTCCTGTAAAGGTAAGGCTTTTTAAATTCACTACTCACCTCCAAGAAGGCCCCTGCGCACCGCTGCCGCTGAAATCCAAAGGGGATCCCAAGTAGATAAGAGAAGTCAAAATAGGGAACATTTAGGCAATAGTGACCATAATATAACATACTTTGAGATAATAATTGAGAAAGCCATATGCACGACAAAGATCAGAGGTGGGATTCTCCAGTCCCCCAGCCACATTTCTCAGCTGTGCTCCATTCGCTGGCGGTGGGATTCCCTACTCCCACCGCTTGTCTATGGGATTTCCAATTGAAGCCACCCCATGCCGCTGGGAAAGATGTTGGAGGCACACTGCCGGTGTGAAAAGAGAATAACAAGGGAATTATGGCCTAGGTAATAGATTGGAGATAACTCAATTTTGAGGGTCTGAGAATAGAGCTTGAGAAAATAAAATGACCACTATATATCAATTATCAATAATGTAGAACAGTAATAGGGAACCTTTAAAGCACTGCTTAACAGAATCCAGGAAAAAAAAATATTTTCCTCAAAAAACAAGAACAAATTGGATAGTTTTGAGACACCATGGATGAATAATAATAATCTTTATTGTCACAAGTAAGCTTACATTAACACTGTAATGAAATTACTGTAAAAAGGTCCTAGTCGCCACACTCCAGCGCCTGTGCGGGCACACGGAGGAAGAATTCAGAATGTCCAAATTATCTAACAGCACATCTTTTGGGACTTATGGGAGGAAACCGGAACACCCGGAGAACTCCAAATAGACAGTGACCAAGCTGGGAATCGAACTTGGGACCCTGGAGCTGTGAAGCAACAGTACTAACCACTGTGCCGCCAGGACGCTCTGGTCCCGCCCACCACCGGGATCATCCACTCCTGCTGAAAGTCGATGGGCTTTGGGCTAGCCCTCTCTCCACGGCGGGTCCTGCCACGGCTTGGCTGGAAAATCCCAACCGAAGACTAAATAAAGAGGCTTACATTAAATACATGGACAACATAAACAGAAAAAGGAAATTCCAAAGGAAATACGGTCAATAAGGGATGAACAAAATAAAATTACACATAACAACAGTAGTGAAATCTCAGAAAAATTTATTAATTATTTTACTTCCTTACTTTGCAGGAAAACAAATCAGATTGACATTGTATCAGAAAATGATTTGACAACTGAAATAACACATTTAAAATATAAAGGAGATGTACAAAGCAAACTCAATGGAGGATAAACCCCCTGGTCTGGATGGCTTGCATCCACGCAGTTTAAAAGATTAAAAGGAATACATAGCAGCGGCACTATTACGCATATTTATTAATTCATCAGAGAAAAAGTGTAGTGCCAGAGGACTGGCAGATAGCTGGCATTATACTTATGTTATTATTACTATCATTTAAGGGAAAGCTGATAATGTGACATCTAGTTTGAATATATATTCAGTGGTTTCTTGCGGTGCTGAGTCGAGAATTAAGGTGCCATCTGTGACAGATTTTAATGGGTAGATTAATATAATGTGTTTCATGGTCTGGGATTAGTGATCACAATCACGCTATGGGTCATCCCTCATCTTTCACCTACAGAGCAGACGGCAAAATTGTCCATGGTCTGTGCACTTTGGCTTGAGTGTTCTCCACTGTCTTTGAGCAAGGTCAAATTCAGGAACATCTGCTCTTGTGCTCTATGAGGTGCTGCTTTTTCCATGCTGCATGTGTTCCACCATTCCATCCATTCTGGACAGTGTGTTGGTAACAGCTATAAAAGTATTAGTTGCTGTTTCCCATTTGGCCAGTGCAACTTTAGGTGATTTCTTGGTAGGTTTTTCAGACCTTTGTGAATGGGAAGGCTGCTGTTGTCCATGACTTTTTCCATCATGTCAAGAACAATGATGTTGTGGCAAATGGCAGTTGGGCCATTGTGAGGCAGAGTCAAGAGCTACTCATTAAAGCATCACTGACACTGTCCTAACAGTGACATTTAACTGTATGTCCTCAATACTTGTGTGATGGCTGCAGGGCCACGAGGCATTGGAGTATTTTGTAACATAGTATACCGGAACCGCTGCTTTGGTGAAAGGTGTTCTGGCTGTGTTCTCCCACGGTGCTACAGCGAGTTCCAGTGAGGAGTTGATGACATCCGACTTGTCGTTTCCCTGTGTGTGCTCGTTCATCAAGAGGTTGCCTGTTACCAAAGAACCAAAAGTGGCCTCACCCTCTGCAAAGCATGAAAGTATAATTATATTTAAGAAGGGAGATAGAGCATCTTCAGTGAAATATAAATCAGTTTAACATCAGTGGTAGGAAAAATAGAACACCTACCAAAGGAGAAAATAGAAAAATATCTCAAAGACAAAAATATAATAATAACTAGCGAGCGTATATTTTAATAGGAAGGTCTTGCTTGATCAACCTCATTGAATTATTTTAAACGGTAGCAGTGCCAGTTAAGGATAATGTAATTTATGTAGATGTAATTTAATGATGTAATTTACCTAGATTTCCGAAAAGCCTTTGAAGAAGTGCAACATTATAGATTCATATAAGATCAGAGAATGTGAAGTAATCACAAGGAGTCCCGTAAAGGTAAGTCTAAGACGTTTATTTTCTAGCACAGCGACTGAGAGCTGGTCCCAGCCAACACCATCAATTATGTCAGTTCCCTTATGGGCTGGTTTTTATTTGGTGAAATTAACAAGCCCCACTGTTGAGCCTCTACCCCTCAACGGGCAAGCCTGTATTCATGAGCCTCACAAGGAGATCAATCGTGTCGTTCCCATGGATCTCGTGGAGGTTACAACATCCCTACATCCCATCGTACAGGGTGGAGGAGGCCTCCTTCTCTGCTTTCACGTGGTTGCAGCTCTGGCTGTTGCGGGGCTGGGTCGAGGGGGTGTATAACTTTTTGGGGAACATTGTTTTCGCGCCGATCATCTGGGAGCACCAATGGCTAGGATGCTATCTGAAACCATGGACACTTGAGTCGGACCCTGAGTCTTGCACATCACGCATCTCTGTGTCTAGGCTCCTAGGAGGTGTTGCCAAATGGCCCTTGGGTGTCAGGCACGCGGGACGAAAAGATGACTAATATGGTGGGGCCAGTCCTGACGTAGGCTCCCTGCTCTGGAAGTGACCCACTTCCTTTCGCACCATCTGTTCTTGTGTTTTTACCGTGTATGACACCAGTCCAGTCCATTCCACCATGGTCCCGAGTATCCATCAGGCACCATCGCCGAAGTTCCATACGTATACCATGTCCCCCAGTCAAAAACCTCTATCCTCTGTCCGTCTGCTGCTGTATTGCATCTGGAGATCTTGGGCTGGATTCTCCATTTGGGAGACAATGGGCAGGATTTTCCGTTTCGGAGACGAAGGGCTGGATTCTCCAATATTGAGGCTAAGTGCCGATGCCAGTGTGGGAACTGTGGCATTTTATGACGCCAAAGTCGGCGCTGAACCCTCACCGATTCTGGGACTGATGAGGGGCTCCAGGCTCCAGGCTCACACGACAAAAACACTGGAGAATGGCCGGGTCCATGGCTGCGCATGCGCTCGGCGTCGACCTGCAGCAATCGCGCAGTAAAACATGGCTCCGACTGTGCGTGGACCCGACCTGCCAAATACTGTCCCCTTGGCCACACCCTGACCACACCTACCAGTCCCCCCAGCCCTTGTGGAAGCCCCCCCCGGCCAGCAGCGCTGCTCCAGGCCGACTGTGGCGCCGCTGGACATAGTCCGCTGCTGCCACGCAGGGTCCCCCGCGCTGTCGGGAACACGGCCCACCGGGGGTGGAGCATCGGGAGAGGGCCTTCTGATGATGCACCAATGTCATTCCAACAGTGTGGGGCGCGATGACGCCATTTCGGAGGGGGCGGAGAATAGAAAACCAAAGTCAAACCAGCGCTGCCCCCGATTTGGGCGTTGGAAGGGATTCTGCACGTTCTCCTCAGTGCGGCGAGCATGAGGAGGCAGCACTGTGTCCCTGGCAGTAACACGCGTCCGACACACCCATAACCCGACCCCCCCCCCCCTCCCCCCTCACCAGGAGGATGGCTGAACCCCCACCTTGCCCCACATACTGGTACCCATACCGGCCGCCCTGGCCGGGTACCTTGGCCACTGAGGTCACCAGCTACCCACCCTTTCGGCTGCATGCGTCGGTCTGACTAACACTGCCGTTTTCTGTTCCCCCCCCACAGGAGAAGGCCGCGCACAACTGCCAGGAGTGGGCGAAGACAGGAGGTGGACCGCCGGGCCTGCAGTCCCTCACCATGACTGAGCAGAGGGCTCTAGATGTACTCTGCGGCCCGGAGGAAAGGGAGGTCACCGAGGTGGAGCTCGGCCACAGGCTAGGAAGTGAGACCCTGCTTAATTGCGGTTCCACATGACATTTTTTTAAATAATAGAATTTACAGTGCAGAGGGGTTTGACATGTGTGCCAAACCCCTCCCCCCAACCTCCGCACCACCCCCACCCCCATACCACCACACCCCCACACCACCTCACCCCACACCACCATCACGCCAACACCACTACCCCCGAGCCCCACTCTCCCCCTGGCCTGGCGTCTAATCATGCATCTCGTCTTGTGTCTTGCAGGAGCTGCTGGAGATGGGGCGGGTCCATCTGGTGTCCCCGCCCCCAGCCAGTGTCACAGCCAGAGCCCCCCCATGAGCTGAGCACTGACGCCAGCCCTCCGTCCGAGGCTCAGGAGATCTCGGAGCTCGAGTCTGAGGATGACAGTGACTTCCCGCCGCAGCTGTCTCCAACACCCTCCACCATCTCAGACTATCACCTCGGTTGGGCACCACTTTAGTGAAGAGGCTCCTGGGACACTATCTGGTGCGCACCACACAGTTGGCCCGGTACAGCAGGTGGAGGTAGGAACACGCGAGGGGTGGACGGTCGGAGGGCAGGCCAATTCCTGGGACTAGCAGCCGTCCAGACGGGTCTCGGGCTTCTGGAACGGACAGTCCCATCAATCATGGAGATGCAGTCGCCGAGCCAGGGACTGCGTGAGGGGTTGTCGGCGAGCATCCAGCACCTGCTGGTGCAGCTGAGGAGTCCAACTGCCTGCAGGAGCAGGAGGTGGTGCCGCCAATGCATACCACCTAGGCCAACACCGCACGGGTGGCGTCCGCGGTGTAGGCACTGTGGGCGACGGTTTCGGCTATGGATCAGCATGTCCAAGGCCTGGAACATTCTGTGCAGGCAGGTCGAGGCCCAGGACAGGGTTGCCTCCTCACAGGCCACCAAGTCCCAGAACCACCTGGAAATCGTGGCAGTGTTCATGAGCGCGTCCCAGTCACAGCTGGCCATGGCTGGGAACGTCGGTGGCATTGCCCAGGCACTGGCCGACGTGGCGCAGGCATGGAGGGAGGTGGCCGAACAGACCGAGAAGGTGGTGGCACAGTCACAGTGTAATGTGGCGCAGTTCCAGACGGAGATGGTTCACTCCCTGTGCTCCATGACTGCGGGCATGCAGATCCTGGTTGAGATCAGAGCGGGCCTCCAGTACTGGCAGTGTCAGGTGGTGGGAGAGCCTCAGGGGATAGCTCCCCTCACACCACCATTCTAGGGAGTAGCCCGGGGACCATCGGGCACCCTAAGGGAGGAGGAGGTGATGGGGCCCGTGCGGTGACTCCCACAGGGGAGGCGCTGGAATTCTCCAGGCACCTGAACTGCATCTTTAGGATGCCAAAGCACCGCTCAATCACACTCCTGGTAGCGGGTCTCCACATTGTCCTGTGGCCTCCAGATATCCATCATCGGCAATAACCGCAACGGGTAACCTCTATCACCCAAGAACCAACCCCCCAGCCCGGGGGGAGTCTTGAACATGTCAGGAATCGTTGAGTGTGCCAGGATGAAGGCGTCATGCATATTGCCCGGTTACCGGGCACAGACGTGTATGATGCGCAGCTGATGGTCACATATCAGCTGCACATTCATCGACTGCAACCCCTTTTGGTTTGTGTACAGCGGCCTGTTATCCACAAGTACCCAGAGGGGGACATGCATCCCTTCGATCACCCCCTGGATTCGGCGCATCCTGTCGTTGATGTCGAACTCCTGCTGCTCGTGCCTCCTGGTGGGCTCGGTTCACATTGAAATGGATGTACTGAGATGCCTGTGCATATAGGCCCTCCGTGATGGCGTGGATGCACCTGTGCACCGAGTTCTGTGAAATCCAGGACAACTCCCCCTCAGTGCCTGGAAGGACCCTGTTGCATAAAGGTTCAGGGCGACTGTCACCTTGACGGCAACCGGGAGCGGGTGTCCTCCCCATATCCCCGCGGTGCCAGGTGCGCCATCATCTGCCAGATATGTCGCATTGTCTCCCTGCTCAGCTGGAGTCTTTGGCATGCCCAGTCCGGCAGGTGCTCGAATGACAGACGCTGCCAGTACACACGAGGCTTCATGTGGCGCCTCCTTGGCACCTCCTCCTCCTCTGTTGGCAGTCGGGCCTTCAACCTGCGTGGCTGCCACATACCCCTCTGCTGCCCGCTCCACTGCTGCCTGCCCAGCTGCTGCAGCTTCCTTCTCCTCTTCGGGCAGCGCCAGCTCGTACAGCCCCGGGACTGCGCGACTAGCAGGAAGGCCACCATGCTGGTTGAATCCCAATATCCATTGTCTGCAGTGGGTGTAAGGTCGACATGTTAGCATGGTGTTGGGTATAGCGGGGTGTGGTGTACAGGGTTGGGGGCACCCATTCAGTCGTTGTCACTCTGCAGAACCATAGGCCAGGGTGGGTGGCCCGTTGGGTGCGCAGCAAGGTGGCTGCCTTGCAAGGCCCCACTAACCCCAGACAGCCCGAGCAGTGTCTGGTCCAGCAGCCCACAGTCACTCCACTCTGTGTCCTACCACCTCTCTCTCTCCCTCAGCAGGCACCACGCTGGTTTCATGACTTTTAAAAGCACAAGTGTATCGCGCCATCGGGAACTTGCCTCATCGGAAGAGAAGAATCACAGGGATCCCTATAATAGGGAGACCCCCCTCAGGGGCCCCTGGAATAAAGAGACCCCACAGGATCTCCTATAATAGGGAGACACCTCACACGGACTCCTGTAATAGGGGGATCCACCAGGAACCCCTGTAATAGCCGGACCCCTCACAAGGGCCCCCTGCCTAAAGAGACCTCCTCCACAGATCTCCCCCCACCCCCCCGCCACCCCCACACACACAGAGCCCCCCCCCCCCCTTCCCTCTTCCACCGATGCCACTTCGGTCATTATGTGTCACATGGTTCACAATCAGCAAGAACATTGTCATGATATGCAAACATGCAGCAAATGAACACATAGAATAGGACACGACCAATGAGCAGTCAGGACACTCAGGGGTGGTATCTCACTATAAAAGAGATGAGGCACTCACACCCCGTCTCTTTCCACAGACCAGCATCTACAGAGTGAGACAGGGTGTATCCTCAGCATCACACCCCAGCATGTGGCTTAGAGCAAGGCTGGTTCAGTTAGACTGAGTTACTACATTTAGATTAGCAGAGAGTCGAACTCATTGAGAACTGTGCTAATAGTTCAATAAAACACATTGAACTCACTTCAAAGTCTGGAGCATCTTTTACTCAAAACTGCATCAAGTGGCAGCTTGTGTTATTCCAAATTACATAACACAACATGATACCAGGAGTCTGTTCAATCTAGTTAGTTCAACTCAGCAAGATCCATGATGACCAGCGAATGTATACAATGGAAAAGATTCCGGCTCCTCACCAGTTCAGGACCTCCGGCAATCTCAGTGCCAACTGGCGGACATTCAAGCAGAAATTTCAGCTTTACGTCGAAGCAACAGACCTCAATGGTGTATCTGATGCACGGAAGACAGCTCTTTTCTTCACCACAGCGGGTGATCAAGCCTTGGAAATATTGAACTCCTTTCACTTCGCCGAAGACTAGGACAAGACAAAGTTTCAGACCATCCTGGACAAGTTTGACAGCCACTGTGAGGTGGACACCAACAAAATCTTTAAGCGCTGCATATTTAAGTAGCGATTGCAAGGTAAAGACGAATCCTTCACCTTATATTTGACTAACCTTAGACTGCTAGCACAATCCTGCAACTTCGGTGATATCACTGACTTATTGATCAGAGACCAAATCGTTTTTGGAGTTCACTCTGATCCACTGAGAGAGCAGTTACTGACGATCAAGCATATGACCCGGCCAGTCGCGATTAAAACATGCACAGTGCATGAGCACGCTGAAAATCGCTATTCCCAGTACAAAACGGCACAAAATGATAGACTAGCCTCCCATTGTCATGATTTGCAAACATGCAGCTAATGAACGGAGTCAGTGAGTGTGCAGGTCATCTCCCAGATGCAGCGCCTCAACATTGACGAAAGCGGCCATTTTGCGCGCTCTTCCCGGGGCCTGACGCATGCGTGATGCGAACAGGATAATGAAGTGGCCGAAACCCCCACTGTGCAGGCACAGACTTCTGAGAACCGCATTGCGCATGTGCAACGACGCACGAAGCTTCAGGACGCCGACGTCATGACGTGTTCGAACAGTCATCGGCCATTTAAAGAAACACTGCTCTGCAAGAGGCAGACACTGTTTAAACTGTGGGAAGCCAGGCCACTATGCAGCCCTGTGCAGATCTGCACCACCAGTCAGGAGCCAGCGCTCCCAATTCCGACGACGGCGCATCCCGAGTGTGCAACAACGCCAACAGGATTCTGATCCCGACAGTGCAATGGATCCAGATGATGTATGCCTGGACAACGCCTACCCCTGGACAACCCCAAAGTGTGGCATGGAGTTCAACTGACCCACAACTTTTAATAGATTGTGGTGTGGGGCGCACACGGCACACGCTAAAGGTGTGATACAGCATAAATGGACAAGTGTTTTTTAAAACAAAACAATGTTTATTCTATCAACTCAAGTTAACCTTTTTAAAACAACCATTGAATATCTTAACACCCATTAATTCAAAGATAACCCCCAAAGACTAAGTCATCGTTTCAGCTGTCCTTTTAACATCCAAAAGACTTAACCAACCTTCAAACAGGAGCACATTAGGTTACATTCAATATATATAGTGAGAAAGGGTTCAGCCGTGCTGCTGCTTTTGGTTACTTCAGCTGCAGCCCCTTTGTTTTCTTCATGCAGCTCACTGGAAACACGCAGACACACCCAAGCTGCTCTCTCAAACTGAAACTAAAAAAGCAGAAGTACAGCTCAGCTCCCCCCACACTCTGACATCACTTCAGTAACATCAGCAGTTCCATTTCTTAAAGGCACATTTCTTAAACACCCATTTCTTAAAGGTACTCTCACATGACACCGACTGACTGGGTCAGCTCGATGGTGTGCGTAAAGAAGCCTTCGGGGGACCTGCGCATCTGCATTGATCCCAAGGATCTCAATATGAATATCATGCGGGAACACTACCCCATCCCGAAGTGGGAGGAACTCACGAGTGAGATGGCACACGTGTGTTTCTTCACCAAATTGGATGCATCACAGGGATTTTGGCAAATCCAGCTGAAAGAGTCCAGGAGAAGGCTCTGCACCTTCAACACGCTTTTTGGCAGATACTGCTACAATCGCATGCCATTTGGCATCATTTCGGCATTGGAGATATTCCATCGCATCATGGAGTAGATGATGGAAGGCATTGAAGGGGTTCGTGTGTACGTAGACGACATCATCATATAGTCCACGACCCCTGAAGAACATGTGTCCCATCTCCAGAAGGTATTCCGCCAGCGGCCTAAAGTTAAACAGGTCCAAATGTTGTTTTGGCACATCGACGCTCAAGTTCCTAGGCGACCAGAACTCACAGCATAGTGTGCGCCCGGACACAGACAAAATCAAGGCCATCGAGGTGATGAAGGTCCCTGAGGACAAAAAGGCGGTGGGTGCTGCACTTCTTGGGTATGGCAAATTATCTGGGCAAGCTCATTCCAAACATGGCCACATACACAACGTCCCTAAGCAACCTGGTGAAAAAGTCAACTGCCTTTGAGTGGAAGGTGGCACACCAGACAGAGTGGCTGGAGCTGAAAGCCAAGCTCACCACTGAACCAGACCTGGCATTCTTCGACCCGGACTGGGAGACAAAGATATCCACAGATGCGAGTCAGGATGGCATCGTTGCGGTGTTGCTTCAACGAGATGACACATCATCCTGGGCACCAATAGCCTACGCATCAAGGGCGATGACGCCCACTGAAACCAAATATGCACAGATTGAGAAGGAGTGCTTGGGTCTTCTCACCGGGATCCTCAAATTTCATGATTATGTCTACGGCCTACCGACATTCACTGTCGAGACGGATCATAGGCCTCTGGTCCACATCATCCACAAGGACCTGAACGACATGATGCCTCGGTTGCAGAGAATCCTGCTTAAACTTAGGAGGTATGACTTCAACTTGGTGCACACACCTGGCAAGGAGCTCATCATCGCTGATACATTGTCCCGCTCCGTCACCTCGCCCAGTGAGCCGCTGGAGATCATCCAGCACATCGAATCGCAGGTGCAGCTGTGTGCTAGCACGCTCCCGGCGACAGATGAGAAGGTAGTTCTCATCCGTGATGAGACAGCCAAAGACCCCCTCTTGCAGCGCATCATCCACAACCTCACCAATGGCTGGCAGAAAGGGCAGTGCCCACAATTTTACAATGTGAAGGATGACCTGAAGGTGATTGATGGTATCCTCCTCAAGCTGGACAGGATTGTCATTCCGCTCAGTCTGTAGAGCTTGGTGCTGCGCCAGATTCATGAGGGACACCTGGGGCATCGAGAAGTGCAGACGCAGAGCCAGGCAAGCTGTCTACTGGCCCGGCATCAGCCAGGACATCACGACCATAGTCCAGAACTGTGCTACCTGTCAGCGGTTCCAGCCAGCGCAGAGCAAGGAGATGCCCAAACAGCATGACATAGTGACCTCTCTGTGGTCCAAGGCTGGCATCGACCGCTTTCATGCGAATGGTCGCAACTACATATTGATCATCGACTATTTCTCGAATTATCCTGAGGTGCTGAAGCTCCCGGACCGCCCCTCTCGGACCGTCATCAAAGCCTGTAAGGAGGCGTTCTCAAGGCATGGCATCCCAATCACCGTCATGAGCGACAATGGCCCGTGCTTTAGCAGTCGAGAATGGTCCACATTTGCCGGGTCATACAATTTCCAGCATGTCACCTCCAGTCCGCACTATCCGCAGTCCAATGGAAAAGTCGAGAAAGGGGTGCACATTGTGAAACAGCTCATCTGCATGGCTGTGGACTCTGCTTCCGACATACACCTTGCACTGCTCGCGTACAGGGCGACTCCATTGTCCACTGGCGGACGACGCTGCCAGCCATGCACCTGCCCAACCTGAATCACCTCCCGGTGCTGCAGAAACTGCAGCAGCTCAGAGACCGTCAAAAGGATTGGATTGGATTGGATTTGTTTATTGTCACGTGTACCGAGGTACAGTGAAAAGTATTTTTCTGCGAGCAGCTCAACAGATCATTAACTACATGGGAAGAAAGGGGAATAAAAGAAAATACATAATAGGGCAACACCACATATACAATGTAACTACATAAGCACTGGCATCGGATGAAGCATACAGGGTGTAGTGTTAATGAGGTCAGTCCATCAGAGGGTCATTTAGGAGTCTGGTGACAGTGGGGATGAAGCTGTTTTTGAGTCTGTTCGTGCATGTTCTCAGACTTCTGTATCTCCTGCCCGATGGAAGAAGTTGGAAGAGTGAGTAAGCCGGGTGGGAGGGATCTTTGATTATACTGCCCGCTTTCCCCAGGCAGCGGGAGGTGTAGATGGAGTCAATGGATGGAGGCAGGTTTGTGTGATGGACTGGGCTGTGTTCACGACTCTCTGAAGTTTCTTGCGGTCCTGGGCCGAGCAGTTGCCATACCAGGCTGTGATGCAGCCAGATAGGATGCTTTCTATGTCGCACCAGTCAGGCTTGCATCCCGCCTGTCAAGGTGCTGTTGTCCCCTCCGCCACCTCTCCGGCGGTCGACCAGGATCAGACGCAAGCCTCACAGGCGGGATGCAAGCCTGACTGGTGGCCTCATGTGCGAGGTATCAGGAGGTGGCAATTCAACATATGGAAATGGAGGAGAAAGTGGTTACGGGCAGGCAACTTTGCGCAATGCCCGTCAATTCCTTTGCACGATGGCGCCATCAGCCATACGTACAACATAAGAGTGGGGCGCGAACAACGACAGCCGGGGCAAACCACGCACCACCCGGTATCTTGATCCTGACAGTGTCTGCCGGGGATAGCACGGCTAGATCGGTGGCATGGGCATCATAGCCCTGCCCAAAAATCTGTCCTGATCCACCCACGTCGCGCTACCACCAAGAAAGCACAACAGCGCCTATACCTCCTCAGGAAGCCTCAGAGACTGGATTTATGAATGTTTGTTTTGTTTGCTCTGTTCTGTTGTCCTCCGTCAGTCACATTAGACAGACTCATTCACATGTAAATACATTCACATACGCCAACAAAACATAAAAAAAAGGGGCGATGTCATGATCTGCAAACATGCAGCTAATGAACACATAGAATAGGACACGACCAATGAGCAGTCAGGACACTAAGGGGTGGTATCTCACTATAAAAGGGATGAGGCACTCACACCCCGTCTCTTTCCACAGACCAACATCTACAGAGTGAGACAGGGTGTATCCTCAGCATCACACCCCAGCACGTGGCTTAGAGCAAGGCTGGTTCAGTTAGACTGAGTTACTACATTTAGATTAGCAGAGAGTCGAACTCATTGAGAACTGTGCTAATAGTTCAATAAAACACATTGAACTCACTTCAAAGTCTGGAGCACCTTTTACACAAAACTGCATCAAGTGGCAGCTTGTGTTATTCCAAATTACATAACACAACAAACATCAAGCCTTGAAAAGGTCCAGGGAAGTCCGCATGCAGTCAGACCCAAGATCGGCCGGGCCATTCTGTAGAGTGGTGGGACTGGTGGGA
The DNA here is from genome assembly GCF_047496885.1 of Scyliorhinus torazame. NCBI lineage: Eukaryota > Metazoa > Chordata > Chondrichthyes > Carcharhiniformes > Scyliorhinidae > Scyliorhinus > Scyliorhinus torazame. The sequence goes on along the minus strand of NC_092712.1, from coordinate 145,691,157 downwards.
GCTTCTGATGTTCCTAACATATGGTACATTGCTATGCCATCCGCTTGATGATGCCATCCAAACCTGGCCACCAGACGTAGCTCGTGGCGAGCATTTTCATCTGCGACACACGCAGCTCTCCATTGTGCAGCTCATGAAGTCTAGACGTCCTGCCCTGAATCGGAATCACAATGTGAGTCCCCCACTGGAGCTCGTGTTGCACTCTTGCTGCTTGGTCTCAAAATCCCGCAGCTCCACAGGCAGTTTTCCTTGCCAATCCCCATGTAAGACGACATGGCGTAACTTTTCCAAGACCGGTTCCTTCTGCGTCCAGTCGCAAACCTGTGGGGTGGTGACCGGCAAGGTATTCACAAAATGTAAGGCCTTTGTCACTCACTGGCGGGGAATGGTGGGGGGCATGTCTGCAATGGGAGTCAGATCAACGCGTCCGCGTGTGTGATCCGCATACTCGTCGATCGCCAACAGAACGGTCCAACGTTGTATCTGGGCAGATACTATCAGCGGAATTGCCGTCTCCTCTTTGAATAACCCAAGCCATAGCATATGGTCCATTACGATCATGAAATGTCACCCTAAACGTATTTGTGGAACTTCTTCACTGTGAAAATGACAGCCAGCCCTTCTTTCTCGATGTGAGCGTAATTGTACCTCGCATCAGCCAAAGTCCTTGATTCGTAGCATATTGGCGTAGTCTTTGGGAGGTGTATTTGAATTCATGGTTGCTAAGATGTTCACTGTATGATTTAAAAAGATAACTTGAGTTCATAGAATAAACATTGTTTTGCTTTAAAAAATACTTTTCCATTTCTGCTGTACCACACCTGTAGAGAGGGCCGTGTGCTCCCCATACCACAATCTATTAAAAGTTGTGGGTCAGGTGAACTCCATGATACACTTTGGGGTTCTCTAAACCCTGACCCATAACAGTAGCATAGTGGTTAGCACAGTTGCTTCACAGCTCCAGGGTCCCAGGTTCGAATCCCGGCTTGGGTCGCTGTCTGTGTGGAGTCTGCACGTTCTCCCCGTATGTGCGTTGGTTTCCTCCGGGTGCTCCGGTTTCCTCCCACAGTCCAAAGATGTGTGGGTTAGGTGGACTGGCTATGCTAAATTGCCCTTAGTGCCCAAAAAGGTTAATCGGGGTTAATTGGGGTTACTAGGTTAAGGGGGATGGGATGGACGTGGTATGTGCTTGAGTGGGGTGCTCTTTCCAAGGGCCGGTGCAGAATCGATGGGCCAAATGGCCTCCTTCTGCACTGTAAATTATATGATTCATACGATGGGATAACACCACACCAATCCCATATGGGGAGGCATCACAAGTGACCAAAAGAGGCCTTGAGGGGTTGTAATGGGTCAACATGTCTGATGACGACAGTTGCTGCTTCACCTTGGCGAATGCGTCTTCTTACGGCACCCTTTTTTTAATATTCGTTCTTGGAATGTGGGTGTCGCTGGCTGGGCCAGTATTTGTTGCATACCCCTATTTCCCCTTGAACTGAGTGGCTTGCTGGGCCATTTCAGTGGGGGGGGTGGGGGGGGGGGAGCTGCAGTTAGGAGCCAACCACATTGCTGTGTGAGTCTGGAGTCACATGTAGGTCAGATGGGGTAAGGACGGCAGATTTCCTTCCTTGAATGACATTAGTGAACCACATGGTATTTTACAATGACCGACACTGGTTTCAAGGTCATCATTAGACTTTTAATTCCAATTTTTTTATTGAACCATTTGCCATGGTGGAATTCGAACTCAGGACACCAGAGCATTACCTGGTCTCAGTATTACTAGTCCAGTGACAATACCATTACGCCCACCACCTCCCCTCCATTGCCAATTCTAGTGCATTTTCAATGCACGAGAATAGGTGGTGCTAGGATGGTTGCCAGATTTGTCATGAATTTCCCATAATAATTCACAAGTCCTAAGAATGACCACAATTTGGTCAGGCTCTCGGGCATGGAGGCTCGTTTGATTGCCCTTACTGTTCCCATCATTGGGTGCAAGCCATCCCTGACGACCTGGAACCCTAGCTACATGGCTTCTTTTGCGTGAACAATGCATTTGCCCCTCTTATGGCAGAAGCCTGCTTCAGAAAACAACAGAAGACTTTATCTAAGTTGCTCAGGTGCTCCTTTTCGGTGGCTCAGGTGATGAGGATATCATTCAAGTAAACTACCACACGTGAAAGCCTTTGGAGGATGCTCTCCATGACTCTCTGAAAAATAGCACAAGCTAAAGAAACCCCGAATGGCAACGTTGTGTATTCATATAGACCCCTGCAGGTATTAATGGTCTCCTTCTGGATGCCACATCTAGATGCAGTTAAAGGTAGGCGAGACTCATGTTATGCTTAGAAAAGGAGTGACCTCCAGCCAGCTTTGTGTGAGATCCTCCATGTGCAGCATTGGATATCCCCCAAATGAGAGGAGCTGTTCACTGTCAGTTTGTAATCCCCACATAGGCGTACAGTTTATCCGGCTTCAGCACCAGGACTACAGGCACTGCCGAACGATTCCTAAACTTTCCAACAGGTAGAGCTCATCCTCTATCTTTGTCAGAAAGTTGTAAGGAACTGGGCGGGCCCAAAAGTACCTTAGTTGGACCTCAGGATCTACAGGAATCTTGACCATAGCATCTTCTATCTTTCCCAGGCTATTTTAGAAGACTTCCGGGTACTTCCCTGGAACCTTATATAATCCCCCAGTGCCCATCCTGAAAATTCGTGTCAGTCCAAACGGAGACTCTGCAGCCAATCACGGCACAGCAGACTATTCCCAGGTCCGTGCACTGCTATCAAGGGCAACCGGAGGGACTGCTGTCCGTCGGCAACTGGGGTTATTGTTGTGCCCGCGATGGTCAGCAGTTCTCCTGTGTAAGTTGTCAAACACACCTCAGTATCTAAGCATTGGATTTCCCTCCTGACCTACTGGAACGTCTGACAGATCACCGAGACTGCAGCTCCCATGTCAAATTCTATTATTAATGGGTGACTATTCACCTGGACGGAGACTTTGATGGGGCCAACCTGCGGTTCAACGATGTTGTTTAACTGCATGCACTCATCATCATCGGGTTGTGCCAGGTGGATAGCCCTGGTTCTCGGCGGGCATGTTCCTCTACCAGGTCGACATGTTTGTTGGTTGATTTAGCATTCCTGGTCCAACCACCACAGGTGCATCACCTCTGTGTGTCCTCCTCCAGTGGTTCAGGGGAGACATGTCGCCTGGGTGCAGCGGCCCTCGGCCAACGGGCTTGGCCCCGACGTTACTCAGGCAAGCACTGGGTCCCAGGGACTATGTTCTGAGGAGGCACTTGTCATCTGAATGAGGGGCATCCAACACTATTTACCTTCATCTCTGATGCACTCTGGAATTCCTGGACTCCCTTCTCCATGCTTTACCACGAGAGGGAGATTTCAATGTCCCTTTTCAGGTCCAAAGATGGTTCAGCCAGCAATTTCCACTGGGTCACCATGTTGTTAATTCCACACACAAGACGGTCTCTCAGCATCTTCAGTAGGTATGGCCCGTAATTTCAGTGCTCTGCAGAAACTCAGTAACGGACTCCCCCTGAATTCTCTCGGTCATATTGAGCCGGTATCTTTGAACAATGACCAATGATCTGGGGTCATAGTGGTCTGCCATGAGCGCCACCAGTTCATCAAACATCTTGGAGTCTGGGGCCGCAGGGTAGGTTCGGCTCTTTATGACGTTCGAGGCAGGAGCCAGTCAGGAGAATCACCATCTGACAGTTGTCCCCGATAATGGCATTTGACCTGAAAATGTAACACATTCGCTCAGCGTATTGGGCCCAGTTTTCTATACACTTGTCAAAAACGACAAAGCTAGCAGCGGCACATGGCACAGTGGTTAGCACTGGGACTGTGGCGCTGAGGACCCGGGTTTGAATCCCAGCCCTGGGTCACTGTCCATGTGGAGTTTGCACATTCTCCCCGTGTCTGGGTGGGTTTCACCCCCACAACCCAAAGATGTGCAGGTTAGGTGTATTGGCCACGCTAAATTGCCCCTTAATTGGAAAAAAAAATAATTGGGTACTCTGAATTTATTTTAAAAAATAAAAAAACGTCAAACCTCTCAAAGAGTGGCATTTTAAAACCAGTGTTAATCTTGCTGCTCTGTACTGAGACGTAACTGTGGTCTGGGTGACCAGCAGTACTACCTGTAGTTCTGCTTTGTCCTCCTCGCCAAAATCGTAATCACGAAGAGTCCCAAAAAGTAAGTCTAATAAGTTTATTTTCTAGCATTAAGCTAAGCCGCACAGCGGCATAGAGCACAGCGAGTCCCAGCAGGGACCATCTGAAGATGCCGATTCCCTTCTGGGCCGGCTTTTATCTGGTGAAATTAACGAGCCCGGCAGTTGGGCCTTCACCCCTCAGCGGGGAAGCTGGTATTCCATGAATGGCACGGGGAGAATGATCATGTCATCCCTGTGGGTCTCGTGGGGGTCACAACAGGGAGGAAATTTGGGTGGTACGGTAGCACATTGGTTTGCACTGTTGCTTCACAGCACCAGGGACCTGGGTTTGATTCCCGGCTTGGGTCGCTGTCTGTGCGGAATCTGCACATTCTCCCTGTGTCTGCATGGGTTTCCTCCGGGTGCTCCGGTTTCCTCCCACAAATCCCGAAAGACATACTGTTAGGTAATTTGGGCATTCTGAATTCTCCCCCCATGTACCCGAACAGGCGCCAGAGTGTGGCGACTTGGGAATTTTCACAGTAACTTCATTGCAGTGTTAATGTAAGCCTACTTCGGACAGCATGTTAGCATAGTGGTGAGCACAATTGCTTCACAGCTCCAGGGTCCCAGGTTCGATTCCGGCTTGGGTCACTGTCTGTGCGGAGTCTGCACGTTCTCCCCGTGTGTGCGTGGGTTTCCTCCGGGTGCTCTGGTTTCCCCCCACAGTCCAAAGATGTGCAGGTTAGGTGGATTGGCCATGCTAAATTGCCCTTAGTGTCCAAAATTGCCCTTAGTGTTGGGTGAGTTACTGGGTTATGGGGATAGGGTAGAGGTGTGGGCTTGGGTAGGGTGCTCTTTCAAAGAGCCGGTGCAGACTCGATGGACCGAATGGACTCCTTCTGCACTGTAAATTCTATGAAATCTATGAAATCTACTTGTGACACTAATAAAGATTATCATTATTATTGAATAGCAGAATGCATAGCAGGTGGGCTGCAAGACAGAAAGCAGAGATAATGGTAAAGAATACTTATTCACAGCGGCAGAAAATAAAATGTGGGATTACACAGGATGAGTGCTGGAACCATTGTTGTTCATATTATTTATACTAACAATTAAGCATTTGAATTCAAAATATGCCATTAAATTGGCAGATAACACATTTGGGGGTGGGATAATCAATACTGAAGATGTCTGCAACAAATTAGAGGAAAATATTAATGAACTTGCAGAATGGGCACATAATTGGCAAATTAATTTTAACATAGATAAGTAGGAGGTATTTAATCATATATTACTTGAAAACCAAGAATCTAAAAGGGGTTATTTCTTTCTGGAATGACAGAATTGAAAAGTAGAGAGGTTAATCTAATCTGCCTTGGCGTATCCATCAGAAATGAAAGGTTATACCTCGCAGGAAAGGATGAACAGATTGGGTCTCTTTTTTTCTTGAAAATAGGTATCTTTAAAAATATAAAACTCTTTGACAGAGAAGACACAGAGCAAATGTTTTCAATTATGGGGAAAAGCAAATTAGAAATCCTCAATATAAGATAGTCTCTGAAAAAACAAATAGGGAATTCAGAAAAAATGTTCTTTACCAGTGGGTGGTGAGATTGTAGAACTTGTGAGCACAGGGATGATTGTTGCAAATATTAGAGATACATTTAAGGGGAGGCGAGATAAGCAGATGAGGGGGAAGAGAATAGAGAGTTATGCTGATAGTGAAATGATGAAGGTTGGGAGGAAGCTTAATGAGAGTGAACACTGACTGGTTAGGCTGAATGGCCTGTTACCCTGCTCAATAAGCTTTATAATTTTCTGTAATTTGACTCACCAGTAAAGACTTGATAGTTATCCTGATCACTTCTTAATCTCTTTGCATGGTGCAAAAAAATTATTGACAACCAATGTCTGACATACCATGCACCTGTTTTTGTTTATGTTCGTCATGCATCACACTTTTTCTGCAAAAAAGTAGTGGTAGATTTTTTTAAATGTTAAGTTTGTTAAAACATTGAATTGCCCATGATGTGCCAATAATGAAAATAATGTTTCTGGCCTATTCTGAGGAAATATTCACTTGTAAAAGTAACTGTGTTAGGCATCATAGTGTCACACAGCAATCATAACTGTATTTGGTTTCACCAACAGTTATGAATCCCAGCTCAAGATGTGTTTATGGTACTGTCCATCTCTCCCATAGACAGGATGAACTAATTTAACCGGATTATAGAGAAATTGTCTCTTCTTTATGTGCTTTCTCTGCATTATTCACAATCTTTACTGCTCTTTTACTTAACGTCCACAATGTCAGCTCCTGAATCTATTATATTTAATTTCATGTCACATTTCACACATGTTAAAAACATAATTTATAATATTAATATGTTTTATTCACATTATGTCTATATAATACAAATGATGTAACAGCAGAAAATATAATTTTAAAATTATATTGTAAACATTTTTAAGTTTGCTTTCCTAATAGTATATATATTATATATATATTCCACAGGTTGCTGCCTCTGTGAGTTCGGTCTCACTTTTGGCTGAGTGACTTGTCATTGCACTTTTGTACACTGGCAAGTCAAAACCACTTCCCTGACAGTCACGGCTCCTGTGGTTGTACACAGGTTTGTGTAATTTTCCTGGCTGAAAATGAACATCAGAGAAGTTCTTTTCAGAGAAAAAAAAAATCGGCAGCTCAGTCATTTCAGGGAAATGAGCATGATACAAACACAAAGACCGAAGTGGCCCCGTAAATTTTTAATCTTACTCATAATATTCCAAAAATTGTTCATGTGGAGCACGTCTGGAGATGAAAACTGCCTCAGTCAAGTAGAATGTAATTGCGGTCTGAGTGGTTCTTTCCTTTTTGACAGAAGACGGCCTGTTTCCTTGTAAACTTGACAGGAAGCTTGCACATTTAGAATACTATGGATGATTAGAGCAAGATAATTTCACAAACATTAAATTCTGCTGTATCAACTTATCAAGAATATTATTTGTTTCATTTTCTGAGCCTTTTATTCATTCTTTTGAGTCAGCTACAACACTGCTTGGAAATTGCAGATTTCAAAATCGTATGCTCTTTTACAGATTTCACAACATCACATTCAGTTCACCTGGCTTCAAAGCAATTTTTGGTTGAATGGCTTAATACTAATTCTACTGAGTTATCTATTCACAGGAAGCACTTGCATCGTCTTAATTCTTAGTTCTGCCAAGGAGATTTTTTTTCAGGATTGCAGTTAATTCTCACAATTTTTCCATCATAATCAAAAGTGGAATTTTGATGGAACAAAGGTTCATTCGATTCATTCCTGGGATGAGAAAGTTATCCTCTGGAAACAGATTAGGGGAGATGGTGGCATCGTGGGAATATCACTGGACTACTAATACAGAGGGCCAGGCTAATGCCTTGGGAGACATAGGTCCAAACCCCACTATGGCAACTGGCAGAATTTGAATTCAATTTATGAGCCTGGAATATAAAACTAGTCTCAGTAATGGTGATCATGAAACTATCACCGATTATCGTAAAAACGCACCTGGTTCACTAATGTCCTTTCGGAAAGGAAATCTGCCATCTTTGCCCGATCTGGCCTACATGTGAGTCTAGACCCAGACAATGTGGTTGAGTCCTAAATGTCCTCTGAAATATTCAGTTCAAGAGCCACAAATGTGGTCTTTGCCAGTGACGCCGACATCTCCTGAATGAACAAAGAAAATAAAAGATTGAGAAGAATATGCTCTGGAGCTCAGAATGATCTAATTGAAATGTATACAATTCTTAGAGGGCTTGGCAGGGCAAATGCTAAAAGGCTGCAACCCTTGTTTCGAGTGTCTTAGGGGTAATTGCCTCAGGATAAGGAGTCAATCATTCAAGACTGAAATGGAAACAAATTTCTTCACTCAGAGGATTTTGGGAATCTTTGCAATTCTCTACACAGAGAGCTATTCAGTTGTTGAGTACATTCCCCCCCCATCGTATCCTCATGGATTCAACATTGGGCTTTATTGTTGGCTACTTATGAGTATGTGTTGGAACACAACCCCAGGATGAAGATCCTTCATGCGGATGCCCTGAGTTGGCTTCCTCTGCCGAACAGGCCAGTGGCGGCGCCTGCTTGCACTGATGAAGTCATTGCGGCTATACATTTTAGGGACACGTTACCCATCATTGAGTCCCAAATCCGTGCCTGGAGCCAGACTGATCCCCAACTCGCCCGTGTCTAGCACGTCATTTTGTATGGTGCCTTGCCCGACGACCTTAAAGCCTTCATGATGAAGATTGCGGACAGTATAGAGGACAGTATCTACCTATGGGGAATGGGTGTCATGGTCTCGGCAAAGGTGCGTGGCCCAATTTTGAGGGATGTCCATAACAGTCACGTGGGGTGTCTCAAATAAAAACACTGCCTCACAGTTACGTGTGGTGGCCAGGCATCAATACCTACATCAAGATGCTCACCCAACCATGCGGCCTGTCCCAGGAACATCAGAAGCTTCTGCCACCAGCACACTTCCACTCACGGGAATGGCCAGGGTGACCTTGGTCATGGCTATGCATCAGTTTTGCCGTCCCTTTCCAGGGATCAATGTTCCTGATCCTGATCACCGGCCACTTCAAATGGATAGATGTTCACCGAATGCTCTCAATGACCTCCAAGGCCACGATCGAGGGCCTTCAGCAGTCGTTTAGTACCATGGCATACATGAGGTCCTCATTTTAGACAACGGGATGGTGTTCACCTGCACAGAATTTGGGGCTTTCATGGGGACTAATGGGATTCGCCACATCCGAACCGCACTGTACCACCTGGCATCGAACGGTCTGGCTGAGTGGTCAGTCCAGATGTTCAAGCAGCGGATACGGAAGCAGACGACAGGTTCCCTGGAAATGCATCTGACCCACTTCCTTTTCAGCTACGGGACTATGCTACACGCCACTAGGGAGGTGGCACGGTCAGAGCTGCTCATGGGGTGGCACCTCCGCACACGCCTGAGCTACGTGTTGCCAGACTTTGGCGGGAGAGTCTGCAGTGGACAGGTGCGATCAGAATTGGACTCTGGCAGGCATGCACCCCTTCGACGTTTTTCGGCTGCCGACGTGCGGCATGTCCAAAATTTCAGTGATTGAATAATGTGGGTCCCGGGTTTCGAGCTTAAGCAGATGGGACCGGTGTTGTATTTGGTACGAGCACAGGGTCGAGAGTCAAATCCACACGTAGAACACCTCCGCACCCCGACATCAGCTGACCCTTGTCCGGATGAACCAGCACCATTGTTACCATCTCCACCACCACTGGCACCAGTGCCACCACCACAAGTCCAAGACCCCCAAGACACTGAGATGCTGGGCAGAAGTCTCCGATTCTGACTCTGATATGGAGATGAAGCTGCCTGCGGTTGCTGTGGACCAGGGCACGGATGCCAATCTGCTGGAGGCGCCGCCGCTTCGGCGCTCAACTCACAAAGGACGACCCCCCTTGTGTTACACATTGCCAGAACCTGCACAGACAATGCCCGAATGCCAATCTAGGGCAAAGAGGTGTTGAAGTCCTGCCGGACGGCCCATCATGGCAGTCCCCTTTCCGGACTTGAAGGGGTTGTATTTTATAACTCTCCCAACATCACAGGGTGTGGACTGCGAGGTTCCCCTAACCTCAGGTGGATAAGAGTTTCCCCGATAAGGTGGGTAGGGGGGGGGGGGGGCTTACCCTTAACAAGGAGAGTCCAACGCATATAAAAACCCTGACCCGGATGTAGGAGACCCTTCGGGGAGTGGAGTTGTACATCATAGTTCTGAATAATTAAACCTTGTTGTTTTGCCTCCATCATCGCTTCCTTGTGGTTACTCTATCAGGATCCACCAGTTATAGTATGTTACAGGTCGCATGGGGATTATATTAGTGGACTAGTGATGAGAAGCTTGGACTATGATCCAGAGACATTAATTTAAATCCCAGCATGGCAGCTGGAGAGGTTAAATTCAATTAATTAAATCAGTGGAATAAAGAGCTCCTGTAAGTAAAAATGACCCTGAAGCTATCAAATGGCCATTAAAAAATACCTACCTGGTGAGTTTATGTTCTTGAGGGAAGGAAATCTCTCATCCTTACACAATCTGGCCTACATGTGACTCCAGACACATGGCAATATGCTGAATTCTTAACTGCCCTCTATCCACATGAGTCTCTCATCTCCAGAACCATTCTCATAAAACTTTTCTGCATCCTCTCTCAGGACTCCACATCCTTCCTGAAGTGTGACATCCAGAATTGGACAAAATACTCCAACCGTGGCCAAACCAGTGTTTCGTAAAGGTTGATCACAACTTTCTGGCTTTTGTTTTCTATGCCTCTATTTATAAAGTGCAGGAAGCCTGTGCCTTTTTAACCACTTCCTCAACTTGCCCTGCCACCTTCAATGACGTCTGCACATATACCTTTTTCTTTTGCAACCCCTTTAGAATTGCATCCTTTATTTTATATTCACTCTCCTCAATTCCCTGGCCCTGCACGCATCCCTGGAGCATCTTGATAACAAGGACCCCTATGTCAGAGTCCTGTTCATTGACTACAGCTCCGCCTTCAACACCATGATAATCCCAGCCAAGCTCATATCCTACGACTATAACTCCAAAACCTAGGACTTGGCTCCTGCCTTGGCAACTGGATCCTTGACTTCCTGACTCATAGATCGCAATCTGTAAGGATAAACAACAACACCTCCTCCAAGATAGTCCTCAATACCAGGGCCTCGCAAGGCTACGAAATTAGCCCCCCCGCCCCACCCACCAACTATACTCCCTAGACACACATGACTGTGTGCAAAATTTGGTTCCAACTCCATCTTCAAGTTTGCTGATGGCACGACTGCAGTGGGTGGATCTCAAATAACGATGATTCAGTGTACTGGGGAGAGATAGAGAACCTAGTGGCATGGTGCAATGACATCAATCTCTCCCTCAATATCAGCAAAGCTAAGGAGCTGGTCATCGATTTCAGGAAGCAAAGTGTCGTCACACCCCTGTCTGCATCAACGGGGCCGAGGTGGAGATGGTTGACAGCTTCAAATTCCTGGGTGCAAACATCACCAACAATCTATCCTGGTCCACCCACATCAATGCTACAAACAAGAAAGCATAACAGCGCTATTACTTCTTCAGGAAATTAAGGAAATTCAGCATGTCCACAACAATTCTTACCAATTTCCATACATGTACCATAGAAAGCATCCTATCTGGCTGCATCACAGCCTGGTATGGCAACTGCTCAGCCCAAGACCGTAAGAAACTACAGAATCGTGAACACAGCCCAGTCCGTCATGCAAGTCCGCCCCCCATCCATTGACTCTATCTACAACTCCCACTGCCTTGGGAAAGTGGGCAGCATAGTCAAAGATCCCTCCTGCATGGGTTATTCTCTCTTCCAACCTCTTCCATCAGGCAGAAGATACAAAAGTTTGAGAACAGAATAGGAATGACAGGATAGACAGGATGAATGCGTTGCTTGAGAGATGGTGCAGGAGGGAGGGATTCAGATTTTTGGGTCATTGGAACTGGTTCTGGGAGAGGTGGGACATTACAAATCGGCCGGTCTGCATCTGGGCAGGACTGAATCCAATGTCCTAGGGGGGTTGTTTGCTCGAGCTGTTGGGGAGAGTTTAAACTAATATGCCAGAGGTATGGGAACCTATGTAAGGAGTCAGAGCAAGAGGGTGCAAGGACAAAAACAAAAGGTAGAAAAGGAAATAAGAAAAGTGATAGGCGAAAAAACAAAGGGCAAAATTCCAACAGGACAAAAGAGAAAACTATTGGGAGCAAGGCAAACATTGTGAAAAAAACAAACTTAAAGGGTCTGTCTGTGCCTTAATGCACGGAGCATTTGCAATAAAGTGGAAGAACTAATCGCGCAGATAGATTGAGATTATGGAGACATTGCTAAGGGTGACCAGGGATGGAAACTGAATGTCCCAGGGTATTCAGTATTTAGGAAGGACAGGCATAAAAGAAAAGATAGTGATGTGGCACTGCTGGTTAAAGAGGAAATTGGCACAATAGTGAGAAAGGATATTAGCTCTGAAAATGTAGAGTCTGTAAGGGTAGAGTTGAGAAGTACCTAGGGGTAAAAAGCATTCGTGGGTGTCATATATAGACCCCCAAACTGTAGTCGCGAAGTTGGGAATGGCATTAAACACAAAATTAGAGATGCATGTAATAAGGGAATATCAGTGATCATGGGTGATTTTAATCTGCACATAGATTGGGCAAATCAAATTAGCCACAATGCCACAGAGGAGGAATTCCTGGAGTGTATACGGGATGGTTTTCTTGACCAATATGTGGAGGAACCAACTAGAGAACAGGCCTTTTAGACTGGGTACTGTGTAATGAGAAGGGAATCATTGTCAATCTGGCTGTGGTCCCTTGGGGATGAGCGACCATAACGTGAGAGAATTTTTTATCAAGATGGAGAGTGAAGGCAATTATGATGCGATGAGGCAAGACTTAGGATGCATCAGATGGAGAGCAAAACTGCAGGGGATGGGCACAATGGAAATGTGGAGCTTGTTCAAGGAACAGCTACTGCGTGTCCTTGATAAGTATGTGCCTGTCAGGCAGGGAGGAAGTGGTCGAGCAAGGGAACCGTGGTTTACTAAGGCAGTCAAAACACTTGTCAAGAGGAAGAAGGAGGCTTATGTAAAGATGAGACATGAAGGTTCAGTAAGGGCGCTCGAGAGTTACAAGTTAGCTGGGAAGGACCTAAAGAGAGAGCTAAGAAGAGCCAGGAGGGGACATGAGAAGTCTTTGGCAGGTAGGATCAAGGATAACCATAAAGGTTTCTATAGATATGTCAAGAATAAAAGAATGACTAGGGTAAGAGTAGGGCCAGTCAAAGACAGTAGTGGGAAGTTGTGCTTGGAGTCCAAGGAGATAGGAGAGGTGCTAAATGAATATTTTTGGTCAGTATTCGCACAGGAAAAAGACAATGTTGTTGAGGAGAATACTGAGATTCAGGCTACTAGACTAGAAGGGCTTGAGGTTCATAAGGAGGAGGTGTTAACAATTCTGGAAAGGGTGAAAATAGATAAGTCCCCTTGGCCGGATGGGATTTATCCTAGGAATCTTTGGGAAGCTAGGGAGGAGATTGCTGAGCCTTTGGCTTTGATCTTTAAGTCATCTTTGTCAACAGGAATAGTGCCAGAAGACTGGAGGATAGCAAATGTCCCCTTGTTCAAGAAGGGGAGTAGAGACAACCCCGGTAACTATAGACCAGTGAGCCTTACTTCTGTTGTGGGCAAAATCTTGGAAAGGTTTATAAGAGATAGGGTGTATAATCATCTGGAAAGGAATAATTTGATTAGACATAGTCAACACGGTTTCGTGAAGGGTAGGTCGTGCCTCACAAACCTTATTGAGTTCTTTGAGAAGGTGACCAAACAGGTGGATGAGGGTAAAGCAGTTGATGAGGTGTATATGGATTTCAGTAAAGCGTTTGATAAGGTTCCCCACGGTAGGCTACTGCAGCAAATACGGAAGCATGGGATTCAGGGAGATTTAGCAGTTTGGATCAGAAATTGGCTAGCTGGAAGAAGGCAAAGGGTGGTGGTTGATGGGAAGTGTTCAGACTGGAGTCCAGTTACTAGTGGTGTACCACAAGGATCTGTTTTGGGGCAACCGCTGTTTGTCATTTTTATAAATGACCTGGAGGAGGGCGTAGAAGGATGTGTGAGTAAATTTGCAGATGACACTAAAGTCGGTGGAGTTGTGGACAGTGCGGAAGGATGCTACAAGTTACAGAGGGACAGAGATAAGCTGCAGCGCTGGGCTGAGAGGTGGCAAATGGAGTTTAATGCAGAAAAGTGTGAGGTGATTCATTTTGGAAGGAATAACAGGAAGACAGAGTACTGGGCTAATGGTAAGATTATTGGCAGTGTGGATGAGCAGAGAGATCTCGGTGTCCATGTACATAGATCCCTGAAAGTTGCCACTCAGTTTGAGAGGGTTGTTAAGAAGGTGTACGGTGTGTTAGCTTTTATTGGTAGAGGGATTGAGTTTCGGAGCCATGAGGTCATGTTGCAATTGTACAAATCTCTGGTGCGGCCGCATTTAGAATATTGTGTGCAATTCTGGTCACCGCAATATAGGAAGGATGCACAAGCATTGGAAAGAGTGCAGAGATTTACCAGAATATTGCCTGGTATGAAGGGAAGATCTTATGAGGGAAGGCTGAGGGACTTGAGGCTGTTTTTGTTCGAGAGAAGAAGGTTAAGAGGTGACTTAATTGAGGCGTACAAGATGATCAGAGGATTAGATAGGGTGGACAGTGAGAGCCTTTTTCCTCGGATGGTGATGTCTAGCACGAGGGGACATAGCTTTAAATTGAGGGGAGATAGATATAGGACAGATGTCAGAGGTAGGTTCTTTACTCAGAGAGTAGTAAGGGCGTGGAATGCCCTGCCTGTAACAGTAGTGGACTCGCCAACACTAAGGGCATTCAAATAGTCATTGGATAGACATATGGACGATAAGGGAATAGTGTAGATGGGCTTGAGAGCGGTTTCACAGGTCGGCACAACATCGAGGGCTGAAGGGCCTGTACTGCGCTGTAATGTTCTATGTTCTCTGTTGCAGCTGTACAGAATCTTAGTTAGGCCAGGCTTGGAGTATAGCGTTCAATACTGGTCACCACACTACCAGAAGGACAAAGAGGCTTTAGAGAGGGTGCAGAAGAGATTTACCAGGATGTTGCCTGGTATGGAGGGCATTAGCTGTGAGGAGAGGTTGAATAAACTCAGTTTGTTCTCACTGGAACGACGGAGGTTGAGGGACGACCTGATAGAGGTCTACAAAATTATGAGGGGCATAGACAGAGTGGATAGTTAGAGGCTTTTTCCCAGGGTAGAGGGGTCAATTACCAGTGGGCATAGGTTTAAGGTGCGAGAGGCAAGATTTTTTACACAGAGGGTAGTGGGTGCCTGGAACTCGCTACTGGAGGATGTGGTGGAAGCAGGGACGATAGTGACAATTAAGGGGCATCTTGACAAATACATGAATAGGATGGAATAGAGGGATACAGACCCCGGAAGTGCAGAAGATTTTAGTTTAGACGGGCAGCAGGGTCGGCACAGGCTTGGAGGGCCGAAGGGCCTGTTCCTGTGCTGTACCTTTCTTTGTTCTTTGTTTAGGTGTCCCCTCAGGACACTCCACTGGGTGCCCTCTGGCCCCAGCCAACACATCAGCTGTCTGGGCACTCTCCAGCACAACCAGTGCCATCTTGTTGGCTGGGATGAGTGTGTGTGGGGATTGTAATGTGTGTATTTGGCTGAAGCTTGTCAGCCGCCCGAGTGTCAATCATGGATCTGGTGATTCATTTTTCATTGGAATCGATTGTGTTCCACGTGTTGCCTGTTTTTGCCCCTCCGCAGTCGCTGAATCGGTCCAGGTTCAGCGCCAGATTTGCTGCCGTGGAGTTCCACGAATTTGCGTCAGCATTTAGAGCTGGATTCACCGATTTTGGGGCTATGTCCGGAGGACCGTGGCATTTTACGTGGGAAAGATCGGCGAGAATCCAGCACCGATCCTCTGACCAGTGAGAGGGTAGCAGACGCGCCATGCAAAACGCACGGCCTTGCCGATATAAATGCCTGGAGAATTGGCCTGAAGCGGTTGCGCCGTACAACATGGCACTGGCCGTGTGCGGACCCGGTCTTCCAGATAGTGCCCCACTGGGCAGCCCCTCGCCACCCCCGGCCCTGCCCCACCAGAACCCTCAGGGCTCACCGAAGCCCCTCCTTCCAGCAGCATGGCTCCCGCCCGACTATTGGCGATGCTGGACACAGTCCGAATCGCCACACCGGGTTCCCGATAAGCTGAGACCACACAGTCGGGAACTCCGCCCTTCGGGGCGGAGCATCGGCGGAGGATCTTCAGGTAATGTCCTGAGGCCATCCCAATGGCGTGCGGCGTGCTCCTCGATGACGCCATTATGGAGGGGGCGGAGCATCCGAAAACAGGCACCACCCCCGATTCCATTGGAAAAAGGATTCTCCGCCTGATCACTGATTACGAAATCGGCACCGGGGAACAGAGAATCCCGCCCAGAGACTCAGAAATGGAGAATCCCACCCATAAGAGAATCCAGGGCTGAATTCTCTGCACCTGACGCCGAAATCTCGTTCGGGAACGGGCCGGACAATCCGTTTTCGCACATGAGATCGGGAGCAGCACTGGTTCTTCAATTCTCCGCCCCCCCCAAAAATCAGCATACTCGTGGAGTACACCGCACCGGGTATCCACCACCTCAGGCCATTGCCTGAGGCCCGCACCCTGATTCTCCGTCCCCAACCTGCCAAATTCCCGACGCCGTTGACCTCCCATGGTCCTACCACCCGTGTTACTCGCGTGGCGGCTGCGGACTCAGTCCGGGGCTGCCACAGTCGGGGGAGGGCCGATCGGCGGGCAGGGGGGGGCTTCATTCGGGGCTGGGGGAAATGTGTGTGGGCGTTCCGGGGCGAACAAGCAGCCAATGCAGGGCACTATTTTGCCGGTCCAGATCGGTGGGCTGAGTCCGCCATGGAGCACGGTGCGGCTGCTGGAGGAAACCGCCATGCGCATGTACAGCCTCTGACCCAGGGAGCTGTATCGGCAGCTAGAGCTGCGAGCTCCACAAAGGCTGCCTGCTAGCCCCCAGCAAAACCTTTCACGGTAACTTCATTGAAGCCTATTTGTGACAATAAGCAATTATTATTATTATTATTATCGGGGAATCTGTGGCCTTTTGACGTCAGTTTTCCTGGCGTAAAAGACCACAGTTTTCCCCATGGCGTGGAGATATAGTCCCAAAAATGGAGAATGCAGCCCCAGTCTCTGATGTCTAACCACTGTAGCAGACCAGACCCTTGTTTCAGTGATGCATCCCAGCAAATTCTCCTCCACATGAGAGGTGTTCTTTTCTCAAGATGGTATCAGCCTGTCCTCCTGCCAGACCAAGGAAGGAGGTGATAGAGGAGGTGAGCAATGCACCAAATCTGGGTTCACTGCAGGAAATGGATCAACAACTGCCTCTGATCTGCCAAGGTAAATGTCGCATTTTCAACAAGAGCCTCGAATGGGGTTATCAATAATGTATACGTTGTGCGGAGAATTACATGACAATTGAGGCCAAAGCATGAGGAGGTTTGCCTTTTGTGTGCTCCTTGACGCAACATGATACTGTCAGGCGCGTATGTATGATGTGGATTCATGCAGACAAGGGGCTCAGGTGTCACTTGACATGTCACTAACTCTGCACTTGGCCATGCAGGGCAAGCAGACCCACAATTCCTGGGAGAAGTGATGGACAGTTGGAGGAGTTTCTGATCTCAGGCTCCTCACTGCAGCAAAGAAAGATGCAATGGGGATCAATGGGGAAGGCTGGACTGGCCAGATGCAAGGAGCACGAGGCAACCACCCTGCTGTTGAAAATGGGCCCACAGCATGGACATGATGGAAGGTGAAGCACTCAACAGTGATGATTCTTAATGTGATTTGTTCTGTATCCATAGCACAAAGAAACCACTGCCTGAGAGGTTGAACCATCATCTGCCTCATCATCAATCTCCACCAGTACAGTTGCAACCACAGGATCCGTGGAGGGTTTGCGTATTGATTGGGCAGCACAATCTCATGAGCAGACCACAGGTACATCCCAGTAGCTGAGGGAGGATGTGACAGCTGAGCCCAAAGACACTCAGAGGACTGCTGGAGATCAGGCCTTTGATGTGCCCCTGGTCTTGGCCACAAGAAACCTGATGGTCATGCAGCAGCAGGTAAGGTCAAATATATCTGAGGTGCCATGGATTTTGCTCAGTTTTTGCAGAGTATGGAAGAGTTAATACATGCCATGAATGCAGGCCCAACCTGCCCCCAACAGGGACCCCTGTAATAGGGTAACCACCACAAGGCTACAGGGAGATAAGTGAGAGGTAAGAGTGGTGAAATCACATGCTTGCAACATTAGAATGCACTTAGTGCTTGGAATGTACTTATAACTCTTTGATGTGGCCATTGTTTAAAAACATTGGGGTTTCACCATTTAGGCCACTGTACTGGGAAGGGAGATGAATGGATCAAAGCTTCCAATGGTTTATAGAAACTGTCAATCACAGACCACTACTCGAAAGCTATGAATGACGTGCATCTAATGGATCTGTGGGAACCATACACAGGAACAACTGCTCTCCTTCAAGGAATGGACACTTGGAGGTGCAAGGTAAGTATTAAAGCTATAATGCTTCCCACTACCCCTATCTGGACTGCTCTCTAGCTTCCAGACAGGGTCCCATTTCTGGAGGGGAGTATGTTCTGTGTGGTGGGGGATCTCTGGACAGAGTTCCTTTAGGCAGGGGGTCGCTGTTGGTACTCTCCCTAGTATGGGGATCCTTGGGGGGGGGCTCCCCCTATTACAGGGGTTCTTGGGGGGCTCCCCCATTACAGGGGTCCTTAGGAGGCTCCCCATATTACAGGGGTACCTGGGAGGGGTCCCCTTATTAGCGGGGTTGTTTGGAGAGGGACGCTTGGTCGAGGAGGCGTGGGCAGGCAGTTCACTGTTAGGGTGTGGCCCTCGGATGGTCTCTACCAGTGCGGCCCTGGCATGATGGACCAGCAAGATCCATCATGTCAGGGTCACGCTGGTAATACCCACAAGTGATCTGCGCTCATGCGAGTACCGGTTGTGGGGACCGGAGAATCGCTGGAGGTCAGAGCATAGAGCGCCAAGCCTGCTAAATAGATACAAATGGATAATTAAGGCCATTTGCATTTATTTACATCCCTCTGCCAGCACGCATCATGGACCTTGTTCACGCTGCCAGCAGGAAATCGGATCATCGCGATCAGCGAAATTCCCCTGATGCCTGTTTCTCCGTCCCATCAGGGAATGCATTCCAGGCATCCTAAAATGGAAATCCCGCCCCTTATTCCAGAATGAGGGGGCAAATTCTCCATGTGAAAGGCTAACTGCTAACTCCAGGGCTGAATCGCAAGAGTTCTACGTGGACGAACACGATGCCAGTTCCGGAGTGATTCAGGTCCTGTTATTGGGCTACCACCAGTGCCAAGTAGAACGCGTGCAATTCCAATGCATGCCGACCCTTATCCTAACCAAGGTGATAACACTGGTTGTGCTGGAGCATCCCGTTGATTGGTCGGCTGGGCCAAAGGGTACCTAGGGGGGTGGCCTGGGGGCACCCATATGACCGGTGGCGCTAAGTTCCCAGTGGGAAGTCAGCAGTGCGTGCAACTGCATGGATGCCTTGCAGGCTGCGGCAATGGCAGTCTATGCCCCCCCCCCCATTACTCCCCCTTGTCCTGGCAGCCACTCCTGGAAAAGCGGCACAACTGTCAGCACACTATCGCAATGTTGGGCACTGTTTGCATCCCCTCCGGTACCCTCAGCAGCCATGGTGTTTGGTTCCCCATTTGAAATACCGCAAGTGAAACTCGCTGGCCTGTGCTGGCATGTGGCGAATAATGCATTCACCCCGCTATCGAGGGACCAGAGCATGGCATTTCGTTTGGCACCTGGTACCAACCTTGATTTTCTGCTGACACCAAATTCTCCAGGCAATCGTGTTTCCCAATTCCGGCATCGGCCGATGGAGAATCGCAGCCAAGGTGTTATGTGCTCTTTGCGCATTCTTCATTGAATGTTGATGTGAAGTGCTACTTTTGGTAATGATCATTTTGTGGAACGTGGTTTCAAATGCAGTCACAGCTGACACCCAGTCCCCACTCATCCAGGTATTCCAGAAGGTATTGGCCCACATTACCCGCAGCAGGTAGAAATGTGACAGGTGCAGTTGCAATTAATACACCTTAAAGATGGTGCTGGACCAGAATAATTGGGCATAGCAGGCTGTTACATGGCTGTTCACGTAATCCTAAAATGTCACTAGTCCCAGCGCTCACGAGTTAGTGTGTGAGATAATTCTCCATTTCCCACTCTATTCTATGTGCTAAAGGATTCAATTTTCTGGTTACCTCAGCAAGAGAGGATGGCAGGCTTGGTATACACCCCAGGATGCGGGTGAAGGTCTAGCAATGAGCAATGGTCATGCAGTACATTTTGGTGACGTGAACTTGTATAGATCAGATTGTCCCTGGTGTCCCTCACACATCTCCCCAAGGCCCTGGCATCAGAAGGTTCATTTGGATTTCTGGCCAATTCCTCATTCCCTGACAAATTATGATCATCTGAGGGAGGCTGATATTCCTCCTGCAACGTCTGACCTCATTGCAGAGCCAGGTTGTGCTGTATACATTGAACTACGACTGTTCATGAAATCCTCTAGAATGTGTATTGCAGAACTCCGACAGACCGGCAAAAGCAGTGGAAATGCACTTTAAGAAGCTCAATGATGTGCTTGATGATGGCTCTGGTGGATGCATGAGCTTAACTGTAGCCCTCCTCTGCATCGCTGTGGGGATACCTCACTCGCATCATGAACCACTTGTCACTGAGGGTCCATCCATCAATCTGGACTGGGGCTTCACAGAACTCTGGAAGCCATGAGTGCACAGGATGCATGTGTCATGACTGCTTCCTGGGAAACAAGCACAAACCTTCATTATTCTTCTCCTGTGGTCATGTACCAGCTTTACGTTCAAGGAGTGAAATCCTTTATGGTTTTGAAGTGCAGCGGGTTGTTTCCAGGGAGCTTTTATGGTTTCAGGCATGAAATCAGTGATATCTTATACTCGAGGAAACCAAGCAATCCCACTGCTCATGGCTGACCTTGCAGCCTGGCCATCTTCATTAGTGAAGTGGATGAGATCATTGACGAGATTAAACAGGGCAGCAGTTATCTCCTTTATGTTCCTATGTGTGGCAGTCTATGCGGTGACACATATATCATCTGTTGTGCCCAGGAAGCCACCGCTGGCACAAGAATTGAGCTCTGCGGTAAACATGAGGGCCACTGGTATGGGGGTCCCACAAAATGTATGTGGCTGTGTGCCTTGCTGAACAATGCAACGTATCGCAGTGACCAAATGCCGGGACATCCTCAGATATCACTGGCATTGTCTCTCCGACGTCTGGAGGTGGTTTGTTCTTGTCCTCTGGATGCATTGACACAACAATGTCCATCTTCACCAATGCCTTCCCTGGATGTTTGCGTCCAGACCAGCCTCTCCCTCTGGTGCTGCCTGTTGTTAGCCTTGTGAACTCTGTTGTTGGACAACAAGAACTCTCCTTCTTCGCATCCTCTCCCAAAGCTTCAGAAATATCAGGTGAATGAGAAGCATCGTTATTGCAGTAATTTTGTGATGCTGGGAATCTCAGGATGAGGCTGCGATTGATCTGGCTGAAGATCATTGCAAATAGTACGCTGAGCTCCTGTATCATTGAAGATGCAGACATTTTTGGAGCCTCCCCCTCCAGTTAATTGTATAATTGTCCAACACCATTCATGACTGGATGTGGCAGACTGCAGAGCTTTGATCTGATCTGCAGGTTGTGGGATCACGTAGCCTGGTTTATCACGTACTGCTTCGGCTATTGCTGTAGCTATACAGGAACATGTTGGCTAGGGGTGCAGCTAGTTCTAGAGGACAAGTCTTCAGCACTACAGCAAGGATATTTTCAGGTCCCATTGCCTCAACTGTATCTAATGCCTTCAGTCACTTCCTGAGATCGCATGCAGTGAATCAAATTGGCTGAATCAATGATAGTTGGGATTTCAGGAACAGGCCAAGATGGATTGCTCAGTTAGCACTTCTAGCCGTAGATGGTTATAATTTATTTTCCACTAACATGGTGGACTCTGTCATCATTGAGGGCAGGGATGTACATGGAGCCATCTCCCCGAGTTAGTTATTTAAGTGTCTACCACATTTTACAACTGGATATGCAAGGACTGCAAAGTTTTGATGTGATCTGTTGGTTGTGTCTCTTGTTGGTTGTTGTCTTGTCTCCTTCTGTACCTTGTTACTTCCATTGATTGGCACATAACTAGTCCTGTGTTGAAGCTTCATGTGGTTGATACCTCCTTTTTCGAATCACCTGGTGCTGCTCCTGGCATGCTGCTACATGTTCCTCATTGAACCAGGATTTATCCCAAGGCATGACGGCAATGGCAGGGTGAGGAATATGCCAGGTTGTGAGATTGGAGTTTGTGATGGAATATAATTCTTCTCCATCCACAGTGCCTCCAGGATACCCAGTTTGAAGCTCCTTGTCCTGTTCTGAATCTATGCGATTTATCACAGTGGTAGTGCCACACAATACAATGCAGGCTGTCCTCAATGTGAAGATGGGGCTTCATGTCCACGAGGACTTTGCGGTGGTTACTCCTATCATTACTTTCACTGATAGATGCTTCTGCGACAAGTAGCTTGGAGACGGCACAGTCAAATAGATTTCTTCTCATATTGTACGCTCACCACTTGTCACAACCGTCGGTAAGTTATCCCCTTCAGGTCTTATGTGGTTGCATCAGCAGTGGTGTTATTAAGCCACTCTTGGTGATGGACGTTGAAGTTCCCCCACCCACCATACACTCACTGATTTTTCCAAGTGATAATCAACGTTTTCGGCGATCACTTGCTGACAAGTATGATTGTCCACCTAAAAAACTCTGTGTTACTGGTCATGGGTCCTGTGGGTCCTTGCGTGGCAGATAAGCCCGATCCTAGAGCAGCATCTTCGACCACACACTTGACAGGTGTTTCTGGCAGGTGGAATGGGTCCCTGGACTTGAGATCGCTGTATTCCTTTCTCAGGCTCCTTTTCCAGGTTTCCTCTTGTTGTCAGGTGTTCTCAAAGAATACTGCCCTCAATCAGAAGGGTCCTCCAAATAGGTGTCTTCTGAGCAAGGGTCCCCCAGGCATTGATGACAATGTTGCAATTCTTGAGGGTGTCTTTGAAGCGCTTCCTTTGTTCTCCTCTTGTTCAGGAGCCTTCCCTGATCTAGGTGATGAAGATTTTGCTTTGGCAGCCAGGACTCTGACATCCTAAGCACCTGGCCGGCCCAGTAGTTGGTCGCGGATGATAATGGCCTCGATACTGCTGCTCTTGCATCCTTCAAGGACGGTGATATTAGTACGCCTGTCCTCCCAGCTGATGTGGAGAATCCCTCTCAGACAACATTGATGGTGCCTCTCAAGAGTATTGAGGTGGCGTCTATATGTAGTTCAATTTTCTAAGCCGTATAGAAGAGTTGGGAGGATGACTGACTAGTACTCAAGGATCTTAGTATCAGCATGGACGTTGCAGTCATCCTTCGGCATCCAAAGGTGGTGCTCGTGGATTGGATATGATGTTGGAACAGCGCACCAATGTCAGCCTTATGTGAAAGATGGCTCCCCAGGTTGGGGAAACGTTCCACGTTTGGGAGGGTTTCTCCATTGATCTTGATGGAGGGAGAACCGGATCTTGTCCAGGAACGGGTTGTTAAACGACTTAAGTCTTCTTAAGGTTGACGCTCAGACTGATTCTTTGGTATGCTTCTGTGAAGGCAGCAAGCATGGCTTGGAAATTCTCTTTTAAGAGAGTGGAGTTGGCGCTGTCATCCACATACTGAAGTCAGTGCCATTTTCTTCTTGGATTTCAACCAGTTGAGGTTGGAAAGTTTTCTGTCTATCCTGTAGACGATGTCCAGTCCACTGGGAAGCTTGTTCTTGACAAGGTGAAGGATGGTGGCAATGAAAATGAAGAAAAGGGTGGGGCAGTGACACAATCCTGTTTGACTCCAGCCTGGTCCTCAAATGTTTCAGACTTATTTATGTCGGTGAGGACTGCTTCCCACATATGGCGTGCAAGTCCACCGATCGCTGAAAGTGGCAACGCATGTGGATAAGATGTTCAAAAAGGCATAAGGCGGGGCGGCATGTGGCACAGTGGTTAGCACTGGGACTACGGGGCTGAGGACCCGGGTTTGAATCCTGACCCTGGCTCACTGTCGGTGTGGAGTTTGCACATTCTCCCCATGTCTGCGTGGATTTCACCCCCGCAACCCAAAAATGCGTATGTTAGGTGGATTGGCCACGCTAAATTGCCCCTGAATCGGAAAAGAAAATAACTAGGTACTCTAAATTTATTTTTTAAAAGAAGGCATGTTGGCCTTCTTTGGTCGGGGCATTGAATATAAAAATTGGCAAGTCATGTTGCAGCTGTACAGGACCTTAGTTAGGCCTCATTTGGAATATTGTGTACAATTCTGGTCGCCACACTACCAGAAGGATTTGGATGCTTTGGAGAGGGTACAGACGTGGTTTACTAGGATGTTGCCTGGTATGGGGAGAGGTTAGATAAACTCAGTCTGTTCTCACTGGAACGACAGAGGTTGAGAGGCCCCCTGAGAGAGGTCAACAAGATTATGAGGGCAAGGACAGAGTGGATAGTCAGATGCTCTTTCCTTGGGTAGGAGAGTCAAGTACTAGGGGACATAGGTTTAAAGTGCGAGGGGAAAAGTTTAGAACAGATGTGCAAGGCAAGTTTTTTACACAGAGGATGATGAATATATGGAACGTTCTTTGTGGGGAAGTAGTGGGAGCAGATACGATAGCGGTATTTAAGGGGCTCTAGACAAATATATGAATAAGGTGCGAATGGAAGGCTATGGACTCCATAAGTGCATACGGTTTTAGTTTAGGCAGGTACCATGGTCGGCACAGACTTGGAGGGCCGAAGGGCCTGTTCCTGTGCTGTTTTCTTCTTTGTTCTTTGTTCTTGTCGTGGAGGAGTCAGAGGTTGATGATGAAATACTCTGGACAGCCGGCCTTTGACTTGATCTTCCATAGTACTTCCCGTATGACTGAGTCAAAAGCTTTGGCAGCTCAATGAAGGCCATGCAGAGTGGTTGATGTTGCTCCTGGCATTTCTCTTGCTCCATGGTTTGATCGGCTTTCCGGAAAGACTGGGGGAAGACAGCTCATGAGGATTAGGGCAATGATCTTCCAGTGATGGAGAGTAGGGAGATTCTTCAGTTGTTCCCACAGACTGCTTTGTCTCCTTTCTTGAAGGTGGTGACAATGCCGATATCTCTGAGGTAAGGAGAGGTTTCTCCTCTGTCCCAGATTTTCGTTGTTAAGAACAATGCTGATGTTACCCGAAAGAGTTTATCAAAACCCCAAACAATAAGATGAACCATTCTTAGTTAATTTTTGTTTGGAATAATGTGAGGAGACGATGGATGTACAACCCAATGTGAAATCAGTCCAGTCATTGTGTAAACAATGAATAAAGAATTCTTGTCAAAAAAAACAATGCAACTAAAGACACCATGGTACTTAAGTATATGAATAACTAAACACCATGGCCTGGATTCTTCGTTTGGGAGACTCTGGGCTGGCATCTCCGTTGCCCGAAGGTGATATCGTAATCGGCGATCAGGCGGAGAATCCCTGTTGACAACCGAATCGGAGGCAGTGCCTGTTTTCAGATGCTCCGCCCCCTCCAAAACGGCGTCATCGAGGAGTACGCCGCACACCGTTGGGACGGCCTCAGGACGTTGCTTGAAAGCCCTCCCCCGATGCTCCGCCCCCAATGGGCAGAGCACCCGACTTTGCAAGGCACGTGCGCTCTGAGTTTTTGTGAATCCGACGTGGCGGCTGCAGACCGTGTCAAGCGCCGTCACAGTCGGACGGGAGCCATGCTGCTGGCTGGGGGGGACTTTGGCGAGGGCTGGGAGGACTGGTGGAGGGTGGCCCGGGGGTGGTGAGGGGGTGTCCAGAGGAGCACTATCTGGCAGGGCGGGTCAGTGCGCGCCCGGCACCATGTTGCAGACACAACCACTGCAGGTCGTCACCGTGCGCATGCGAGGCCATGGACTCGCCAATTCCCCAGACGTTTTTATCAGGAATGCAATACAGTTTACGTGGCGCAGCTGCTAGCCCCTCACAGGTCGGAGGAACGGTGCGTGGGTGGCACCGACTTTTGTGGTAAAACCAAATGCATCCTCCGGACACAGCCTCAAAATCGGAGAATCCAGCCGAACGTTCTCCGCTGGAGCTGAGTTGCACCAGTTTTATGACCCTCTTGTGGTTATAAAGAGGGATGCTATTCAGTGTTCCAGGCGATGCAAATTTGTGCATGGCGTCGAAAAGAAGCTTTCCCGGTAAATCTTGCTATTGGGCCGCCACCTTGAGCGTGTTGCCAGATAGCGAGGTCCCGCGGCTGCCCCCCCCCCCCCCCCCCGCCCCCCCACCCCCGCCCCCCCCCACCCCCAGCACCGCAAATCGGCCCCAACTGTCCCCACTGCAAATCATCCCTGATCCCTATGCGCAGCAACTCCCACCACTGGATTGCCTAGAGGAGACCATACACCCGAGTACGGGGGGTGACCCACCCTTCCCCCCTGAAATAGGGGGACCTCCCACAGGGACCCACTGACTAAACAAACCCCCTCCACAGTCCCGCCCACACAGGGCCACATCCACATAGACCACAACCCCCAACAAAGGGACTCCTATCTGGAAGCTAGAGAACAGTCTAGCCAAGGGCAGTTTGAAGCATTTTGGCTGTACTACTTACCTTGAAGCTCCATGAGTCCATTTCTCGAAGGAGAGCTGCTGTGTCTGCATCTGGTTCCCATTGATCCACTAGCTGCAATCCATTCACAGCTTTGGAGTAGTGGGCAGTGATTGACTACTCGTAAAAAACATCTGCAGCTTTGATCCATTCATATCATTTCATGCTTCAGTGGCCTAACTAGTGAAACCTCAGTGTTTGTAAACATTGACCACATAAAAGAGAGGTAAGTGCAGTGAAATCACACAGATCCTGTGGAAGGTCTCCCTATCATAGGGGTCAATGTGGTGGTCTGCTTGTTACAGGGGTTCCTGAAGGGGTCACAGGTTGAGCTACCCCCTCAGCCCACAGAGAGGTCCACCACACCAGGAACACAATTGTAGAGACCACAAGTGAACCACGCCCATGTTATTCCCAGTGTGGGGACCGGAGAGTCATGGGAGGGCAGAGCTTAGGGCGCCGGGCCCGCTAAACAGATACAAATGGGTCATTACAAAGTATTTGCATTTATTTACATGCTCCCCTGGCGTGCGGCATGGAACCCATTACCGCCACCAGTGGGGGGTTGGAGAATGGCATTCAGGTCAGTGCCCGGCACCAATCCTGGTTTTGCCATGATACCCGATTCTCCGTCCCATTGGGGAGCGCATTCCGGGTATTTCGGGATGGAGAATCCACCAGCGCCATTATCTAAAGTTACCTCTTGGTCCCAAAATATGCCCACGTTCCCTGAACTCGCTTGAGACACGCCTTATTCCAAGCGGAATCCAATTTTAGGTTAAATCCAGTTAATAGTTACCACAAAATACAGCTCATGTGAACAAGTCTGGGAAAATGTCTCTTCCTGGTTCAGCAAAGGCACAAAGATGCAGCTTTGAAGACAATACCTGCAATCTGCCATGGCTCTTAAATGTTAGATGGAACAGGCCCCCATGGCTCAGATCAGAGCTGGAACTGGCCTCTTTGACTGCTGAATGGAGAACTAGCCTACTTCCCAATGACGGTGTTAGCAGTTATATTGTTCGGTCGCTTTGATATTCCCCTCTGTGGATTCTGCTGTCTAACTCTTTCAAGTTCAGTTGTGTAACTTCACTGGTCTCTGGTAAACAATGTTATTAATATGGAAATTCACATCTCAATGTCTCTCGATTTCTGCTAATCTTGTTACTGGCTTGTTACTTGTCTGTTATTTTATTTTCATCTCAAATTTACTGTTAATCTTGTTAACCTCCCACATTCCTAACATCAGGAACAGCTGATGGAGATGACGAATGATCTCTTCAATTCCAGGTTTGAAAATCTCTGCTGGAATCCATTCACTCCTGCAATTTTTCCATTCTTCATGTATTTAATGATGGCTTCAACTTCGTCCATACTTGGCGGGAGTCCAAGAGCATCTTTTATAGGGAGTTGGAGGATTTCCTCGAACATGTCCTAATCTACAATTATATCATGGTTTAGGAGTTCTTTGGAATGGTCTCTCTATTGAAGGCTGATCTTTTCTCTGTCTCTCCAAAAGGTTCTGTCCTTCCTCCACACCAGTTTGAGGCCTAGGATGTTGGGTCTACAGATTGATGGCACTGAAGAAGCCCCGGGTGTCAGGCTATTCGACAAGGAGTTGCAGCTCCTTAGCTTTCGCAATCCACCATTGGTTCTTGATTTCCTTAATTCTTTGTACCTACACCTTGGCTAATTAATGCATTTTCCCCTTTTCCTTGCTGGTGGTATCATTTTGCCAGGCATCAGAGAGCCTTCCTCTTCTTATAAATGAGGTCTTGGATGGTGTGGTCATTCTTGTTCAATCAGTCTTGGTGTTTCCTGGTCTTGTAGTCGATGATTTCTTCACAGCTTGAGATGGTGGCTGTCTTCAGCTCTTTCCAGTTTTCCTCCACTCCATTAGAATGAACATTTGGAGATTTTGGTGAAGACATTGTTGGACGTTTGCTAGCATGCTTGGCTCTTGAAGTAATTTAAGGTCAATCTTTTTTTGGAACTGTTTCTTCATCTTCCACTGCTTCTGGTGAAGTTTGATGGACATAGAGGAGTGGATGAGCCAGTGGTCTGTCAGCAGATATCTGCATTGATCTTCACTTTGGTGATGAGAGCATCCTTTTGGTTTTTGGATTGGACCATGACAAAGTCGATCATGGGCCAGTGCTTTGATCGTGGATGTCTTCAGGAAGCCCTGAACTTCTCTTTTTGGCGGAACAGTGTGTTAGTGATGACAAGCTGGTGCTCCGTGCATATGGTGAGCAGGAGAACCCATTGGACTTGCAATTCCCAACTCCTTCCTTTCGGATCATTCCTTTCCAGATTTGGGAGTCCTTTCCAACACTGGTGTTGAAGTCCCCAAGCAGGATGATCTTATCTTCCTTAGGAATGTTGGAGAGTATGGTGTCGAGGGTGGAATGGAAACTTTCTTTGGACACATCATTGGCATAATGGTTTGGGGCATAGGCACCAATAACAATTGCCTGCTGGTTCTTGGCAAGCTGTAGATGGACAGTCATTAGGCATTTGCTGATTCTGACACTGAGCTCTGGGAGTTTGTTCTTGATGGAGAATCCAATTCCATGTGTTCTGAGCTGATCCTTATGTTTCTCTCTCCAGAAAAAGGTGTAACCACCACCTTCTTCCCACAGATTCCCTTTGACTGCTCTCTGAGTCTCTTTCAGGGCAGCAACATCAATGTTTAAATGCCTGAGTTCACGGGCAACAAGGGCAGTTCTCCATTCCGGTCGATTGCTTTGCTCATTATCCATGAGGGTTTGTACATTCCAGGTTTTGAAATTCAGTTGAATTTTAATTTTCTGACTGCAGGTAGATAAGCTGCTGGATGTGGATTTCCAGCCAGGTTGGGGATGAAACAGACTATTTTTAGGGCATCTCTTTGATACCTTTCCTGATGCAGGGTGAGCAGAGTGGATACTGAAGAGGGCTGTTCAGTCATGAAGAAAGCTGTTGCAATGCTCTCCTGTTCCTATTCCCAGAGCAAAAAGAGTGAATCAACCATCATCGCCTCTCTTCTGGTCTGAAGCTAAGGACTTCCAGATCTCATGGTCCTGTCTCCATCACATCTCACCAATCACCGCAGGGCTTGTTTGGGTGGCGGGTTGGTGGTTTCCTCTAGGTAGACACCTTGCACGGGAATCTTTTAAAGTGGGTACGCCATTGCACATCAGCAGACACACGGTCCTTGGCAGAGGTAGCTCCAGTGGCAAGGGAACCTCAACAACTGGGAATCTCCCTACTGCTGCAGCCTTCATCCACCATCGCAGCCTTTGATATCGCATGAGTATCTTCCACCTGATCCACCATTGAGGATTTGTTTCGGATTGCACTTTGGCTGGTTCCTCGCCTCTGACCTTAACGCCATGCACCACCTTGCCAAAAGTATAAAACTCCTGACCGTATCACTCTCGGGATCAACGGAATGCTCAAGCCTCTCCACCACGACAAGGTGGCAATCCACGGAGGGGATAATCAACATGGAAGAGTACTGAATCAGCACCTGAAGGAGGGCAAATTATGGTAATAAGCAGGAGGTTTCCTTGCCATTTTTTGACCTGATGCCTCTTGGGCCCAGAGTCAATGTGGAGGACCTCCAGACCCACTGCATGCAACAGTGTCAAACCTTCTGATGGCTCTGGCCTGCCAACCGGACAGAACATAATCAGGAATACTGGTGGAGGATCTGGGGCATTGACTGTGAAGAATGATTCTGTGAGTGGAACTATGTTAAGCTCATGCTTGATGAGATAATGGAACAGCTCTCCCAGTTTTGGCACATGTTCCCAGATGTTATTGAGGAGGACTTTGCAGTGTTGATGGGGCTGGGTGTACCTTTTGTCATGTTCGGTGTCTTGGTTGATGCGCATAGTGAAAGTTTAAATGTTAAAGTTTTTATACGTGCTTGAGATGTTACTGAGGAAACATAGAAACAGAAAATAGAACAATTCAGCCCTTTAAGCCAGCTCTGCCATTCATTATGATCATGCTGATCATCCAACTCAATAGACTAATCCCGCTTTCCGCCCATATCCTTTGATCCCCCTTTGCCCTAAGTGCTATAGCTATCTGAAAATATTGGGGAAGATGAGTCCACGATCGTGAGTCCACATAATGGCTAGTTTTTGAGTCACAGAATCATAGAATTTACAGTGCAGAAGGCGGCCAATCGGCCCATCGAATCGGCACCAGCCCTTGGAAAGGACACCACATTCAAGCCCACACCTACACCCTGGCTGGGATTCTCCAATCCCGTGGGCAAGTTCTGACGTCGGCGTGAAATGCGGCGCCTGCCATTCCGGCGTCAACGGGCCACAAGTGGCAGGTATTCACCCCTTCCTAGGGGGCTAGTATGGCGCCAGAGGGGTGTCCGCAGCCCCGGTGCCCGAAAGCCGGCACGCCACGGCCGGCGCGAATCTGCGCATGCGCGCCATTGCCGGTGCGTGTTCGCGCAAGCGCGTGGGGTCCCATCTCTGGCCGGCCCCTGGGCAATATGGCGGAGCCCTACAGGGGCCTGGGCGGAGGAACATAGGCTCCCACGGAACTAGCCTGCCCATCGATTGATAGGCCCGATCGCGGGCCAGGCCACCATGGAGACACCCCCCCCCCGAGTCAGATCCCCCCACCCCCCACCAGGACGGCCCCCGCAGCCAGAACTCCGAGGTCCCGCCAGGTGGGACCATACGTAACCCACGCCGGCGGGACTTGGCCGAACTCGGCTGGCACTCGGCTCGTTGAGACCCGGAGAATCGCCGGGGGATTGGAGAATCCCGGCCCTGATCCCCGTAGCCCAGTAACCCCACCTAATCTTTTTGGACACTAAGGGCAATTTATCATGGCCAATCCACCTAACCTGCACATCTTTGGACTGGGGAGGAAAGTGGAGCATCCGGAGGAAACCCATGCACACACTGGGAAAATGTGCAGACTCCGCACAGACAGTGATCCAAGCCGGGAATCGAACCTGGGGCCCTGGAGCAGTAAAGGGACTGTGCTAACCACTGTGCTACCGTGCTGCCCACATGCTGCACATGTTACTTCCTTGTGTCCTACAGACCAACATTGTGATTTTTATGCAACAATTAAATTCTATTTGCATATTTTTGAGTAATAACTCTTCCTATCAGTGATGGGAGGGGCTGATTTAGCACACGGCTAAATCGCTGGCTTTGAAAGCAAACAAAGGCAGGCCAGCA
Source organism: Scyliorhinus torazame (assembly GCF_047496885.1). Taxonomy (NCBI): domain Eukaryota; kingdom Metazoa; phylum Chordata; class Chondrichthyes; order Carcharhiniformes; family Scyliorhinidae; genus Scyliorhinus; species Scyliorhinus torazame. Next base: position 145,659,235 of record NC_092712.1, on the reverse strand, counting down.
GCACGGTTCAATTCCCGTACCAGCCTCTCCAAACAGGTGGCGGAATGTGGCGACTAGGGGCTTTTCACAGTAACTTCATTTGAAGCCTACTTATGACAATAAGTGATTTTCATTTCATTTTTTTCATTTATAGCGTGAAAATGTGCACTCGTGCGCAAATAGTTTAATGCATGCAATCTTATATTGTGTACCATAACAAAGTTATAATTATAGGACATAAAAAGCATTTTCTTCCTAGTGCTTAATTCCAAAGTCTATGTAGTTACTTTTTTTGATTAGATGACATTAAGGCTAGATGCTAGACTATTTCCGCAGTTCTTGTGCAATCAAAGGACAAACGTCGCTAACATAATCCCTACTGGGCCAAAACGTCCTGAGATACTGACCTTTCATAGATAATTCAGAAAGCTGTAGGACACCTTTCACTCCTATCCCTGGGATGTGCTTCTTAAAGTGTAAGTATTAATGCTCATGTTCACTAGATGGTAAACCAATTAATGGACGGACTTCATCTCCTTAAGATGCAAGCAGTGTTTCATCCATTGGGAAATTATAGCTGATTTTGACACTGTTTTCACCCAATGCACTCTGTGATAGTGGCCAATGGGTAATAATGAGGGGCAGGAATATTGGGCACAAAATTCAGATCCAGGGCACTGGAAAGGGCACTATGGAACATGAGCGCCCTCCAAGTGGAACATGCTGCATCTCCAGCTGTTTCAGTGCAGCCTGCGCAACACCGATGTGCCACCCATGTGGGGAGCCCCTTGCTTCAATCAGAGATGTCTATCATAGTGCGAAAATGATGTCAATCAAACCTAACAATTGACACCATGCTCAACTTTCAAATTTGGTCAGTACAATTTCATTGTATGTCTTTGCTTGACACTCACCAAAGATCGAGCATTCAGCTACATGAGGGCCCCAGTACTAATGCTAGTTAATGCACACAATTTTCAGGTCATGTAATTTAGATTAACTTTGGCTATTGCAAAGTGTTTTATAATACTCTGGAGTGCTTCTGGAAGTGTTGTTTGAGTTCATCGATTTGACAGGGGCTGTTGCTGCATCTTCACAGGGAGAGCAGAGGATTTGGTGGCCTGTCCAGACAAAGGCTGTAACAGGTGGCTACAGTTCCAATGCCTCTGGATCTGTAATATAACAGGGATTGGAGCTGAGACTGTGGCGAGGGCAGGCTCTGTGTAACGTTGTCTGCCAAGTTAGAGCCAGACTTCTCCATGCTCCTTGACAGTGATAGGAGGCTGTCTGGCCTGTCAACCAATGCACCCTGCATCATGGTGTCCATCCTCATCAGTGTTTTCCTGTATGCTGCCTCTCAGAGGTGCTCATCTGAAATGCCGAACTCATTTTCAGCCTTACCCTCTGATGAGTTGGCAAATTAACTATCCTTTACTCCTGACGTGCAGCCAACTCAAGCTCAGAGTCTCATGACATTCATGACATTCATGACTATACAGTGAATGGTAGAACCCTCAATAGTATTGAAAGTCAGAGAGATCTAGGAGTACAGGTCCACAGGTTACTGAAAGGGGCAACACAGGTGGAGAAGGTAGTCAAGAAGGCATACGGCATGCTTGCCTTCATTGGCCGGGGCATTGAGTATAAGAATTGGCAAGTCATGTTGCAGCTGTATAGAACCGTAGTTAGGCCACACTTGGAGTATAGTGTTCAATTCTGGTCGCCACACTACCAAAAGGATGCGGAGGCTTTAGAGAGGGTGCAGAAGAGATTTACCAGAATGTTGCCTGGTATGGAGGGCATTAGCTATGAGGAGCGGTTGAATAAACTCGGTTTGTTCTCACTGGAACGACGGAGGTTGAGAGGCGACCTGATAGAGGTCTACAAAATTATGAGGGGCATAGACAGAGTGGATAGTCAGAGGCTTTTCCCCAGGGTAGAGGGGTCAATTACTAGGGGGCATAGGTTTAAGGTGAGAGGGGCAAGGTTTAGAGTAGATGTACGAGGCAAGTTTTTTACACAGAGGGTAGTGGTTGCCTGGAACTCGCTACCGGAGGAGGTGGTGGAAGCAGGGACGATAGTGACATTTAAGGGGCATCTTGACAAATACATGAATAGGATGGGAATAGAGGAATACGGACACGGGAAGTGTAGAAGATTGTAGTTTAGTCGGGCAGCATGGTCGGCACGGGCTTGGAGGGACGAAGGGCCTGTTCCTGTGCTGAACATTTCTTTGTTCTTTGTTGACATACAGAACCAACTCTACATTAGATTGAAGAAAGGTGCAGTGCCAAACTCTGAACTATTGGCTGCGAATGCCCGATCAAGTGACGGACCTTTTTCAATGATGTGCAGATTTTTACTCTCTCACCTCCCTCTGGCCCTCCTGCAGCTGGGCAGGTAGGAGTTATTGTGTGTCTGGAAAAATAAACTCAGAAGGGGAAGATTGGAGTGAGGGAAGGGATGGTTGGGGATGAAGCAAGTGGTTCATAGTCACGCCATTATCAGTTTGTTTATCATGCCAGTTAGCAGGATGAGGATGCATTTGGAATTGCAAAGGGCCACTGAGGCAGGAACGTACTGTCATCCACCATGTTGCTAGTGATGCCAGATGCCATTCCACAGTCGCAATGGCACAATGATGCAGGGAGACATCACCTCTGTAGGGTTCAGGAGATGCAGGCGTCCCTATCTCTTTCCGGTTCTTCACTGATTCCTTCTATTGTGTGCAACCTTGTACCTGCAAGACAGCAGGTAAAATGTCAATGATTGTGTAGCATTGTGTTCGGATGATTTGCCTGCCACACCTGAATAGCATGTGGAAGCAGCAGGAGCTGGTTGTGAGGCTGACATCATCAGTAGGTGTGTGAGGATAAAGGTGCAGTATCTGGATGTTCGACATAGACTCACAGAATCGCAGAAAAGTTACAGCACAGAAGGAGGCCACTCAGCCCATCCTGCCCATGCCAGCCTGAGGACACCTAGGTGTCCTTTCTAATCCCACCTTCCTGCACGCGGTCCACAACCCTGTAGCTTAGAACACTTAAGGTGCAGATCCGGGTGTCTTTTAAAAGAGTTTAAGGTCTCTGCCGCCACGACCAACTCGGGCAGCGAATTCCAGACTCCCACTACCCGCTGCATAAAAACGTTTTTCCTCATGTCGCCTCTACACCTTCTGCCACTTATCTTGAATCATGGTCCTCTGGTTCTAGAATTCTCCACCATGGGAAATAATTTCACCCTGTCACTTCCCCTCATAATTTTGTACACTTCAATTAAGTCACCCCTCAGCCTTCTTTGTTCCAAGGAAAATAATCCCAACCTATCCAATCTCTCCTCACAGCTACACTTTTCTAGCTCTGGCAACATTCTTGTAAACCTCCTCTGCAGTCTCTCCAGAGCAATAACGTCCTTCCTGTAATGTGGTGACCAGAATTGCACACAATACTCCAGCTGTGGCCTCACCAGCATTTTATGCAATTCTAACATTATATCGTTACTTTTATATTCTATATCTCTGCCAATACATAGAAGATAGCAGCAGGAGGAGGCCTTTTGGCCCTTCGAGCCTGCTCCGCCATTCATCACGATCATGGCTGATCATCCAACTCAATAGCCTAATTCTGCTATAGATACATAGAAGATAGGAGATACATAGGAGATAAGAGAGCATTCCATATGTTTTGGTAACAAACTTCTCTCCTTGAAATGCTGCCTTTCGGGACCTGTGTAGCTGTATGCCAAGATCTCTCACTTCATCTACCCCTCTTAATATATTCACATTTAATGTGTACTCCCTATAACTGTTTGATCTCCCTAAATACATAACCTCACACTTCTCTGTGTTAAATTCCATCTTCCACTTTTCACCCACTCCACCAATCCATCTATATAGTTTTGAAGGCTGTAGCTATCCTCTGACTGTCCACCACTCAGCCAATCTGTGTGCTATCTGCATATTTGCCAATCATGCTCCCCATGTTCACATCCAAATCATTAATATATAACACAAATAGTAAGGGTCCCAACGCCGAGCCCTGTGGGACACCACTTGAAACAACTTTCCAATTGCAAAGGCAGCCATCCACCATTACCCTTTGTTTCCTGTTACTAAGCCAACTTTGTATCCAATTTGCCACATTCCCTCTATCCCATGGGCTTTCACTTTCTTGATCAATCTGCCATATTGGACTTTGTCAAACGCCTGCCTAAAACCCATGTATAGTACATCCACTGCACTACCTTAATCAACCCTTCTTGTCACTTCCTCAAAGAATTTGATCAAATTTGTGAGGCAAGACCTTCCTTTAACAAATCCATGCTGACTATCCCTGACCAGTCCATATCTTTGTATGTGACAGTTAATCCTATCTCTCAGGATAGATTCTATTAATTTGCCCACCATTGATGTAAGTCTAACTGGCCTATAATTGTTCGGTACTTCTTTCAATCTCTTTTTAAACAATGGAACCATATTTGTATTTATCCAGTCCTCCGGTACCTCCCCTGTGTCTAATGAGGATTGGAAAACATCCTCAGAGCATCTGCCATCTCCTCCCTGACCTTTTTCAGCAGCCTTGGAAACAATCAATCTGGCCCTGATGACTTATCAACTTTTAAGGATTTCAATCCTTTGAGTACTTCCTCTCTCTTAATGATTATTCCATCCAGTATCTCACAATGTTCCTGCTGGACGACTATATCTACATCATCCATTTCCTTTGTAAACATGGAGAAATAATATTCATTTAAAACCCTTTCCACAGCTTATACACCTGTACACAAGTTTCCCTATTCATCTTTGGTAGGTCCCACTTTTTCCTTAACTAACCTTTCACCATTAATATATTGGTAAAACATCTTTGGATTTTCTTTAACTTTACTTGCTAATCTTTTTTCATGCTCTCTCTTTGATTTCCTTATTTCCTTTTCGACTTCGTCCCTGCACTTTCTATACTCGTCTTATGCATATCATATGCTTTCTTATTCTGTTTCATCTTCCCCTGTATTCCTTTAGACAGCCAGGGGAGTCTAGATTTGGTAGTACTTCTCTTGTTTTTAGAGGGGACATGTCAACTTTGTACCTTTTAGAGCTTCCCATTGGTTTTCCACTGCTTTATCCTCTTGCAGTGCTGGCCAGTCTACCTCAGCCAAGTCTCTTCTCATTTCTACAAAATTTGCCTTCCCCCAGTTCAAAACTTTTACTCCTGCTTTATCTCTGTCTTTTCCATGGTAATACTGAATCTAACGGAATTATGATCACTATCCCGATATGGTCACCAACTGTCACTTCACCCACTTGCCCTTCTTCATTCCCCAAGACTAGGTCTAGAATTGCATCTCCTCTCATTGGGTTTGTCACTAATTGGACACACTGCATGAATTTTCTCTCTCAGCTCCCCTTATATTGTTTGATTCCCAGTTGATATTGGGATAGTTAAAGTCTCCTACTATTATTGCCCGCTTGTTGTAACAGCCGGCATATTTGCTCCCCGTGGGCAACGTGGTAGCACAAGTGGCTAGCACTGTGGCTTCATGGCACCAGGGTCCCAGGTTCGATTCCCCGCTGGGTCGCTGTAATTGCGGAGTCTGCACGTTCTCCCTGAGTCGGCGTGGGTTTCCTCCGGGTGCTCCAGTTTCCTCCTACAGTCCAAAGACATGCAGGTAAGGTGGATTGGCCATGATAAAATTGCCCTTAGTGAGCAAAAAGGTTAGGAGGGGTTATGGGATTACGGGGATAGGGTGGAAGTGAGGGCTTAAGTGGGTCGGTGCAGACTCGATGGGCCGAATGGCCTCCTTCTGCACTGTATGTTCTATTCCTATTCCTATTCTATCTCCCTTTCAGAATTTGGGGTGTATAGTATACTCTCAGTAGTGTGACTGCCCCTTTTTTATTTTTAAGTTCAATCCATAAAGTGTACTTGTTGACCCGTTTAGTCCATCATCCCTTCTCACAACTGGAATTGATTCTTTAACCATTAGTGCTACTCCCCCTCCTCTTTTATCTCCCCCTCTGTCCTGCCTGAAAACTCTGTATCCAGGGATAGTGAGCTACCAATTTTGCCCCTCCTTTAGCCAGGTTTCCATTATAGCAATGAAATCCAACTGCCATGTATCTAACTATGCTCTTAACTCATCTACATGAATCCTGAGTGTCAGGAACTGTTATTGCGTGAGTGATGATGGTGTGGTGCATCGTGCAGAGTGAGACTTCGGTGGTGTGCTGGGTAAGAGATGTTATGTGAAGATGCATTCACTGCGAGGGCAGCACGGTGGTGCAGTGGGTTAGCCCTGCCACCTCACTGCGCCGAGGTCCCAGGTTCGATCCTGGCTCTGGGTCACTGTCTGTGTGGAGTTTGCATATTCTCCCCGTGTTTGTGTGGTTTGGCCCCCACAACCCCAAAGATGTGCAGGTTAGGTGGATTGACCACGCTAAATTGTCCCTTCATTGGAAAAAAATTAATTGGGTACACTAAATATATATAAAAAAGAAGAAGATGCATTCACTGACCTTGACCACTCATGTGCTACTCCTGACAAATCCTCAGGGTCAGATGCTGACAATTGTTCTGCCTGACTACCTCCTTCCATTCTCTTCTGCGGGTGTTCCTTGAGGGTCTCCTGGTTGCTACCCCCGCATCCCCACCCCACTGCAGAACCAGGGCATCTCTCCTCCTGTCTGCTTCCAACACTAAGGCATCCCATGCTGTATCCATGACCCTGGAGCCCCCTTTCTGCCCTGATCCATTTATCTTGTGTACAATTGCAATAGTTTTGAGCAGCCACCTCCCTCCCATAATTCAGTGCAATTTTCCTTGAAGCGGGACAGACTCTCTTTAAGAGGAAAGGGTGGCTGTGCCACATGCTGTTAGCAGATGCTTCTCAGCCTCCCTGCTGAGTGCTCAGAGAGCCAGCAACGTGTCCCCACTTAGACCGATGCTACAATTAAGTAAATGAGGAGGCAGCACCAAATTTGTGTGCAGCCTCCCTCAAACTTAATGGGCACAGCAGATTATGCCTCATAACTCCATGTCCCAAAAATGGCACAGGCAAATTGTTAGCTTTTTTTTTCATTCATATCCCAAAGTGCTGAAGGGAGTAAAGTATCCAGAAAGCTACAAATTAAGCACAAACACTGTTGCCAGAGGCAGAATTGCCTCCAATTTATTGTACAAAATTATTTTCAAATGATATTAGATGTGATTCAGATATAAATAATACAACTGTGTATTGGATTAGGCAATCAATATTTAAAAAAAAAAAAATTTAGAGCACCCAATTCTTTTTTTTTCCAATTAAGGAGCAATTTAGCATGGCCAATTCACCTACCCTGCACATCTTTTGGGTTGTGGCGGTGAGACCCACACAGACACAGGGACAATGTGCAAACGGTGATTAATATTATTGATTTGAAATCTAGAGAGGGTTATGGTCCAATAATACACATGATATGGGGTTTTTCTGGTCTGCCAGCCGCCTTTTCCGGTGCCGCGTGCCATCGCTGTCAGCGGGAATTCTCCATTCCCACAGCCAGCCAATAGGGTTTCCCATTGTGACCACCTCACGCCACCGGGAAACCCGTGGGCAGAGGGTCCCGACAGCTGAGAATTCCACTGATGATGTGTTAGGAAGTGTCTTTGTCACTGAAAAACTGGGGCATTTGCTGGCCTTATTAAGCCCCAGAAAACATGTAAATGAAGTCACAAGGCAATCTCAGAATCTATTGAAATGCTAAGCTGGCTAAGCCCATTTAGTCATGTTTTTGTTTCTTAAAGTAAGTCTTCTTTGTAATTGCATCAAGCAGCTGTCAGTTGTTTCAGGGATTTCATTGTCTTATTTCTTGGTATCTTTGGATTTCACTATTGCAGTTATCTAAACCTCATTAAAACTTCACTTCACCTTTTATCATTGGGTGTCAGTCAAATTAATTCTAATCGAGCTCTGTCCAAATAAGATTTTGAGATATTTGGGTGGTCATCCCTCTCTATTTGTTCTGGAGGAGAAAGGACAGGATTCAGAGGAGGCCAGGTATCCAAGATGATTACAATGTAATTACACCTTACACAACCTCATCCTGCAAAGGACCAATGAAATGGAACAGTTGAAGAAACAGTACATTGGCATGGCAGCAGTATAGAGTGAAAAGCTAAAACTAGGCATGCCTATGCATTTGAATGAACCTGCTCAGCATTTTGTCTCTGTGACGCTTCACCAAACTAACAGAGAAGTGTTGATAAGGTAACGGTGGCAAGATTGTAAAATTAAGCAAAATGTAAGCACATTTACCTTATAATCTTTCAGAGAGAAACAAATGTTTTCTTCAATTATTCCCAGGATCAGGTCACCATGAAATAAAATTCACTGTTTCTGGTATCTGTATTAAGGCTTCTCTATCATTACACTTCAGAGGGAGATTCTCTTCAGCTCCAAAAATGAATACCTTTTGCTGCAAAACTTCCTATGGCAAGATGTTCGGTGCTGTAGTCTGGAGGTGTGCGGTTAATATTTCATATGTTGTGGAAACGCGATGCAATAAAAATAATTGCAACTTATTTAATTACATTTTCAATGCTGCTACTGAAGGTGCTGAAGGTACACAGTACTGAAGGTGAGGTGCCCCCATTGTAACAACACTGGATTACAATATTGGCTCCTGTAATTCCATATTATGTACACTCAGTACCAGTGTCGGTTTTCTTCGGTTGAATTTTTTTCCCCTGAATCAGAAGACTGTAGGCTAAAAGTGCAAGGTTTGAGCACATAAACGAGGCTGACACTTCAGTGTGGGACTTTGTGAGTGCTGCATTGCCAGAGGTGTCACTCTTCAGGTGAAGTATTAAACAGAGGACTTTGTTGCCTTTTAAAGATTTCCTTGTAGAAAGGTAGGACATTTTCCAAGTGATTTGGCCATTCCTCCTTCAACCAATACAACCAAAAGTACATTTATAGCTTTGTCACCTCATTGTTGTTAGTGGGATTTTGTCATGTGCAAAGTCGCTGCTTTATTTTCCTTTGTAACAATAGATACTGCACTCAAAAGTAATTAACTTTGTGCAAAGCATTTTCATTTCTGAGAAATATGTTGAGCTGCTTATGAGAATGCAAATTTTTGTTAAAAAATAGGGAATTGGTTTCATATTTATGTGTGACTCATAAGGAGAGATTCAGAAGGGCCCAGAGGGGCAATTTCTTCACTCAGAGGGTAGTGAGTGTCTGGAATGGGCTGCCAGAGGTAGTAGTAGAGGCGGGTACAATTGTGTCTTTCAAAAAGCATTTAGATGGTTACATGGGTAAGATGGGTATAGAGGGTTATGGGCCAAGTGCGGGCAACTGGGACTAGCTTAATGGTAAAAACTGGGCGGCATGGACTGGTTGGGCCGAAGGGCCTGTTTCCATGCTGTAAACTTCTATGATTCTATGATTCTATGACTGGGAAATAACATTAAAGTTAAAACGCTATTTAATTTGCATGTATTCTCCTGAGTCGGCACCAAGATAAATCTCAAGCCATTTTATGGGCAATTTTGTGCACTCTGTAGGGAACTTCACCAGAAGTGCAGCTTGGAAATTTTGGTATCTGCACTGCACAATTTTCTGATCATTAACTAGTCGGAAGATTACACCCAGTGCCTGCCTGATTATAATCTGCATTCTCAAAAGACAAGGCTCTGTGTTAGAAGTATGAATTGCAAAGCAATACCTTTAATTTCTTATTTAAGTGAGGGCCATTTTATCTTTCTCCAGGGATGTAAAATAGGCAGTAAATAGGCAGCAGTCACAAAGAACAGAGAACAAAGAAATGTACAGCACAGGAACAGGCCCTTTGGCCCTCCAAGCCCGTGCCGACCATGCTGCCCGTCTAAACTAAAATCTTCTACACTTCCTGTGTCCGTATCCCTCTATTCCCATCCTATTCGTGTATTTGTCAAGATGCCCCTTAAATGTCACTATCGCCCCTGCTTCCACCACCTCCTCTGGCAGCGAGTTCCAGGCACCCACTACCCCCTGTGTAAAAAACTTGCCTCGTACATCTCATTGCCCCTCGCACCTTAAACATATGCCCGCTAGTAATTGACCCCTCTACCCTGGGGAAAAGCCTCTGACTACCCACTCTGTCTATGCCCCTCATAATTTTGTAGACCTCTATCAGGTTGCCCCTCAACCTCCGTCGTTCCAGTGAGAACAAACCGAGTTTATTCAACTGCTCCTCATAGCTAATGTCCTCCATACCAGGAAACATCCTGGTAAATCTCTTCTGCACCCTCTCTAAAGCCTCCACACCCTTCTGGTAGTGTAGCAACCAGAACTGAACACTATTCTCCAAGTGTGGCCTAACTAAGGTTCGAGACAGCTGCAACATGACTTGCCAATTCTTATACTCAATGCCCCAGCCAATGAAGGCAAGCATGCCGTATGCCTTCTTGACTACCTTCTCCACCTGTGTTGCCCCTTTCAGTGACCTGTGGACTTGTACACCTCGGTCTCTCTGACTTTCAATACTCTTGACGGTTCTACCATTCACTGTATATTCCCTACCTGCATTAGACCTTCCAAAATGCATTACCTCACATTTGTCCAGATTAAACTCCATCTACCAACTCGCCGCCTAAGTCTCCAAACGATCTAAATCCTGCTGTATCCTCTGACAGTCCTCATCGCTATCCGCAATTCCACCAACCTTTGTGTCGTTTGCAAACTTACTAATCAGCCAGTTACATTTTCCTCCAAATCATTTATATATACTATGAACAGCAAAGGTCCCAGCACTGATCCCTGCGGAACACCACTAGTCACAGCCCTCCAATTAGAAAAGCACCCTTCCATTGCTACTCTCTGCCTTCTATGACCTAGCCAGTTCTGTATCCACCTTGCCAGCTCACCTCTGATCCTGTGTGACTTCACCTTTTGTACCAGTCTACCATGAGGGACCTTGTCAAAGGCCTTACTGAAGTCCATATAGACAACATCCACTGCCCTGCCTGCATCAATCATCTTTGTGACCTCTTCGAAAAATTCTATCAAGTTAGTGACACATGACCTCCCCTTCACAAAACCATGCTGCCTCTCACTAATACATCCATTTGCTTCCAAATGGGAATAGATCCTGTCTCGAAGAATTCTCTACAGTAATTTCCCTACCACTGATGTAAGGCTCACCGGCCTGTAGTTCCCTGGATTATCCTTGCTACCATTCTTAAACAAAGGAACAACATTGGCTATTCTCCAGTCCTCCTGGACATCACCTGAAGACAGTGAGGGTCCAAAGATTTCTGTCAAGGCCTCAGCAATTTCCTCTCTAGCCTCTCTCAGTATTTGGGGTAGATCCCATCCGGCCCTAGGGACTTATCTACCTTAATATTTTTCAAGACGCCCAACACCTCGTCTTTTTGTATCTCAATGTGACCCAGGCTAACTACACACCCTTCTCCAGACTCAACATCCACCAATTCCTTCTCTTTAGTGAATACTGATGCAAAGTATTCATTTAGTACCTCACCCATTTCCTCTGGCTCCACACATAGATTCCCTTGCCTATCCTTCAGTGGGCCAACCCTTTCCCTGGCTACCCTCTTGCATTTTATGTATGTGTAAAAAGCCTTGAGATTTTCCTTAACCCTATTTGCCAATGACTTTTCGTGACCTCTTCTAGCCCTCCTGACTCCTTGCTTAAGTTCCTTCCTACTTTCCTTATATTCCACACAGGCTTCATCTGTTCCCAGCCTTCTAGCCCTGACAAATGCCTCCTTTTTCTTTTGACGAGGCCTACAATGTCTCTCGTTATCCCAGGTTCCCGAAATTTGCCGTATTTATCCTTCTTCCACACAGGAACATGCCGGTCCTGAATTCCTTTCAACTGACATTTGAAAGCCTCCCACATGTCAGATGTTGATTTACCCTCAAACATCCTCCCCCAATCTAGGTTCTTCAGTTCCCGCCTAATATTGTTATAATTAGCCTTCCCCCAATTTAGAACATTCACCCGAGGACCACTCTTCTCCTTGTCCACCAGCACTTCAAAACTTACTGAATTGTGGTCACTGTTCCCGAAATGCTCCCCTACTGAACCTTCTACCACCTGGCCGGGCTCATTCCCCAATACCAGGTCTAGTACAGCCCCTTCCCTAGTTGGACAGTCTACATATTGTTTCAAGAAGCCCCTCTGGATGCTCCTTACAAACTCTGCCCCGTCCAGGCCCCTAGCGCTAAGTTTGTCCCAGTCAATATTGGGGAAGTTGAAGTCTCCCATCACAACAACCCTGTTGTTTTTACTCATCTCCAAAATCTGTCTACCTATCTGCTCCTCTATCTCCCGCTGGCTGTTGGGAGGCCTGTAGTAAACCCCCAACATTGTGACTGCACCCTTCTTATTCCTGATCTCTCCCCATATAGCCTCGCTGCCCTCTGAGGTGTCCTTCCGTAGTACAGTTGTGATATTCTCCCTAACCAGTAGCGCAGCTCCGCCTCCCCTTTTACATCTCCCTCTATCCCGCCTGAAACATCTAAATCCTGGAACATTTTGCTGCCAATCCTGTCCTTCCCGCAACCAGGTCTCTGTAATGGCAACAACATCATAGTTCCAAGTACTAATCCAAGCTCTAAGTTCATCTGCCTTACCCGTAATACTTCTTGCATTAAAACATATGCACTTCAGGCCACCAGACCCGCTGTTTTCAGCAACAGCTCCCTTTCTGCTCTTCCACAGAGCCATACTGGCCCTATTCCCTAGTTCTCCCTCAAAGCTTTCACCTTCTGACCTATTGCTCCGGTACCCACACCCCTGCCACACTAGATTAAACCCTCCCGTGTGACACTAGAAAACCCCGCGGCCAGGATATTTATGCCTCTTAGCCAAGCAGCATATATCACTTTATTTTCCAGTTCCTGGCAGAATGTTGAATAAGCAGCCAACTAATTTGCACTATTTGATCGTCCTGACCAAAAGCGAAAATCTAATCCAAGGATGGAACTTAGTGGCCCTTCCCGCCAGCAGGATTTTCCTGTCCTTCCGAAGTCAATGGACTTTTGAACAGCTCGCCGATTTGTTCTGGCCCCACCATGATGGCGCAGTAAAATTCCACCCCAAGTCTTTCAAATCAAAGGCATTATTTTAGGAAGGTTTCAATAGGATAAGACAGGATCTGGCCAAACTGGACTGGGAGCAGCTACTTGTAGGAAGATCAAATTAGAGCAGTGGGAGTCATTCAAAAAGGAAATAGAGAGAGTACAAGGTCAACATGTTCCTGCAAAGATAACGGGTGGGACAAACAAGTCCAGAGAAACTGGCATGTCAAGGGATATACAGCATTGGATAAAGAATAAAAGGGAGGCTTATGGCCGATTCAGGTGGCTGAACACAGTGGATGCCCTCGAGGAGTACAGAAAGTGCAGGAAATTAGGTGTGTGAAAGGGTCATGAAAAAACACTGGTGGACAGAATAAAGGAAAAGTGTTCGAATTAATGGCAAGAGGGTAACTATGGAAAGAGTAGGGCCCATTAGAGGCCAAAGTGGAAAACTGTGGAGCCGAAAGACACAGGTGAGGTATTGGATGAGTGTTTGCGTCTGTGTTCACTATGGGGAAGGACAATGTCAGGATAGAAAGTAGGGAGGGCGACTGTGATATAACTGAACAGATTTGCATTGAGAGGGACGAGGTGTTCACAGTTCTAGCTGGCTTCAAAGTGGATAAACCCACAGGCCCGGATGTGATGTATCCTAGGCTGACTTGTGAGGCAAGGGAGGAGATGCAGGGGCTCTGACACTGATCTTCAAATGCTCATTAGCCACAGGGAGGTGCCAGAGAACTGGAGGACAGCTAATGTGGTACCATTATTCAAGAAGGAAAGTAGGGGAAAAACCAGGTGTTTAGAGGCCAGTGGATCCAGCATCAGTGCTAGGGAAATTATTCAAAAATATTCTGAGGGACGGATTAATCTCCATTTGGAGAGGCAAGTATTAACCAAGGATAGTCAACATAGCTTTGTCAGAGCAGGTCATGTCTTACAAATTTGATTGAATTTTCCAAGGACATGATTAGGTGTATAGGTGAGTGCATTGCAGTTGATGGTAGTCAACATGGATTTTAGTGAGGCTTTTGACAAGGTCCTGCACGAGAGACTGATCAAGAAGGTAACAGCCAATGGGGTCCAGGGCAATTTGGCAAATTGGTTCCAAAACTGACTTAGTGTCAGGAAGCAGAGGATGTTGGTCGAAGTTTGTTTTTGTGACTAGAAGCCTGTGTCCAGTGTGTAGCGCAGGTATTGCTGCTGGATCCCTTATTGTTTGTAGAGCACATTAATGATCAAGACGTGAATGTAGTGGGTATGATCAGAAAGTTTGCAGGCTACACAAAAATTGGTGTTGTGGTAAGTAGCAAGGAGGAAAGCCTTAGATTACAGGATGAAAAAGTCAGGCTGGTCATTTGGGCAGAACAGTGGCAAATGGAATTTAACACTGAAAAGTGTGAGGTGATGCAGTTTGGGAGGACTGGTAAGGCAAGTGAAAACACAATGAACGGTAGGGAGCTAAGTACAGAGGACCAGAATGACCTTGGGGTGCTTGTCCAAAGACCGTGGAAGGCAGCAGGACAGGTAAATACAGTTAAGAAGCCACATGGGATTCTTGCCTTTATTAGCCGAGGATAGAATAGAAGATCAGGGAGGCTATGACGTAGCTGTATGAAACATTCATCAGGCCATTGTTTGAGTATTGTGTACAATTCTGTTCGCCAAACTATAGGAAAGATGTGATTGTACTAGAAAGGGTGCAGAGGAGATTCATCAGGATATTGCTTGAGTGGGAGTGTTTCAGCTCTGAAGAAAGGCTGGATAGGCTGGGGTTGCTTTCCTTAGAGAAGAGGAGGCTGAGGGGGGACTTGTCCGAGATGTGCAAAATTATAGGGGATATAGATAGAGTAGGTAGTGAGAAATCTTTCCCCGTTGTAGCGGGCTCGATAACCAGGGGGCATAGGTTTAAGGTACGGAGCAGGGAATTTTGAGGGGATTTGAGGAAAATGTTCTTCATCCAGAGACTGGTGGGAATCTGGAACGAACTGCTTGAAAGGATGGGAGAAGCAGGAACCTCACAACATTTAAGAAGCATTTAGATGAGCACTTGAAATGCCAGAGCATACAAGGATATGGACCAAGTGCTGAAAAATGGGATTAGAATTGACACAGACACTACGGGCTAAAGGGCCTCTTTCTATGCTGTAAAACCTGATGACTCTATGACGTTAAGGTACTTCTAGCAATGATTAGTAATTATTTGTTGTCAGTTACTGTTGAGCTAATAATGGGAAGTTGCTTAAAATTCTTCCAATGTATCACAGTGATATCTAGAAATGAAATACCACACTTATGTAACTCAATCTGATGCACAGTTTTCCAGCAGTTAAAAGCGAAAACTGGTGACCAAACACAAGTTACAAAGTGAACCACATTCTCATGAAACTGGATTATTCATTCTGGCCAGGTCAATGCCATATTTGATCTATTTATAATGCTAGGAAAAAGTCATTAACTTCCTTCCCTGGTGATATTGCCATTCATTGTTCTCTCAGATACTATACAGACCAGTCCATGAACTTTATCAGAGTAATAACCCATTCCCTTTTCGCTGTCGGGGTTCTTAAATCAAAGCATGGCTCTTGGAGAATATTTGGAATGGTGAGCTCTCCAAAAGCATTGCTTTCTAATTTTGTGTCACAAGATGTTTTGTTCTTGATTTAAAAAAACTTGCTTCATTTTCTATACATTTTCTTTACCCCCTTCCATGTTTCTCTCTTCCTCTCTTGAAAGTACAAAGTAAGTTTGCCTGTCGACAGGTGTGAGCTTCAGGCAGTGACAGCTGGGAGGCCACTCACTGGGGAGAGAAGAAGAGCTCACTGTTAATTCAGTCCTCCACTCATTCAACATCCACAAGAGTGCTCCTTCCATCAATTAAGTATCTCTGGATCAGAAGCAGAATCTCAGGCTGACTTTCCCTTCTTTAATCCAGTGGTCCTATTGTGCCACTGCATGTGAATGACTGGCTGAGTGCAGAACAAATATTTAAACTGGGGCCTTCAGGTTTGAATGGATACTTATAGATAATTATTTTAATGACCATAACGTTTGCTTTTTTTAAAGAGTCACCTATTAGTAAGTTAAAGTAAAGTCACCATAGACCCAGATGACCATAGGCGGCTTCCTCCTTTGATGGGGAGAGCTGAATGGTGGTGATTTACCCTGAGGATCAACACGCTCAGGCAAGGGGCAAGGTTGAGAAGGCGGGGCCTTCATCACTAACCTCAGTCGGTATGGGAATTTAGCCTACACTGTTGTCCTGGCTGTGCATCATCAGGTTCCAGCCGTTCAACCAACTGAGCTAAATATTTCGTGACCACCAGTCATCGCAAAGTGCTTTACAGCCAATGAAGTACTTCTGAAGTGTAGTCACTGCTGAAATGTTGGAAACTGTTGGAGAAAGAGCTCATGAGAAGATGATGTATCAGAACACTTTTGTTTGAAGTGCACTGCACAATTTCAGCAGGTCTGACAGCTTCTGTGGAGAGACAAGGGAGCTAACATTGAGTCTGGGTGACTCTTTGTCAATGCTAGGGAGAACTGGAAATATGTCAGGTATATACTGTTGTTGGGAGGGGGGGGCGTGGAGTAGTGGGGCTGGATAGAGGGCCAGTGGTAGGTGGAGATTGACAAAGACGTTGTAAACAGAAAGACAAACGGAATGTAAATAGGGGTAATTAAGGCTAAGAAGAGTGCTCACCTCACCATCTGAACTGGCAGGACTCCCACCTACACTTTCCTCATCTGTATCCCCACAGGAAATAAATCAAGCACAATCATCGTGAGAGGGCATAGCCGCCCGGAGCCATGCGGAATCTCCGCACCCTCTCCCCCCTTGAGAAAAGAGCCCTGGTGCTGGCTGGGGAGGCGCAGGACTGCACCTGTGTAGATGGAGAAGTGAGGGCAGTGAACAAATGTGAGAACCCTAAGGACAAACAGTCAATCCTCAAACCTCACATGGGTGAACATCCCGCATCATTTATTCATGTGATATCATATCTCTTCCCCTGCTGTGCAATCAGGAGAGCAGTCCGGACATTCTCATGATCCCTGGAAACCACAGACCCGAGCAGCTCAGGGGGTGTTCTCAGATATCACATTCAATGAGGCATTACAACTGTCACCTGCACCTTCCACCAGCTCAGATACTCACACCTCATTGGGAAAAGCTAGGAAGCAGGTTTCTGGTGAGCACCTCACACCTGGTGATGCACAACAGGTGGAGGCAGGGACGATCCAGGGAACTGGCACTCGGAGGGATGCTGGAGCACAGGATTTTCCTGAGCATCTGGCCAATTACGTGTCCCTCGACCCAATTGTCTCTGAACTGCTGGAACTGCAAAGGCAGAGTCGCGAGAATCAGTGAGGGATGACAGCATCCCTCCTCAGACTGAAAGGCCGAGTGGAAAAGTCCAATTGCATTTTGACCAAGGAGATAGTACTGTCGATTAAACGCAACAAGGCCAATACTGCGAGGGTGGCATCCGCAGTGAAGACCTTGGTGCAGGACGTGCACTCCATGGCGATTCAGCACATTATCTCCATGGCTGAGGGCATGAACTCCATGGTGTAGGGCTTCAACTGTATGGTGCAGGTGCTGATGGGATTCCACACGTATCAGTGCCAGAGGACAGCAGAGCTTCTGAATCTCACCCCAGCTGTCCCTCTATCCCATGGAGGAGCTCAGGGTTACCAGGACCTGAACATAGAACATAGAACATAGAAAAATACAGCACAGAACAGGCCCTTCGGCCCACGATGTTGTGCTGAACCTTTGTCCTAGATTAATGATAGATTATCATTGAATTTACAGTGCAGAAGGAGGCCATTCGGCCCATTGAGTCTGCACCGGCTCTTGGAAAGAGCACCCTACCCAAAGTCAACACCTCCACCCAACACTAAGGGCAATTTTGGACACTAAGGGCAATTTATCATGGCCAATCCACCTAACCTGCACATCTTTGGACTGTGGGAGGGAAGAGAATCTGCAGGAGCACAGCCTGGACCCTTCACCCAGGGACTCTGGGGGTGTACAGCCCATCTGACACTCCCATTCCTGTGAACGACACACTTCCAGCCCCGAAGACAAAGGAGGGTAGCACTGCAACACCCATGTTGCCCGAATGTAGCCCCTCAGGTGTGTCCCCCCCCCCCCCGTCCCCCCCCCAGGGGATGACTGTGAATGTCCTCCCAGGAAACAGGGCGTAGTAGAAGGCAGCAGTCCACCTCAGCCTCAGCTGTGGATCTTGAGAGACACTTAGATGAATTGTGACATTTAGGAAGAGTAAGAAACTGGAGGCACCTAGTGGGCACAGGTGAGCAGAGGCACGAGTTAAGATAGGTCACCACTATAAAAAAGCCAGCAGATCCTCTTCCCTGTCATTTCATGGTGCCATGCACCGCATAGCCCCGTGTGTGCAGTATGAGAGTGGCAGCGTTATGTCCCTCCCACATTGATGACTCAGTGATGACGCTGTACTGCTGCCTCCATGCATCAACGCTCAGGTCTCTCATTGCTCTTCTCCAGTGATCAGCATGTCATGGGTTGACCCACCCCAGAGGTGAGTTGGAGCAACACAACAGAATCCCTGACCTCGATGGGGACTATTGCAGAAGAGAGCTCATCCTGCATCTGTAAACACCATGATAAGCCCGTTCTTTGGCCGGTACAGTCTCAAATGGGCTGTTCCCTCTGCGGTGCTGCCCCCAATACAGCTATGGACTCAGCTTCCCCCTCCTCAGTAGGGTGTTGGTCCTGGCCACATGCAACAGCACGTCACTGAATCTGTTGCTGCTCTATCACTTGCACAGTCTCCATGATTCTCCAGAATCATGCACTGAAAAGAGAAGGAAACCAAAGTGAGCGATGAGGAATCCTGAGAAAGCCCTTCTCCTCAGCCTTCTACTCCTCTGGAACCTTCACCATGTGCTTCCCCCTGAGTGAGTGCCTCTCCACTGAGCGTCACACCCTCCTCTCTCACATTGTCATATATTAATAATAATAATAATAATCTTTATTGTCACAAGTAGGCTTACATTAACACTGCAATGAAGTTACTGTGAAAAGCCCCTAGTCGCCACATTTCGGCACCTGTTCGGGTACACGGAGGGAGAATTCAGAATGTCCAAATTTCCCGACAGCACGCCTTTCGGGACTTGTGGGAGGGAACTGGGCAACCCGGAGGAAACCCACGCACACACGAGGAGAACGTGCAGACTCCACACAGACAGTGACCCAAGCCGGGAATCGAACCCGGACACTGGTGCTATGAAACAACAGTGCTAACCACTATGCTACCGTGCTGTCCCCATATCTGTCCCTTTCAACTCCACCAGGATTACATGCCTGGACACTCGAGAGTTTCACTGGCACATTTCTCATGGCCATTTCCTAAACCTCCCTGTCCCCCACCTTGAGCTGACTGACAGAACCATTGAGTGGATGCATGTGACTTGTATCTACATCCTCACGGGGCACTTCAAAGAAGTCCTCCCCCACGGCCAGGCTGAGTGATGATAGACTTCACCATGGAGCCCTGCTTTAGGGTTTAGATCAGCGTGTCATGGTGTGTAAACTCTTTTTTGAGCATTGGTGTTCAACTATTTTGTGCGCTCCAAGTAAGGTAAATCAAACAAACTGAGGGACAAAGTAAAAGGAGCAGCCCCCTTAAAAGGATACAGCCTTGAACAAAAACTCACAAATTAGACTGAAAATATCAAACTAAAATGTGATTAAAAGGTTGGTAAGAGAATCCAGCACAAAGCCTTTGTACAATGTTATACGGAACTATTCACTGTTCAGGGTCCCAGGTGGGAGGGGTCTTTGATTATGCTGCCCACTTTCCCAAGGCAGCGGGAGGTATAGACAGACTCAATGGATGGGAGGCGGATTTGCATGATGTACTGGGCTGTGTTCACAACCGTATGTAGTTTCCAACTTCTTCCTTCGGACAGGAGATACAAAAGTCTGAGAACATGCATGCACTAACAGATTCAAAAACAGCTTCTGTCCCGCTGATACCAGACTCCTGGGGCGTCAGTCTCCGACCCCCCGCCGGGTCGGAGAATGGCCGTTGGCCGCCGTGAATCCCGCCCCCGCCCCCGCTGAAGTCTCCGGTACCGGAGATTGGGCGGGGGCGGGAATCGGGCCGCACCGGTTGGCGGGACCCCCCCGCTCAATTCTCCGGCCCGGATGGGCCGAAGTCCCGCCCAGAAATTGCCTGTCCCGCCGGCGTAAATCAAACCTGGTATTTACCGGCGGGACCAGGCGGCGAGGGCGGGCTCCGGGGTCCTGGGGGGGGCGCGGGGCGATCTGACCCCGGGGGGTGCCCCCACGGTGGCCTGGCCCGCGATCGGGGCCCACCGATCCGCGGGCGGGCCTGTGCCGTGGGGGCACTCTTTCCCTTCCGCCTCCGCCACGGCCTCCACCATGGCGGAGGCGGAAGAGACTCTCCCCACTGCGCATGCGCGGGAAACTGTCGGCGGCCGCTGACGCTCCCGCGCATGCGCCGCATTTCCGCGCCAGCTGGCGGGGCACCAAACGCCATTTCCGCCAGCTGGCGGGGCAACAAACGCCATTTCCGCCAGCTGGCGGGGCGGAAATCCCTCCGGCGCCGGCCTAGCCCCTCAATGTTGGGGCTCGGCCCCCAAAGATGCGGAGCATTCCGCACCTTTGGGCCGGCGCGATGCCCGTCTGATTGGCGCCGTTTTTGGCGCCAGTCGGCGGACATCGCGCCGTTGGGGGAGAATTTCGCCCCTGAATTGCCCTCTTATGGACTGAACTGATTACTCCAAGCAGCCTCTTTACTTGTAGCAATTTAATCTGTATGCTTCATTCAATATCTATGTCTCTGTATTTACATTGTGTATTTATCATATTTCCTTTGTGTATCATGTATGGAACAATCTGCCTGGACTGTACGCAGAACAATACTTTTCACTGCCCCTCAGTACACGTGACAATAAATCTAAATCAAACCTTAGTTGCTGCTACCATTCTTCCCAGCATGAAATTAACATTTGTTAACAATTATGATTGAAGCCCTCAGCAGTCATGCTAACGCAATTTCCATTTGCCATTGCTTTTTATTAATACATGTTGAACTTAATTTCCTTATGAAACAATCAGATTTTTCTTTCAGTTGTCACTAATCCTGTTGAGCACAAGAGCTTCCCATTTCTTCCCAGTTGACAGGGACCCATAACAGTGAATAGTTCCGTAAAACATTGTACAAAGGCTTTGAGTTGGATTCTCTGCCGGCGACATTCTCCATTGCGCCGGCTGCACACCCACGGCCCTGGGTTTCCGGAGGTGTGGGGTGGCCACAATGGGAAATCGCATTGGCAGGTGGCAGGAACAGAGAATCCCACTGCCAGCGAGGGCGCACTGCCTAGGAAAACCATGGGTTCAGCACATTGATTAGCACTGTTGCTTCACAGCTCCAGAGTCCCAGATTCGAATCCCGGTTTGGGTGACTGTCTGTGTGGAGTTTGCACGTTCTCCCAGTGTCTGCGTGAGTTTCCTTTGGGTGCTCCGGTTTCCTCCCACAGTCCAAAGATGTGCAAGTTAGGTGGATTGGCCATGCTAAATTGCCCTTAGTGTCCAATAAGGTTAGGTGTGGTTACTGGGTTACAGGGATAGAGTGGAGGTGTGGGCTTAGGTAGGGTGCTCTTTACAGGGGGACTCGATCAGCTGAATGGCCTCTTTCTGCACTGCAAATTCAATGAAAACGCAGCTGGCAGAGCGGAGAATCCTGCCCTTTATATTTAGCTCTCAGTGATGTTTACAGCCTGTGAGCCACATTTTAAATGTCCTGTACCATGTGGGACAATGGGCAGCAAGACGCCATCATCCGCCTTGGTCCATCATAATGCCTTTGTCTCCAGTCCAGCTGATGTCCCACTCTTGAAGATACTCCTCAAATGTACTTTGGTGGCCCTTCTTTGGACGACCCCATCTTCTTCTTCCATCTGGTGGTATCAATTCTGAAGCCACTCTGGCAGGGCCTGCATCCAGGAGTCAAAGTATGTGGCCTGCCAGTTGTCTCTCTCTGTCAAAATGTCCCATAGGCCCATCTAACCAATCCTCTGTACCACTTCAGATCAAATATACATCTGTGTTTCTGTGTTCACCATTATTATGGTATGCAATGTAGTCCTGTTAATTGAAAGTTACTGCTTTGAATTGTCTGATGATTGGAATATTTTAGCACTAAGTTCCCACCTTGTTATAATTTTTACATTGCCTGATTCCGATTATTGAGTAATTCAATTTCTTTCTGACCAAGAAACCACTCTGAATTTCCATCAGACTAATCCGCAATCTGCAAGGGCGTGAATCCCGCCCCCGCCGGTTGCCGAAGTCTCCGGCACCGGAGATTCGGCAGGGGTGGGAATCGCGCTACGCCGGTTGGCGGGCCCCCCCGCGCGATTCTCTGGCCCGGATGGGCCGAAGTCCCGCCGCTAAAATGCCTGTCCCGCCGGCGTAAATTAAACCACCTACCTTACCGGCGGGACAAGGCGGTGCGGGCGGGCTCCCGGGTCCTGGGGGGGGTGCGGGGCGATCTGGCCCCGGAGGGTGCCCCCACGGTGGCCTGGCCCGCGATCGGGGCCCACCGATCCGTGGGCGGGCCTGTGCCGTGGGGGCTCTCTTTCCCTTCCGGCTCCGCCACTGTCTCCACCATGGCGGAGGCAGAAGAGACTCCCTCCACTGCGCATGTGTGGGAAGCTGTCAGCGGCCGCTGACGCTCCCGCGCATGCACCGCCCGGAGATGTCATTTCCGCGCCAGCTGACGGGGCACCAAATGCCTTTTCCGCCAGCTGGCGGGGCGGAAATTCGTCCGGCGCCGACCTAGCCCCTCAATGTTGGGGCTCGGCCCCCAAAGCTGCGGAGCATTCCGCACCTTTGGGGCGGCGCGATGCCCATCTGATTTGCGCTGTTTTGGGCGCCAGTCGGCGGACATCGCGCCGTTTCCGGAGAATTTCGCCCCAGGTTCGTAGTGAGAATTTGCAATTTCGATCGTGGATCATTTTGGTTGCGTGTTTCAGAGTTGCTCAGATGCTTTATTGTTCGATACATTTTCATATTTCTGAAATTTGCAACTTATGCTCTTAGACCTTTCAATTTGTGGGAAAGTTTATGACGTGACAAATCATCCAAGGGTGGAATTTTATGGCCCCATCACGATTGGTGGCATTGCTGGAAAATGCGCTGACCCGGTCAAAAGTCCATTGGGACCAGACAATCCTGCCAGTGGGAGGGGGCATAAAATACCACCCCAAGTGCTGAAAGCATGAGGTACAGTGAAATTGCTGGAAAATGAAGGTATGCCGCTGAAGCTTTTCACCGCGCACTCATCAAGACAGATGCAAGAATACCAAATTTCAAAGGGAGCATCAATTTATACCACATGAGAAAAGGATATTGACTCTGACTGATCAAGGTGTTGCCATGGAGAATGCACCAGGGAATTGTTGCTCCCGTGATTTTGTTTTAGTTACAATTAGGAGAAAAGGTAGCCATGCTTGCTGAAATCAGAACATAATGATTAATGTTAGGTGTGATTTGTGATTGGACAGCACATGCTGAAATCTCAAGGGTGTTAAGAATTACGCTAACAATCAATTTATGGTCATCAGTAAAGCTCAAGATGTGACTCATTCATGCTTACTTCAAGTTACATATGTTCATAAGCAAGAACCTGTCTCTACAAGAAAAGGGAACTTGGCTAGGCACTGTTCTCTTGAATGAAATAAAAACATGGGGCAATAGTTTCCTGGTGCATTCTCCATAAAAATGCCTCGATCAAGCAAGTCGATTTTCCAACCAATCAGTCATATAAATTTTTCTCATGCCACATATATTATTGCTTTCTTTGATATTCAGCATTCTTGCTTCTGTCCAGATCAGTGCAAGATGAAAAGCTTGTCTTTCTTTCAAGCCACACACCATCCTGATTTGGAAATATATCATAGTTTCTTCACTGCCTCTGTGTCAAAGTCCAGGAACTCCCTTTCTAACAGCACTATAGGCGTACCTACACCACATTGTTTGTAGCAGTTCAAGAAGGCAGCTTCTCAAGGGCAATTAGGGATGGACAATAAAGGCTGGCATAGCCAGCGACATCCATATCCTAAAAACAAATAAATGTTTTAAAACCTGCAGACTTTTGCAACTTGAAAGACCTCTACAAAGCATCAAAAACTTGTATAACTGTAGAAACAGCAGCAATTAACCTGGACGTAGTTATGATGAATGCCGTTAAATAGTGTTGCTGGAGGCCTTTTCTTCTGCTTCACATGCATTTAGCCATGAGAGTTTCAGAGAATGAGCATCGACAGGAGCACTGTGTTCCAAAATGCCACTGCTGACGCAAATCAGTGTTGCACACTGACTGATGTCATGTTCTGCCTGTATGCTCCCCTTCCTTGGGCCATGTTGTGTACACCCTAATATCCTCACCAAGATGGTGTCCAGTGGGACTCACAGCAGAAGTGTGCATGCACATATCAGATACCTATACTAAGCCAAAGTTCACGCTCTTGAAATTTTTTAACTTCCATGTTTAAAGCAACATCTTTGATGCTGCAAAGTTGCTTTTTGGATACCACTTTTTTAAAAGGCATAACTCAACAAAAACATTAAGGCTGATAACTTTCATTTTAGTAATAGCCAAATATGTATTTAAAAGATAACTGGAGTCCACATTTTGAGGCACTTTATGCATTTATTAAGGTCCTTTGTGCATTTAAAATAACTTTCTTTGAATAAGGCTCAATTTCCAGTTTGAATCAAACTCATCTGTGCCCTCTTGTGCTCTGTAATTGACTGTCCTTATTATATGACTAGTCATTAAATGCTTATTACAATTTACAATACTATCAGCAACTTATCTATGATTGCTTTCTATTAGCTAACCAGAAGAACCTTTGATTTTACTCGTTCGTCTTAATTTTCTAATAATTTTAGTGAGATAGGGGCTTAATGGCAAGCAGGCATCCTTCTCTACTAGCGACATATCACA
The DNA here is from genome assembly GCF_047496885.1 of Scyliorhinus torazame. NCBI lineage: Eukaryota > Metazoa > Chordata > Chondrichthyes > Carcharhiniformes > Scyliorhinidae > Scyliorhinus > Scyliorhinus torazame. The sequence continues at coordinate 145,634,168 of NC_092712.1, read as the reverse complement.
TCCAGCACATAATTACCATAACAAAATTGATGCATTAATGTGTAAGTGAAAATTTAATTTACTCAAAATTATACATTATAAGAAATTTCAAGGTGATAAGGTTTCTAAGATTGTCAGGGAATTATATTTTTGTATTCCAAATAGCTTTGGAAAACATTCAAGTTATTTGTGTTCTACCTTAATGCATAATTTAAATAGACCTTCCATGCAGATAAAAATCTAAACATTAGCTGAGAATTACATTTTGCCAATTCATAAACAAACTCCTGTATGTACTATTTGGCCCCACAGCACACTGCTAAAACATTTGCTACATTCATGTCCCATTACTGCAATTAGTGCTGTAACTTTTATTGAGTTGTATATTCTGAGAAATTGCTGGGTTACTGGCGAACAGTCACTGTAAGAATTAACTTTGTGTCTTATTATAAAAATAGCTTCCAACACAACTGGAAACATGAGAAAATGCCCATTCTCCAAAATGTTCAATGCGTAATTGCAAACATTTGGGCAGTCTTCTTTGACAAATATAAAAATTCACAGTATTGAAATTTAGCACGTTTTTGGTTTGCAAACACAGTCCTTGGGACTTTCTAGAATCCATAAAAATTGCAATCTCAGATTCATGGCCCATTTAATACAGGTACTATAATTAATTATTGGACTTCGATCTTTAAATTTCAGTATAAATTATAATTAACTGATATCACAATTTGCATAGTCAGATTCCTAAATTGCTTTAGAGCCATTGAAATCTGTGTTAATTTAAATCACAGATCTTACTTAATAATAACCTGTGCCTCTGAAGTTTTGACATAAGATTGGACAAATTTAATTTACACCATGGTAGATCAAATATGTAAAAATCAAGGTTGGCTCATTTGAATGAAGCAAATAAACGCATAATTAGGGTTCATAATGCTTGTTCCATGTTTTGTTTTCCATTACAAAATGCTTGCATTAAACATTCTATTGATAATTTACAAGTTCAAAGTGTGCTGACTTCTGAAAACGACATAGTACTTACCAAAGAAAATCAATGATAACACGCAACCAGTTTATCATTAATTATTTAATAATGGTTCCTTTTCGTTTTTATAAATTTACAGTACCCAATTATTATTTTTTTCCAATTTAGTGTGGCCAATCTGCCTAACCTGCACGTCTTTGGGTTGTGGGGGTGAAATCCACGCAGACACGGGGAGAATGTGCAAACACCACACGGACAGTGACCCAGGGCCGGGATTCAAACCCGGGTCCTCAGCGCCGCAGTCCCAGTACTAACCACTGCGCCACCTGCCGCCCTATAATGGTTCTTTTTCTGACCGTGACTGGCAAAATGAACAGCTTAATGTTCATACTCCTCAGGTAAGCCAGTAAGTATTGTTATTTACATGAATCATGATCACTGCATAAGCTTAGGCTTACATGGTTCCTTTTAGTATGAAAATTGGGATCCTGTGTAGTAAACAAGGCGCTGATGTCCATTTTAGGTTGATACTGTTGGAACTGGCACTGAACAGTTTCTAACCAGTTTCTCAGGTGATAGAATCAAAGTGGCTGGTTGAAGATAAGTGGTAAATTATTTTGTGGAAGATGTAGAAGTGATCGTCCAGAAGTCATGAGTTAAATTTTGTGAAGCTGCCACCTTGGCAACCTCAACCTTTACCATTGTGACCATTGCTCCCGATCTATAACTTATTATCTGGTCACATCATCAGTCCTTAAATGAGTAATTTCACCAGGATGTCTGTTTGGCGACCTGCAGATCACTTGCCAGATGTAAATGAGACCACAGTCTGAAAATGACAGGGACTTCTTCACCATCTGAATAGGCGACCACCTGGCCCCCAAGTAGAACGGGTCTAACGTTGGCATCCTCAGCTCTGATTTCAAATTTGGAAAGGTTTTGGGTGAGTGGATAGCACTGAATTAGAAATTAACTCACTACTACAAAGATCAGGTGCAAGTTACTTTAACTCTTGTACCCAGTGCAATCCCTCTGGACGACTTCCTGCCTTGTTGGTTTTGGAATTACCATGGCCTGGAAGACTGGGATCAGCTGCCAAGGCACCGATGGCAGGAAAAGCCACTCCAGCTTCCCTCTCAGGCAATAGGGTTAAAATTGCAGACATACCCTGATAATTGTAATTGTATGTGTAAAAAAAGGGCTTCTCCAGTTTGGCTGATTGTTCATTTTGCCTGCTTAGTTGAACAGGTTAAACTGGCAATGGTAAGTTCCAGGGCAGGTAAGTAACCGGGGTGAGTTCAATTGCCCAGTCGCCTAGTTTCTGCTTGGCAAGGAATATTAAAATCCACCACTTCCTTCATTACATTTTTTGGTGTAATAACTTCAAGGAAGACTTGTAGGTGATGTTGGGCCACAATATTGCTTTGGAATTGGAGACTTTGGAATTCTCTTCCTCAAGAGCTGGTTGAGGCAGAGTCTTTGAATACCTTTCAGGCAGATGTAGATAAGCAAAGGGCTGAAAAGTTATCGGGGTAGGCAAGGATGTGGAGTTGCTGTAAAAATTAGGTCAGCCTTGATCTTACTGAGTGGTGGAGCAGACTCGAGAGGCTGAGTGGCCTACTCCTGCTCTCAATTCATATATTCGAATTAGAAACCCAGGACCAGACTATGGGGCAAACTGACAGGAAGGGTGGAGAAAAGGAAATATCTGAATCTTAAACATATAAACAGTTGCTTGGTAATACAGAACTTGAATAAGGCTAAGAGAGAATTGCAGTTCACGCTTTTTGTCTTGGACACATCAGGGCAAATGTAAGAATACGCAATTTCGAACAAACACAACAATTTATACCACAAGAGTCAAAGGGTGCTGATTGTTTGGCAAGGTGACTCTGATTGGTGGAGAAGTTACCATGGAGAAAGCAACAGTGAACTACAGGTTCCCCATGTGGGCAGCACGGTAGCACAGTGGTTAGCACTGTCGCTTCAAAGCTCCAAGGTCCCAGGTTCGAATTCCGGTTTGGGTCACTGTCTGTGAGAAGTCTGCACGTTCTCCCCGTGTCAGCGTGGGTTTCCTCCGGGTGCTCCGGTTTCCTCCCACAGTCCAAAGATGTGCAGGTTAGGTGGATTGGCCATGCCAAATTGCCCTTGGTGTCCAAAAATATTAGGTGGGGTTACTAGGTTACGGGGATTGGGTGGAGGTGTGGACTTAAGTACTGTGCTCTTTCCAAGAGCCGGTGCAGACTCGATGGTCCGAATGGCCTCCTTCTGCACTGTAAATTCTATGATTCTATAATTCCATGCTTCTGGGTAATTCAAGAAATGGTGCAATGCTTGAACATATTCCTTTGGTTGGCAGAGAATGGATCCCTGCATATGAACGTATGTCACTTTTAATAAGCATAAATGAGCCACGTTACGAGTTCTCTCCAACATTGTCGCTCCAGCTGAGCCCCTCTCTCTGGCCTCTTACACACTTTTTACCTTTTCATTGAGAACTGCTGGCATAACATTAATTTCTCTGTTCCATCTCACACTCAAATCTCTTAACTTGCTCCATTCTGTTCTCTCAGATCTAACCCTCACAATGTCATCAAATCTGCTGGCAAGTGGCTGTTGTTCTTCTCCAGCGAACTTTACAAAGATTGAGCACCAACTCTCTGGCATTGGACTCCCCTGGACTATGACCCCACCACTGAACAACAAAGCATTGTTTCTAGAACAGTCACTGACCCATTGACCACAACTCCTCCAGTGATCTTCCCTCCATGGATTGGATTGGATTGAATTTGTTTATTGTCACGGGTACAGAGATACAGTGAAAAGTATTGTTCTGCGTGCAGCTCAAACAGATAATTCCGTACATGAAAAGAAAATACATAATAAGGCAAGCATAAAATACACAACGTAAATACATAGACACAGTCATCGGGTGAAGATGTGTGAAGAGATCAGATCAATCCATCTGTCCATCAGTCCATAAGAGGGTCGCTTAGGAGTCCATAACAGCGGGGAAGAAGCTGTTTTTGAGTCTGTTCGTGCCTGTTCTCAGACTTTGTATCTCCTGCCCGATGGAAGAAGTTGGAAGAGTGAATAAGCCAGGTGGGAGGGGTCTTTGAGTATGCTGCCCACTTTCCCCAGGCAGCGGGAGTGTAGACAGAGTCAATGGATGGGAGGTGGGTTCGTGATGGACTGGGTGGTGTTCACCACTCTCTGTAGATTCTCACGGTCTTGGGCCGAGCAACTGCCATACCACACTGTGATGCAGCCAGGTAGGATGCTTTCTATGGTGCACCTGTAAAAGTTGGTAAGAGTCAATGTGGACATGCCGCATTTCCTTAGTTTCCTGAGGAAGTATAGACACTGTTGTGCTTTCTTGGTCGTAGAGTCGACGTGGGTGGACCGAGACAGATTTTTGGTGATATGCACATCTTGGAATTTGAAGCTGTCAACCATCTCCACCTCGGCTCCATTGATGCAGACAAGGGTGTGTAGAGTGCTTTGCCTCCTGAAGTCAATGACCAGTTCCTGGTCACAGGAATAACAGCAAAAGGGATTATTATTTAAATGATAAAATATTAAAACATGCTGCTGTGCAGAGACCTGGGTGTGCTAGTGCATGAGTCGCAAAAGTTTGAATTACAGGTGCAACAGGTGATTAAGAAGGCAAATGGAGTTTTGTCCTTCATTGCTAGAGGGATGGAGTTTAAGGCTAGGGAGGTTATGCTGCAATTATATAAGGTGTTAGTGAGGCCACACCTGGAGTATTGTGTTCAGTTTTGGTCTCCTTACCTGAGAAAGGACGTACTGACGCTGGAGGGTGTGCAGAGGAGATTCACTAGGTTAATCCCAGAGTTGAGGGGGTTGGATTACGAAGAGAGGTTGAGTAGACTGGGACTGTACTCATTGGAATTTAGAAGGACGCGGGGGGATCTTATAGAAACATATAAAATTATGAAGGGAATAGATAGGATAGATGTGGACAGGTTGTTTCCACTGGCAGGTGAAAGCAGAACTAGGGGCATAGCCTCAAAATAAGGGGAAATAGATTTAGGACTGAGCTTAGGAGGAACTTCTCACCCAAAGGGATGTGAATCTATGGAATTCCTTGCCCAGTAAAGCAGTTGAGGCTCCTTCATTAAATGTTTTAAGATAAAGATAGATAGTTTTTTGAAGAATAAAGGGATTAAAGGTTATGGTGTTCGGGCCGGAAAGTGGAGCTGAGTCCACAAAAGATCAGCCATGATCTCATTGAATGGCGGAGCAGGCTCGGGGGGCCAGATGGCCTTCTCCTGCTCCTAGTTCTTATGTTCGTATGTTCCTTAGTTTTGCTGACATTGAGGGAGAGATTGTTGTTGTTACACTACTGTGGGTCAGGAATTCGAGGATCCAGTTGCAGTGTGAGGAGCCAAGTCCCAGATTTTGGAGCTTTGATATGAGCTTGGCTGGGATTATGGTGTTGAAGGCAAAGTTGTAGTCAATGAATAGAAGTCTGATGTCGGTGTCTTTGTTGTCGAGATGCACCAGGGATTAGTGTAGGGCCAGGGTGATGGCATCTGCTGTGGACCAGTTGCGGCGGTATGCCAATTGCAGTGGATCTAGGCATTCTGGGAGTATGGAGTTGATGTGCCTCATGACCAACCTCTCAAAAAGCACTTCATTGCAATCGATGTCAAGGCCACCAGACGGTAGCCATTGAGGCATGCTTCTTCTTTGGCATCGGTATAATGGTAGTCTTCTTGAAGCTAATGGGGACCTCGGAACGGAGAAGAGAGCGTTTGAAGATGTCTGCAAACACATCTGCCAGCTGGTCCGCGCAGGATCTGAGTGCATGCCCAGGGACACATCCGGGCCCATTGCCTTCCGAGGGTTCACTTTCAAGAAGGCCGATCTGACTTCGGAATCTGTGATTGTGGGTGTCGGTGTGTCCAGAACTGCTGCGGCAGTCAACTGGGATTTAATGGTTTCCTGCTCGAACCATAGAATGCGTTGAGTTCATCGAGAGGGGTGTGCTGCTGCCGGAGATTGTGCTAGGCTTCGCTTTCTAGCCCATGATGTTGTTTAAGCCTTGTCACAACCGACGAGAGTCTGTAACACTAGGCTGTGACTCCAGCTTGGTTTGATATTGCCTCTAGGCATCCCTGATGACTTTGCGGAGGTCGTACCAGGATTTTCTATATAGGCCAGGGTCACCTGACTTGAGCACCTCAGACCACATGGTGTCCATGGTGTCCCACCTCATAGCTCCAACCAGCAACTCACTTCCACCATCTTAGCAACATTCATAAACAGGACAGCCCTGGTTTTCCTTTTATTCCAGCTTGTTCTTTGAGGTACAATCAATTTGACTGGAGACGAAGTTGAATCCAAACTGAGGCTTTATTAGTATCAGATGTGTGGCCTCCCACAGCAGCTGGCAAAATGGCTGTGAGCTGGAGGCCACGCATATTTATACCCCGCCTCCTGGGCGGAGCTAGCATGCAGGGGCCACAGGTGAACCTGTAGTGCAGTTTCTACAGTACAACCTCTAATATCAGAACACAGTGGTTTACCACATTCACACCCTGTTAAAATTGAGTCCGACGGGGTTGGTGGATAACTATATACAATTAGAAATTTTAATATTTACAGAGCAGCAAAAAAATGTCTCTGGGCATCCGGCGGGCCGGTCAGAGGTTCAGCCGGTCAGGTGCCTTGATGGTTCTTTGAGATCGACGAAGTGGTGACGGAGATGTTGGCGATATCGTGGTTGAAGTTGACTCCGGGAGCATGCCAAAATCCTCTTCATCAATGGGGGTGGGCAGGGGGAGGACGGACGGTCCTAGGGGGGTGATGGGAGCGGCGGAAGAGGGGAGGGTGGCACCAGGGGTGACGGGGTGGTATGGGGGCGGAACCTGTTGGTGCCAGGTCCCTGAGGGAGACGGTATCCTGGCGGCCGTCGGGGAACGCCACGCAGGCGTACTGTGGGTTTGCGTTGAGCAGGTCCACCCTTTGCACCAATAGATCCGCCTTGTGGAGCCGCACATGTTTACGGAGAAGCACGGTTCCTGGAGCTGTAAGCCAAGTTGGGAGCGAAACCCCGGATATAGACTTCCTGGGGAAGGCAAAAAGACGTTAATGTGGTGTACTGTTAGTGGCAGTGCAAAGTAATGAGTGAATGGAATGTAGTGCATCAGGGAGGACCTCTTGCCAGCAGGAGGCCAGGAGATTTCTGGACCGCAGGGCCAGCTGGACGGCCCTCCATACCATCCCATTCTCGCTTTCTACCTGACGGTTTCCCCGGCTGTTGTAGCTCGTCGTTCTGCTGGAGGCTATACCCCTGCTGAGCAGAAACTGGCGTAGCTCATCACTCATGAATGAGGATCCCCTGTCACTGTGGATATAGGCGGGGAAGCCGAACAGAGTGAAAATAGAATTAAGGGCTTTAATGACGGCGGCAGACGTCATGTCGGGGCATGGGATGGCGAAGGGAAACCGGGGGTATTCATCGATCACACTGAGGAAATTTGTGTGTCGATAGGAGGAGGAGAGGGGGCCTTTGAAATCCATGCTGAGGCGTTCAAAGGGGCGGGAGGCCTTCACCAGGATCGCGCGGTCCGGCCGGTAGAAGTGGGCTTGCATTCTGCACAGACCTGGCAGTCCTTGATGATTGTCCGTACTTCCTCGACGGAGTAGGGCAAATTTCATGCCTTAATGAAATGGTACAACCTAGTGACCTCTGGGTGACAAAGGCTGTCGTGCAGGGTCCGGAGTTGGTCTACCTATGCGCTGGCACATGTACCTCGGGATAGGGCGTCTGGGGGCTCGTTGAGTTTGCCAGGGCGATACTTAATCTCGTAATTATAGGTGGAGAGCTCGATTCTCCATCACAAGATTTTATCGTTTTTGATCTTGCCCCGCTGTGTGTTGTTGAACATGAAGGCTACCAACCGTTTGTCAGTGAGGAGAGTGAATCTCCTGCCGGCCAGGTAATGCCTCCAATGTTGCACAGCCTCAACGATAGCCTTGGCCTCTTTTTCGACGGATGAGTGCCGAATTTCAGAGGCATGGAGTGTGCGGGAAAATAATGCCACGGGCCTACCTGCCTGATTGAGGGTGGCGGCAAGGGCTTCGTCCGATGCGTCGCTTTCTATTTGGAACGGAAGTGTTTCGTCTCTGGTGTGCATTCCAGCTTTGGCAATATCAGTTCTGATCTGGGCGAAGGCCTGTTGGGTCTCGGCCGTCAGGGGGAAGTGAGCAGACTGTATGAGTGGGCGGGCCTTGTCCGCATAGTTTGGGACCCACTGCGCGTAATATGAGAAGAACCCCAGGCAGCGTTTGAGGGCCTTGGGGCAGTGGGGAAGGGGGAGCTCCATGAGGGGGCGCATGCGGTCGGGATCGGGCCCCAGAATTCCGTTCTGGACCACGTAGCCGAGGATGGCTAAGCGGTTTGTGCGGAACACACACTTCTCCTTGTTGTACGTGAGGTTGAGGAGAGTGGCGGTGAGGAGAAATTTAGCAAGGTTGGCGTCGCGGTCCTGCTGGTCATGGCCGCAGATGGTAACGTTGTCTAGGTACGGAAACGTGGCCCGCAAACCGTACTGGTCGACCATTTGGTCCATCTCCCTTTGGAAGACCGAAACCCCGTTGGTGGCGCCGAAGGGGACCCTAAGGAAGTGATATAGCCGGCCGTCTGCCTCGAAGGCGGTGTATGGACGGTCCGATTTACGGATGGGGAGCTAGTTGTAGGCGGATTTCACATCCACTGTTGAGAAGACGTAGCACTGCGCAATCTGGTTAACCGTGTCAGATATGCATGGGAGGGGGCACGCGTCGAGCTGTGTGTACCTGTTGATGGTCTGGCTGTAGTCCACGACCATTCGGTTTTTCTCCCCAGATTTAACCACTACCACTTGAGCTCTCCAGTGGCTGTTGCTGGCCTCGAGGATGCCTTCCCGATGCAATCGCTGGACCTCGGACCTGATGAAGACCTTATCCTGGGTGCTGTACCGTCTGCTCCTGGTGGCGACGGGTTTGCAATCTGGAGTTAGATTGGCAAAGAGGGTGTGGTAAACCACAGTGTTCTGACATTAAAGGTTGTACAGTAGAACCTGCACTACAGGTTTGCCTGTGGCCCCTGCATGCTAGCTCCGCCCAGGAGCCGGGTTGTAAATATGCATGGCCTCCAGCTCGCAGCCATTTTGCAAGCTGCTGTGGGAGGATACACATTTGATACCAATAAAGCCTCAGTTTGGATTCAACTTCGTCTCCAGTCAAATTGATCGTGCCTCAATTTATTAGTATCAGATTCAGAAGATGGACCTCCGGATTAAACCAGATCGACTGCAGCTGGATCCACAAGCAAGCGACGCCAGAAAGGACTTCCTGCACTGGCTAGCTTGTTTTGAAGCGTATATCAAAGCGGCGCCGACCCCTGTTCCAGAGGCTCAGAAGATCCAGATATTGTACTCCAGACTCAGCTCCAAAGTTTTTCCGCTGATCCAGGATGCGCCCAATTACGCTGATGCCATGACTCGACTCAAAGAAAATTACGAACAGAAGACGAACACGCTCTTCGCCAGACACGCGCTCGCAACGCGTACTCAAATACCTAGTGAGTCAATCGAGGACTTCTGGAGGGCCCTGATCCCACTAATCCGGGTCTGTGACTGCCAGAACGTTACAGCTAAGGAGCACTCAGATCTCCTTATGAGGGACGCTTTTGTGACTGGGATTGGGTCTGATGTTATCAGGCAGCGGCTCCTAGAATGCGCGATCTCGCAGAGACTAAAACACTAGTGCTCTCCATGATGGTCGCCCTGCGCAATGTCCAGTCCTACGCCCCCAACTGCGTGGCCCACTCCTCCTACTCTTCATGGGCCCCACAGGCAGCCGCCCCAGCGGGGACGCTACCCACCCAATACGCCTGCGCTACACGCCAGCCAGTGATCTCCGGGGGGCCCCGATGCTATTTTTGTGGCCAACAATGACACCCCCGCCAACGCTGCCCGGCCCGCGCTGCCCTTTGTAAGGCCTACGAGAAGAAGGGCCACTTCGCTGCTGTGTGCCAGGCCTGCTCAGCGGTCGCGGTCACCCCGACCCCCCCCCCGGTCATGGACAATGGGCGCCGCCATCCTCCTCTCCTCCCCAGGCCATGTGCGACCAATGGGCGTCGCCATCTTCTCCCCGCACAACACGTGCGTTTCATGGGCGCCACCATCTTGCTCCACCCCCGCAACGTGCCTTCCATGGGCGCCGCCATTTTCTAATCCTCAAGATCTCCGGGTGCCGCCATCTTGTCCACCCCGCAGCACATGGATACCAACGGCGTTTCAGGACCCCAACTCAACGGCCGCCTCACTACCCGAGGATCAACCACGGCTCGCCTCCATGGCAATCGACCAGTCCCGACCACATAATTTGACCAACGCATCCACCAGCGTGAAAGTCAACGGCCATGTGACCTCCTGCCTACTGGACTCCGGGAGCACCGAGAGCTTTGTACACCCAACTACGGTAAGGCGCTGCTCCCTTAAGGTACACCCTACCAGTCAAAGTATCTCCCTGGCCTCCGGATCCCATTGCGTAGCGATCCGGGAGTACTGCACGGTCACGCTCACAGTCCAAGGCGCAGAGTTCCACGGCTTTCGCCTCTACGTCCTCCCTGACCTCTGCGCTGCACTTATCCTCGGCCTGGACTTTCAGTGCAACCTCCAGAGCCTGACCCTTAAATTCGGCGTACACTTACCAACCCTCACTGTGTGCGGCCTTGCGACCCTAAAGGTCGATCCTCCTTCCCTCTTTGCCAATCTAACTCCAGATTGCAAACCTGTCGCCACCAGGAGCAGACGGTACAACACCCAGGATAAGGCCTTCATCAGGTCCGAGGTCCAGCGGTTGCATCGGGAGGGAGTCATCGAGGCCAACAACAGCCCCTGGAGAGCTCAAGTGGTAGTGGTTAAGTCTGGGGAGAAAAACCGAATGGTCGTGGACTACAGCCAGACCATCAACAGGTACACGCGTACCCCCTCCCACGCTTATCTGACATGGTTAACCAGATTGCACAGTACCGGGTCTTCTCAACTGTGGACCTGAAATCTGCCTACCACCAGCTCCCCATCCGCAAATCGGACCGGCCATACACCGCCTTCGAGGCAGACGGCCAGCTATATCACTTCCTTAGGGTCCCCTTCGGCGTCACCAATGGGGTTTCGGTCTTCCAAAGGGAGATTGACAGAATGGTCGACCGGTATGGCTTGCAGGCCACGTTTCCGTACCTAGACAATGTCACCATCTGCGGCCATGATCAGCAGGACCACAACGCCAACCTCGCTAAATTTCTCCGCATCGCCCCTCTCCTCAACCTCACGTACAACAAGGAAAAATGTGTGTTCCGTACAAACTGCTTAGCCATCCTCGGCTACGTGGCCCAGAACGGAGTTCTGGGGCCCGATTCCGACCGCATGCGCCCCCTCATGGAGCTCCCCCTCCTCCACTGCCCCAAGGCCTCAAACGCTGCCTGGGGTTCTACTCATATTATGCGCAGTGGGTCCCAAATTATGCGGACAAGGCCCGCCCACTCATACAGTCCACTCACTTCCCCCTGACGGCCGAGGCCCAACAGGCTTTTGCCCGGATCAGACCTGATATTGCCAAAGCTGTAGATTAAACATTTCCTTTCCAAGTAGAAAGCGACGCATCGTACGTCGCCCTTGCCGCCACCTTCAACCAGGCAGGCCTGTGGCATTCTTTTCCAGTATCCTCCATGCCTCCGAAATTCGGCACTCATCCGTCGAAAAAGGGGCCCAGACTATCGTTGAGGCTGTGCGACATTGGAGGCGTTACCTGGACTGCAGGTGATTCACTCTCCTCACTGACCAACGTTCGGTTGCCTTCATGTTCAACAACACACAGCGGGGCAAGATCAAAAATGATCAAATCTTGCGGTGGAGAATCGAGCTCTCCACCTATAATTACGAGATTAAGTATCGCCCTGGCAAACTCAATGAGCCCCCAGACGCCCTCTCCCGAGGTACATGTGCCAGCGCACAGGTAGACCGACTCCGGACCCTGCACGACAGCCTTTGTCACCCAGGGGTCACTCGGTTGCACCACTTCATTAAGGCACAAAATTTGCCCTACTCCGTCAAGGAAGTAAGGACGATCACCAAGGACTGACAGGTCTGTGCGGAGTGCAAGCCGCACTTCTACCGGCTGGACTGCGCGCACCTGGTGAAGGCGCCCCTTTGAACACCTCAGTGTGGATATCAAAGGCCTCCTCCGATCGACACACATATTTCCTCAGTGTGATCGATGAATACTCCCAGTTTCCCTTCGCCATCCCATGCCCCGACATGACGTCTGCCACCGCCATTGAAGCCCTTAATTCTATCTTCACTCTGTTCGGCTTCCCCGCCTACATCCACAGTGACAGGGGATCCTCATTCATGAGTGATGAGCTACGCCAGTTCCTGCTCAGCAGGGGTATCGCCTCCAGCAGAACGACGAGCTACAACCCCCGGGGAAACAAACAGGTAGAAAGGGAGAATGGGACGGTATGGAGGGCCGTCCAGCTGGCCCTGTGGTCCAGAAAGCTCCCGGCCTCCCGCTGGCAAGAGGTCCTCCCTGATGCACTCCACTCCATTCGCTCATTACTCTGCACTGCCACTAACAGTACACCACATGAACGTCTTTTTGCCTTCCCCAGGAAGTCCACATCCGGGGTATCGCTCCCAACTTGGCTCACAGCTCCGGGAACCGTGCTTCTCCGTAAACATGTGCGGCTCCACAAGGCGGATTCGTTGCTGGAACGGGTGCACCTGCTCCACGCAAACCCACAGTATGCCTACGTGACGTTCCCCGACGGCCGCCAGGATACCGTCTCCCTCAGGGATCTGGCACCAGCAGGTTCCACCCCCACACTACCCCCGGCGCCACCCTCCCCTCCCCCGCCGCCCCCATCACCCCCCTAGGACCGTCCGTCCTCCCCCTGCCCACCCCCATTGATGAAGAGGATTTTGGCACGGTCCCGGAGTCGACTTCGACCACGACAGCACCAACATCGCCGGCTCCACTTCGTCGATCCCAGAGGGCCATCAAGGCACCGGACCGGCTGAACCTCTGACCGGCCCGCCGGATGACCAGAGACATTTTTTTACTGCTCTGTAAATATTAAAGATTGCGAATTGTATATAGTTATCCACCACCTCCGCCGGACTCAATTTTAACAGGGGGTGAATGTAGTAAACCACTGTGTTCTGATATTAGAGGCTGTATTAGAGCACGCGCTCGCAACTCGTACTCAACTACCTGGTGAGTCAATCGAGGAATTCTGGAGGGCCCTGATCCCACAAGTTTGGGACTGTGACTGCCAGGACGTTACAGCTAAGGAGCACTCAGATCGCCTTATGCGGGATGCTTTTGTGACTGGAATTGGGTCTGATGTTACCAGGCAGCGGCTCCTAGAAGGGGCCATGTGCGATCTCGCAGAGACTAAAACACTAGCGCTCTCCATGACGGTCGCCCTGTGCAATGTCCAGTCCTACGCCCCCAACCGCGTGGCCCACTCCTCCTACTCTTCATGGACCCCACACGCAGCCGCCTCAGCGGGGGCGCTACCCACCCAATACGCCTGAGCTACACGCCAGCCAGCGATCCCGCGGGGGCACCCGATGCTACTTTTGCGGTCAGCAAAAACACCCCTGTCAACGCTGCCCGGCTTGCGCTGCCCTTTGTAAGGCCTGCGGGAAGAAGGGCCACTTCGCTGCGGTGTGCCAGGCCAGCTCAGCGGCCGTGGTCGCCCCCACCCACCCCGGTCACGGACAATGGGCACCGCAATCCTCCTCTCCTCCCAGGCCATGAGCGACCAATGGGCCTTCTACTCCTTTTCCTCCGCGCAGCACGTGCGTTTCATGGGCGCCGCCATATTGCTTCACCCCCGCAATGTGCATACCATGGGCGCCGCCATTTTGTAATCCCCAGGATCTCCGGGTGTCGCCATCTTGTCCACCCCGCAGCACATGGACACCAATGGCGTTCCAGGACCTAATTTCAACAGCCACGGCTCGCCTCCATGGCAATCGACCAGTCTCGATTTTCTCCAGTGCATCTATCAATCAAGAGGCTTGCAAAAGGCAACGGACTATGATATTGAATGTAAAAACTGCAGTTCAAATATTTTAGGCTTCTAAGCATGAGCAGAGGCTTGAACAAGTTAAAGGGCAATGAAATTGACTGTGATAAAACACTTCAAAGGTTTCCAGCACATTAAATGGAAGACTTTCACCTTCTTCTGATAGATCATTGATATGGAAAGCTACAGAGAGAACACTTTCACTTTCTTCTCACAGATAAGACCACAAGACATAGGAGTGGAAGTAAGGCGATTCGGCCCAACGAGTCCACTCCACCATTCAATCATGGCTGAATTCAACTCCATTTACCCGCTCTCTCCCTACCCCTTAATTCCTCGAGAAATCAAGAATTTATCAACTTCTGTCTTAAAGACACTCAACGTCCCGGCCTCCACAGCCCACTGTGGCAATGAATTTCACAGACCCACCACTCTCTGGCTGAAGAAATTTCTCCTCATCTCTGTTCTAAAGTGACTCTTTTTTATTCTAAGGCTGTGCCCCTGGGTCCTAGTCTCCCCTGCAAATGGAAACAACTTCCCTACGTCCACCCTATCTAAGCCATTCATTATCTTGTAAGTTTCTATTAGATCTCCCTCAACCTCCTAAACTCCAATGAATATAATCCCAGGATCCTCAGACGTTCATCGTATGTTAGGCCTACCATTCCTGGGATCATCCGAGTGAATCTCCGCTGGACCTGCTCCAGTGCCAGTATGTCCTTCCTGAGGTGTGGGGCCCAAAATTGCGCACAGTATTCTAAATGGGGCCTAACTAATGCTTTATAAAGCTTCAGAAGTACATCCCTGCTTTTATATTCCAAGCCTCTTGAGATAAATGACAACATTGCATTTGCCTTTTTAATTACGGACTCAACCTGCAAGTTTACCTTTAGAGAATCCTGGACTAGGACTCCCAAGTCCCTTTGCACTTCAGCATTATGAATTTTGTCACCGTTTAGAAAATAGTCCACGCCTCTATTCTCTTTTTCAAAGTGCAAGACCTCGCACTTGCCCACGTTGAATTTCATCCACCATTTCTTGGACCACTCTCCTAAACTGTCTAAATCTTTCAGCAGCCTCCCCACCTCCTCCATACTACCTGCCCCTCCACCTATCTTTGTATCATCGGCAAACTTAGCCAGAATGCCCCCAGTCCCGTCATCTAGATTGTTAATATATAAAGAGAACAGCTGTGGCCCCAACACTGAACCCTGCGGGACACCACTCGTCACCGATTGCCATTCCAAAAAAGTACCTTTTATCCCAACTCTCTGCCTTCTGCCTGACAGCCAATCGTCAATGCATGTTAGTGCCTTGCCTCGAAAACCATGGGCCTTTATTTTACTCAGCAGTCTCCCGTGAGGCACCTTATCAAAGGCCTTTCGGAAGTCAAGATAAATAACATCCATTGGCTCTCCTTGGTCTAACCTATTTGTTATCTCTTCAAAGAACTCTAACAGGTTTGGCAGGCACGACCTCCCCTTACTAAATCCATGCTGATTTGTCCTAATCCGACCAGCACGGTAGCATTGTGGATAGCACAATTGCTTCACAGCTCCAGGGTCTCAGGTTCGATTCCGGCTTGGGTCACTGTCTGTGCGGAGTCTACACATCCTCCCCGTGTGTGCGTGGGTTTCCTCCGGGTGCTCCGGTTTCCTCCCATAGTCCAAAGATGTGCAGGTTAGGTGGATTGGCCATGATAAATTGCCCTTCGTGTCCAAAATTGCCCTTCGTGTTGGGTGGGGTTACTGGGTTATGGGGATAGGGTAGAGGTGTGGACCTTGGGTAGGGTGCTCTTTCCAAGAGCCGGTGCAGACTCGATGGGCTGAATGGCCTCCTTCTGCACTGTAAATTCTATGAAAATTCTATGACCCTGCACTTCCAAGAATTTAGAAATCTCATCCTTAACAATGGATTCTAGAATCTTGCCAACAACCGAGGTTAGGCCTATAATTTTCCATCTTTTTCCTTGTTCCCTTCTTGAACAGGGGGGTTACTACAGCGATTTTCCAATCCTCTGGGACTTTCCCTGACTCCAGTGACTTTTGAAAGATCATAACTAACGCCTCCACTATTTCTTCAGCTATCTCCTTTAGAACTCTAGGATGTAGCCCATCTGGGCCCGGAGATTTATCAATTTTTAGACCTCTTAGTTTCTCTAGCACTTTCTCCTTTGTGATGGCTACCATATTCAACTCTGCCCCCTGACTCTCCTGAATTGTTGGGATATTCCTCATGTCTTCTACTGTGAAGACTGACGCAAAGTACTTATTTAGTTCCTTAGCTATTTCCTTGTCTCCCATTGCTAGATTACCAGTGTCATTTTGGAGCGGCCCAATGTCTCCTTTTGCCGCCCATTTGTTTTTAATGTATTTAAAGAAACTTTTACTATCATTCCTAATGTTACAGGCTTGCCTACCTTCATATTTGCTCCTCTCTTTCCTTATCTCTTTGTTATCCTCTGTTTGTTTTTGTAGCCTTCCCAATCTTCTGACTTCCCACTACTCTTTGCCACATTATAGGCTTTCTCTTTTGCTTTGATGCATTCCCTAACTTCCTTCGTCAGCCATGGCTGCCTAATCCCCCCTCTGATAACCTTTCTTTTCTTTGGGATGAACCTCTGTACTGTGTCCTCAATTACTCCCAGAAACTCCTGCCATTGCTGTTCTACTGTCTTTCCCACTAGGCTTTGCTCCCAGTCGATTTTCGTCAGTTCCTCCCTCATGCCCCTGTAGTTACCTTTATTTAACTGTAACACCTTTACATCTGATTCTACCTTCTTTCTTTTAAATTGGAGATTGAATTCTACCATATTATGATCACTGCTTCCTAAGTGTTCCCTTACTTTAAGATCTTTAATCACGTCTGGCTCATTACATAACACAAAGTCCAGAATGGCCTGTTCCCTCGTGGGCTCCATCGCAAGCTGTTCCAAAAAGCCCTCCTGTAAACATTCAATGAATTCCCTTTCATTGGGTCCACTGGCAGCATTATTTACCCAGTCCACCTGCATATTGAAGTCCCCCATGATCACTGTGACCTTGCCTTTCTGACATGCACTTTCTATTTCCTGGTGCATTTTGTGCCCATGGTCCTGACCACTGTTAGGATGCCTGTACATAACTCCCATTATGGTTTTTTTGCCTTTGTGGTTCCTCAACTCTACCCACACAGACTCCACATCATCTGACCCTATGTCGTTTAGTGCTATTGATTTAATTTCATTCCTAATTACCAAGGCAACCCCGCCCCCTCTGCCCACCTCTCTGTCTTTTCGATAGGTTGTGAATCCCTGGATGTTTAAATGCCAGTCCTGAACCCCCTGCAACCATGTCTCTGTGATGCCTACCACATCATACCTGGCAGTCACAATCTGGGCCACAAGCTCGTCTACCTTGTTCCGTACACTGCGCACATTTAAATATAGCACCTTTAATTCTCTATTGACCGTCCCTTTTTGTTTTCTTAGTGTGGTGGACGTTGGTTTACTGAGCCTTTCCATACACTGTGTCATATTTTGTGGGATGGGGACTATCGTAACCTCTCCTGAGTTTTGTCTTTTCGTGCTTTTTTGTATTCCTAAGCAGCTACGCTTCCCACTGATTACTTCACCTCTTGGTTCCCTGACTTTCCCTTCCCCCCCAATTTCTAGTTTAAAGTCCTATTGACCACCCTATTTACTCTTTTCGCCAGAACACTGGTCCCAGCTCGGTTCAGGTGGAGACCATCCCAATGGTATAGGTCCCCCTGTCCCAAAACTGATGCCAGTGTCCCATGAAAAGGAACCCCTTTTCCCACACCACTCTTTCAGCCACGTGTTAACTTCCCTTATTCTTGCCTCCCTATGCCAATTTGCACGTGGCTCGGGCAGTAATCCGGAGATTATGACCCTTGAGGACCTGTTTTTTAATTTGAATCCTAGCTCTTTATAATCTCTAAACAGGTCCTCTTTTCTAGACTTGCCTCTGTTGTTGGTACCGACATGGACCACAACAACTGGATCCGCCCCCTCCCTCTCCAGTATCCTTTCAAGCCGGTCAGAGATGTCCCGCACCCTAGCACCGGGCAGGCAACATACCATGCGGGACTCTTTATCCTGCTCACAAAGGATACTATCTATCCCCCTGATAATAGAATCCCCTACAACTACAACTTGCCTATTTACTCCCTCCCCTTGAATGGCCTGCTGAACCATGGTGCCTTGGTCAGCTGACTCATCCTTCCTGCAGCCCTGTTCGCCATCCACACAGGGAGCAAGTGCCTCATACCTGTTGGACAGGGTCAAGGGCTGAGGCTCCTGAGTTCCTGACTGCTGGTTCCCTTTACCTGCCTGACTTGCAGTCACACCCTGCTGTCCCTGGCCACTGGCAGGATTTAAACTACTTACTCTGACAGGTGTGACTGCCTCCTGAAACACAGTGTCCAGGTAAGTCTCCCCCTCCCGGATGTGCCTCAGTGTTTGAAGCTCAGACTCCAGCTCATCAACTCTGAGCCGGAGCTCTTCGAGCAGCCAACACTTACTGCAGATGTGGTCGCTGCAGCTCACAATGGGATCTGCCAGCTCCCACATCAAGCAGCTCAAGCACATCACTTGACCAGTCATCACTAATTAATTAATTAGTTTAATTTAAGTTTACGAGTTTAGCTGTGTTTTTTTTTAAATTTGGGGCGGATTTGCTATCAACCAATCAGATCACAGCCTCCCTCTGACATCACTTTTGGAAAAAAAACCTGGAAAACAGGAAGTTACCATTAGGTTTTTATACTCACAGAGACTGCTCCTCCTCCTCCGAACGGCTCCCAAAATTAGGCCAGAAGAAAGAGAGAGAACAAAACAGTCGGGAAAAAGCACCTTCTCCCACTCTTCACCGAATTACCTCACTGCACCAAATTACCAAATTCTCACTCTGTCTATGTCTCACTCACTCAGGCTGTGTCTCCTTGGCCAGATCATTGATATCAACATGCTGTGATAGTCCAACATATCAGAGGGATGGCTTTAAACTGAAACTTAACATTCTGAAAGACAGTTGAATGATTTTCAAGGCTACAGATGGGAAGACGAGCCAAATGACCTGGGAAAGACTCTCGACCTGAGCCCCTCCAGCCCAGCCCCCCTGACCCCATTGCCAGTGGGAAATAGTCCTGATTTGAAACTGAAGAATTGTGCCATTTGTCTTTCCAGAGTAATTTAAAGTAGACTGGTCACTTTTTGGGTCTGAAAGTAGTGACTTTTGGCTCATTTGTGAGTTTCCTCGATACGAAGTGAACAGTGATCTGATCGGGTTAACATTGTCCTGCAGGATAACTTTGATTCACTCTATTTCTGTATCGAGCTTGCATCGTGAGCAAATGGCTCGGACTCTATTTACAAGATTGGTGATAAGGCCAACCCTGAACAGCCTTGTTGGCTTGTTTTGGTTTGTGGTTATGTTTGTTGTGTTAAAATATAAATGCCTCAATAGAATATTTTTCAAAAAAAAGATAAAGCCAACCTTATAGCACCTGGAGGTATACAAATCCCAATACAATATGCTTGTGGTAGTGGAGAAATCATTCGCAATTTCTCAACCAGCACTTTGAGGAAAGGGAGCGCATTAGACTGCTCCATCTCAAAAGTAAAGTGGAGAGTGAGATTGAGTACACGAAGGTGCGTAAGAAAGTCCTGACATGCGGTTGCAGATTCAAATAGCATAAATGTATCATCTACAAACTGAATTCAACTGCTGAGGTCTAAGTTTATTAAATGCAGATTCAAAAATGGTGGTGTGTCTATGTTGCCATAGTATAGCAATGTGGTGCAATTGCCGGTGACGTCCTTCAGCAGCATGTTTGTAAATAAGCTAATAAATTTGAACAAACACATAGACAAGGCATTTCTGTCAACACCCAAGTCAGTGCCTCTATTCGCCTGCAGTACAAATTATTGGTATCATTTGAAATTTGGAATTCTTACCGTTGTCAGATGTGTAGGTTAGATGGGGTTCTGGGGATAGGGCGAGGGTGGGGTGGGTGGTGGACCTAGGTAGGGCGCTCTTTCAGAAGGTTGGTGCAGACTCAATGGGCTGAATAGCCTCCTTCTGCACTGTATGAATTCTATGGTTCTTGTCCTGGGTGAATGCAAGACAAAAAGCTTTGGCAAGATCTCCCTCTTAAGCATATAGTTCAGAGGAAGAAAGAACTCACTAAAAGAGAGGAAAGAGATGGTTAAAAAGGGAAGGATTGCTTAATCACTGACCAAAATGGATTAAAGAAGCGGAAGAAAAAATTGTAACCACATTGAATTGAATAATACATTAAACTTATTGCTACTGTTCCTTGGCAACATTCAAATGTGAACTCAAGGTCACGAGAAGAGGGAAGCAGAAGTAAAAACTTCAGGATAAAAGAATAATAGAACATATGGAAAAGACTAGATAAGGAAGTAAGATGTCATGTGTGAAGTTGGAAGAGTTGGAAAAGCAGAACAATAACTTATTACTGGACGCTCAAGCAACATTTGAGCAACATTTTAGAATTCGTACAGTCACCAATCTAAATAAAACACTGATTATCTCATTCCGCATCAAAGTCTTTTGAAATGTGCAATTGTGCAGTATTAATTGGACACATTATAAAAAGTTAAAACTGCAAACAGCATAGGTAATATGAAATAAAAATAGAGTACTGGAAATGATAAATCAGAATCTGAAATAATAAAACAGGGTTGCATTTATAATGAAGTATTACAATTGAACAATTCACCAAAAATAAATTCCAACACTTGCTGTTTTCATCCTGGCTGACCAATAGTTGTGACTTTTTTTACATTTTTGCTCCAGGACCTGAACATACCTGTAAACTCAGCAATAGCAGAACCTTAAAAATATTGGGGACAGTTGCATTGTAGATACAATGTGATTGTTTTCATGTTCAATCACTGAACTAGCTTTTAAGCACGATCATCCTTTCTGTCATCATAGATACCTTTTCCCAGTTTAAGAACTCTGAGTTCTGAATACTTGCTTCTAATTTGAAGATGTACCTTTTTCCTGAACTCAAGTAAAAACCACCCGATTGTTGAATTAAAAATGAAATAGTTGAGGAAAGAAATGCTATGCAAAAACATAATAACAATAATCTTTATTGTCACAAGTAGGCTTACACTGCAATGAAGTTACTGTGAAAAGTCCCTAGTCGCCACATTCCGGCACCTGTTCGGCTACACAGAGGGACAATTCAGAATGTCCAAATGACCTAACAGCACATCTTTCGGGACGAGTGGGAGAAAACCAGAGCAAACCCACGCAGACACGGGAGAACGTGCAGAGTCCGCACAGACAGTGATCTAACCGGGAATTGAACCTGGGACCCTGGCACTGTGAAGCCATAGTGCTAACCACTGTGCCACCAACAACTCAGAAAGATTGTATGGGTGTTGTTGCTGTCACCATATTTTGCATTATAGGTTCTTTAGGTGGCCCAATGAAAAAATCTTGTGACTTGTATATTTAAACATTAACTGTTATTCGTTGTCTTTAACTAGTTAACAGATCCCAAATATTATCATCAATGGTGCTTCTTCCATGCAGGTAGGCTGCCTACTTACAGAGGTTGCGAGACTGTTCTCTCAGAGTCTCTTACCATGTGATTCTGTGCATCATACCATGGGTGGTGCTATTCTTCAGTACCACGTTAACCCTTGCTCTGCCGAGCCCCGTTACATTAGAGTGGCATACAGGCACATAACTCAACATCCCATTCTTCTTTTAAAAAAAGCTTCCTGCCTTTTTTTATGCAGCATTACAATACAATCTCTACGTGCTATCACTGCTGCCCCATGTCAGCTCTCTGACTGTATAAATTCAAACGGTCTTGAGGCTTGACAGCTCTTCTACATCTTGGATGTCAGTTTTGGAGGAATGATAGTAGTACTCTGTGTTTCTGGTACTCGGCTATCTCCACTTGATTCACGTTTTGTGCTCCTTCGAGTTACGTTTCTCTTCATTAACAACTTACCTGCTGTCGTGTTGGGTGCTCTGCTACGCAGACGAACCAACACGGTTGCGGATGGTACAACTCAGTTTTATTACTAACAATGTTTACAATGGTAAACTGGTTTCTGTGGTTCGTTCATTACCCTTGAATCTGTGGACCTATCCCTAACACTATCTTGGAGTGGCACTCAGCACATGGTGGATGTCTGAGTGGCTTGCTGTGAGCTCTGTGCCCTGAGCTGTCTCCTGCTGGAATGAACGGGAAGTGTTGTGTTCCCCGTTTTATAGTGTGTATGCTCTTGCCTGTGATTGGCTGTGGTGTTGTGTATGTATTGATTGGTCTGTTGATCTGTCCATCGGTATGTATGTATGTTTGCACCATGATGTTTACCTGAATATCATGACATCCCCCCTTTTTTACAAGAACATGTGCCTATGTGGTTATAAATAGAGATATGTCGTGAGTGCAGCTGAATGTGTGTGTGTGCAATATCTACAGCATGCACATGAGGCTAAACTATATACATGGGGCGATGTTAGGTGCGACATAGCAACGAGGTTGTACCATAAACAAAACACGTGGAAATGTTAAACGTCAAAACAAACTCCTGTAACGACAAGGAAAAAGAGAAACATATTAACACAGTGGTATGATACGTCAGTGAGTTCAATGTTCATATAGGCTCATAAGTCCAGCCTAGTAGGTGAGCGACGAATTCGGGTTGACCGCCTCAAGGGTGGGTCAGGATTCACTGGCTGAGGAATGGGCCTGGCCACGGGTGACGACGGAATGGGCATGGTGGCAGGAAGCTCCACGAAGTCGACATCAGGAACAACAGGAGGGCGTGGCACCGGTGTAGGTTCCCGTGGCGAGTGTAGAAGCAGGTGAAGAGCCCGCCGATTGCGCAGTGCGAATGGAGCCATCAGGCATGCGAACCAGGAACGAGTGGGGAGCCACGTGTCGGAGAACTTCGGCAGGTGCTGACCAGCCACCTTCTGGTATGTAGATGCGGACGTCGTCCCCAGGCGCCAGGGCGGGAAGATCAGTTGCACGTGTGTCATGTGCCAGCTTCTGGCGAACGCGCTGCTGTCGCATCCTGTGCAGTATTGGAGCATGGTTGGTTGTGGGGACCAGAATGGATGGCACAGTGGTCCTGAGGGCGCGACCCATCAACAACTGGGCTGGTGAGAGGCCAATGGCTAGTGGGGCCGAGCGATAGGCCAGCAGGGCTAAGCAGAAATCCGATCCAGCAGCAGCAGCCTTGCAGAGGAGCCGCTTGACGATGTGAACGCCCTTCTCCGCCTTTCCATTGGACTGGGGATGCAGAGGGCTGGACGTCACATGTGTGAAGCTATACGAAGACCATTCCTGGCTGGCAAAACAGGGCCCATTGTCCGACATGACAATAATCGGAATGCCGTGGCGAGCGAAAGTGTCTTTGCATGCCCTTATGACAGCGGACGATGTCAAATCGTGCAGGCGTATGACCTCTGGATAGTTTGAAAAGTAATCTATGACGATTTCATAGTCCCTGCCGAGCGCGTGAAAAAGGTCCACGCCCACCTTCGCCCAGGGGGACGTCACCAGCTCATGGGGCTGAAGCGTCTCAGGAGGTTGCCAGACTGGAGTCATCGGCTGGCAGATTTGCCAATGTGAAGGCCACCTGCGCTTCGACCTGACAGACGAACCGCTCCGAGTCGAGTGGTGTGCTCACTGCTCTATATAGGGCATCCGCAGTGATGAGGTCATTTCCCGGGGTGTAGACCAGTTGGATGTCGTAACTCCTGAGATTGAGTAGGATGCGCTGGAGGCGAGGGGTCATCTCGTTCAGGTTCATGGGGCTGAAGCGTCTCAGGAGGTTGCACCGGCAGAAACCTTTGGCAGGTGGGGCAGTTGAGCACCATATTGGCAATGTCATCACTGATGCCCGGCCAGTACACCGCCTCTCGGGCCCTCCGTCTGCACTTCTTGACCCCCAGATGCCCTTCGTGTAGTTGGTCGAGGACCAGCTTGTGCATGCTATGTGGAAACACAATCCGGTCCAACTTTAGGAGGACACCGTCAATGACGGCCAAGTCGTCCCGGACATTGTAGAACTGCGGGTGCTGTCCTTTGAGCCACCCTCCCGTCATGTGGCGCATCACACGTTGTAGAAGGGGGTCAGCCGCAGTCTCCCGGCGAATAAGGGCCAGACTGGAGTCATCGGCTGGCAGATTTGCCAATGTGAAGGCCACCTGCGCTTCGACCTGACAGACGAACCGCTCCGAGTCGAGTGGTGTGCTCACTGCTCTATATAGGGCATCCGCAGTGATGAGGTCATTTCCCGGGGTGTAGACCAGTTGGATGTCGTAACTCCTGAGATTGAGTAGGATGCGCTGGAGGCGAGGGGTCATCTCGTTCAGGTCCTTATGTATGGTGCTGTCCAGGGGGCGATGGTCGGTCTCAACGGTAAACTGGGGGAGACCATACACGTAGTCATGGAACTTGTCTATTCCGGTTAGCAAACCCAGGCACTCCTTTTCGATCTGCGTGTGGCGCTGTTCTGTGGGGGTCATGGCACGCGAGGCATAGGCGACCGGGGCCCATGACACTGTGTCATGCCATTGTAGGAGTACCGCCCCAATGCCGGACTGGCTGGCATCAGTCGAAATTTTAGTGTGACGAGAGGTGTCGAAAAACGCCAATACCGGGGCTGTGGTGAGCTTAATTTTGAGCTCCTCCCATTCCTTCTGGTGTGCGGGCAGTCACTGGAACTACGTGGACTTCTTGACTAGGTGGCGAAGAGCCACCGTGGGGGAGGCAAGGTTGGGAATGAACTTCCCCAGGAAGTTGACCATGCCTAGGAAGTGTAGCACTGCTTTCTTGTCTGCCGGCTGCGGCATGGCTGTAATGGCGCTCACCTTGTCTGCATCCGGACGCACACCTGACCGGGATATGTGGTCCCCCAGAAACCTTAGCTCGGTTTGGCCGAAAGAACATTTGGCTCGGTTGAGGCGCAGGCCATTTTCCCGTATCCGCGCAAAGACGCGCTGGAGACGACTGATGTGCTCCTGTGGTGTGGTGGACCAGATGATGACGTCGTCAACGTAGACGCGCACCCCTTCGATGCCCTCCATCATCTGTTCCATGATCCTGTGAAATACCTCGGATGCCGAGATGATGCCAAACGGCATTCTGTTACAGCAGAACCTGCCGAAAGGAGTGTTGAAGGTGCACAGCTTCCTGTTGGACTGGTCCAGTTGGATCTGCCAAAAACCCTTTGAGGCATCCAGCTTTGTAAAGATTTTAGCCCGAGCCATTTCGCTCGTGATCTCTTCCCGTTTGGGTATGGGGTAGTGTTCTCTCATTATGTTGTTGTTCATGTCTTTTGGGTCAATGCAGATCCGGATCCGGAGTTCGCCAGAGGGCTTCTTAACACACACCATGGAGCTGATCCATGGCGTGGGCTCCGTGACCCGGGGTAGCACCCCTTGGTCCTGGTGATCCTGCAGCTGCTGCTTGAGGCGGTCTTTGAGTGGCGCTGGGACCCTGCGAGGTGCGTGAATGACCGGGGTGGCGTCCAGTTTGAGTCATATTCTGTAGGTATTGGGCAGTGTGCCCATGCCCTCGAATGCCTCCTGGTTGTGGGCAAGGAGCGATTGAAGCTGTGCCCTAAATTCTGCATCCGGGAAGTCAGATGTGCCTTCTGGAGACAGAGCGTGGACTCGTTGCACAAGGTGGAGAACCTTGCATGCCTGTGTGCCGAGCAGGGAGTCCTTTGATGATCCGACTATTTCGAAGGACAGTGTGGCCGTGTATGTGTTGTGTGTCACCTGGAGCTGGCAAGATTCCATGGCCGGGATAACGTTTCCGTTGTAGTCGACCATCTTGCAACGGGATGGCCGAATTGGTGGTCTGACCGTCAAGGCGTAGAAGGCTGACCATGCTATGAGGTTGGCGGAGGCACCAGTGTCCAAACGGAATGTTATCGGTGATCGGTTGACCGTAAGGGTGGCACACCATTCATCACCCGGATTGACACTATTCACTGGCACCGGCTGGTGGGTCCTGCTTGGAGACATCCGGTTCCTATCAATGACCGCAACACGGAAGGCGTCCCGGTCGTCTGTGTCACTGGTTTGGATATCGTCTGGGCACGACTCGTAGTACGGAGGCTGAATTGTGCGCACGTCCCTGCGAGGCTGTCGGAATTGGGGAGCGTTGGCAGGTTGAGCTGCTCGACAGCAGGCAGCGTAGTGGCCCATCTTGCCACAGCGGAGGCATTGTCGGTTTTTTGCTGGACATTGCCGCTTTAAATGTGCGGCTCCACAGTTTCCACACGGCGTGACGTCATGGCGTTCATTGCGCCACCGCACATGCACAGTTCGGTCTTGCGTCGAGCGCGCCTGCGCATCACGTCCCTCTGCGTCGACGTCTTTTTTGGCCTGTTGGTCTGTCCATCGGTATGTATGTATGTTTGCACCAAGATGTTTACCTGAATATCATGACACCTGCTTACTTAGGACACTGGGTTTGCCCCGTTCCTTCTGAGGGGGATATGCACTTCGTTCATTCCCAGAGTCGACTCAAATTTTCCTTTTCCATCTCACTGGAGTTACGTGTTCCACAATTGGAACCTTCAGTTCCACTTGCGACACAATATCAGCCAAAGATTTGTTTGCTATTTCATTCTCAGGTTGTTTGGCAAGCTGTAGCACCGTCAATATGACGCGAGGCAGGTTGAGGTAATGTCAATTGAAGGCTTTATTAAGCAGAACTTTATCCCCAGCAGCGTGGTTACAGAATACAACTGCTGAGGGAAATGGAGGGAAAAACTGGGTTCTTATACCGGCAATTCTGGGTGGAGTCCAGTAGGTGGCAGATCCTATCAGGACCTGGCATCCCTCCACCAATAGCCTGTCGACACATGGTGTACCGTATTACCCCTAATACATACCACCACACAAGCTAATAGAACATAGAACAGTACAGCACAGTACGAGCCCTTCAGCCCACGATGTTGTGCTGACCATTTATCCTAATCTAAGATCAACCTAACCTACACCCCTTCAATTTACTGCTGTCCATGTACCTGTCTAAGAGTCGCTTAAATGTCCACAATGACTCTGACTCCACCACCTCCGCTGGCAGTGCATTCCACACACCCACCACTCTCTGTGTAAAGAACCGACCTCTGACATCTCCTCCATACCTTGCTCCAATCACCTTAAAATTATTTCGCTCGTGACAGCCATTTTGTGGTACCCTCAATAACGACGCTTAGAGTGAAACAGTAAAGAAGGCTTTAATAAACTAAGAACTAGACTAGTGCCGAGACGTGAGCTAACTGCTGCACTGCCCACAAGGCGGCCCCTTATATACGGCTCCCAGATGGGCGGAGCCGGAGGCGGAGTTCCCCAGGGTTCCAAGCCTGTTCTTAAAGGGGACATCACCTTACATGATGACAAGAGTACAGTGTTACAGTAACCGCTCATTACACATTTCCACCCTGGGGAAAAGTCTCTGGCTATCCACTCTATCCATGCCTCTATCAAGTCACCTCTCTTCCTTCTTCGCTCCAGTGAGAAAAGCCCTAGCTCCCCCAACCTTTCTTCATAGGACATGTCCTCCAGTCCAGGCAGCATCCTGGTAAATCTCCTCTGCACACTCTCCAAAGCATCCACATCCTTCCTATAATGAGGCGACCAGAATGGGACACAATATTCCAAGTGTGGCCTAACCAGGATTTTATAAAGCTGCAGCAAAACCTCACGGCTCTTAAACTCAATCCCCCGTTAATGAAAGCCAACACACATACGCCTTCTTAACAACCCTATCAACCTGGGTGAATCTTTTCATGCAGCAGAATGATTTTCAGTACGTCCCAGACATCCAGTGACTTTTCTTCTTCTGGTGCCTTATGCTTCAGCATCAGATTTGCATTTTGCTATTTCATTTCTGTCTCCTCTTTCTCTGTCTGCAACTAAAGGTTGTCCTTGTCCTCCATTTTGGATTCACTGTTGGCCAAGTCTGACTCCAGTGAAGTTTTAACTTGTTTCAGTTCTGTAATTGTGCAACTTGTGGCTGCATGATCCGCTCGCAGCTTGGAAAATTCAATGGTTTTCCCTTTCAATGCCTCCTCTTTGCCATTCACCTGCTTCTTCAGCTCTTCAGTTTAGTTCTTGTAGCTTTAGGATTCCTCCTGGAATACTGAAAATTGCTGAGTCTTCTCTGCTGACTGATTCTGCAGTTTGTCAGTGATATTAAACTAATTTTGCTTCTGTTTGTAATCTCCCAGAGGAATGCATTTTGACCTAAGGAATTCTTGTCACATGTTTCAACAGGTTTCCTTTTATTACGAAGCTCACCTGCTTCATCTCCAATTCTTGTTCTTAATGTATTTTATTTCAAACTTATATAACTGGTTACAAAACAGAAACAATCCGGGAAGCAAACTCCCCAATACACAATTATACAGTTTGTAAAGATGTTTCCCCTTTTTCAACCCCCTCCCTCCCCCCTCCTTGACAAACAACTCCTTAAATATGGCTAGAACATCCCCGCCTTGCTTCGGAGCCTTCTGAGGAACCCCTCATTTTGTATTTAATCTTTACCAGCTGAAGAAAGTCATATAGGTGACCCAGCCAGGCCGCTACTCCCGGTGGTGTTGCTGACCGCCACGCCAATAAAATTCTTCGCCGGTGTGGTAGTCACCACTGTTGTATTGTATATACTGCATACGAGGGTATTACGGTAAGGCCCCTGTACTACAGGTACAGGGGTAGATCCCTGCCTGCTGGCTCTGCCCAGAAGGCGGAGTATAAATGTGTGTGCTCTCCGAGCTGCAGCCATTTCGGCAGCAGCTGCAGGAGGCTCCACATCTCTGTGTAATAAAGCCTCGATAACTCTCTACTCTCGTCTCGTCGTAATTGATAGTGCATCAATTTATTAGGCAGAGATTCTACAACGATGGATCTCCGCATCCAGCCTGATCGCCTGCAGCTGCACCCTCAAGCAGACAATGCCAAGTCGGCCTTCGCACTTTGGCTGGCTTGCTTTGAAGCCTACATCGGATCTCCAACAGAACTACCCTCAGAGGCACAGAAGCTCCAGATCCTTTACACGCAGCTGAGCTCCGATATCTTTCCCCTCATCCGGTACGCACCGACCTACGCTGAGGCCATGGCGCTACTGAAGGAGAACTACATTCAGCAGACTAACAAAATCTACGCCAGGCACCTCCTGTCCACGCGGCATCAACTCCCTGGTGAGTCTGTGGAAGATTTCTGGCGTGCCCTGCATGTCCTGGTGAGAGACTGTGATGCCAGGCTGTTTTGGCCGCTGAACATTCTGACCTGCTAGTTAGAGACGCGTTCGTTATGGGCATAGGGTCGGCCTACTTCCGCCAGCGCCTCTTAGAAGGGGCTACTCTCGACCTTGCGGCGACCAAGAAACTAGCGCTCTCGCTCACAGTCGCCTCACGCAATATACAGTCGTATGCCCCCGACCGCACAGCCCACCCCTCCTGGGCATCGTGGACCCCGTCAGCGAACACCCCACCGTGGACCCCATCAGCGACCTCCCCCAGCCAACCCCAGGCCTGCACCGCGCGGCAGCCAACCAACCCCGGGGGACCCAAGTGCTACTTCTGCGGACACTCAAAATACTCCCGACAGCGCTGCCCAGCACGGAATGCGTTCCGCAAGGCCTGCGGGAAGAAAGGACATTTCGCTGCTGTGTGCCAGGCCCGCTCGGTCGCCGCTATTGTCCCGGCACCCACCCCGTGCGGCCAGTGAGCACCGTCATCTTCCTCGCCTCAGGCCACGTGCAGGTCATGGGCGCCGCTATCTTGCTCCCCTCACAACAAGTGCGGCCCATGGGCACTGCCATCTTGCTCGCCTCACAACAAGTGCGGCCCATGGGCACTGCCATCTTGCTCGCCTCACAACAAGTGCGGCCCATGGGCGGCGCCATCTTGCCTGCCTCAGGACACGTGTGGCCCGTGGGCGCCACCATCTTCCCTGCCTCAGGATCCCTGCTCGTCGGGCACCTCATTGGGCCGCTCATCGCCTGCAACCACCGCCGACCAGCCACGTCTGGCCTCCATCACGATCGACCGGTCCCGACCGCACAACCTCGCGACCGCGTTGACGACAGTGAAGGTCGACGGGCACAAGATCTCCTGCCTTCTGGAGTCCAGGAGCACTGAGAGCTTCATCCACCCCGATACGATAAGGCCCTGCTCCCTCATGGTACACCCCATCAACCAGAGAATCTCTCTGGCCTCCGGATCCCACTCCGTGGCGATCCGGGGGTATTGCACTACCACTCTCACCATCCAGGGCGTACAGTTCGGCGGCTTTCGGCTCTACGTCCTCCCCAACCTCTGCGCTGTCTTGCTACTCGGCTTGGACATCCAGTGCAACCTCCAGAGCCTAACCCTGAAATGTGGCGGGCCCCTACCACCCCTTACTGTATGCGGTCTCACGACCCTTAAGGTCGACCCACCTTCCCTGTTTGCGAACATCACCCTGGATTGCAAACCCGTCGCCACCAGGAGCAGATGGTACAGTGCCCAGGACAGCACCTTCATCAGGTCTGAGGTCCAGAGGCTGCTGCGGGAAGGTATTATCGAGGCCAGCAACAGCCCCTGGAGAGCCCAAGTGGTAGTGGTGAAAACTGGGGAGAAAAACAGGATGGTCGTTGACTACAGTCAGACCATCAATCGGTACACGCAGCTCGGCGCGTACCCCCTCCCACGCATATCTGATATGGTCAATCAGATTGCACAGTACCGGGTCTTCTCGACAGTGGACCTGAAATCCGCCTACCACCAGCTCCCCATTCGCAAGGCGGACCGCCCGTACACCGCGTTTGCAGTGGACGGCCGCCTTTACCACTTCCTTAGGGTTCCCTTCGGCGTCACTGACGGGGTCTCGGTCTTCCAACGGGAGATGGACCGAATGGTTGACCGGTACGGACTGCGGGCAACTTTCCCATACCTGGATAACGTCACCACCTGCGGCCACGACAAGCAGGACCACGACGTTAACCTTTCCAAATTCCTCCACAACGCCAAACTCCTCAGCCTAACCTACAACAAGGAGAAGTGCATGTTCAGCATGAACCGCTTAGCCATCCTCGGCTGTGTGGTTCAGAACGGAGTTCTAGGGCCCGAACCCGATCGCATGCGCCCCCTCATGGATCTCCCCCTTCCCCACTGCCCCAAAGCCCTCAAACAATGCCTGGGGTTCTTCTTGTGGGACCCTAACTATGCAGACAAGGCCCGCCCACTCATCCACTCCACAGATTTTCCCCTGACGGCCGAGGCTCACCTGGCCTTCAAACATATCAAGGCCGACATCGTCAAGGCCGCGATGCACGCGGTCAACGAGAGGCTCCCCTTCCAAGTCGAGAGCAATGCATCAGACATCAATCTGGCCGCCACCCTCAAACAGGCAGGCAGGCCCATGGCATTCCTTTCCCGCACCCTTCATGCCTCTGAAATTCAGCAGTCCTCTGTCGAAAAGGAGGCCCAAGCTATCGTTGAAGCTGTGCGACATTGGAGGCATTACCTGGCCGGCAGGAGATTCACTCTCCTCACAGACCAATGGTCGATTCCCTTCATGCTTAACAACACACAGCGGGGTAAGATCAAAAATGATAAGATCTTGAGGTGGAGGATCGAGCTCTCCACCTACAATTACGAGATTTTGTACCGCCCCGGTAAGCTCAACGAGCCTCTCGATACCCTATCCCGAGGTACATGTGCCAGCGCACAAGTGGACCGACTCCGGACCCTGCACGACGATCTCTGTCACCCAGGGGTCACCCGCTTTTATCACTTCATAAAGGCCCGCAATCTGCCCTCCTCCATCGAGGAAGTCAGGGCGGTCACCAGAGACTGCCAGGTCTGCACGGAGTGTAAACCGCACTTCTACCGGCCAGACCATGCACGCCTGGTGAAGGCCTCCCGCCCCTTTGAACGCCTCAACGTGGACTTCAAAGGGCCCCTCCCCTCCACCGACCGCAACACGTACTTTCTTAATGTGGTCGACGAATATTCAAGATTCCCTTTGCCATCCCATGCCCTGATATGACGTCTGCCACCGTCATCAAAGCCCTCAACACCATCTTCACTCTGTTCGGTTTCCCCGCCTACATCCAC
Organism: Scyliorhinus torazame; assembly: GCF_047496885.1. Classification (NCBI taxonomy): domain Eukaryota; kingdom Metazoa; phylum Chordata; class Chondrichthyes; order Carcharhiniformes; family Scyliorhinidae; genus Scyliorhinus; species Scyliorhinus torazame. Next base: position 145,601,963 of record NC_092712.1, on the reverse strand, counting down.
AGCGACCAGAGATCCTCATTTATGAGCGATGAGCTGCGCCAGTACCTGCTCAACAGGGGCATTGCCTCCAGCAGGACGACCAGCTACAACCCCCGGGGAAACGGGCAGGTGGAGCTGGAGAATGGGACAGTCTGGAAGGCCGTCCAGCTGGCCCTCCGGTCCAGAGATCTCCTGGCCTCCCGCTGGCAGGAGGTCCTCCTCGACGCCCTTCACTCCATTCGGTCGCTCCTGTGCACTGCGACTAACGAGACTCCCCATGAACGTCTCTTTGCCTTCCCCAGGAAGTCCACCTCCGGGGTTTCGCTCCCAACATGGCTGGCTGCTCCAGGACCCGTTCTCCTCCGCAAGCATGTGCGGCTCCACAAGGCGGACCCGTTGGTTGAGAGGGTACAGCTACTCCACGTGAACCGGCAGTACGCCTACGTAGCGTACCCCGATGGCCGCCAAAACACAGTCTCCCTCAGGGACCTGGTGCCAGCTGGGTCCCCATACACCCTCCCCTCTGCCCCGGCGCCACCCTCCCTCCCTCTGGCGCACTCCACCACAGCCCCCGCTCCAGGACAATCCGTCCTCCCCTTGGTCCCACCCAGGGATGAAGATGAGGTCGACACGCTCCCGGAGTCACCGACGACCGAACCGACGCCTGAATCGCCAGCAGAACTGCAGCGCACGCAACAACGGATCAAGGCGCACGATCGTCTAAATTTGTAAACTCTTTCTAAAATTTTAAACAACCTGTATGTAAATAGTTTTCCACCACCCCCGCTGGACTGTTTTTTAACAGGGGGTGAATGTGGTAGTCATCACTGTTGTATTCTACATACTGCATACGAGGCCCCTGTACTACAGGTATGGGGGTAGAACCCTGCCTCCTGGCTCCGCCCAGTAGGCGGAGTATAAATGTGTGTGCTCTCCGAGCTGCAGCCATTTCGGCAGCAGCTGCGGGAGGCTCCACATCTCTGCGTAATAAAGCCTTGATTACTCTCTACTCTCGTCTCGTCGCAATTGATAGTGCATCAGCCGGGTAATCAGAAAGGCGAAGGCCAAAGCATCTGCCTTCCTCCCCTCCATCAGCTCCCACTTCTCCGATAACCCAAATATCACCACCAAAGGGTCTGGCCTAACCTCCTCCCTAGCACCGCGAACACTGCCACCCAGGATCTCTCCAATTTCCTGCAACCCCAGAAAATATGAGCATGATTCGCTGGTTCCGGCCCACATTTCTCACACTCGTCTACCACCCTGCTGGAAGAACCCAATCATTCTTGTCCGGATCATATGTACCCTGCGTATGACCTTGAACTGTATCAGGCTCATCCTTGTACACGAGGAAGTCATGTGAACCCTTCGTAGCACCTCACTCCATACTCCCCAGTTTATCTCCCTTCCTAGCTGCCCTTCCCACGTCTCCTTAATTTTCACCACCTGCTTGCCTCCCTGTTCTCCCAGCCACCTGTAAGTCTCCAATCCTGCCCTCCTCTTCAATGTATGGAGGCAGCAATTGCTCCAACAGAGCATACCTCGGGAACCCGGGGAACACTTTCCATGCCTTCCACGCAAAGTCCCTGACCTGCAAGTACCTAAACTCACTTCCTCTCTGGAGCTATTACCCTCTCCTTCAGTTCCTCTATACTGGCAAACCCCCTTCAAACATAGATCCATTACCCTGACCAACCCCACTTCCCTCCACTTCTTAAACATGCCGTCTGTCCTCCCCGGCTCAAATCCGTGGTTTTCGCACAGCGCTGTCAATCCCGACATCCCCTATCCTGAAATGCCTCCCCAGCTGATTCCAGATCTTCACTGTAGACTGTACCACCGGGCTCTCTGTATATTTCTTTGGCATCATTGCAATGTCGCCGTCACCATTGCCCCTCAGCAGAACCCCCGTCAGGATTCTTCCTGCATCCTACCCACTCTGCCCCCTCTCTTTCTCACCACAGCCTAACCTGCTCCTTCATGCAGAAGTTCATCTCCTGCAGAAAGACCACCTCCGCCTTTAAATTCCTGAGGTGCGTAAAGCCCTGAGATCTCTTCACCGGTCCATTGAGCCCTCGCACGTTCCATGTTATCAGCCTTATCGGCGACTTACGCCTCCATTCCTCTCTACCATCCGCCATCGTCCCCTTTCGGCTCTACCCACTTTGATTTCACCCTGTACCTGGCCCATCCTTCTCCACCCCTGACCACGTTTCTTCTCCAACCCTGCCACGCCACACCTCCCTCCTCTCCATGCCCCCGCGACTCCTCCCCTCCTCCCACCCCACTCGGCCAACTCTCGTGGCCTTCTCCCCCACCTCGCTTCTGTTCACCAGCATTACCTGCCAGCGTAGCAATTCCTGCCTAAAGGCTCCTCCTTCGACCCCCACCCCTCCCCCATCCTCCCCTCTTTCTTCTATGCTGAAGGCTCCCCGTGGACCTCCCCCACCCAAACAAAGACTCATCTCCAACCCACAGGTCGCCTCCCCCAGAGACAAACAAAAAAGAAAAATTACAGCCACAGGCATCAGGAAGGGGGGGGGGGGGGGTGGTGGGGGACTGGCCATCCCCTTACAAACATTTCACCCCTGCCTACCCATTGTCGCTCCAACAGAAGAAAATAAATACCCTCCACCTAGGAGGAAAAGAAAAAAAAAAACCTCCCTCCAACCCCCACTCTATCCACACCTTCTAGTGTTCTCGAGGGCCAGCACTTCCGTCTCCCAAAAATGTTCAGTTCTCCCCTGGTTTATGCTCCTTGATAAAGTCATTGGCTGCTTCTAAGGCCTCAAAATAGTATTCCTGGCCCTCATAAGTCACCCATAGTTTCGCCGGGTAGAGCACCCAAACCTGATCTACCACCGATACAGCACCAGCTTGGTCCTGTTGAACTCTGCACACCATTTTGTCAGTTTAGCTACAATGTCTTGGAATTTTTGGACGTTATTTCCCTCCCATTCGCAGTTTGGCTTCTCCCTGGCACGTTGCAGTATCTTCTCCTTCTGCATGAACTTGTGGAGACTCATGATCACCACCCGCAGCGGCTTCCCAGCTCTTGTCTTCTACCTCAGAGACTGTGCTCTCTGTCCAGCTAAGGGCCCTCATCCAGCACCTCCTCCGCCACCTGCCTCCAGCATCTTCAAGATGTATCTTGTGGCATCGTGCCTTCCACTCCTTCAGACAGGCCGACTATTCGCGAATTCTATCTTCTCGACCTGTTTTCTTGCTCCTCTACCTTTGTTCTCAGCGTCTTGCAAAGGAGTTCTAAGAGCCCACCTCCCCACTGTGGTCCAGATCTGCGGCCCCTGTGCCTCCAGACATTTCTCAACCCTTGCCATCGAGCCCTTCAGGGTTGCTACAGCCCCTTCGATGGCCTTCTGCAATTCCTTCCTCTGCTGACGAAACTCTTCCCTGATGAAGGCCATCAACTGTTCCATCTGGAGCCTTCCAACTTGCACTGACCCTTCCCCCTCCGCCATCCTTCCACTGGCTGCTGCGCCACAGAGCTCTTCAAACTCCTTGGTCAGGTCTTGCCCCTTCTTCTGCCAGGTTTGTAACAATCAGACATACAATCCGGGGGGAACTTCTCCTCCAACCTTTAGTTCCACTTTTCCCTCGAAGTTACACCCGCTTTCAGGTAAAAAGAACTCTTTTCTACACCTTCAAGCAAGAGCTGCCCTGTGTGCGACCACTCACACTATGGCCGCCACCAGAAGATTCATTTTTCTGTAATTCAATAGAGTCTCTACGAGTGTCTTTTGTTGTGCATTCATTATGCTGTTTAAGACAGCCTGCATTTCTTCATATTGCTAAACAGTCACGCATTTCTTTTGCATTTGATATTGAAGGACAATCAACTGTTTTTCCAACTGTTTATTTTCTCATTGGCCTCTATCTGGTGCCTCTTGTTGCCCTCTCTCTAGGGTCCCTTGTTGTGTTCAATGGGGCTGTCCTCTCCCTGGGGTCATTTGTTGTCTTTTACAGAGTAGCTCTTTCTTCACAGACCCTTGGCGAAGTTGCCTCTCACTCTGGGTCTTTTGTTGCACTCATCAGAGTTGCCCTCCCTCTGGGGTCTCTTCTAATTTTCTGTCCATGGCTGTTTTCTTTTTTCTTGTGCTGCCACTTTAAGGTCGTAACCTGTTTTCACTCGGGCTGTCAGCAACTGTTAGCTTTCAGTGCTTGTACTTTTCCCGCGCCTTTTTTGACGGTCATCGGCTTCTGTGTTCTAAACTTTCAGAAAAAGTGCTGCAGATGTTTCCCCTCTGGGCTCTGATAATTGATCTCAAGGTAATTATTTTACTTATTCTGTAGCCCCCTTACCCACTGTCCAAATATGTGTAGGTTAGGTGAATTGGCCATGCAAAATTGTCCTCAGTGTCCAAAAAAGGTTTGGTGGGGTTACTGGGTTATGGGGATAGGGTAAAGGTGTGGGCTTAGGAGGGTAGCACAGTAGCACAGTGGTTAGCACTGTGGCTTCACAGCACCATGGTCCCAGGTTCAATTCCCGGCTTGGGTCACTGTCTGTGCGGAGTCTGCACGTTCTCTCTGTGTCTGCGTGGGTTTTCCCCGGTTTCCTCCCACAAGTCCCGAAAGACGTGCTGTTAGATGAATTGGACATTCTGAATTCTCCCTCAGTGTACCTGAACAGGCGCTGGAATGTGGTGACTAGGGGCTTTTGACAGCAACTTCATTGCAGTGTTAATGTAAGCCTACTTGTGACAATAAAGATTATTCTTATTATTATAAGTAGGGTGCTCTTTCTGAGGGCCGGTGCAGACTCGATGGGCCGAATGGCCTCCTTCGGCACTGTAAATTCTATTATTCTATGATCTGTCTTCAAGCTCTGCAGATACTCTTCTTTTAACGCTGCAGTTTTTCTTTCTTTTTTACATTGTGCACTGCAGCTTTCTGTCAGCCTTTTTTTAACTTATTTTTTTACTGTCGCCATCTTCCAATTACCCCCTGTCTGCTGAGCCTTGGCACTGCCACCTATTCTAAACAGTAAGCACAGCTTCAATTTGTATTTTTGTTTACCCATCTCGTGGTCTCTCACTCAGGGGCCGTGCAATTTTTCTTCTTCGGTGCAAGCCTCTCTAGTCTGGCTTCAGATTTTCATAGCTTGGGATAGTGTCCTGGGTTCAAGAATTTAGCTGCCATCTTTCAAAACACCATGGATCTCTGATATGATTTTTTATAGGAGCTCCACCACTGCCAACCATATTCTAATATGGTGAACGGTGATGTCTAGATGATGAGATCGAAAGATATGTATGTTTAAACAGGAACCATTTATTACTAGTCTTTAACTGTTCACAGATGCATGATATGATCATGTAAGGTGTTGTCTCCATTCAGATAGGCTGATTAATTACAGAGGTTGTCTCTAGACTGTTCTATGAGTCTATTACCATGTGACTCTGCATCATACCTTAGGCAGTCCTATTCTCCATTCCCACATTAACCTTTTCTCTGCAAGACACCTTTACATGACAATGGCATGCAGGCAGATTGTCCACTGGTCCTGCATTTACTGGAGTTTAGGAAAATGAGAGGGGATCTCACTGAGACATATAATATTCTGACCGGGATGGATAGACTGGATATAGGAATGTGTTTCCTCTGGCTAGGGAACCTAGAACAAAGGGTCACAGTCTCAGGATATGAGGGAGACCATTTCGGACTGAGATGAGGAGAATTTCTTTTCATTCAGAGGATGGTGAACCTGTGGCATTCTCTATCAAAGAAGGCTGTGGAGGCCAAATCGCTGAACATATTTAAGAAGGAAATGGATTTCTGGACACTAAAGGCTTCAAGGGGTATGGGGAGAGCGCGGAAGTATGGTTGTGAGATCGAGGATCAGCCATCGTGTTGACTGGCGGAGCAGGCTCGAGGGGCTGAATGGCCCACTCCTGCTCCTATTTTCTTCGTCTATGTTTCTAATCTTCTGCAATGAAGCTTTCCGAGGAATGTTGAACTTTGCATTTCTGGTAAAGAAAGGCTCAGAAGACACAGCAAGAAATGCCGTACCGGTGGCACGGTAACACAGTGGTTATCACTGTTGCTTCACAGCGCCCAGGTTCGATTCCCGGTTTGGGTCACTGTCTGTGCGGAGTTTGCATGTTCTCCCCGTGTTTGTGTGGGTTTCCTCCGGGTGCTCCGGTTTCCTCCCACAACTTCCAAAAGACATGCATGTTAGGTGAATTGGACATTCTGAATTCTCCCTCAGCGTACCCGAACAGGCGCCGGAGTGCGGCGACTAGGGGATTTTCCCAGTAACTTCATTGCAGTGTTAACGTAAGCCTACTTGTGACAATAAAAATTATTATCATTATTACAGCATCGACTCGGGAGAAAATTTAAGCTGAATGACAATTCAACAATGTTTGCCGCTCCTTTGAAGTTCTGGGCTGACATGTTCTCTATCCCAGACATTAACAATTTTGTAAAGCTGCTTACAAACAGACTGAAAATGAATTGGATCTATTTGCAACACAGATGGGTTGGACCCGATTTCTGGTTTGTCCTCTTGAAGAACAAGACAGCCAACAGTTAATCTGGAATGGGTAATTTGATCCTGCCTGTTATAGAGGGACTGAATTTTTTTGCGTTGTGTAATTTGATCCTGCCTGTTATACAGTGAGTGAAATTCTCTATGTTGTGTAATTTGATCCACTGTCATGCAATCAGGCTTCAGAGCTGTGATTACACAGCAAGGCCGAGGAAGGTGAAAATGGCAATACTGTCGGGTGCACAAAGTGCAGTGTAGTCAGCTTTGTGAAGTTCTTCTGTTATCTTGTGTAGTGCAATTATAATTATAGTTGTCTTCTGCTGGTGAAATAGAAGAATTTAAGCTTTAATTTTTTATTCGTTCATAGAATTTGGGCATCACAGCCTGGGCTAGCATTTATTGCCCATCCCTAATTGCGCTTGAACTGATTGGCTTGCTCGGTCATTGCAGAGGACATTTGGTGCATTTGTTTCTTCTGGAAGTTTTATGTTTTTTTCCTCCTAGAATTAAAAGAATTTTTAAGGCAGAGATGTTCATTAACATCCAACAACCTGATGCCAGCACAGACACAGTCACCGTGGTGAACGAGTGTGGCAGAGTATTCCATCACCCGCCACTTTTGCCTGACCAGCCCATCGATGTGTTCACACACATGAGAAACCCCTTCTCCCACTGTCCAGCCTGCAGGAAGGGTTCTCTCTGAGCCCCTGATCAGCAACACAGGGGAGGAGACCTTCCCTTGCGAGGGGATACAGCAAACACTTTCAATGCTCCGATCACATCGTGGGGCATTCCTCAATCAGCAGCAAGAAGTTCCAGGCTCAAGCACTGCCACATGCTTTGGCAGGTCCCACTTCTAGTTTACTCGCCAGTCAGTTCCCCAGACTCTGGATACATTCGTGACTGATTGAGTTACATGTGCAGTCCCAAAACTATCTTCAGGCTCCGATGCGGTTGTGTTTGCAGAAAATAACTAAAATGCCTTCCAATTAATTACTGCACGAAAGAATGAAAGACAGGAAAATATCTACTGGTCCATCCAACCGGTCAGGTGCCGTTAACACAGTACAAACACTCCCCACCACACCACACCTCCAGCATCTGTAGTGAGAGTTCTCTTTGAGGAGACACAAGCTAATAAATGTCAATGGTTACTGGATGATGATCAGGAGCAACAACCCAGGCTGATTTTCCCCCCATTCTCTAAACCAGGAGTCAATTGCAAAGTGTCTATTGCCATCCTTTGTTTTTATAAATTCAGAGTGCCCAATTCATTTTTTCCAATTAAGGGGCAATTTAGCGTGGCCGATCCACCTACCCTGCACATCTTTGTGTGGGCGAAACCCACGCAAACACGGGGAGAATGTGCAAACTCCACACGGACAGTGACCCAGAGCCAGGATCAAACCTGGTACCTCGGCGCCGTGAGGCAGCAATGCTAACCACTACGCCACTGTGGTGCCCTGTCTATTGCCATCCTAATCTCATAACACAATAGTTGATCCTGGAACCATCTGGATTGTGTAACACATATGAAAAATACTTCAGGAGGTTAATACTGCTGCAGGCATTGATCAATATAAATTACATGATTTGAGACTATCTCCTTGTTAAAGGCATTAGCAATTTGAGTTGTTCATTTTCCCCAAATTGTTCCAAAGGAAATGGTCCATTCTGGCTTTCCAGGCCTTCCGAATATTAACATGATTTATTTCAGAGCCACACTCTGACCTCTTTGCCTTTAGCCTCCTACAGTTCCAATGAAGCTCAATGGAAGCTCAAGAGACAACACCTCAGGTGGGATTTAGCCTATCACGTCTATCAGGGCCACTAAAGCTTGTGAGAGACCAAAAATGGGATTTGTGCTTGTACGATTTCCGATTGCGACCTCCCCAGGCCCTCCCCGATGATGCAATTACATTTACGCCCAGGAAAGGCACGAGTCTGATTTACATACATTTGAATTTATTACCATGTACTTAGCGTGGTTAATGTTGCTTCTTCAGCCCTCACTGAATCTCCCCAATCACCAGGCTTGACATCACATACTACTTGTTAAAATGGGAACCCGGCAATTTGATGTCCGGGAGGGAGGAAAGAGGTGAGCACCACTGTATCCACTAAACATCAGGCAGTTCAAAGGGGTGGAACCCGCTGGCAAGCTCCAGAGAGAGTCAGGAACTGGGCACTGAGCGGTGGGGGGGGGGGGGGGATGGTTGGGGGCTTGGTGAGGCTGTTGGGGGGGGGGTGAGTAAAAGAGGAGGGTAGCTGTCGGGGGCATAAGGCTGCACTCGTGGGGCATGGTGGGGGTCGCAGTTGGTGTGGGTGGTTCTGAAGGCTGTTGTTCAAATCAGCTTTAGCGTTGTGTGAGCCTGCAGTCTGTGGCAGGATGAGGATAGCTGCGGGGCACATCAGGTGGAGGTACGACCTAACCTCTGAAGTAGCTGTCCAGGAAGATTAAGCGTTGAGGCATGTCAGAAATTAAATCTTGGAATGATGCAGCCTGAGTAAGAAGGGTGTCTATCAGCTTTGCCTATCCTTGAAACATAAAGCAATTGTGCCCTTTATAATTCCTCAGACTCATGCACGTTAAACTAGTTGGTCATCAAGAGGTATCTTTAGCAATGTCAGGGGGACTTCGGGTGCGATGTAGGAGGGAGGTCACATAAAAGGTCCTGATATTTCAGTCCTTTTCACCTATTTCTGCTTGGAAATATTTGGGCCATAACCAGTAGCTGTAGATATATTTATATTGGGGGTTATGTTCAAGGCTTTTAGTATTTGCTAAGTTGTGGTAACAGTAAATATTCTAATATTGTTGGTTATGTTTGTCATTGAGGCACGATCAATTTGACTGGAGACGAAGTTGAATCCAAACTGAGGCTTTATTAGTATCAGGTGTGTGGCTCCCACAGCAGCTGGCGAAATGGCTGCTAGCTGAAGGCCACGCATATTTATAACCCGGCTCCTGGGCGGAGCTAGCATGCAGGGGCCCAGGTGAACCTGTAGTGCGGGTTCTACCGTACAACCCCTAATATAAGGACACAGCGGTTTACCACATTCACCCCCTGTTAAAATTGAGTCCGGCGGGTTTGGAGAATAGCAATCTTTAATATTTACAGAGCAGTAAAAAAAATGTCTCTGGTCATCCGGCGGGCCGGTCAGAGGTTCAGCCGGTCCGGTGCCTTGATGGCCCTCTGGGATCGACGAAGTGGAGCCGGTGATGTTGGTGCTGTTGTGATCGAAGTTGACTCCGGGAGCATGCCAAAATCCTCTTCATCAACGGGGGTGGGCAGGGGGAGGACGGACAGTCCTAGGGGGCTGATGAGGGCGGCGGGGGAGGGGAGGATGGCACCAGGGGTGGTGTGGGGGTGGAACCTGCTGGTGCCAGGTCCCTGAGGGAGACGGCATCCTGGCGGCCGTCGGGGAACAGTAGGTGCACCCTTTCCTCCAATGGATCCGCCTTGTGCAGCCGCACATGTTTACGAAGAAGCATGGTTCCTGGAGCTGTGAGCCAAGTTGGCAGCGATACCCCGGATGTGGACTTCCTGGGGAAGGCAAGAAGACGTTAATGTGGTGTACTGTTAGTAGCAGTGCAGAGTAATGAGCGAATGGAATGTAGTGCATCAGGGAGGACCTCTTGCCAGAGGGAGGCCGGGAGATTTCTGGACCGCAGGGCCAGCTGGACGGCCCTCCATACCGTCCCATTCTCCCTTTCTACCTGTCCGTTTCCCCGGGGGTTGTAGCTCGTCGTTCTGCTGGAGGCTATACCCCTGCTGAGCAGGAACTGGCGTAGCTCATCGCTCATGAATGAGGATCCCCTGTCACTGTGGATGTAGGCGGGGAAGCCGAACAGAGTGAAGGTAAAATTAAGGGCTTTAATGATGGTGGCAGACGTCATGTCGGGGCATGGGATGGCGAAGGAAAAACGGGAGCATTCATCGATCACACTGAGGAAATATGTGTGTCAATCGGAGGAGGGGAGGGGGCCTTTGAAGTCCACGCTGAGGCATTCAAAGGGGAGGGAGGCCTTCACCAGGTGTGCGCGGTCCGGCCGGTAGAAGCGCGGCTTGCACGCCGCACAGACCTGGCAGTCCTTGGTGATCGTCCTTACTTCCTCGACGGAGTAGGGCAAATTTTGTGCCTGAATGAAGTGGTCCAACTGAGTGATCCCTGGGTGCCAAAGGCTGTCGTGCAGGGCCCGGAGTCGGTCTACCTGTGCGCTGGCACATGTACCTCGGGATAGGGCGTCTGGAGGCTCGTTGAGTTTGCCAGGGCGATACTTAATCTCGTAACTATAGGTGGAGAGCTCGATTCTCCCCCGCAAGATTTTATCATTTTTGATCTTGCCCCGCTGCGTGTTGTTGAACATGAAGGCTACCGACCGTTGGTCAGTGAGGAGAGTGAGTCTCCTGCCGGCCAGGTAACGCCTCCAATGTCGCACAGCCTCAACGGTAGCCTGGGCCTCCTTTTCGACAGATGAGTGCCGTATTTCGGAGGCATGGAGGGTGCGGGAAAAGAATGCCAAGGGCCTGCCTGCCTGTTGAGGGTGGCGGCAAGGGCGACGTCCGATGCATTGCTTTCTACTTGGAAAGGAACTGTTTCGTCTACAGCGTGCATTCCAGCTTTGGCAATATCAGCTCTGATCCGGGCGAAAGCCATAAGGGGTGTGATGGTATGTATTAGGGGTAATATGGTACTGTGAAGCCGAGAGGCTATTGGCTGACAGGTTCCGGGTCCTGGTTGGATCTGCCGCCTGCTGGCTCCGCCCTGAAGGCGGAGTAGAAGAGCTCGAGTTCTCCCAGCAGCCGCATTCTGTAACTGAGCTGCTGGGGAACAAGTCTTGCTTAATAAAGCCTCAATAGAGTTCATGACTTCTCGACTCATGTAAGTCATTGTGCGCTACAAGGGGGAAATGAATGGACTGTATGAGTGGGCGGGCCTTGTCCGCATAGTTTAGGACCCACTGTGCGTCATACAAGAAGAATCCCAGGCCTTTGAGGGCCTTGGGGCAGTGCGGGAGGGGGAGCTCCATGAGGGGGCGCATGCGGTCGGGAATGGGCCCCAGAACTCCGTTCTGGACCATGTAGCCGAGGATGGCTAAGTGTTTTTTACGGAACACACACTTCTCCTTGTTGTACGTGAGGTTGAGGAGAGTGGCGGTGCGGAGAAATTTAGCGAGGTTGGCGTTGTGGTCCTGCTGATCATGGCCGCAGATGGTCTCATTGTCTAGGTACGGAAACGTGGCCCGCAAGCCGTACCGGTCGACCATTCGGTCCATCTCCCTTTGGAAGACCGAAACCTCATTGGTGACGCCGAAGGGGACCCTAAGGAAGTGATATAGCCGGCCGTCTGCCTCAAAGGCGGTGTATGGCCGGTCCGATTTATGGATGGGGAGCTGGTGTTAAGCGGATTTCAGGTCCACCATTGAGAAGACCCGATACTGCGCACTCTGGTTAACCATGTCAGATAAGCGTGGGAGGGGGTACGCGTGTACCTGTTGATGGTCTGGCAGTAGTCCATGACCATTTGGTTTTTCTCCCCAGACTTAACCACTACCACTTGAGCTCTCCAGGGGCTGTTGCTGGCCTCGATGACGCCCTCCTGAAGCAACTGCTGGACCTCGGACCTGATGAAGGCCTTATCCTTGGTGTTGTACCGTCTGCTCCTGGTGGCGACAGGTTTGCAATCTGGAGTTAGATTGGCAAAGAGGGAAGGAGGATCGAACTTTAGGGTCGCAAGGCCGCACACAGTGAGGGGTGGTAAGGGTCCGCCGAATTTAAGGGTCAGGCTCTGGAGGTTGCACTGAAAGTCCAGGCTGAGGATAAGTGCAACAGAGGTTAGGGAGGACGTAGAGGCGAAAACCATGGAACTCTATGCCTTGGACTGTGAGCATGGCCGTGCAGTATCTCCGGATCGCTACGCGATGGGATCCAGAGGCCAGGGAGATACTTTGATTGGTAGGGTGTACCTTAAGGGAGCAGCGCCTTACCCTATTCGGGTTTACTAAGCTCTCGGTGCTCCCAGAGTCCTGTAGGCAGGATGTCACATGGCCACTGACTTTCACGCTGGTGGATGCGTTGGTCAGAGTGTGTGGTCAGGACTGGTCGATTGCCATGGAGGCGAGCCGTGGTTGATCGTCGGGTGGTGAGGCGGCCGTTGAGTTGGGGTCCTGAAACGCCATTGGTATCCATGTGCTGCGGGGTGGACAAGATGACGGCGCCCGGAGGTCCTGGGGATTACAAGATGGCGGCGCCCATGGGACGCACGTCGCGGGGGTGGTGCAAGATGGCAGCGCCCATGAAACGCACGTTTTGTGCGGGGGAGAAGATGGCGGCACCCATTGCTTGCACATGGCCTGGGGAGGAGGGGAGGATAGCGGCGCCCATTGTCCGTGACCGGGGGAGGGTGGGGGCGACCGCGGCTGCTGAGCGGGCCTGGCACACCGCTGCGTAGTGGCCCTTCTTCCCGCAGGCCTTACAAAGGGCAACGCGGACCGGGCAGCGTTGGCGGGGTCTCTTTGCTGGCCGCAAAAAAAGCATTGGGGCCCCCCCGAGATCACTGGCTGGCGCATAGCGCAGGCGTATTGGGTGGGTAGCGCCCCTGCTGGGGCAGCTGCCTGTGGGGCTCATGAAGCGTAGGAGGAGTGGGCCGCGCGGTTGGGGTCGTAGGACTTGACATTGCGCAGGTCGACCGTCATGGAAAGCACTAGTGTTTTAGTCTCTGCGAGGTCGCGTGTGGCCCCTTTGAGGAGCCGCTGCCTGATAACATCAGACCCAATCCCAGTTACAAAAGCGTCCCGCATAAGAAGGTCTGGGTGCTCCTTAACTGTAACGTCCTGACAGTCACAGTCCCGCACTGGCGGGATCAGGGCCCTCCAGAAGTCCTCGACCGAGTCATCAGGTCGTTGAGTACGCGTTGCGAGCGTGTGTCTGGCGAAGAGCGTCTTCGTCTTCTGATTATAATTTTCTTTGAGTCGAGTCATGGCATCAGCGTAATTGGGCGCATCCTGGATCAGCAGGAAGACTTTGGAGCTGAGTCTGGAGTACAATATTTGAATCTTCTGAGCCTCTGGAACAGGGGTCGGCGCCGCGTTGATATACGCTTCAAAACAAGCTAGCCAGTGCAGGAAGTCCTTTCTGGCGTCGCTTGGATGTGGATCCAGCTGCAGGCGATCTGGTTTAATACGGAGGTCCATCTTCTGAATCTGATACTAATAAATTGAGGCACGATCAATTTGACGAGAGACGAAGTTGAATCCAAACTGAGGATATATTAGTATCAGATGTGTGCCCTCCCACAGCAGCTGACGAAATGGCTGCGAGCTGGAGGCCACGCATATTTATAACCTGGCTCCTGGGCGGAGCTAGCATGCTGGGGCCCAGGTGAACCTGTAGTGCAGATTCTACCGGACAACCCCTAATATAAGAACACAGTAGTTTACCACAGTCATGCTCTTTGTGGCCATGTCGCTTGCTTGTTGATGATGGGGAAGGGAGGGGGGGGGGGAATTCTCTGCTTTGTTTCCTCTTTTTGCTTCAGGAGATTAGGGGCGGGATTCTCCCTTTAGGGGACTAAGTCCCCACGACCAGCGGAAAACGGACGGGAATCACTCCGGATTTTCTAGAAAGTCCGGGGTGATTCTCCGCTCTCCAGAGGGCTAACAGGAAACTTCAATGTGTTGATTCATGGCTGCAGCATTTTTCCATGCATCAGAATTACGATCCCAGACCAGACCCCAACAGTGGCTAGGCTACTGGACCGAAACCCCAATATTTTAGTTTATTTTGGAAGACTGTGCAGAAAGAAGGATTTGCTCCAGGAGTGATTGCATGAAGAAATAGGGCTTTTGTATTTTTAAAAACATTTGTTTGTGAATACAATTTTAACTTTTTAACTTCACACCCAAAAAGAACAACTTACAATTACACCTTAAACACTACTACTTAATTTCCCATTAAATAACAGTAAAAGAAACATACAACTCTCAATCTATCGTACTGGGGGAGAATTGTGGACTCATCGTCAAGTAGATCAGAATTCAATTCCTCTCTCCAAAAACTGCCTCTCTGAAGCTTCTCAAAATTTCTCCCTGGATTCCTTGGCTCCACCCAGCAATGACCTCATCTCCCCAAGCTAAAAAACGAATTATCTCTATAATTTTATATGTTTCTATAAGATCCCCCCTCATCCTTCTAAATTCCAACCAGTACAGTCCCAGTCTACTCAACCTCACCACATAATCCAACCCCTTCAGCTCTGGGATTAACCTAGTGAATCTCCTCTGCACACCCTCCAGTGCCAATATGTCCTTTCTCAGGTAAGGAGACCAAAACTGAACACAATACTCCAGGTGTGGCCTCACTAACACCTTATACAATTGCAGCATAACCTCCCAAGTCTTAAACTCCATCCCTCTAGCAATGAAGGACAAAATTCCATTTGCCTTCTTAATCACCTGTTGTCATGAAGAAGCTGCGCTCCGAAAGCTAGTGATTCAAAACAAACCTGTTGGATGTTAACCTGGTGTTGTAAGACTTCTTACTGTGCTCACCCCAGTCCAACGGCGGTATCTCCACATCATTGTTGCTCCTCCACATTGCTCTGCAGTGTGTTCCCGCTCTCAGCAACTGTCACTTTTACTGACAGTTTACAATTTTAAAAACAAAAATTGACGATTGCAGAGAACAGGGAAGACCTAGCAGTTCAGATTTTTAAAAAGCCCACTATAAAACCACAAGCTGCCCAAGGCTCAGATGTAACAGTTCCTACACACAGCAACCGTCAGTCAAACTGACAGTTCCAATTTTTTTTAAAGCCGGTCTTATGGATGTGAATATTAGAAATGAAGATGGTAATGGTAGATTTGTGAAACCCCAAAGCTGGAAATCTACCATTTGGTGGAAATTTCTCATCCCTAAGTTTCATGGATAGTTCATTCCGGGGGTTTTTTGCCAACCCCCAAATTAGCTTGCCTAGTGGTTACATCGGCCCTGCTCTCTGTGGTCCCCTCTCAGCTAACTTCTTCTCTGTGTGTCTCCTCTCTGTTGTACCTCTCTCTGGTACAAGTCCATAGCAACAAGTTTCTGTAGATGCTGTTTCTGTTTATCTTGGTCCTCAGCTGAGGTCCAATGTAATGCAGCAGAAGTAGCAGACATCCTGAAGTGGCAAGGCAAACCTCCAAAATATAGAAAGTTAGCACTAAGTTGCGCAAAGTAACCTCTCAGCAAAGGTGCTGAGAATAAATTATTTTCCACTAGCAGGCCGGAAAGAGGAAGTGAGTACTGACTATCTTTTGCCATATTTTCCTGAGATTGATGAGTTCCTCGGTTGCTCCTCTGTACTCTCCTTGGTTTCACTGGTGAATTTCAGGAAGTCTGGGAAGCCCAAGGAGTTGACAGTAAAGTGAAAATAAATGAATCAAATTTGCTCTAATTGAGCAATTAGAAGTTGACAATTCCCTTTTCCGAGGATCTTGGGGAGTAGGGGGATATGCCTACAGCCTAACATTCTCGAATCGAATGTGAATGTCGCTGGGTTGGACTTGGCTCCCAATTGCAGCATCAGTTTCATTGAACGTAACCCACTCAATCCTCACCCAAATCCATATTAATAATCAGCCCATTAACTCAGTTTCCCTTGCACTAACGTTGCCTGACCTGCTGAGTATTTTCAGAATTTCCTATTTATATTTCAGGTTTCTAGCATCTGTGGTAATTTGCATTTACTTGAGAGTAAATGCATGTGTTACTTGAGAGGAAATGCATGTAAATAATTTGAAGTTGATGACAAAATTTGCAAAACGAAAGCCATGGACTGTAAACTTGCAGAAAATCTAGTTGGATATTAGTGGTTTAGAATCACAGAATCCCTACAGTGCAGAAGGAGGCCATTCGGCCTATCGAGTCTGCACCGGCCCTTGGAAGAGAGCACCCCATTTAAGCCCACGCCACCACCCTATTCCCATAACCCAGTAACCCTACCTAACCTTTTGGACACGAAGGGACAATTTAACATGGCCAATCCACCTAACCTGCACATCTTTGGATTGTGGGAGGAAACCGGAGAACCCGGAGGAAACCCATGCACACACGGGGAAAAAGTACAAACTCCACACAGACAGCGACCCAAGGCTGGAATTGAACCCGGGTCCCTGGAGCTCTGAGGCAGCAGTGCTAACCACTGTGCTGCTCTTAATTTATTTTTTAATTTATCCAAATTCAAATTCAAATATATGTTTTGGCTATTGCCAATTCCAGAGATTCATATCTGCAACAAGTGATATTTAATAAAATTGTATGGAAATATATGAAATCATTGTCATCATTGTTAAAATGTCACAATATCATACACTTAACAAACATAAAGGCAAATTTTCACCCCCTAAAGGATTTGGTCAGGGAGATTTAAAATCAGGGCAGCACGGTAGCACAGTGGTTAGCACAGTTGCTTCACAGCTCCAGGGTCCCAGGTTCGATTCCGGGCTGGGTCACTGTCTGTGCGGAGTCTGCACGTTCTCCCCGTGTCTGCGTGGGTTTCCTCCGGGTGCTCCGGTTTCCTCCCACAGTCCAAAGATGTGCAGGTTAGGTGGATTGGCCATGCTTAATTGCCCTTAGTGACCAAAAAGGTTAGGAGGGGTTATTGGGTTACAGGGATAGAGTGGAAGTGTGGAGTTAAATAGGGTGCTCATTCCAAGGGCCGGTGCAGACTCGATGGGCCAAATGGCCTCCTTCTGCACTGTAACTTCTATGGTCTATGGTCAAAATGTTTTAACATCTCAAACCTGAATCCAACCTGTCTCGAACATGCGCATTCCTGGATTTAATAGAGATGGGACAGGGTGTGATGAATGTAGGGTTTTAGATATATTATATTATAAGTATTTGGTTGAACAAGGTTTAAAAAGTCTGGGTTAGACTGTGTTTGACTGCTGAAATCATGTTTTAAAGTAATCTTGGTTTGAAAGAAAACAAAGGTTTTAGGAACCAGACGTGTAATTAACCATCGTAAGAAGCTTGGGCTAATGCAATTTTGTTTTAGTTAAGGGGATTCCCTGGGGAATTAATTAGTTTTCAGCTTGGTGAGATGATGACATTGCTGGGTGGCTCTAAGGCATCAGGCTTTTGAGAAAGCATTTTTAGTTTCAGTTCTGATCCTGGCTGAATCTGAGACTAAGTAAGGTAAGATTGTTCTCACTCTAAGTTAGTTAAAAAATATTAACTGTGTTTAAAGCAGTGCAGACCTGTCTGGAGACAAAGGGTGCTGAAACAAGCCAGTTGAATACAACTTTTGAAGACATCCAGCCAGAGTTTCTGCAGGGGTTTGGACCAGAGTCAGATCTGTTCTATAAAGCAGTGTCACAAGATCTCTTTCTCAATGAATAACTCTGTAAAGCAAGTATTCTTCTGTGCCATTTGTATTTAGGGTGGATTGAGAGCTGGGATAATCTATTTTTTTGTTATTTAAGTGGTAATAAAGATAGCAATTCACTGTATTGAGTAGTATTATTTAAGGGGTAACTGTAAGTTAATTTTGGGTGTGTGATTTTAAAGATTTTAATACTGTGTGAGTAATAAAGTTTGTTTTAATACATCATGTCCCTATTCTTTATGCAATCACTCCTGGAGCAATGTATCTTTTCCTCACAGTCTTACAAAATTAAAATAAAATATTGGGGTTGCGCTCCAGTTTCCAGCCACTGTTGAGGTCTGATCTGGGATCATAATACAGGGACAGATATCCAACCAGCTCCCAGGAGGCAGTTTGGACATTTAAATATTATAATGAGGCAGCATGATTTAGATGTTGGGCGGGAATTTCCGCACAACCTGCCAGAAGTTTCATGGCAGTGGAGGTGGCCCGCCATTGGCCAGTGGCAGGATCTTCTGGTTCCTTTGTTTCCGTTGAATGCATCCCTCACTGCCGTGGAACCTGCAGCGAGGTGAGCCTTTGGTAGGATCGGAAGACCCTGCTGGCGTGAATGCCAGAAAAATCACTATGTAGATGAGATATGTGCTTTTCCAGCACTGCTTGTGGGATGGCAAGGGCAGGAATGCCTCCTAACCAAGCATGCATGCCTCCTTATGATCAGAACCCTTCACAACCTATCCCCAAGCTGCAATCAGCTCCGTCCCCTCGCAATCACTGATATCCCACAATGATCAGACACTGCCCCATAATAATCAATACCCCCCAATCTGATACTCCATCTTTGTTCTGATCTGTCTCCAACATTCCAAAGTGACTCTCCCCCCCCCCCCCCCCCCCCACAAAGGTACAAGGTACTCTCTATCCAGCACCCCCACACATCTCCAAATACTCAGCGATCTCTCGCCCAGCAGCACAAACTTACCAGCTCCTCCACTGCTGCCTGTTCTGCTCCACTCGTCACTTGATAGTGAATCAGTTCCGTCAAAAAATCAGATTGGATTCAAGGCAGGGATTCTGTTTCAACAAAAGGACAGGAGTATTTGAAGAAATTCTCTTTCATCTGTTTGTAAATTCTACCACAGTAAATATCAGGGCCAAAGTGACAGCAAATGAAAGAATGGATCAGACTAAATGGAACCAAGATAAGTGTTAGAAAATGTTAATCTGATATGTAGAAGAAAATATTATTGGATATTCATAGGTAGATATTTAATGGCAGTTCTTTCACATTTTAATCTATTTAAAAATAAACTTTTGAACTGTTATCCTGTCAGTTTTCAGATAAAAAGGAAAGACGACTGGCAGTAGAAATTTGTTTGGTGGTCGCATTTATGGTCCAGTATCACTGGTGCATTGGCACCATGTGGTTTGGCACATTGTCAAAACTAGAAATATAATCATGAGATTGGCAGCTGTCAGCACTAGCCCCACTGTTAATTGGCAGCATATCTTTTAGAAGGTCACAAAGGAGTCCACACCGAGTAGTTCCGAACAACTTAGTTCATTTACAGTAACTATTCTATACAACGCACGGTAGATCTCAATTGGGTCTCTCCCTAGCCGGTGCCTAACTGACCGGCTTTATATATGGTACAACTATACATTATTGAGAGGCCCCCTGCCCCCTTAACATGGCAGCTCATATTCTGCAAGGACCACGGGGAAGTTAATTGGTCCCACCTCATAGGCTTCTTGTGGGTTATCACAATATCTAACTGGGGGTTGAACATCTGGGGATGTATTTTCCCACTGTAGGCAAGAACCAGGAGTTAGTACCACATAACATTGTCTTCGGCCTGCCATGAGGCACAGTTTTGAAGTCCCTGGACCTTAATTGTCCTGAAGATGGGGTTACCACCTATGCTGGCAGACCTGACCAGGAAATGGAGGCACACCTACTGTTGTACAGGTTTGTTTGGTCTCTCACTCAGAGGTCTTGAGACTTGTACGTTTAAACATCAACCATTTATGGTTAACTCATTACCATGTACATATCCCAGGTACTGCCATGGATGGGTGCTGCCTTCATGCTTGCTCCTTCTGGACAATTCTCCACCAGTCTACTATCATGTGACTCTCTACATCATACCGTGGGCAGTATTCTTCTCCAGTCCCACATTAACCCTTGCTCTGCCGATCATCCTTATACTACAATTGTAATACTGGTATCAAATAAAGCCATTTACAACACTGACTCCAGAATGGGACCAATAAAAGAACTGCCTCGGCCGCTGTAGTATAGCGAGGTAAGGCTTGAACTCGGATCGGCGAATTAACAGAAGTTTATTAACAGAACAACTGCGCACATTACAAAGCAAGGAAACAAAGGTCTTAACTCCCAGGCCTGAAACTCTGACTAGCTGGATCAAGACCAGGCAAGTCTGGGTGAATCGCCAACTCCACTCTCCTTTGGACCATCGGGTCACATAACCCTTTCAGGGAAGCGGCCTTTAAAGGGGCTATGACACCACATCCCTCACCCCTTTTAAAGTTGAACTTTACAAACAACAAGAGATCAATACCTATTTATAAAAATAAAATAAAGTAATAGGGCAACAAATACAGTCCATTACAAATCCAGTCAGTCCAATGATTTCTGAACTCGCTGAGAGCGACAAAGCTCCTGGGCAAAGCCTTCTCTCGCTGGAGTAATTTCCTCCCGCTCGCTGCTGGATGAACTTCCTGCCAGTGCCAAACTACTTAGGCCAGTGCCTTCTTCACTTGCTGATGCTGCAAAGTTGTTTATTTTACCTGGGGATGCACTTCACCCCAACTCGCCTCAGGTGGCGCCAGCATTACGGGCACAACTCTACTTGACTCTACTTTGGAGCAACACTCACTTGTCTCCCCCTTGCATGATCCACATGTTTCCACACTCTATTTCCTTGAACATCAGTGTCGTACGACACAAGACTTTCCCCGGGATCCATACTGGACCTCTCCCAAACTTCCTTGTGAAAACGAGGTCACCAACCTGAAATTCTCTCCAGTTTGCATGGACCGTGACATGCTTTTTGGGTGCCTTGCCTTATCTCCACCCTCCCTGCCAAGTTTGGAAATCCAGGTGCGTCTGAAGGTGCCTACCCATCAACAATTCGGTGGAGGACACCCTTGTGGTCGCATAAGGGGTCATCCGGTAAGCCTCAGAAACCTCAAAATTGTAGATTGCAGGGAGCCCCAGGGGGTGGGGGGTGCTAATTTTTAATCACTGCCTTAAAGGTCTGGACCTCTTTCTCTGCCAACCCTTTGGACGCTGGATGATAAGGTGCAGTTCTGACATGCTGAGCCCTATTTGATTGGAAAAAATAATGAAACACCACAATGGTGAAAGTCGAGCCTGATTCATATTACGACCTCCAGCAACCAGCAGTTGGTAAACATCTGCCGCAGCCTCACTATCAACGCCATCGAGGCTGTGAATCTCATCACATGCACATCCATCCATTTTTAAAGAGCGTCGACAATGGTAAGGATCATGGCACATAGAAAGGGTCCTGCAAAATCGATATAGATCCACGTCCATGGCCGACCAGGCCATTCCCACGGGTGTAACTAGGCTGACGAGGATAGCTGCAGCTGCAGCTGGCATAGGCCACATTGCTTGGCGACACTCTCAATGTTCTTGTCACTTAGTCACCAGAGGTAACTGCGTGCTAGCACCTTGATCTTGGTATGCCAGGGTAGACTGCGTGTAACTCCTGTATAAGAGCCTCTCTGGCTTGGATGGTGGGAGCGGGTGGAGGTGGGGGTGGGGGGGGGGAGCAGCGGTTGTGGTGGGATGACCACTCTCACTCCCCAGAACAGCACTCTGTCCTCCACACTCAAATCCTCTTTTCGGTTTTGATAGGGCCGAAACTGTTCAGATTTGTCATTGTTGTCAGAATATGCATCCACGCACATCATGAGGTAAAAGCAGGCAGTGACAGACACCCAGGTGAGCCAATCAACATACAGAACAGAACGCGACCAATCACCAGACAGAACACCAGAGGGGGGCTTCCAACTATAAAACACACGAGGCATCAGCACTCTGCCTCTTTCCACTGGTGACAACTGTAGTGACAGTCAGGGTGTACAAATCATTCAACACCTTCTACACGTGGCAACAAAGCTGGGGCAGCACGGTAGCATTGTGGACAGCACAATTGCTTCACAGCTCCAGGGTCCCAGGTTCGATTCCAGCTTGGGTCACTGTCTGTGC
Source organism: Scyliorhinus torazame (assembly GCF_047496885.1). NCBI lineage: Eukaryota > Metazoa > Chordata > Chondrichthyes > Carcharhiniformes > Scyliorhinidae > Scyliorhinus > Scyliorhinus torazame. The sequence goes on along the minus strand of NC_092712.1, from coordinate 145,579,845 downwards.
GGAGTCTGCACATCCTCCCCATGTGTGCATGGGTTTCCTCCGGGTGCTCCGGTTTCCTCCCGCAGTCCAAAGATGTGCAGGTTAGGTGGATTGGCCATGCTAAATTGCCCTTAGTGTCCAAAATTGCCCATAGTGTTGGGTAGGGTTGCTGGGTTATGGGGATAGGGTGGCGGTGTGGACCTTGGGTAGGTTGCTCTTTCCAAGAGCCGGTGCAGACTCGATGGGCCGAATGGCCTCCTTCTGCACTGTAAAAATTCTAAAATTCTATGAAAGCTAGCCTGGTCTAGATAGTTAATGTTAGTTTACTTAGAGTAGTAGAGAGTCAACCCACAGGCAGCTGTGTGCTTCATTACTGAAGTTCAATAAATCTTATTGAACCAACGCCTACGTTTGGTGTATGCTTGATCATTTCACTGCATTGTGTTGCAGTCCATGTTACCCCAGGGTGAATAACATGACATGATACCAGAAAAATCGCGCTGCTACTGTCGACTGCGGGGGACCAGGCCATCCAAATCTTCAATTCGCTCACTTTTGCCGACGATGAGGACAAGACCAAGTTCCAGACCGTCTTAGCCAAATTCGACAGTCACTGTGAGGTCGAGATGAATGAAAGCTTTGAGCGTTATGTCTTCCAGCAGCGCCTTCAGTGTAAGGATGAACTTTTCCAGTCTTTTCTCACTCACCTTCGCATTCTAGCACAATCCTGCAACTCCGGTGACACCGCTGACTCCCTCATCAGGGATCAGATAGTGTTTGGCATCCACTCCGACGCCCTGCGGGAGCAGCTCATAAAAATAAAAAATATGACCCTGCCAGTGGCCATCGAGATGTGCCAAGTCCATGAACAGGCGAAAAGTCCCTATTCCCGCCTTAAGTCGGCAGAGCAGGACCATCGTGCCTCCCACGAGGCTGAGATTGTACAGGCCATCGCCCAAACGCGGCGCCTGAGCATCGATGAAGGCGGCCATTTCGCCCGCTTTTCCAGGGGACACATGCATGCGCACCACGGTCGGGAGAACGAAGCAGTTGAAGACTACACTGCGCACGTGCGAGCGGCGATTGACCGCATTGCGCATGTGCGACGACGCACGGAGCGTCACGGCGTCGACGTGATGATGTGCCCCAACTACGGCACCGCCCATTTAAAGCGGCAATGACCTGCAAGAGGCAGGCGATGTCTCAACTGCAAGAAGCTTGGCCATTATGCGGCTTTGTGCAGGTCTGCACCTCCAATAGGGGGCCAGCGATCCCAGTTCCAACGCAGACGCGTTCGAAGTGTGCGGCAAGGGCTGCTGGATTTGAAACCTGATCCCATCACGGATCCAGAGGACGACTGCCCGGAGTCCCCATATCGAGAGGGCATCATCACCATGCATGACAAGACCCCCTCGCATTCAGCAACACACACACCCATCCTCAATGTGGATTATGCGGACGAGTGGAGTGCCACAGAACAAGTCAACGATTGTAGCATCCGGTTCAAGCTGGACACCAGTGCTTCGGCTAATCTAATATCCCAAGCAGACCTTGCTCGTATCCAAAGGCAGCAAACAATTCTTCCGCCGGCCTGCTAGTTGCTCGACTACAATGGAAATGCCATCACTGCATCACTGCGTTAGGGTCCTGTCACCTGCATGTATCCAACAAGGCCATCAAGGCCACTTTGTGGTTTGAGATCATCAAGCCCGGCAAGGCTTCTCTGCTTGGTGCCCATGCATGCAAGCTACTCCATCTCGTCCAGCATGTACATGCCATGTCCTCTGCCAACAGCACTCTTCAGGCCGACATTGTGGAGCAACTATTGCAATACCCGGATGTGTTCAGTGGGATAAGTACGCTGCCCTACCGTTATAAAATTCTGCTCAGGCCTGTTGCCACGCCTGTCATCCATGCGACACGCCGGGTGCCAGTGCCCCTAAAAGACCGTCTAAAGGCGCAGCTGCAGGAGCTCCAAGATCAGGGAATAATATCCAAGGTGACGGAACCAACTGACTGGGCCAGCTCAATGGTCTGTGTCAAGATGCCCTCTGGAGTACTGCGCATTTGTATCGATCCCAAGGATCTGAACCGCAACATTATGAGGGAACACTACCCGATCCCGAAGCGGGAGGAGCTGACGAGTGAGATGGCACATGCTAAATTCTTGACAAAGCTGGATGCATCGCGTGGCTTCTGGCAGATACAACTGGACGAGTCCAGCAGGAGGCTCTGCATGTTTAATACACCTTTCGGAAGATATTGCTACAAGCGCATGCCGTTTGGTATTGTTTCGGCCTCAGAAATCTTTCATCAAATAATGGAACAAATGCTGGAGGGCATTGACGGTGTGCGGGTTTATGTTGACGTCATCATATGGTCCACGACCCCGGAGGAACATATTTCTCGTCTGCAACAAGTATTCTGGCGCATACATGCCAACGGCCTGAAATTAAATAAAATTAAATGTTCCTTTGGCATGTCGTCAATTAAGTTTCTGGGTGATCAGATCTCCCAGCGGGGCGTGCAACCAGACTCGGACAAAGTCAAGGCCATCAACACAATGAAGAGCCCAGAGGACAAGAAGGCGGTCCTCCGCTTCCTGGGGATGGTAAATATTTTGGGGAAGTTCATTCCCAACCTCGACTCACATATCACGGCTCTCAGGCACCTGGTGAAGAAATCCACCACTTTCCAGTGGCTGCCCGCACATCAAGCAGAGTAGCTTGAGTTGAAAGCGATGCTAGCCACCGCTCCTGTTCTAGCTTTTTTTGACCCAGAGCGGGAGACTAAAATCTCCACAGACGCCAGCCAGGACGGCATTGGGGCGGTGCTCCTCCAGAAGGTCGAGACCTCGTCCTGGGCTCCAGTGGCCTATGCGTCAAGGGTCATGACCCCCACTGAGCAACGATATGCTCAAATAGAGAAAGAATGCCTGGGCCTTCTCACTGGCATCGTGAAATTCCACGATTATGTCTATGGTCTCCCGACCTTTACAGTAGAGACGGACCACAGACCCCTAGTGCACATTATACACAAGGACTTAAATGACATGACACCCAGGCTCCAGCACATTCTCCTTCGACTCCACAGGTATGATTTTGAACTGGTTTATATACCTGGAAAGAAGCTAATCATTGCGGATGCCCTGTTGCTGCCATCACCTCGCCATGTGAGCAGCTAGACGTCATACACGACATTGAGGCACAGGTGTAACTGTGTGCCAGCACCCTCCCAATATCTGACGAACGGCTCGTCATCATTCGAGAAGAGACCGCCAAGGACCCTCTTTTACAGCGGGTCATACATCACCTCATGAATGGCTGGCAGAAAGGGCAATGCCCCCAATACTATAATGTAAAGGATGACCTAACTGTTGTCGAGGGGAGCCTCCTGAAATTGGATCGCAACGTCATTCAGCGCAGCCTCCAGAGCTTGGTGCTCAAGCAGATACACGAGGGACACCGCGGTATTGAGAAGTGCAGGCACAGGGCCCTGCTGGCTGTCTATTGGCCCGGCATTAATGAGGATGTCTCAAACATGGTCCTCAATCACGCGACCTGCCAGCGCTTCCAGCCCACTCAGCCCAAAGAAACGCTCCAGCAGCACGAGATCGTGACCTCTCCGTGGTCTAAGGTCGGCGTTGACCTTTTTCACGCCAACGGACGTGACTACGTCCTGATAATTGATTACTGCTCCAGTTACCCCGAGGTAGTGAAACTGTCTGACCTAACATCCAGGACTGTCATAAAGGCCTGCAAGGAGGCATTTGCCAGGCATGGAATCCCGCTCACGGTTATGAGCGACAACGGTCCCTGTTTCTATAGTCAAGAATGGTCCAAATTCGCAAAGCAATACCACTTCCAGCACATCACCTCGAGCCTGCATTACCCACAATCTAATGGGAAGGTTGAAAAAGGGGTCCATATCATGAAGCAGATGCTCTGTAAGGCTGCGGACTCAGCTTCAGACATTAATCTTGCTCTTCTGGCGTACAGGACAACCCCTCTGTCCAACGGCATGTCTCCGTCACAGCTCCTTATGAATCGTAACCTGCGGATGACTGTTCCGGCCATTCATGTACCTGACTTGGATCACCTTCCAGTGCTGCAAAAGATGCAGCAGATGCAGAAGCTAACATATGATGCTCATGCTACTGATCTGCCCGTGCTCTCTCCGAAGGACGCTGTTCGCATCAGGATGCCTGGTGGAGGCTGGTCAGCTCCAGCTGTTGTTGTTCGACAGGCTGCTCCCAGGTCTTTTGTGGTTCACATGGCTGATGGATCTATTGTCAGGCGCAACAGAAGGGCACGACGCAAACTTGCCTGCCCACCACCGGACCTCACGTTCCCAGATGTCGTTCTGTCTTATCCGGACACCTCGCTCCACGAGGCCACCAATCTGGCTGCATGCCAACCTGTCAAGACACCATCATCCCCGCCTCCACCTCTCAGGCGGTCCACAAGAATCCGACGACAGCCCCAACCACTGGACTTGTAAATAGTTCCTTTGTATATATCCTGTTATGTTTCTGTACGCTAGACACCTTACATGTACATATCCATTCACTCACCAATTGCTGTACAAAGTTACTTTTGTAAATATGTCGGTATATGCTCTAAGCAGCCGACAAATTTTTTTTAAAAGGTGGGATGTCATAATATGCACCCATGCACATCTTGAGGTAAAAGCAGGCAGTGACAGACACCCAGGTGAGCCAGTCAACATACAGAACAGAACACGACCAATCACCAGACAGAACACCAGAGGGGGGCTTCCAACTATAAAACACACGAGGCATCAGCACTCTGCCTCGTTCCACTGGTGACAACTGTAGTGATGTGTCAGGGTGTACAAATCATTCAACACCTTCTACACGTGGATCAGAGCTAGCCTGGTCTAGATAGTTAATGTTAGTTTACTTAGAGTAGTAGAGAGTCAACCCACAGGCAGCTGTGTGCTTCGTTACTGAAGTTCAATAAATCTTATTGAACCAACGCCTACGTTTGGTGTATGCTTTATCGTTTATCTGCATTGTGTTGCAGTCCGTGTTACCCCAGGGTGAATAACACGACAATTGTTTCACCCTTAAGGACCATTTTTTTTACTTTAGCCAGTACTGGGTCTCTCTGGCCCCACATCCAGATTTTCTGGGCAGAAATCGGAAGGGTATCCAAAAGGTTTAAGGTGTGTATATCTCTTGTGGCACTGCCGGTGGTGAATCACTCTGCAGAAAGGAAAGGCAACACAAGATGTCTGAATTCGGAATATTTGGACCCGGTCTGTGCTGGAATGAGCACTTCTCGGCTGCTAAAAGCAATGTCCAACGTTGGACTCTGGCTGAGGCAATGGGAGGAATGGCTTATCCTCCTCGAACAAACCTAACAACAGTTTGTGGTCTGTAACTATCGTGAAGTGCTGCCCATATATGTACTGGTGAATTTCTTTTAATCCCGTACACCACTGTCAAACCCTCCTATCTAATCTGGGAGCAGCCTCTCTCTGCATCTACCAAGGTTCTGGAGGCAAAGGCCACAGGCCGCTCAGTTCACCCTCCTGTCTTGTGTGACAGAACTGTTCCCACGCCATACAGTACGTTTTTAGGTCAAAATGCACCAACAAGTCTGAAAATTGCAGGGCAATTTTTATTCTTTCGAAGGCCTCTCTCTGGGGCTTGTTCCAATACCATAGTTGACGGGTGGGATTCTCCCCTACCCGGCAGGGGGCGCGGTCCCGGTTCCGAGGTGTGGCGTGAACCACTCCGCACCTTCAGGGGCTAAGCCGGCGCCGGCGGGGTTGGCGACGCGCCAACCGGCGCGGAAGGGGCTTGGCGTCGCACCTACCGCCGCCGAAGGGCCTCTGCCGGCCGGCACGAGTTGGCGCATGTGCGGGAGCGCCAGTGTGTGCTAGTGTCATCCCAGCACATGCCCAGGGGGGTTCGTCTCCACACCAGCCATGGTGGAGGTCCACAGCAGCCGGTGCGGAGGGAAAGAGTGCCCCCACGGCACAGGCCCGCCCGCGGATCTATGAGCCCTGATCGCGGGCCAGGCACCCCCCAGGGCCAGATCCCCCTGCGCCCACCCGAGGACCCCAGAGGCCGCCCGCAGAGCCAGGTCCCGCCGGTAAGTACCAGGTCTACTTTACGCCGGCGGGACCGGCCCAAAACGGGCGGCTGCTCTGCCCATCGCGGGCCGGAGAATCGCCGAGGGGGCCGCTGCCAGCGGCCGCCAACCGGCGCGGTGCGATTTCCGCCCCCGCCAAAGCCCCGGCGCCAGAGAATTCGGCAGCCGGCGGGGGCGAGATTCACGCCGCCTCCCCCCGGCGATTCTCCAGTCCGGCGGGGGGTCGGAGAATCCCACCCGATATTTTTTCACCAGCCAATGTATCACAGAATTTACAGTGCAGAGGGAGGCCATTCGGCCCATCGAGTCTGCACCGGCTCTTGGAAAGAGCACCCTACCCAATGACACACCTCCACCCTATCCCCATAACCCAGTAACCCCACCCAACACTAAGGGCAATTTTGGGCACGAAGGGCAATTTATCACGGCCAATCCACCTAACCTGCACATCTTTGGACTGTGGGAGGAAACCGGAGCACCCGGAGGAAACCCACACAGACACGGGGAGGATGTGCAGACTCCGCACAGACAGTGACCCAAGCCGGGAATCAAAACTGGGACCCTGGAGCTGTGAAGCAATTGTGCCATCCACAATGCTACCATGCTGCTACCGTAAAGGTGTTAACAGGTTGGGTGTGAAACTGTCATAATAATTTATCATGCCCATGAAAGACTCCAGCTCGGTCATCTTGTAAGGCACTCTTCGATAGTCTTGACCTTCTCCGCTAACAGGCACAATCCTTGAGCATCGACCATGAAACCCAGGTACCTGACCTCAAGAGGCCCAAAAGCCACACTTCTCTTGAGCCTTGCTCCTGCATCCTTAATTCTCTTCAGTACCTCCTCGAGGAAAACCCCTGTGACCAGCACATCATCCAGGTACACCGATATTTTGGGTATACCCTGCAGCAAACTCTCCATGATTCATCAGAAAATGGCACGGGCTGATGGAACGGAAAATGGCAACCCAGTGTTCTGGTCCAAACTTGAGCATTTATTGTCACGTACAACCTCACGTCTTCATCCAGCTCCAACTGCTGGTGTGCATGGTTCATGTTGAGTTTAGGAAATCTTTGTCCCCCTGCTAACTTTGCATATGGGTCCTCAATCTTTGGGTTTGAATGGCCATCCAGCTTGGCCACTTGATTCATGGTTAGTTTGCAGTCTCTGCAGATGCGAACCATTCTGTCTGGGGTCACCATAGGAAAAATAGGAGCTGACTATCCTGAGAATTGTACTGGCTTTCTTATTCCCAACTCTTCTAACTGCTTCAGGTCTGCTTCGATTCGTCCATGCAAAGCAAAGCGCACGCGCCGAGCTTAGAAAGATTTTGGCGTGGAGTCTGACTTAACACAGGTCTCGGCTTTTATTTTCCCTAGATCATGATGAAAGAGTTCTTGGTATTTCCTGAAAACCTCTTGGAAACTATCATCGGTTATGCTGAAGGTGTCAGGACAATTTAATTTTATCCGGCTCAACCAATCTCGTCCCAGTAGGCTGGGCTCCCGGCACTTCACTATGATGAAAGGTAGTTGCCGATACATCATGGGTGCAGATGTCGTTCCCAATAATTTTAAGGATTCTCCGGTATATGTAGCTAACCTCGCCGAGGTGTCTTTCAACTTCATTTCTTGGCGATCGTACTTCAAATATTTATACACATGTTCTCCCATCACAGTGGCAGAAGCTCTAGCATCTACTTTCATGCAGAGCGGCAGGCCATTGACCAACAACTCAATTACCATGGGGGCTGATTTATACACATTTACATTATTCAGCTGTCAGACCACAGGCCTGTCTTCGGAGTTGCTCTGCGAGTCGTTTTTTATATTCCACACTTGAGTGGGAGTTGTTCCTTTTGTTCCCTTCCCCAATCTGTTTTTCCTCTCTCTGCAACAAATGTGGATGTTGCCCTTCTAGTTACATTTGAAATACACTACACTCTTAAATCTTCACGCTTCTTGATGGTGCGTGCCCCTGCACTGGTAACACTCTTCCACTCTCCAGGTCGACTATCCCTATCTTCGGTCCCTTTGTCCCATGTCTTGTTCAATGCTCCTGCTTGTATGATCCTCTGGGCCCTCATCTTTGTTGCCAAAATCACGGGAGGCCCTGCCCAAAGCCTATTCACTTGCACGCTCCCTAGTTCCATAGCACCCGTCCCTGCACTCTCCGTAGCCTGTGCGATCTCCATGGCTTTGCCAAATATAACATCTGGTTCAGCCAGCAGCTGGTCAAATTGTTCACCCCACAGACTAGTCTGTCTCTGAGCATATCTTGGAGCGTGGTTCCAAAATTGCACTGTTCAGCCAGCTGTCTCAATCTGACCACAAACTCTGCAATCGACTCTCCAGCTAGTTCCTGCTAGTTGAGTTAAATTTATACCAATGCATGATTACAGAGGGTTTGGGATGATGGTGCTCCTTTAACAACACCAGCTGCTCAAAAGGTTTAGTATTGGGGGCCTCCTGGAATGTTAAACTCCGGATCAAGTTGAAGGTTCAGGCTCCACATACGGACAACAGGATAATCTGGTGTGTCTCTCCCCCCTCTGTTCTGTTGCCTCTAATGAATAATGGAAGGTGCTCGATATATTGACCCCAGGTTCAGTTTCTCGATTAAAGGCATGCTTAACTCACATTTTGCTGTTGTGGCCTAGGTCCAATAGAAGCCTGTTCTTGAATTGCAGCTGGCCATGGAGGTTTTCCAATTTACTCTCATCGCCAATGTAGTGCAGTAAGGTCAGGCTCGAACTCGGATTAATGAACGAACAAAGGTTTATTAACGGAACGGAACAGGGCGTTGAAGCGGAAGAAAACAAAAGTCTTCACTCCCAGACCCCAAACTCTGACTAGCTGGAACAAGTCCAGGCAAGTCTGGGTGAGTCTCCAATTCTGCTCCCCATTGGACCAGCAGGTCAGATGGCCCTTTCAGGGAAACATCCTTTAAACGCATTTTCTCTGAAAATCGGCAAGTCATCTCGAATTGGGGGTAGAAGATATCAATATTGTTAAAATGTGTTGGCACCAGCTGGTTGTGAATACCAGCCTTCATATTTTCTCTCTTAGTGCAGTCCAATATGTGAATTCCTAGGTGAAAGATGGACTAGCAGTCAATGATGCCTGTACTTGTGGGAACCCAGCAATTGTGGCAAATCCAAGTGCTCTTTAGTATTTAGAGGCCCAATCCATGGTCTCCTGTCTTGGCAAAGAGAGGGGGCACCTGTGGCCACCCTGATGCAGTTGTGTGAAACCCTTTGTGAAAAGCTGCAGAGGTCCACAGCTGAGGTCTGAAATGATCCAGTGGCAAAGAAACTCAAGGCCACAGCCAGTTTGACTGATACTGGCATGTGCTGGCAATGAGAGAAACAAGGTGCGACCTGCTCACTGGCACGGGCGCAGATGTCTATCACCGTCTCCCTGGAGAGTCACTTTCTCCTTCAGCACAGGTTTTCTGACATGCTGAGGTAGCTTAGCCTGTTCCAATAGATGCTATGCTCTGGGTAGTGTCTATGTAGAAGAGCTCTTACGTGACTGCTTGGAGTCAGTGGACTAGTCCATATTTAAGAACTCAGCGACTACAGAAATGAGTATGCCACCACAATCGCAGGCTTCATCAGCAAATGTGTGGATGACTGCATGCCAAAGAAAGTTGTTCCCCAACCGGAAACCATGGCTTAATCGCAAGATTGACTCCCAGCATAAGGACAGGTCTGAGGTGTTCAAGCCAGGCAACCTTGACCTGTACAGGAAATCCAAGTACGACCTCCCCATCCGGGATGCCAAAAGACAATATCAGACCAAGCAAGAGTCACAGACTAGCGTCACGGATTCTCATTGGTTGTGGCAAGGCTTAAAGAACATAACGGGCTACAAAGCGAAGCCCAGAACAATCTATGGAGGCAGTGCACCCATCCCCGATGAACTCAATGCATTTTATGCTCGGTTTGAGCAGGAAACCATGAAACCGCTGTCAACTGCCTCAGCAGCCCCGAACACACTCATACCCAGCGTCACAGCTTCTGAAGTCAGATCGGCCTTCTTGAAAGTGAACCCTCGGAAAGCAATGGATCCTGACGAGGCCCCTGGTCGTGCACTCCAATCCTGCGTTGACTAGCTGACAGACGTGTTCACGGACACCTTCAACAACCTCTCCCTACTCCATTCCGAGGTCCCCATCGGCTTCAAGAAGACCACCATCATACCAGGGCCAAAGAAGAACCAGGCAACGTGCCTCAACGAATGTCATCCGATGGCCTTGACATCGATCATAATGAAATGCTTCGAGAGGTTGGGCGTGGGTCACATCACCTCATACTCCCAAAATGCCTTGATCCACTGCAATTAGCATACCGCCACAACCTGCACAGCAGAAGCCATCTCTCTGCCCTACATTCATCCCTGGAGCATCTCGACAACAAGAATTCCTATTTTATTGACTACAGCTCCGCCTTCAACACCATAATCCCAGTCAAGCTCATATCAAAGCTCCAAAACCTTGGCTCCTCACTCTGTAATTGGATCCTCCACTTTTTGAACCGTAGACTGCAATCAGTAAAGATAACCAACAACACCTCCTCCATGGTAGTCCTCAATACCGGAGCCTCGCAGGGCTGTGTACCTAACCCCTACTATATTTCCTATACACACACGACTACGTGGCAAAATGTGGCTCCAACTCCATCTACAAATTTGCTGACAATATGATCATAGTGAGTCAGATGTCAAACAATGATGAGTCAGAATACAGTAGGGAGATAGAGAACCGAGTGGAGTGGTGTAATGACTACAATCTCTCCCTTAATGTCAGCAAAACGAAAGAGCTGGTCATTGACTTCAGGAAGCAAAGTATCGTACACACCTCTGTCTGCATCAATGGTGCCGAGGTAGAGATGGTTGACAGCTTCAAATTCCTAGGGGTGCACATCACCAACAATCTGTCCTGGTCCACCCACATCGATGTTACCACCATGAAAGCACAACAGCACCTATACTTTCTCAGGAAACCGAGGAAATTCGGCATGCGCACATTGACTCTTACAAACTTTTACAGGTGCACCATAGAAAGCATCCTATTGGGCTGCATCACAGCCTGGTATCGCAACTGCTTGACCCAAGAACATAAGAAATTACAGAGAGTCGTGAACACCGCCCAGTCCATCACTCAAACCTATCTCCCATCCATTGACACTGTCTACACCTCCCGCTGCCTTGGGAAAGCGGGCAGCATAATCAAAGACCCCTCCCACCCGGGTTATTCTGTCTTCCAACCTCTTCCATCGGGCAGGAGATACAAAAGTCTGAGAACACGCACGAACAGACTCAAAAACAGCTTTGTCCCCGCTGTTACCAGACTCCTAAACAACCCTCTTATGGACTGATTGATCTCACCACGCATCTTCTCTACTGAGCAGTAATACATTCCTGTATGCTTCACCCGATGTCTGTGTCTATGTATTTACATTGTGTATTTTATGTTTGCCCTCTGTATTTTCTTTTCATGTATGGAAGGATATGTCTGAACTGCATGCGGAACAATATTTTCCACTGTACCTCGGTACACATGGCAGTGAACAAATCCAGTCTAACCCTTCACTTCTATGTCTCTGGCTCCTCAGCTGCATAGTCCTGATGCCTGGAAATGTGTCCTCGCTGTCTTGCTACCTTAATGGCTCTTATGTGTGATGGTGCACCGTTCCTCGTGCCCAGTTAATGTCTGAGCAGCTAGTTTCAATGCTTCAATGCCTAACCAGTGTCAATTGTGTTCCCAGCTATTGAGGCAACAGGTGCTCCTGACAAAATTTTTAAAGGCATCCTCAGAATGGGAGTTAAATCTTAGCTGCAGTGGCAAGAGAAATGGAGGTCTCAAGAGCACATGCTCTTTCAAAACTGCATCGGGCCTCCTGGTTCAGAAAGTCAGCACGACGGTATCCTCTTCCCACCAAGCACCAGGAAAACATTCCGCCAAGGTTACAGATGATAGAGGGTGACAATGCCAGCAGCATGACAGCATATATTTGGCAGTGATGTTAGAGGTCTTTCACAATTTGACAGTGCTAGTGTGGTGATACACCACTGTACTTCCCTAGCATTGTACATAGTTATATAATAGTTGTGTGTAACGTGGCGCTGTAATCCTGTGTATGGTACTGTGTATTGTACTGTAGCTCTGTAGAGGTTCGGTTACCTGTATGTAACCTGACCTGGCCACAGAGAGCTCCGCCTTAGCCACTCCCCCGGGAGTTAAGTATAAGACCCACCTTCTGAGACCGGACCCATTTTGTCTGGGGTCGTCTGTGTCGGGTAAGCTTCCTATGTAGTGTATTAAAGCCTTAGTTAAAGTCTCACATGTCTTTGTGGTTCTTGACGCTTAGTGCATCAGCTAGTTAGAGCTCAGGAACAGGAAGGGGGTAATCACAATGTTGGGGTTTATTATTGGCCCCCCCAACTGCCAGCGAGCGATAGCGGAGCAGATAGGTAGAGAGATTTTGTATAGGTGCAAAAGTAATAGGGTTGTTGTGGTAGATGATTTTAACTTCCCCTATATTGACTGGGACTCACTTAGTGCTAGGGGCTTGGATGGGGCAGAGTTTCTAAGGTGTATCCAGGAAGCTTCTTGATGCAATATGTAGATAGACCAACGAGGCAAGGGGCAGTACTGGATCTGGTATTGGGGAATGAGCCTGGTCACGTAGTTGAGGTTTCAGTAGGGGAGCGTTTTGGGAGTAGTGACCACAATTCCGTAAGTTTTAGGGTACTCTCGGACAGGTATGAGTGAGCAGCTAAACTGGGGAAAGGCAAATTACGATAATATTAAACAGGAATTGAAGAATTTGGATTGGATGCGGCTATTGGAGGGTAAATGAACATCGGACATGTGGGTATCTTTCAAGTGACGATTGATTAGGATTCAGGAAAGTCACATTCCTGAGAGAACAAAGGATAAGTTTGGGATGTCTAGGGAGCCTTGGATAACGAGGGGTATTGTGAACCACGTCAAAAAGAAAAAGGAGGCTTTTGTACAGTCTAGAAGGGTGGGGACAGGCGAAACCCTTGAGGAATATAAAGGAAGTAGGAAGGTGCTTAAACGGGAAATTAGGAGGCCGAGGAGGGGTCGTGAAAAGTCCTTGGCAAGTAAAATTAAGATGAATCCCAAAACGTTTTATTCATATGTAAAACGCAAGAGGTTAGCCAGGAATAGAATTCGACCACTTAAGGACAGTGGGGGGAATCTATGTGTTGAGCCAGGGGAAATGGTCAAGGTACTAAGTGAGTACTTTGCATCAGTGTTCATCAAAGAAAAGGGCCGAGATTCTTCGAGATCCCGGCCAAGTGTTGACGCCGGCGTAAACACCGTAGTGGTGTACGCCGGCGACAACGGGCCTCCTGGCCGAGCAATTCACCGCTGTTCAGGGGGCTAGCACGACGGCGGAGACCTGTGCGCTGCTCCGGCGCCGAAAGGCGGCCCTCATGGCCGGCACGGGTCCGCGCATGCACGTGACGGTCGTCTCCGCACCGGCCCCCGCACAACATGGCAGCACCCTACAGGGGCCCGGCGCGGAGTAACATAGGACCCCCCCCGGAATGAGCATGCCCGCCAATCAGTAGCCCCCGATCGCGGGCCTGGCCACCATGGAGGCCGTCCCCGGTGTCAGACCCCCGGCCCCCCCACCAGTACGGCCCCCGCAGCCAGAATGCCGAGGTCCCGCCGGGTGGGACCACATGTGAACCACGCTGGTGGGACTCGGCGGGCGCTCGGCCCATCGAGCGCGGAGAATCACCGCGGAGGCCGCTTTCAACAGCCCCTGACCGGCGCCGCGTCGACCGAGTGCTTGCGACTAGCAGGTCCGCGGAGAATGGCGGAAGTACCGTCTCGCCGGACTTCCGTCATGAATGACTATTCTCCGCCCCCGCGCCGGGCGCGATTCCGGCGTGGAGGGTCGGAGAATCTCGCCCAACGAGTTTGTAAAAGGTGATTCTTGGGTCGGGTGTGTGGATAGTCTGGGTCATGTTGACATCAAAAAGGAGGAGTCATTGGATGTTTTAAAAGACATTAAGGTAGATAGGTCTCCTGGGTGGAATGGGATTTACCCCAGAATACTGAGAGAAGCAAGGGAGGAAATTGTTGGGGCCTTGACTGACATCTTTGTATCCTCATTGGCTACAGGTGAGATCCCAGAGGACTGGAGAATAGTTAATGTGGTACCATTGTTAAGAAAGGTAAAAGGCATAATCCAGGAAACTATAGGCCATTGAGACTTCCGTCAGTAGTAGGTACACTATTGGAGAGAATTCTCATGGACAGGATTTAGACTCATTTGGAAACAAATGGAATCATCAGCGATAGACAGCATGGTTTTGTGAAGAGGAGCTTGTGCCTTGCTAACTTGTTTTTTTAAATTTAGAGTACCCAATTATTTTTTTCCAATTAAGGGCAATTTGGCGTGGCCAATCCACCTAACCTGTACATCTTTGGGTTATGGGGGTGAAACCCACGCAGACATGGGGAGAATGTGCAAACTCCAAATGGACAGTGATCCAGGGCCGAGATTTGAATTCAGGTCCTTAGCGCCGCAGTCCCAGCGCCACATACAGCCCATGCCTTGCTAACTTGATCGAGTTTTTTGAGGAGGTGACAAAGATCATTGATGAGGGGAGGACAGTGGATGTTGTTTACATGGACTTCAGTAAAGCCTTTGGCAAGGTGCCTCATGGCAGACTGGTACAAAAGGTGAAGTCACATAGGATCAGAAGTGAGGTGGCAAGATGGATACAGAACTGGCTCGGTCACAGAAGGCAGAGGGTAGCAGTAGAAGGCTGTTTTTCTGAATGGAAGGTTGTGACTTGTGGTGTTCCACAGGGATCGGTGCTGGGGCCTCTGTTTGTTGTATACATAAACGATTTGGAGGAAAATGTTGCTGGTCTAATTAGTAAGTTCGTAGGTGACACCAAGGTTGGAGGAGTGGCAGACAGTGTTGAGGATTGTCAGAGGATACAGCAAGACAAAGATAGGTGGGAGACTTGGACAGAGAAATGGCAAATGGAGTTTAATCCGGACAAATGTGAGGTAATGCATAGAGGGGAAATATACAATAGATGGAAACACTCTTAGGAATATAGAAAGTCAGAGAGATCTGGGCGTACAGGTCCACAGATCTTTGAAACTGCAACACAAGTGGTCAAGGTAGTCAAGAGAGCATATGGATTGCTTGCCTTCATTGGACAGGGCATCAAATATAAAAACTGGTAAGTCATGCTGCAGTTGTATCGAACTTTGGTAAGGCTGCACTTGGAATGTTGGGCACAATTCTGGTCGCCACACTCCCAGAAAGATGTGGAGGCTTTGGAGAGGTGCGGAGGAGGTTTACCAGGATGTGGTCTGGTCTGGAGGGTGTTAGCTATGCGGAGAGGCTGAATATACTCAGTATGTTTTCATTAGAACAATGGAGGTTGAGGGGTGACCTGATAGATGCCTACAAGATTATGAAGGAAATGGATAGAGTGGATGAACAGGCACTCTTTCCCAGGGTGGAGGGGCCAGTCACCAGAGGGCATAGGTGTAAGATGTGCAAGGCAGGCTTTTTACACATAGGGTGGTGAGTGCCTGGAATGCGTTGCCAGGGGAGGTTGTGGAAGCAGATACATTAACAGCGTTCAAAAGGCAACTTGACAAATACATCAATAGGATGGGTATAGAGGGATACAGCACTAGGAAGTACTGAGAGTTTTGGCCAAGGGTGGTATCATGACTGGTACAGGCTTGGATGACCTGTTCTTTGTTCTTAAGACACCAGTCCTGCTTTACCTCAAATCTTCATTCTTACCACCCATGCTCTCCTCCATTTACTGCACTTCATTCCCATCTCCTTCTGCCCACTCACCACCTACTACTCTCCAGACTATTGCTCATCCCCTCACACTTCTGCCACTCCTCACACCATCATCATAATTCAACTTGCACAGCTTCTAAGTTTATCATTAGTTTACCACTGGCATTCTCCTTTCCTTCTTCCGCCAAAGCTGGCAAATGATAAGAGAGCAGTTGAGGGACAAAGACTCAGCTCTTCTCTCCACTTGAAGAGCAAGTAATACAGATCCTGGGGAATCATTACACATGGCAAAGTGAAACTGCTTCCCGTCACATTTCATAGAATTTACAGTGCAGAAGGAGGCCATTCAGGTGGAAAGAGCACCCTACCCAAGCCCACACCCCCACCCTATCCCCATAACCCAGTAACCCCACCCAACACTAAGGGCAATTTTGGACACTAAGGGCAATTGTAGCATGGCCAATCCACCTAACCTGCACATCTTTGGACTGTGGGAGGAAACCGGAGCACCCGGAGGAAACCCACGCACACACGGGGAGAACGTGCAGACTCCGCACAGACAGTGACCCAAGCCGAGAATCGAACCTGGGACCCTGGAGCTGTGAAGCAATTATGCTAACCACTATGCTACCGTGCTGCCCTGTAGTCTAAGGTCCTGTATTTGCAAGTTAGCCTAAATTGTCTGACTGTGGTTGCATTTTATAAATTTTCCTATGGTGGGTGCAGATGTCCCTCTGGTTGCCAGTTGAGAATCTTTAGTCATCACTGAGATATTGAGTGTGTAGTCATTTTGAATATAGTTCAATACCACAATTAGAATAGTGTGGATAGCATAGATAAGCCGTGTAACTGAGTATTGGCAGTAGGAGGAGTGTGTATGTGTCACCACGTTACCACCTCATAACGCGACTACACATTGAATGTTTGCAGAGCAGAATCATTTTGTGGTCAGCCAGCAGAAGAGCTTTTTACCACTCTGCATAAAATCTTCTACGTTTGGTTTAAAAACATTTCCTATCCTTTATTTGACTAAGACAACATATATTATATGGTGCAGTTGCTGATTGGGTGAGGTAATGTTTGTCCAGATTGCATACAGGTGTAGGTATAAAGCATGCACAGGGGAGAAGTGTGCATAGGTGGGTGTGAAGTGTGCATAGGTGGGTGTGAAGTGTACACAGGTGGGTGTGAAGTATACACAGGTGGGTGTGAAGTGTACACAGGGGTGAGTGAAGTGTACACAGGTGGGTGTGAAGTGTACACAGGTGGGTGTGAAATGTACGAAGTGTGTACGTATTGTGACATCGCCAAAGGGTGAGGAGTGCGATAGGTGGAATGAAGTTCTGTCAGTTAATAGAATCATAGAATTTACCGTGCAGAAGGAGGCCATTCGGCCCATCGAGTCTGCACCAGCTCTTAGAAAGAGCACTCCACTTAAGCCTTATCCCAGTAACCCCAACTAACCTTTTGGACACTAAGGGCAATTTATAATTTCCAATCCACCTAACCTGCACATCTTTGGACTGTGGGAGGAAACCGGAGAACCCGGAGGAAACCCACAGAGACACGGGGAGAACGCGCAGACTCCGCACAGACAGTGACCCAAGTCGGGAATCGAACCCGGGACCCTGGAGCTGTGAAGCAACTGTGCTAACCACTGTGCTACCGTGCTGCCCAGTTGAATAACAGTTGTCCATAAAGGTGAATGTTTATTTACAGGTCTTCAGAAACTCACCAAAATAGAAAAAAGGAAATAATTACCTAACTCTTCCTTGAGTCAAAGTGTACATGTCATAAACCGCATGGATTTACAGGGTGGGAATGATTGTCTTCCCTGTGTCCCTTGCGGAGTACAAGCTCCCTCATTAAGGAGGCAGGTGAAACTCAATCTATGTTGTATATGAGGTTGGCCAGTTCGGCACCAAAGTGCTAAGATCCGGTTAGGACTTACCGTGCACTATAGCCTTGCAAATAAACCTAAGTTTCTTCGATACAACTCAGTGTGGACTCTCCGTGACATCATAACATTACACATAGTTCAGGCGACTTTGTGGAGAACTCGCCCAGCTGCTGTTGATGCATGTATACTCATAATCAGCCAGCAACCGGGCCCAGCGCTGGTCAGCACTCCATACCCAGACCTGGCGTTTCTTCAGAAGCAGATGCAAAGGAGCCAGTATGGCTGCGAGAGTCGGGACAATTTTCCCATGGTAATTACCAAACCCCCAAAACAAGCGAAGTTCTGGGGTGGGGGCCATCTGGATGGCATTGGGTAGTGATCCAGCCTGGAAGCAGTATTGGCCGTCAGTTTATAATCGCCGCACCAACGACCGTTTTGTCTGGTTTCATGACAGAACCACGAGTGCTGCCCAATGCTTGAAGCACACAAGCTGAATAATTCCCCAAATCTCCAACTGTTGAGTTTGGTTTTCACCTTCTCTACCAAGGCGCAGGGAGCCAGGCGCCCCCAGAAGTATTCCGGCTGAGCCTCCTGGTCAACCTGGATCTTGGTCACGGCCCCTTTTATGGTTCCCAAGCCAAGCTGGAAGACTTTAGGGTACCTGCTGAACACCTCGCACAGGCCACCGGACTCCACTTGGAGAATGTGCTGCCAGTCCAGGTGCAAACAGTTTAACCAATTGTGGCCCAACAGGCTATGGTCGTTACCTTGAATGAAGATGAGAGGAGGCAAGCCAACTGGTGTCCATAAAGCACCCGAGTCAATGTCATCCCAACAGTACTCAGCTGCTCCCATGTATGCATGGCCAATCGAGCCGCTGTATCTGCCAAGGTCAAAGTCCGCATGCCATGCTTTTCTCGGTCAAAGGTGCTCCGTGCCAGAACAGTAATCGCCGCGCTAGTATCCAACTCCATTTTCAGTAAATGGCTGTTCACCTGCACCGAATGGGGACCAAACAGGTGACGCTATACAATTTATCATGGCTTCTTCTTACGGCTCATCCAAATGAAAAGTCCAGCCCTGAGGTAGACGCATACCCCTGCCAGAATGCCTGGACTGCTGGGACCCTCGCTCACTGCGCCGCACGTTGTTCATGGACCCGAATCATCCTCAGCAGACTCCAAGAACATCTCCCGCCATGACGGCTGGGCCTGCGACCATACACCGGAGTCTCTTCGGTGGACGAACCAGGTGAAGAGAACACTACAGGAGGGATCGTGCCCCAGGGCATTCACCTCCATCTCCTGGATTTCCACCACTCAATGCTCAGCACTCTCATGGAGTAAGGCAAGCTGTAGCACTTGCTGCAGATTCAGGGAGGGTTCAGCCAAGAGCTTTCTCTGCACCTCCACATTGTTGATGCTGCAGAACAGACGATCACGCAGCACCTCAGTCAAAGTAGTTCCATACTCAAAACATGGCAGTTTTTCTTAGTCGGTACACAAACTCAGTGACTGATTCACCTGCGGATCTTTCTGGTGTGTTAAAGCGATATCGCTGAACGATAATGTACTGTGTTGGGTTGAATTGTTTCCCTGTGGGGTGTGCAGGGTGTTATCCTGGTGAAGGCTCGAGAGCTCGTCTAGAAAGACCTTCACAACGGGTACCCAGGCGTGTCCAAAATGAAGTATTGATGTGGAGCTATACCTGGTAGCTGGATACAGATATCGAGAAGATGGCTCAGCAGTGTTCCATCGGTCTGGAGCACCAAAAGCTCCCTTCGGCTATGCCCCTTCACCCTTGGGTCTTACCCGGTCACCCTTGGGTTCGAGTGCACACCGATTTTGCTGGTTTGTTCCTGGGCTCAATGTTTCTTCTTTTAATCGACGCCCATTCCAAGTGGCTGGAGGTCCACAAAATGACGGTGATCACCTCCCATGTGACCATTGAGCAGTTGCATTTATCTTTCTCACCGCACGGCATTCCTGAGGCCCTCGTCACGGACAATGGTGCTTCTATCACAAGTGAGGAGTTCTCGGCGTTCCTGTAGGCCAACCATATTCGGCATGCGCATAGTGTCCTGTACCACCTGGCATTGAACGGGTTGGCTGAGCGGGCCGTGCACACGTTTAAACGGGGGCTCTGGATGCAGACTTCTGGTTCGTTAGATACGAGGCTGACTCATTTCCTATTCTCCTATCGGACCATGCCACACGCAGTGACTCAGGCTGCCCCGGCAGAGATGCTCATGGGCCGATGATTTTGTACCTGCCTTAGCTTGCTATTTCCTGATATTGGCGCAAAGGTGCACCACAACCAGGAGTTGCAAGGCCCTATTCAACATCAACTGCCCCAGCATTTCACACCTGCTGATGTGGTATTTGTCCGCAACTTCGCAGACGAAGCTCGCTGGCTCTCAGAAACTGTCTTCCTTTGGACAGGGCCAGTCTCCTTCCAGGTTCAAGTGTGCAGCCAGCTGATGAAAAGGTATCTTGTTCACCTTTGATCATGGAGACCGCTCCTTTGTAAGGTTCTTTGTGTACAACCTGTCCTGGATTGTCCAGACCAGATGCGGACCAGCTCGGACTGTCTGGCCACCAACATGTGGGACGTTGTCTCTTCGGATTGTAACATGGAAACTCAGGCTTCTGAAGTCTCTGATGCAGATTCCACTGTGCAGTTGCCTCCAGCCGACTGTCCGCCACAGCGTTCCTGTGGAAAACCCCTTTGCGATATACACTGCCAGACCGGGCCCTCTGATACATAACGGTCTACCTGCACCAAAGGCGATCCGGCATCTTCCTGCTTCTGACTTTGGGGGAGGGAGGGATGTCATAACCCGCATGCGACTTAAGGGGTGGGACTGATTGTCTTATCATATCCTTTGCGGAGTACAAGTTCTCTCATTAAGAGGCTGGGGGGAAACTCAATCTGTGATGTTAACAAGGTCAGCCAGTTCAGCACCAAACTGTTAAAACCCGGCTGGGACTTACCGGGAGCTGTGTACTACAGCCTTGTAAATAAACCAAAGTTTTTTCGATACAACTCAGTGTGACTCTCCGTGACATCGTAAAATTACACACAGCAAATCTCTTCCGCTCTCATTCACCCAGTACTCCTCAGCCTGAGGTGAGGACGGAGTGGCTGGATGGTGTCCTTAAACCACTGCAGGAATGGAGGAAGGGGCACTCTGTTTTCCCTATGGCGTGCCATGCAACGGTCTGACTCTCCACTGTTGGGATTTTGTTGCTGGGAACTGCTGAGAGCTGAGACATATGTGACGGTTTTTTGCCGAACTGAGCAATTGGACGTAAATATTGACATTTTTGTCGTTTTGTGTTTTGTGTATGTTTTTTGTGTGCATCACTGTACCTCCAGAAATTTCACTTTGGTGATAGTATTAAAGTGCTAAAACCTGTAACGTCCAGTGAAAAAGGTGGTTCGATTTCTGATTTTGTGAAGCACAATTTTTATAAATGTATTCTTCCACAGGATCTGTGCATTACTGGCCAGGCCAGTATTTATTGTCCATCCTTGAGAAGGTGGTGTGAGAAGGTAGTGGTCCATCTGAAGCTGTACACTAACAGGATGTTAGGGAGGGAACTCCAGATATTTTGACCGGGTGACACTGCAGGAACAGCAATATGTTTCTGTGGTAAACCACTGTTGCACCTGTATTAGGTGATGTACGGTAGGGCCTGTACTACAGGTTCACCGGTAGTCCCTGCCTGTATAAATATGCGTGTCCTCCAGCCAGCAGCCATTTTGCCAGCTGCTGTGGGAGGTCACACATCTGATAGCAATGAAGTCTCAGTTGGATTCAACTATCGTCTTTGTCCAATTGATCGTGCCTCAATTTCCAAGTCAGGATGGTGATTGACTTAAAGGGGAATGCATAATAAGGGACAAAGAAATGGCTGAGCAATTGAATACATACTTTGGTTGTGTCTTCACAAAAGAGGACACAAATCAGATACCAGAAATGTTGGAGAATGAAAGATTTAGTGAGAGGGAAGATCTGAGGGACATCAACATTAGTAGAGAAATGGTGCTGGGGAAATTGATGGGATTGAAGGAAGAATAATCCCCAGGTCCTGATAATCGGCAACCCAGAGTTCTTAAGGAGGTGGCTCTGGAAATAGTGGATGCATTAGTGGTCATCTTCCAGGACTCTATAAACTCTGGACCAGTCCCTGCAGATTGGAGGGTAGCTCACTTCTCTCCAATACTCAAAATGGGAGGTAGAGAGAAAGCAGGGAATTATAGACTAGTAAACCTAACATCGGGAGTGGGGAAAATGCTTGAATCCATTATCAAGGACATTATAGCGGAACATTTAGAAAGCAGTGGCAGGATCAGTCATAGTCAGCATGGATTTATGAAGGGAAAATCATGCTTGACAAATCTGTTGGAATTCTTTGAAGATGTAACTAGCACAGTTGACAAGGGGGAGCCAGTTGATGTGGTATATTTGGACTTTCAGAAAGCGTTTGACAAAGTCTCGCATAAGAGATTATTGTGCAAAATTAAAGTGCATAGGATTCGGGAAGTGTATTGAGGTGGATTGAAAACTGGTTGTCAGAGAGGAAACAAAGAGTCAGGATTAATGGGTCCTTTTCAAATTGGCAAGCAATAACTAGTGGGGTACCACAGGGATCGGTGCTGGGACCCTAGCTCTTCACAATATATATCAATGATTTTGATGAGAGAACAAAATGTAACATCTCAAAATTTGTAGATGATACCAAGTTAGTTGGGAGGGTGAATTGTGACGAGGATGCAGGGATCCTACAGCATGATCTGGACAGGTTGGGTGAGTGGGCAAATCAATCGCAGATGCAGTATAATTTGGACAAGTGTGAGGTTATTCACATTGGAAGCAGAAAAAGGAAGGCAGATTACTACCTGAATGGTTGTAAATTGGGAGAGGGGAGTGTGCAGCGGGACCTGGGTGTCCTTGTGCACCAGTCACTGAAGGTAAGCATGCAGGTGCAGCAGGCGGTAAAGAAGGCTAATGGTATGTTGGCCTTCATTGCGAGAGGTTTCGAGTACAGAAGCAGGGATGAGTTGCTGCAATTATACAGGGCCTTGGTGAGGCCACACCTGGAGTATTGTGTGCAGTTTTGGTCTCCTTCTCTGAGGAAGGATGTTCTTGCTCTCGAGGGAGTGCAGCAAAGGTTTACCAGACTGATTCCAGGGCTGGCGGGACTGTCATATGAGGAGAGATTGACTCGGTTGGGATTGTTCTCACTGGAGTTCAGAAGAATGAGAGGATCTCATAGAGACTTATAAAATTTTAAGGGACTAAACAGGGTAGATGCAGGGAAGATGTCACCAATGATGGGTGTGTCCAGAACCAGGGGTCACAATCTGAGGATTCAGGGTAAATAGTTTCAGACAGATGTAAGGAGACATTTCTTCACCCAAAGAGTGGTGAGCCTGTGGAATTCATTACCACAGGAAGTAGTTGAGGCTAAAACACTGACTATATTCAAGAGATGGCTAGATATAGCACTTGGGGAGAATGGGATCAAAGGCTATGGGGAGAAAGCAGAATTAGGCTATTGAGCTGGATGATCAACCATGATCGTGATGAATGGCGGAGCAGGCTCGAAAGGCCAAAAGGCCTCCTCCTGCTCTACTTTCTATGTATCTATGGTGCTCCCATGTATCTGCTACCCTTGTCCATCTAGGTGATAAACGTAGTTAGTTTGGAAGTTGCTGTCGAAGGAGCCTTGTGAGTTGCTGCAGTTGCTGTAGATGGTACATACTGCTGCCACTGTGCATCGGTGGGGGAGAAAGTGAATGTTTAAGATGGTGGATAGATTATTAATCAAGCAGGATTCCTCTTAGATGGTGTCAAACCTTTTGAGTGTTGTTGGAGCGACACTCATTCAGGCCCCTGAGAGTGTTTCAGGGAGTCAAGGATCTGATTTACTCATCACACAGAAGTCCCAGCCTCTGACTTGTTCTTTTAGCCACAACATTTATATGACTGGTCCAGTTCAGTTTCTGGGGAATGGTAATCCTCCAAAATGTAGATAGTGGGAGATTCACCAATGGTAATGCCATTAAATGTCAAAATGTGATGGTTAGGTTCTCTCTGGTTGGAAATGGTCATTGTCTGGCACTTGCGAGGCACGAATGTTAATTGCCACTTAACCCAAGGTTGAACATTGTCTTGGTCTTTCTGCATATGGGCATGAATTGCTTGAGCATCTGAGGAGTTACAAATGGTGCTTAACATTCTGTAATCATTAGCGAACATCCTCACTTCTGACGAAAACAGAAAATACTGGGCAACCTCAGCAGGTCTGACGGTATCTGTGGAAAGAGAAGGCAGCTAATGTTTTGAGTCGGAATGACTCTTTGTCAAAGCACTTCTGACGAAATGGGAAGGTTATTGATGAGCAGCTGAGGATTTGGGGGCCTAGGACGCTACTCCGAAGAATTCCATAATTGAACTCCAACAAGCACAACCATTTTCCTTTGATCTAGGTATGTCTCCAATTAGTGGAGAGTTTTTCCTCGTTACCCATCGACTTCAGTTTTCCTAGAGTTCCTTGATGCTTTGATGCCAAGGGCAGTTACTCTCACCTCGACTCTTTGTTCTTCTCTTTTGTCCATGTTTGGGCCAAGGATATAATGAGGTCAGGAGCGGAGGGGCCCTTGCAGAACCCAAACTGAGTTGGTGAGCAGGTTATTGCTGAGTATGTGCCACTTGATTGCACTGTTGATGACCCCTTCCACCACTTTGCTGATGATCAAGAGTAGACTGATGGAGCAGTAATTGGCTGGATTTGATTTTTCATGCTTTTTATGGGTAGGACATCCCTAGGCAATGTTCCACATTGCTGGGTAGATGCTAGTGTTGTAGCTGTACGGAAACAATTTGGACAGGAGAACAAGTAGTTTTAAAATGTAAGTGTTCAGTACTATTGTTGGAATGTTGTTAGGGCCCCCAGCCTTTGTGGTATCCAGTGCATTCAGCTGTATTTTGATATCATGTGGAGTGAATTGAATTGGTTGAAGACTGGAAACTGAGATACTGGGGACCTCAGGAGGAAGCCATGATGAATCATCCACTCGGTATTGAAGGGTGCTACAAATGCTTCAGCATTGTCATTTGCACTGCTGGGCTCCCGCACCATTGAGGATGGGGATATGTGTAGAGCTTCCTCCTCCTGTTAGTTGTTTAATAGCCCACCACTATTTTAAGACTGGATGTAGAAGGACTGCAGAATTTAGACCCAATCCATTTGGTGTGGCATGGCTTAGCTTTGTCTATCACATGCTACTTTCGCTGAAGTCCTTTGCTGTAACTTCACCAGGTTGACACCTCACTTTCAGGTACACGTCATGTTGTTGCTCCTGGCATGTCCGCCTGCACCCTTCCTTGACCAAGAGTTGATCCCCCAGCTTTATGATAATGGTATTGTGGTATTATCAGGTATTGCTGTACCTAAGAGGCTGATGACCATTGGTTAAACCTAGGAGTTTACCATTGGCTGTTGATACGTAGCTCCGCCCTGACAGGCGGAGTATAAGAACCGGTGCCGTCCCAGCAGCCTTCACTTTCTGTACCGAAGCTGCTGGGGAACAAGTTCTAGTCGATTAAAGCCTTCAGTTATGAAATCACTTCGTCTTGAGTGTAATTAATCGTGCATCAATTTAATCGACTAGATTTCAGCTGGAAGGATGGATCTCCGAATCAAACCGGAGTGCCTACAACTCAGCCCCCACGCGGAGAACTCGGCTGCAATATTTAAACACTGGCTGGCGTGCTTTAAAGGCTACCTCGAGACGGCCGGAGGCACCCCCTCAGAAGAAAATGCATCTCCTGTGCTCAAGGGTCAGCCCTGGGATCTACACACTTATCAAGGAGGCGGAGGACTATGATGCCACGATCGAACTGTTAAAAGGACATTATATCCGCCCTGTAAATCAGGTCTACGCACGTCACCTGCTTGCAACTAGACGGCAAAGCCCAGGGGAATCATTGGAGGATTTCTACCGGGCGCTACTGGTGCTGGGCCGAAACTGTGGCTGCCCGCAGGTTTCAAGGAGCGAGCACATGGAACTTTTAATCAGTGATGCCTTTGTAGCAGGTATGAACTCCTCAGAGAACCGCCGAAGACTCCTAGAAAAGGACACCCTGGGACCTAGAGAGGCACGGACCCTGGCAGGGCCCTCCCAAAACGCGCAGTCCTATGCGCCCGACCGCGCAGCGGCCCCCTGGGCTGCGTGGCACCCCACAGCGGCAGCCCCACAGACCTTCCCCCTGACCCCGCAGGCCTGCGCTGCAAGACGGCACGCTAACGCCGTTGGGCTCCTCTGTTTCTTCTGTGGGCAGGCGAATCATCCCCGCCCGTGCTGCCCGGCCCGCACCGCCACCTGCAAAGGGTGCGGCAAGAAGGGCCACTTTGTCGGGGTCTGCGAGGCCCGCGCCGTGGCCGCGGACTCCAGCGACTCCGGACTGCCGCGGCAACCCCCCCTTCAGGCCCCGACTGGCCAGTGCTCACCGCCACCACCCTATCCTCGGGCCATGTGTGACCCACGGGCGTGGCCATCTTGCCCCCCGGACACCTCGCTGGACGGGTGGGCGCTGCCGTTTTGGCCATCCCCGCCGCCATCTTGTCCATCCCTGGCCACCATGTGCGACCCATGGGAGACGCCATCTTGGATGGGGCCCCAGGCCCCCAGCACGGCCGACTACACGCTGCCCAATCAGAACTCGCATCTGCTTCATATGGCCTCGGTGACACTGGACCAAAGTCAACCTCGGACACTCGCAACAGCAACAACGACGGTCTTCATCAACGGCCACGAGACGTCTTGCCTGATTGACCCTGGGAGCACGGAAAGCTTTGTTCACCCCGACATGGTAAGGCGCTGTTCACTTGTTACCCACCCTGTAAACCAAAGGATCTCCCTGGCCTCCGGGTCACACTCGGTGGAGATAAAGGGGTTCTGCCTAGCAAACCTCACTGTCCAAGGCAGGAGATTCAACAATTTCCGCCTTTTTGTCCTGCCGCACCTCTGCGCGGCTACACTCCTGGGGTTGGACTTCCAATGTAACTTGCAAAGCCTGACCTTTAAATTCGGCCCCCCCTTAACATCTGCGGCCTCGCGACCCTTAAGGTCCACCCACCTTCCCTGTTTGCAAACCTCACCCCGGATTGCAAACCCATCGCCACCAGGAGCAGACGGTACAGTGCCCAGGACCGGACCTTCATCAGGTCAGAGGTCCAAAGGCTGCTGAGGGAAGGGGTCATCGAAGCGAGCAACAGTCCCTGGAGAGTAGTGGTGGTAAAGACCGGGGAGAAACATAGGATGGTCATTGACTACAGTCAGACCATAACAGGTTTACGCAGCTGGACGCGTACCCTCTCCCCCGTATAGCCGACCTGGTAAACAGGATCGCACAATACAAGGTCTTCTCCACGGTGGATCTCAAGTCCGCCTACCACCAGCTACCCCTCCGTAATAGTGACCGCAAGTACACTGCCTTCGAAGCAGATGGGCGGCTCTATCAATTTTTAAGTGTTCCCTTTGATGTCACTAATGGGGTCTCGGTCTTCCAGCGAGAGATGGACTGAATGGTTGACCGGTACGGCTTACGCGCAACGTTCCCGTATCTGGATAACGTCATCATCTGCGGTCATGACCAGCATGACCACGACACCAACCTCCGCAAATTTCTCCAGACCGCGAAAATCCTTAACTTAACGTACAATAAGGATAAATGTGTATTTAGCACCGACCGTCTAGCCATTCTAGGCTACGTAGTGCGAAATAGAGTTATAGGCCCCGACCCTGAGCGCATGCGCCCCCTTATGGAGTTCCTCCTCCCTCACTGCCCCAAGGCCCTGAAGCGCTGCCTAGGGTTTTTCAGTAACTACGCCCAGTCCCTAACTACACAGACAATGCCCGACCCCTAATCCAGTCCACAACCTTCCCCTGTTGACGGAGGCCCGCCAGGCCTTCAGCCGCATCAAAGCAGACTTTGCAAAGGCCACGATGCGCACCATCGATGAGTCCCTCCCCTTCCAGGTCGAGAGCGATGCGTCCGACGTAGCTCTGGCGGCCACCCTCAATCAAGCGGGCAGGCCTGTGGCCTTCTTCTCCCGTACCCTCCATGCTTCCGAAATTCACCATTCCTCGGTCGAAAAAGAGGCACAAGCCATAGTTGAAGCTGTGAGACATTGGAGGCATTACCTGGCCGGCAGGAGATTCACTCTCCTCCTTCAACTACGAGATCTTGTACCATCTGGGAAAGCTAAACGAGCCTCCTGATACCCTGTCCCGCGGCACTTGTGCCACTGCACAAGTGGACCGCCTCCGAGCCCTCCACGAGGACCTCTGCCACCTGGGAGTCACCCGGTTCTTCCATTTCGTCAAGTCCCGAAACCTGCCTTAATCCATCGAGGAGGTCAGGACAGTCACCAGGGACTGCCGAATCAGAGCGGAGTGCAAACCGCACTTCTACTGACCAGAGAGGGCGCACCTGATAAAGGCTTCCCGTCCCTTTGAACGCCTCAGCATGGACTTCAGAGGCCCCCTCCCCTCCACCGACCGCAACACGTATTTCCTTAACATGATTGACAAGTACTCCCGGTTCCCATTCGCCATCCCCTGCCCAGACATGACCACAACCACCGTCATCAAGGCCCTCCAGGGCATCTTTACACTGTTCGGTTTCCCCGCATACATCCACAGTGATAGGGGGTCCTCCTTTATGAGCGACGAGCTGCGCTAGTTCCTGCTCAGCAAAGGCATCAACCTCAAGCAGGACGACCAGCTACAACCCCCGGGGTAACGGGCAGGTAGAAAGGGAGAACGGAACGGTCTGGAAGACCGTCCTGCTGACCCTTCGGTCCAGGAATCTCCCAGTCTCCCGCTGGTAAGAAGTCCTCCCAGTGGCCCTTCACTCCATTCGGTCGCTGCTCTGTACTACCACAAACCAGACACCTCACGAATGTCTCCTTGTTTTCCCCAGGAAGTCCTCTTCGGGGACCTCGCTCCCAACCTGGCTAGCGACACCCGGACCCGTCCTGCTGCGGAAACATGCGAGGGCGCACAAGTCGGACCCGTTGGTCGAGAGGGTCCACCTGCTGTGTGCCAACCCCCAGTACGCCTACATAGCGTTCCCCGACGGACGCCAGGATACGGTCTCTCTTCGGGACCTGGCTCCCGCCGGAGCCCCACGCGTGCCCGCGCCACTGCCCCTACCCCCACCCTCGCCACAGCACCTGACCGGAGGCTCAGTATTGCCGCCGGAACCCATACTCAGCTCCGAACAGGCACCGACGCCCCGTACAGGCGCCCCTCCCCCCTACCCATTTTTCGCCCCTACAGCGCCGCCTAGGGGTGACGAAACTGCCTGGGAGGAAGTCACCACGTTCCCGGAGTCACAACCGCCGGGGCCCTCACCGGGATCGCCGCCGAAACTTAGACGCTCCACAAGGGCGACCAGGCCGCCCGATCGTCTGATTGCGGCACCATAAAAAAAATAATAAACAACACATGAACTTTCTCCGTTGCCCTCGACAAGCATGGTACCTGCAATACCTGGTCCTACCATGCAAAGGCGACAGTAATACTGGTCATCACCCCGCTGGGTCCTTTTTTAACAGGGGGTGAATGTGGTAATACCAGGTACTGCAGTACCTGAGAGGTGGATGATCATTGGCTAGACCGCGGGGTCTACCATTGGGTAATGTATATAGCTCCGCCCTGCGAGGCGGAGTATAAGAACTGATGCCGTCCCAGCAGTCTTCACTTCTGTAACATCACTGCTGGGTACAGTTCTATCTGATTAATGCTAGATCGATATGACTCCTCGTGGTCTCAAGCGTATTGATTGTGCATCACAGTGTCTGAGGCTAGCAGTACAGTCAGTGGAATATAGCATTTGAGGATGAATTCACTGAGCTTGATCACTTGTGGGAGGCTGTTGAACTTTTGTTAGCACTGCATCCAGGTGCTCAGGGTTAGACTCCTGACATTGACTGACATAGCTATGTGCTCCCACTGCCTTCTGAACAATTGTCTGGAGTGCCTCTGGTCCCCTGTAGATACGCCATTTCCCTCCTTTCCACCTCCTCTGCCAATGTCTCCAACGGCGTGTCCAAAAACCTTTGAGCATACTATCTCTCACGCAATGCCGCCATTTTGTCCTTTTCCACATCGAGTGATTTGTACAAGACCACCTGCTGCAGCCAACATGAACTGCCTCTTTAAAAGAGGCTGGCTTTAAGCAGAGCAGGCTAACTTTAACTGGTGCAAGCCTCTCATGATTTTGAGCCCCCTACTGAGATATTCAGCACTCAACAGCATGATTAGTGCAAGCTGCACACTATGACCTCAATAATGAACAGGCAGCACGAGGTTGGCAACCTGCCTGCAGAACATAGAACGGGTGCCAGGTAATCGCGCATTGCAAACCCTGCACCTGTTGTCAGTCAGTGTCGGCAAATTTAATCCCTTACACTTTATCAAACATCCTCGCAATTGTGGTGGAAATACTAACCAAAGTATATCATTCTGGATGCATGTCATATCACCAAACACTCCAGAGCATTTCATCACTTCAAAGAACCAAAAGGATAACAGTGGGAGAGAGAGAGACGAGTAAAATGCGTCATCTCGGTGTAGCAATGAAGGATGGAGTACGGCCTCAGCAAGACAGATGGGGAGCAATGTTTTTGCATCCGGTATCATTGTGATATTAGTGAAGGCGAAGCTTCCCACACACACATAGTCAAATGTATGCTGATGGGTCTCACACAGCCAGTGTGAATGTTAAGAACTGAAAGAAACTGAGGAAAGAGGGTTTTTTTCAGCCTGCAAAACATAAATGGTTTCACAAAGTGCCACAAAAGATTTTTCTTTATGTACAAATCTTTTTGACAGTGCTTTGCATCAGATGTTCTTATACAAGGCTGCTGCCTGTCCTTTTCCAATGACATGGCAACTGTCTTCCAGGTGCTTTCACTAACATGCACTTTTAAGATATATACAGCATTTTTGAGTGATAGATTTTCTTTTTTTTAAATGTATTTTATTCCAAACATATTCAAAAATACAAAAACACAAATCAATAACATTGGCAACACCCCCACAGTTTGTACAATTTTCCCCCTTTTCAACTCTCCCCCACTTCCCCTCCCTCCTCCCCCCCACAAACAATTCCTCAAACATGGTCATGAACAGTCCCCATCGTGTCTCAAAGCCCTCTTCTGATACCCTCAACTCAAACTTGATCTTTTCCAACCGAAGGCAGTTATTCAAGTCCTCTAGCCAGGCTGCCACCCCCGCTGGCATTGCTGACCGCCAACCCAACAATATCCTTCGCCGGGCAATTAGAGAGGCGAAGGCCACGACAGCAGCCCTCCTCCCCTCCCCACCAGCTCCGGCATTTCCAACACCCCAAAAATTGCCACCATTTGGTCCGGCCTGACCTCTACCCCCACAATCTTCGATCGTGACCCGAATACCACCTCCCAGTAACTCTTCAACTTCTCACAGCCCCAGAACATACAAACAAAGAACAAAGAACAAAGACATGTACAGCACAGGAACAGGCCCTTCGGCCCTCCAAGCCCGTGCCGACCATGCTGCCCAACTAAACTACAATCTTCTACACTTCCTGGGTCCATATCCCTCTATTCCCATCCTATTCATGTATTTGTCAAGATGCCCCTTAAATGTCACTATCGTCCCTGCTTCCACCACCTCCTCCGGTAGCGAGTTCCAGGCACCCACTACCCTCTGTGTAAAAAACTTGCCTCGTACATCTACTCTAAACCTTGCCCCTCTCACCTTAAACCTATGCCCCCTAGTAATTGACCCCTCTACCCTGGGGAAAAGCCTCTGACTATCCACTCTGTCTATGCCCCTCATCATTTTGTAGACCTCTATCAGGTCGCCCCTCAACCTCCGTCGTTCCAGTGAGAACAAACCGAGTTTATTCAACCGCTCCTCATAGCTAGTGCCCTCCATACCAGGCAACATTCTGGTAAATCTCTTCTGCACCCTCTCTAAAGCCTCCGCATCCTTCTGGTAGTGTGGCGACCAGAATTGAACACTATACTCCAAGTGTGGCCTAACTAAGGTTCTATACAGTTGCAACGTGACTTGCCAATTCTCATACTCAATGCCCCGGCCAATGAAGGCAAACATGCCATATGCCTTCTTGACTACCTTCTCCACCTGTGTTGCCCCTTTCAGTGACCTGTGGACCTGTACACCTAGATCTCTCTGACTTTCAATACTCTTGAGGGTTCTACCATTCACTGTATATTCCCTACGTGCATTAGACCTTCCAAAATGCATTACCTCACATTTTTCCGCATTAAACTCCATCTGCCATCTCTCCGCCCAAGTCTCCAAACAATCTAAATGCTGCTGTATCCTCTGACAGTCCTCATCGCTATCCGCAATTCCACCAACCTTTGTGTCGTCTGCAGACTTACTAATCAGACCAGTTACATTTTCCTCCAAATGTACAGCACAGGAACAGGCCCTTCGGCCCTCCAAGCCGGTGCCGATCATGCTGCCCGACTAAAATACAATCTTCTACACTTCCTGGGTCCGTATCCCTCTATTCCCATCCTATTCATGTATTTGTCAAGATGCCCCTTAAATGTCACTATCGTCCCTGCTTCCACCACCTCCTCCGGTAGTGAGTTCCAGGCACCCACTATGATTCGCTGGTCCCCAGCCACACTTCTCACACTCATCTGCCACCCCCTGGAAGAACCCACTGATCCTCACCCGGGTCATATGCACCCTGTGTACCACCTTGAATTGAATCAAGCTCATCCTTCTCGCTCTCAGAAGTTGAATTTACCCTATGCATCATCTCACTTCACACTCCCCATCCCATCTCCCCACCCCAGTTCCTCCTCCCATTTATTCTTGATCCTCACCACCTGCACCCGCCCTTGCTCCCCCATCCGGGAGCACCAACCACTCTAGCAGGGTATACTCCGGCAGCTTGGGAAACTCCATTCCTTCCGCGCAGAGTCCCTCACTTGCATATACCTGAATTCACTTCCCTTCGGCAGCTCCACTCTCTCCGCAGCGCTTGCAGACCTGCAAACCTCTCACCCAGGTACAAATCCCTCACTCTCACCTGCCCGCCTCCCTCCACTTCCTATACATGCCACCCGTCTCCCCCAACTTAAACCCATGGTTCCCACACAACGGTGTCAGCACCGACATCCCCTCCACCCTAACGCATCTCCTCAACTGGTTCCACAACCTAATCGTGGACAGCATCAGCAGGCGCACTGAGTACCTCCCCAGCACCAGCGAAGAGACGCCATCACCATGGCCCTCAGGCTGGACCCTCTACAGGACTCCTCCTCCATCCTAACCCACTCTGTGGGTCTGCACTGATGCCTCTATTGCTGATGATGTGTCCCAGGAATCAAAATGATATCTTGGAGAACTCGCATTTGTCATTCAGCATCAGCCCTGCTTCCTGCAGGCATTCCAGGATTGTAGAGAGTTTTTTGTCATGTTCCTTCATTGTTGTGCCGTGAACCAAACCGTTGTCCATATGAGCGAATACATCCTGTAGGCCCGGAAAAAGGGCTGACATTGTATATTGAAATATTTCCTTTGCTGAGGCAATTTCAAACGGCAGGCATTTGAAGAGGTACCTGCCACAATGAACGTGGTTAGCATCCTGGACTCTTCGTCCAGGGAAAATTGCCAAAAGCCGCTGTTGGTATAGAGTTTTGAAAACCCTGTGCTTAGAAGTTTAGTCAGACTTTTATCCACTGAGGACATGGGCTGTACTGTGGCTTTAATGAGCCGTGTCAAGTTGCGCAAATGTGGTCGGATTCATTTGGTTTTGGGACTGGGGCCATCCTGGAACGCTATATGCCTTTTTGTGTGACAGGGGAGATGACCCCTGTCATCTCATCCAGATACTGCTGCATTTATTTCTGGAGTGCTGGGGAATCGTTTGTGGCATGAACAGGCACACAGGTTTCGCATCATCCCTCAATGTGGTCTTGTATGCGTTCTTCAATTACCCAAATCCTATAAAGAACTTCAGGAATTCCTTTTTATACTTAGAGCCATGCCCATGTTGGTTGACCTCATCAAGTTTTTTGCAAAAGGTTAAGGCTGATGCAGGCTTTATGGCTAAAT